>NC_064640.1:381151395-381797229 GCF_023864345.2 Schistocerca serialis cubense
CCATGAGGATAAAATCAGAGAGATTAGAGCCCGCACAGAGGCATACCGACAATCCTTCTTTCCACGAACAATACGAGACTGGAATAGAAGGAAAAACCTATAGAGGTACTCAAGGTACCCTCCGCCACACACCATCAGGTGGCTTGCGGAGTATGGAGGTAGATGTAGATGTAGAATAGTGCACGGTACATCCAAACCGTCATCGAACCCATCGTTCTACCATTCCTAGACCGGCAAGGGAACTTGCTGTTCCAACAGGACAATGCACGTCCGCATGTATCCCGTGCCACCCAACGTGCTCTAGAAGGTGTAAGTCAACTACCCTGGCCAGCAAGATCTCCGGATCTGTCCGCCATTGAGCATGTTTGGGACTGGATGAAGCGTCGTCTCACGCGGTCTGCACATCCAGCACGAACGCTGGTCCAACTGAGGCGCCAGGTGGAAATGGCATGGCAAGCCGTTCCACAGGACTACATCCAGCATCTCTACGATCGTCTCCATGGGAGAATAGCAGCCTGCATTGCTGCGAAAGGTGGATATACACTGTACTAGTGCCGACATTGTGCATGCTCTGTTGCCTGTGTCTATGTGCCTGTGGTTCTGTCAGTGTGATCATGTGATGTATCTGGCCCCAGGAATGTGTCAATAAAGTTTCCCCTTCCTGGGACAATGAATTCACGGTGTTCTTATTTCAATTTCCAGGAGTGTATATAATAGAACGTGTGTAGCGAGTGTATCATTTGCGTTCAAAGACAGCGGTTAAATAAATAAATTGATTCACCCAACATTAACAGTCTGACCTCTTCACAGGCTACACTCAAGCAACCCTATGTACTGATTATCGACGCCCTCTGTCGTTAAGAGAACCTAGCATCCAATCAGACATTGGCATCGAAGATATACCATGGTATTTCCAGAAGACCTGGCCGTTCTGCTTTCACCAAAGGCTTCAGGAAGTACGACTGAGCAGTTGTCGGCATGACATTTCTCTTAGTCTTTCTACAAAAGGCGATGCGCAGCCTTCCGTCGCCATCGCCGCCACTACCACACACAACAAGAGCGACCATCACCGCCATAACCACCAATATCGTTATCGGCCATTCGACAGACAGTGATGTATACAGGCCTCCATCAGACGGTCATCAGCTGTTGCTACTAGTTGTCTTCCACTGCAGAGAACACCCCTTGCATTAGCTTGTCCTCTCAGTATTTCGTCAGTTCTTGGAAACTCTCTCATTGTGGCTACTTTCGGCTTCAGCCACCTTTAAATACTTAGTGTGACGAAAAGCTTACAACTTTCTTCGAGGGAGACGAGTTCCGTGGCTTTGCTGCGAGCACTTCGGCTGGAATACTGGACTCACGTTCGGGAGAAACGGGGTGAAATCAATATCCAGCCATCAGAATTCGTGTTTTCTGCTAAATGGTAGCCTTTAAATCGGCCGCGGTCCGTTAGTATATGTCGGACCCACGTGTCGCCACTGTCAGTGATTGCAGACCGAGCGCCGTCACACGGCAGGTCTAGAGAGACTTCCTAGCACTCGCCCCAGTTGTACAGCCGACTTTGCTAGCGATGGTTCACTGACAAATTACGCTCTCATTTGCCGAGACGATAGTTAGCATAGCCTTCAGCTACGTCATTTGCTACGACCTAGCAAGGCGCCATTATCAATTGCTATTTATCTTGTGATGCATGTACCGTCAGACCGATGTTCACCAATTATGGATTAAAGTTAAATATTCCAGAAGCTACGTATTTTTTTTACTAGACTCAACTCCTTTAACTGTTCCAGACCTCACGCCAGCCTGCGTGAGCTTAAACGCGTGCCTTTCGGCTATCTCATAGTGGCTTGGCTGTCTTGCCAAGTCACAACAGTTTGGCGACGAGCTAAATCGCATTTGTACCAATTCTGCCCTGCTTTACTTGTGTAATGGCTTCGCCACCATCTCCAGATGTACTGTCCGAATTTTATCGCTTACAGAATCAGCAGACGCAGGCCTTACTGGATGCCCTTGGACAGCTCGTCCAGGGTCAACGTGCAATGCAAAACGATGCGGCAGCCGCCGCTCCACCGCTACCGCAGCCACAACACGCAGTTGCACCACCTTTTTGTCCTTTCGATGCTACGATGGAAAGCTGGACGGAGTGGTCACGCCAATTTGGATTCCATCTCGCCGCTTACAGAATTCAAGGTAACGAGCGGCAGCCTTTCTTATTATCGTGCGTCGGCGTGTCCACGTACCGTGTGATAGTCAAATTGTTTCCCCGACGTGACGTAGCATCTCTATCCTACGACGAAATTTTGTCTGCATTGGATGAATATTTCAAAGAATCAGTCAATGTCGTTGCCAAAAGGTATACCTTCTTTCGTACAAAACGTACGGCCGGTTAAACTAATCGGGAGTGGGTTGCAACTTTGCAAGGCCTTACTAGGGATTGTGCTTTTGAGTGTCAATGTGGCCTCCCTTATTCAGATACTATGATACGTGATGCAATTGCACAGAACGTTGCTGATGTTCGGATACGGGAACAGATTTTGAAACTAGGTAATCCCTCCCTTCAACAAGTGATGGACATATTGGATCGGCAGGACACACTTGATTTTGCTCAGGAATCATTTGAAACTTCGCCACCCGTGTGTCAGGTTAACCGGCCCGCCGGGCGAGCTGCACGGAACAGTAAACAGTCCTCGCGCCCGGCCGCGCCAAAGCCGCCTGGCTCTCAGCCACGTGTCCCGCGCCAGCAAGCAAATGCAGTGAAATCATGCCTGCGGTGTGCTACTAGACATTCACGTGAGAATTGCCCGTCACACCAAGCTATTTGCTTTTTCTGTAATAAAAAAGGACATGTTCAAAGTGTTTGCCAGAAAAAGCTCCGATCGGACGCTCAAAACCATTCCGGAATCGGAATCGAACCCAGAATACTCAGGCTCGTGAACCTTCGCCCATGGAAATTCATGTAGTTCATTCCAATCCGCCCAGTGCCACTCTCTCTAACAGTGACTGTGTTCGTCCCACAAATAGTGTGCGTCGACATCGCCGGAAATCCCATCAAGTCGCAAGTGATTCTGTACCAGTGTCAGTTCACGTTGCACGAGACAGTCGCTCTTGTCGTCAGCAAGACACTAAACTTTTTGTAGACTTGGACATTAATGGCTATGTGATACCATTCCTGCTCGATACCGGAGCTGCAGTTTCCTTGATCAATCAAGACACGTACAAACAGCTGGGCACCCCTCCATTGCGTGCCGTAAATGTTAAGTTAAGTAGTTATTCAGGATAAGCAATCCCTGTGTTAGGACAGTGCAGCATTCTTGCAACATACAAAGGACAAACAAAACTTGTGTCATTGTACGTCCTTCCTTCTTCTTCTGCAGTGAACTTGTTTGGTTTAGATTTATTTCAGTTGTTTAACTTGTCTATAGTCAATCAGGTCCTATCAGTGAACCAGACTGTGCCTTCAGACAGTGTTTCTCGTCTATGTGAAGAGTTTGCAGACATTTTTGCAACAGGCCTTGGTTGCGCTAAGAACTATAAAGCACATTTGGAACTGAAAGTAAACGCACAACCGAAATTTTTCAGAGCGCGCAATGTTCCCCACGCATTGCGTGATGAGGTTGCAAGAACATTACACGATTTGGAATCACAAGGTGTGATTGAATGTGTGCAGGCTTCTCTCTGGGCATCACCCTTAGTAATTTTGCAAAAGCCTTCCAGAAAATTAAGACTTTGTGTGGACTTCAAGGCAACAGTGAATCCACAACTAGTGATTGCAACTTTTCCTTTACCCCGCCCGGAAGATCTTTTTGACAAACTGTGCACGGGTAAATATTTTTCGAAGTTGGACCTAGCAGATGCGTACTTGCAAATACCGGTGGACGAAGAATCCCAGCGCGTCTTGGTGGTTAACACGCATCTTGGTTTGTACCGATTCAAACGACTGCCATTCGGGTGTGCATCCGCCCCTGCATTGTTTCAGCAATATCTGCAAACTGTTTGTGCGTCGGTCCCTACTGCAGCAAACTATCTGGACGATATTGTGATCTCCGGAAAGACGGAAGAAGAACATTTAGCCAATCTCAGAACATTATTTCAGGTCTTGCGCCAAAATGGTCTTCGCTTGCGGAAGGACAAATGTGTGTTTTTTGCTCGTGACTTACCCTATCTGGGCCATGTACTCAATACCCAAGGCATACATCCCTGTCCAGAGCACCTCCGTGCAATACAAGACTTGCCTTCGCCGCGGAATTTGAAGCAGCTACAGAGTGTGCTGGGAAAAAATAAATTATCATCGCTATGTGCGCCACGCCTCTTCCTTTTCAGCTCCGCTTCATCGCTTACGCCGTAAAGGTGTTCCGTTCGTCTGGACGACGGAATGCGAACGCGCCTTTCGCCAGTTGAAATCGGCGTTGCTTTCCAATACTTGCCTTACGCCATTCGATCCCCAGAAACCCCTTTTGTTGATGGTGGATGCATCGGATTTCGGGATCGGTGCTGTGCTTGCGCACAAAGATGGATCACATGATCGCCTATTGCCTTTGCGTCCAAATTGCTCTCGTCTGCGCAACGAAATTATTCACAGATCGAGAAAGAAGCATTGGCTCTCGTATTTGGTGTTATAAAGTTTCATGATTTCTTGTATGGTCGTCACTTTACCATCATCACAGACCACAAACCTTTGACATCGCTTTTTCATCCGACCGCGCCTGTACCTCCACGTACAGCGCAGAAATTCATTCGCTGGTCTATTTTCCTCTCGCAGTACCGCTACGATATCTTGTATCGGTCCACTGCTAAGCACGGCAACGCCGATGCGTTGTCCCGTTTGCCTGTTGCTGAGGATAGAGCATTCGATTCCTCCGAAATTGCTTGCATGTTCATTGATTCGGAAACCGATGACGTGGTCGAATCGTTTCCGATTGATTTTCGTCGTGTAGCTACAGCCACAGCTGCCGACCCTGTCCTTGCTACCGTTCTGCGTTTTGTTGCTAAGCAATGGCCCTTGTCAAAGTCACGGATCGAGGATCCGTTGGTTCGCCGATTTTTTGCTCACATGGAGAGACTTTTTGTTCGGCGTGGTGTTTTGCTGTTGCGTTCTGATAATGATCAGTCCAGGGTCGTGGTCCCACGTTCGTTACAGACCTCTGTGTTACGGCTTCTCCACCAAGGACATTGGGGTATAGTGCGAACGAAACAACTTGCGCGTCACCACTGTACTTGGTTCGGAATCGATGCTGCGATTACGAATATGTGATCTTCTTGCATGGCGTGTGCCGAACAACAATCTGCGCCACCACGGTAATTCTTTGCATGGCCGAAAGCCACTACCCCTTGGCAACGCTTACACATCGATTTTGCTGGTCCATTCTGGAACGCTCGATGGTTGGTTGTGGTAGATTCATTCAGTAATTTTCTTTTTGTTGTCCGGATGTCTTCCACGACGTCATCTGCCACCATCCAAGCGTTATCCGCTATCTTTTGCATTGAAGGTCTTCCACAGACTATTGTTTCCGACAATGGTCCACAATTCATGTCCGCAGCATTTCAGTCCTTCTGCAAGGCCAATGGTATTCAACATCTGACGTCCGCGCCGTTTTCGCCGCAGTCAAACGGTGCCGCTGAACGTTTGGTCAGGACTTTCAAGTCACAGATGTTGAAGCTGAAAGAGTCTCATTCTCGGGAGGACGCGTTATTGCTCTTTTTGTCCACGTATCGCTCTCAGCCCCGAGATGGTCGCTCGCCGGCTGAGTTGTTGCACGGTCGTCCTCATCGAACCTTGCTGTCTGTGCTACATCCGCCGCATCAGGTTCCTGTGCAGCGGCAGACACCTGCTTTTGCCCCAGGCGACGTTGTATACTATCGCAACTATCGAGGTTCACGGCGTTGCCTCGCAGGGCGCATTCTTCGCTGCCTCGGCCGCGCTATGTATCTGGTTTTGGGGGCCTCTGGTAAGGTGCGTCGGCATCTCAATCAGCTGCGCCTCTGTCGTCGCACGGGTTCTGCCGTTCGCCGTCTGCTTTCAGCGACGGTGCCGTCCGGTTAGCGCCTTGGGGACCCATCTACTGGCTCGCCTCATCCCCAGGTGTTACCGACGCTGCCTTCCATTTTGCCCCATGGCGACGCGCCGCCGCCTGTTCTCCCGCCGGCGACGCTCCCAGTGGACGCGTCGCTGCAACTGCCGGGCGCCTCCCTGGGTTACGCGCCGCCGATCGCTTCCCGTGACCAGCTGTCCTCCGACATGGAACTCTTGCCCGCTCCGGACCACATGGCGTCTTCGCCCGTCGGGTACCCCGACCCGATGGAGGTCGACCCTTCGGCCCCTCCTCTCTCTCTACGGGCGCGTACACCGCATGTTGGCGTGCACCCTGGAGTAGGTTTTCAGGGGTTTCCTATCTCCCCTCGGACCGAATGGCCGGGTGCGGGTGGCACAGCCTCGCCTGTTGTTAGGCTCCCCACCTCGTCGCATATGTCAACATGGGGTCCTCCCCACGGCGGGCGGAAGCCTTATAACACAACCGTACGCCGATTTGCGGGGGAGGAATGTGGTCTCACCGCCAGACACCACACTTGCTAGGTGGCAGCCTTTAAATCGGCCGCGGTCCGTTAGTATACGTCGGACCCGCGTGTCGCCACTGTCAGTGATTGCAGACCGAGCGCCGCCACACGGCAGGTCTAGAGAGACTTCCTAGCACTCGCCCCAGTTGTACAGCCGACTTTGCTAGCGATGGTTCACTGACAAATTACGCTCTCATTTGCCGAGACGATAGTTAGCATAGCCTTCAGCTACGTCATTTGCTACGACCTAGCAAGGCGCCATTATCAATTGCTATTTATCTTGTGATGCATGTACCGTCAGATGATGTTCACCAATTATGGAGTAAAGGTAAGTATTCCAGAAGCTACATACTTTTTTTACTAAACTCAACTCCTTTAACTGTTCCAGACCTCACGCCAGCCTGTGTGAGCTTAAACGAGTGCCTTTCGGCTATCTCATAGTGGCTTGGCTGTCTTGCCAAGTCACAATATTTTCTATGGTTTCCCTAAATAGCTTCAGGTGAATAATGGGATAGTTCCTTTAACAAAGCAACATCCGAACTCCACCTTCGTCCTTATTCATCTCAGCTAGTGCTTCGCCCCTTTCTTTCATCCCCTTTTCATTATTTTCGTTCTCCGTATCTGCTTTCCGATCAGTTTTCATAATTGTGAGGGCCAGCGAATGAAAACGAGCACGATGGAAGCAAAGTAAACTTTATTATTTCAAAAGTAATCGCCGTAACTATTGATGCAGTAATCCCACTGCGAGAGAAGTCGGTCAGTGCCTTCATGGAAAAATATTTTCGGGTACCTACTGAACAATGATAGTACCCGGACGTACTCCTTTTCATCCGAAGCAAATCAACGCCATGAATGTTTTTTTTTTCAGGGCTCCAAAAATACAGAAATAGCATGGGGAGAGATCGGTACTGTATGGAGGATGTGTAAGGGATTCCCAGTAAAACTTCTACAGTGTAGTCGAAACAGCCTTTGCAACCTGTGGACCCTTCTAATTTTCTTCCTTTCTCTTAATTTTGATTTGTTTATCGCAGCTTTTATACTTTTTGAACATAAAATTTACATAGGCATGGAAAACGAAGTTATAGTATCTGTATTTTAAAAAGAGAATAAAAAAAGATAACAGAACAGAGTAGAAAGAAGACATTGGTTCCACCATCTTAGACGTCCAGGGTGAAAGTCTCGATGTGTTCATCGAGCTATTAGTATGGGAGCAGTATACGTACAGGACCAAAAGTTGCTGACGTCACCATCGGCATTCCCGGAATTTATAACATCAGCATCAAAATTCCCGAAATTCCCTCACCCCCACAACAAATTAACTTTTGGCTTATTATCATTAACAATAAATTTTTTCAACTGTGAAAAAAGATATTTCTTATATGCAGATATACATCAGACTAATACAATTTATTTTTTTATACATGACTAGCAATATCTGGCTGCTTACATGCAGAAATACGTCGTTCTAAGATAGGAGGAAAATGATTTTTATATACAATGCATTGCTTTATACACAGTGGTGCTCTCCACTTTGCCGGCCGCTGTGACCGAGCGGTTCTAGGTGCTTCAGTCCAGACCTGCGCTGCAGCTATGGTCGCAGTTTCGAATCCTGCCTCGGGCATGGATGTGTGTGATGTCCTTAGATTAGTTAGGTTTAAGTAGTTTTAAGTCTAGGGGACTGATGACCTCAGATGTTAAGTCCCTTAGTGCTTAGAGCCATTTCTTTTTTGCTCTCCGCTTACGCTCTACGTCAACGTGCAACAACTACTCACAGACGGCAGGTGGGGGGGGGGGGGGGGGAGCGGGAAACAGTAATGGGGAAACGGAGCGTTGTATCTGACGTCCAAAAGGGTATGATCATTGGCTTTCCGATCAAAGATGGAAGCATTTCTGAAGTGGGCTAAGTTTTTAAACTGTTTGCATGACGTCGTAGTTAAAGTATACCGTACATGCCAAAATGGTGCTAACAAAATACCGCACCGAGTCACCTGTGGTACACCATGGGTCATGGATGACAGGGGTGAATGACAGCTGGGGAGATGTGTATGGATGAATAGACGTGCAACTGTTAAGCAATTGAACACCGAGATGAATCAAGAGGCTTCCAACTGTGTCTTCTCAAGGACCGTGCGGTGAACATTGCTATGTATGGGCCTCTGCAGTAAGTGCCTGGTTTATGCACCCATGCTGACTGTTGTTCATTAGGACAAAGGCAGGAATTCGCAGGCCAGTACCGCAGCTGGACGACCACTGATTAACGACAGGTGGCCTTTACAGATGAATCATGTTTTACTTACGCTCCATTGGATAGATTGTCGTTGGAGTGCACGGCCTAAAATGTCTGAAAGCCAATTCCCTGCAACAATCGTCGGGAGGTTTCAGGCCGGAGGAGAGATCGTTATGGTCTGGGGAATGTTTTCGTTGCATTCTGTGGGTGATCTCGTCGTTAGAGAAGGCACAATGGATCTACACAGGTGTGCATCTACCCTTGAGGCCTCCCCTTCCACTACATGCAGTTTGTTTTTCTTTGGCATGGTGGCATCTACCAGCAAGACAATGCAACGTATCACGCAGTTCGCAGTGTGAATGAGTGGTTCGAAGAGGGTCACGATGATTTTACTGTACTCCGCTGGCCACTAAACTCACCTGATTTAAACCAAATAGGAAATCTGGGAGACTAACTCAATCGGGCTGTACATCCCCTGAATCCTACGACCGAGAAACCTTGCGGAGCTGGCTACGACAGTGGAGTCAGCAAGGCTCCACATACCTGTTAGTACCTTCCAGAACCTGCGTCTCTCACAGTGGTCTGTGGGGTTGTTCAGGCTTACATTAATGTGACTGGACAGAGTACATGACTAGCACCATTTGACTGTTTATCTGCAGAGAACCATCGTATTAACAATGAGAGGGGAGGAGGACGATTTTTATGTATAATTAATTTTTTATACATGACTACCAGCATCTGACTGCTTACATGCAGAGATGTATCATACTAATACAGTTTATTGTTTTATACAGAGTTACACAAAAGTCCATTAACGTTTGAAAATGCACTAACTCACGGAATAATGTAGGTAGAGAGGTAAAACTTGACTCATACGCCTGAAATTACATGGGGTTTTACCGAAACGAAAAACGAGTGCAAAAACTGGCCGCAGATGGCGCTGAACAGCAACACATCAGTGACAGTGCATAAGAACAACAACTGCACAACATGGGCTTCCGAAAATCCTAGAAATGTCGTGGAAACCTCGCTGCATGACGCGAAAGTCGTGGCGTTGTGTGGATGTACATCAGTTGTTATCACACCCACTTTCTTCACGGAAATGTGAGGTACTGCTTTTTAAACAGTCAACATGACAGGCGCGAGGTGCGCTTATATGTTACAGAATCGCATGATCCTCATCCTGGCTGTTGAACACCTGCCGGAGGGTATGATGTTTATGCAGGATAACACTTCACCCCATATTGCAACACATGTGAAAGATCTCTTGCACACGGCGTTTGGTGAGGATCGTGTGCTGAGCCGCCACTTCCGTCATGCTTGGCCTCACAGGTCCTCAAACCTCAATGCATATGATTATTGGTTGTGGTGTTATCTGAAGTCGCAAGTCTACCGTGATCATCCGACCTCATCAGTGACGCTAAAAGACAACAGCCGAAGGCAATTTCTCACCATATCTACTGATATGCTGTACAGTACTGTTCATAACATTGATCCTCATCTACAGGTATTGTTGATGAACGACAACCGACATGCTGAGCATTTGTTATAAAGAACATCGTCTTTGCTAAAAAATCAGTTGCTATTGCTTTTGTATCACATGAAGCGCCATCTGTTGGTCTTTTTAAGCACTTTTTTGGTTTCACTAAAACCCTATGTAACTTCAAGCATGTGTGTCAGTTTTCACATCTCTACCTATATTATTCCGCGAAGTATTGAATTTTCAAATATTAGTGGACTTTTGGGTAATCCTGTACAATATTCACACAACAGTAACTGATTGCTGTGATACATCACACTAACACTACTATTCTGGATTTCTTTAAATACACTATTTACACTGCATCGGAACTAGCTGCCACAGGTGAAGAAGAAAGAAGCACAAACACACGTATTCACACACATATGCATACGAAAAAACGTGTTAGTATACATAATCTATATTAATGTGTAAACGTCTTTACCAAAAGTCTCGAAAAGTTCTTGGCCAGCTCATTTCAAATTTTTACGAAATGCACTAACAAATTTTCTGATAGACATTATATATATGACCAAAAGTTTATTAATTTGTTAGAGCATTGTGCAAAAGTGTGAAATATATACATGAAACAAATCTTGAAAAGTTCTTGACTGATTTTCTTCAAATTTTTACTCGAAACTGTAATAAACATTCAGATGGACACAAGGTAAATGTTTCTTAAATGTATGTGGTTTATAAATAACTAGCAGGGAAAAGTTGTTGGCAAAAATCTCAAAAAAGTTATAATCCAGTTTACTTCAAATTATTACACGATACTCTAATAAATTCTCAGATGAATGCAGGCTACATTTTAAAAATATATTTGGTATATGTTTTCGAGATTTTTGCTAACAATGTCTCCTCTTCACACACACACACACACACACACACACACACACACACACACACACACATATGAAGAGGAGACGCTGTTAGCAAAAATCTCGAAAAGTTGACTGATTAACTTTAAATTTTTACGCTATGCCCTAAAAAACGTTCAGACAGCCGTAGACTAATTATTCTTAAACAGGTACAGGTATTCTGTTATAACCAGGCATTTAAATTACGTCACTGATGACACACTCTGCGCCAGCATACCGCTGTATACTTACTTACACCAACTTGTTTGACAGTTCTCTTCTTCCATATGCATTCCTTCTCCTTATGTATAATTTTACACAAAAACCTTATACACAGCAATGTGCTGCCTCGTTTTCTTCCTTGCAATCGGTTGTAACAGACAGGAACGTTCTATTTATGAACTTCATAATCCTACCCATTTGCAGATTAAAACTATGCGAAATAGTGTAATTGAAGCCACCATATTCACAGATACAGCAACTGGAGAGGTCCCTCTCATACCACTTAACCAATGATCCCTACCAATTTAGCCATTCATTTTAAACTACTTAAATTACCAATCAAGGTTTCGTTTGCAATAACAGTAAGCAAGGGTCAAGGTCAGAGAGAGGGGAATAGTAGGTGGATGGAGAGGGGTGGAGAGGAATTAGACATAGAAAGGGGAAGGGGGTGATGCATAGAGAGGATAGGGAGGTGAAGGTGAGGAGAGAGAGTGGCGAGGAAGAGATGGACAGGTGAAGGGCGAAGGAGGTGATTGACAGAGATAGGAGAGATTAGGAGATTAGGACATATACGGAATTCCTATACATGTTTAGCAATTGTGAAGCACTGCTGGGTTCTCTAATAATAGAAGTCTATAGAGGGTGTTCATTTTACCTGAAGACATTGAAATTGCTCGAAAACTACATATCGGATCAAAAAGTTATAATTCCATTTGTTTGTCTCTTGGAGGGGGGGGGGGGGGGGGGACGGCGACATCCAGCGATATCACACTCGACCTGCCATCCCATCCAATATGTGGGTGGCGGGGGGTAACCTTGAAATCTTCAGTGGGAACCTCCGTTTTTTATTGCAGATTACTGTTCTACAGCAAAATCTACATATGTTTTGTTTGAAGCAATTTCTTCGTTTCGCCACAGATGGTGCTGTAATCGGAGGAATAGATTGGTTGGCTGATTTAGGGGACGTGACCAAACAACGAGGTCATCAGGCCCATCGGATTAGGGATGGATGGGGAAGGAAGTTGGCCGTGCCTTTTCAAAGGAACCGTGCCGGCATTTGACTGGAGCGATTTAGGGAAATCACGGAAAACCTAAATCCGGAACGCCGGACGCGGGTTCGACCCGTCGTCCTCCCGAATTAGAGCCCATTGTGCTGACCATTGCGCCACCTTGCTCGGTCGGAGGAATATAAATGGGAATACAATCGCAATTTACGACATGATACTCAATGGTCCTTGAATATCCAATGGCACATAGGACTCCACGTCCGCGCTGTGACGGTAAGACAGGCCAGTATTTCATGACTTCGGGACTACTCGACACGCCACAGTGGCCGTGGCTTGAGGCGAACGCTACTCTATTTTTTCAGTTAGAGCAAGTGTTCAAACGTAGTACCGCCAACTTCAATACACTCAGTGATCCGCTTTTCAAGCGACTGTACACAGGACAGAAGCATATCTATGGAAATGTCAACACATGCATTTCTGATGCGATCGACCATGTCTTCATGGGCTGTTGGCATTTGCTGGTACACCTTATCTTTTGAATATCCCCACAGAAGGAAATTCGGTAACGTCAAATTCGGCAACCAAGCGGGTCAGTTAATAGGGCCACCTCTGCCGATCCACCAGAAGGACTCTACATTAACTGGATGAAAAATATCAAGCTGGAGTATGTGACTGAGCACCTTACCATTCCCTCTTCCCTGCATATTGGAAAAACGGCTCAGTGGGACACCGCCGATAAAAGTTCCATGCCACTCTGCAAAACACACACACACACACACACACACACACACACACACACACACACACAAATACACACAAACAAAATAGATGTATACATCTATCAATAATAATAAACTTTAAATACTTATGTTACAGTTCGCCAACAGCCTTGCTGCAGTAGTAACACACCGCTTCACATCAGATCACTGAAGTTAAGAGCTGTCGGGCTTGGCTAGCACTTGGATGGGTCATTGTTCGGGTCTATTGAGTGCTGTTGGCAAGTGGGGTGCACTCAGGCCTTGTGAAGCCAATTGAGGGGCTACTTGATTGCGAAGTAGCAGCACCGATCAGGAAGACTGACAATGGCTGAGAGAGTGGTGTGCTGACGATATGCACCTCCGTCTATGCATCTGGTGACACCTAATGACTGAGGATGACATGGCGGCTGGTCGGGCCCATAGGGCCTTCAGGCCTGTTGGCATTGTGTTTGTTTGTTTTATGTTGCGGTTCACCATCACTTACAAGTGATTTTAGCCACTTGTCATCCACATCGTTCTGAATATTACACGTGAAGTGTCCACAGGGAAAAGGGATTAAGTAAAAAAAAAATGAAATTTTGGGTTATTACAGTTTCAGAGAGCTTTCAACAAGCTGCTTTTATCAGTTGTTTCATGGAAGAAGGGGGATAGTCTCAAAGTTACAGCGGTTTAAAAATATAGCGTCCACGGGAAAAAGGAGGTAAGTCAGTGTGAAACTAGGAAAAAAAGGGAGTTAGTCAGTTGGCAGCACTGGTCGCACCTGTTTTTTACGTTCCATTGTCTATGATTATCAGGTGTTGAGTATATGCTGCTGGAGAGGTTAAGTTAGCGCATTGTGCGTTGTGTGAATTGTTTGGTTTGTTTTACGTTTTGACTGAACTGTGGAAGTGAACATGTAAAATGAAGACGAGGGAAGTATCACCTTCAGCCAACTGTTACTTTCAACGAAGGAAAGGAAGAGAACAGGTCGACTTTCCGATGTGAGAAAAAAAAAAATTATCATCCACCCATGAATTAGGGCCAGATTGTAAATGTTCCAGATTGAATTGTTTTCAGTGTACCAATGATGCAGAACGTGGGTGTATTATATCTAATTATAACAAAATAACTGTGAATAAGCAGAATGCTTACTTGGCAGACCTAATTAATGTAAATAGTATATCGCAAAGGAGACCTAGGCAACCAGAAAATGGAGCTAAATTTCGTGACAACAGTTATTCATATCGTCTAAGAGTGAAGAGGGCGAATTCTGTCACTGGAGTAAATGTTTGTTCTTAAGCCTTTACATCTTTTCATGGAATATCTAAAAAAAAAAAAATAGAAGTAATACAATGATATGTGAAAAAATGTGTGAGTCCTAAGGATGGTCGAGGCCAACACTCTAATCGGAAATATCGTGTGACATCGGAAGCGCGTGACGCACTTCGCCAACACATTAGTTCATTTAAAGGTGAACGAAGTCATTACAGCTTGAAAACCTATAAGAAAGCGTATCTCCCACCAGATCTAAACATCAGTAGGTGTATGAGTTATATCAGAAATCATACCCAACTCAATCTGTGTCGTATGAAAAATATAGACTTCTTTTCAATACAGAATTTAACGCCGGTTTCGGGTACCCTAGAATGAACACTTGTAGTTATTGTAATAGGCATGCTGCCAAAATTCGAGATGTTGAACATGCTCGAAAAGGGCGAGTGCAGAAAAAAACCATCAACTGTCAACGGTGAAAAACCTTCACTTATTAAAATCTGACATGTTTTATGTTCGTAAAAGAAGTTCTAAAGCAAACAGCAGGGCATCAAAAAATGTCAAAGTATTACTATGGATTTATCAAAGAACTGACCTATCCCTAACATCACAACTAACGACGTGTACAACAAGCGACAGTTAACGTTGTGCATGTTTAATATTCATATATTGTCAATCGATGAAACATATTCCTTTGTGTATGATGAAACAGTAGCCTACAAAGGGTCTAACGAGGTCTCTTCCTTTTTTTTTGTATATTGTAACGACAATTATTGATCCCTCTGTTAGAAAATTAGATGTATTTTCAGACTCTTGTGGAGGGCAGAACAAGAATTGGACTATTTTCCGCCTGCTGCATTACATCGTTCATCAAGTCAAAAGACTTGAGCACGTAAAAATGACTTTTCCAGTCCGTGGCCACTCGTATCTCGAATGTGATCGTAACATGACCAGTACCAAGAAAAAAAATAGGGGATGAAATGCCCAAAGACTGGCCAGAGGAAATAGAGAGTGCAAGAGCAAAACCCTTACCTTTTCATGTTGCCGAAGTAGACAGCGAGTTAGTAAGATATTGGTCTACACTCCTCCATCACTTATACTTCAAGAAACATCCCTTTCCTTCTAGACCAATAAGAGAATTAGTGGCTGCGACTAGCATCCCCGATTCTTGGAATACAGAAGTACATTCCATGACCATTGGGATCGCTATGTTATCAACAAGCCACTTAGGGTTCCAACAGAACAACCTCAGCCTCAAGGAGAGTTCTTTCTACCTGACTATACGTAGAAGGGTGAGTGTTTTTTGTTTAATCCTTATTTTTATCATTATTTTTATTATATTATTTACCTAAAACAGTTCTTATTTTAAATTTTGTAAGCAACTACACCTACATTCACTTTTTAAAAAGCCTACAAGAAGGTGTTTTTGTTGTAGGTGCACAACCTATTACTTATGACAAGTATGCAGACCTACAACAGTTAAAGATTTTTCGCAGAGAAGAGGCTAGGCAGTTCTTTTCCCAGCTGCCAAAATTGGAAAAAGGACAAAAGTGTAACAATAAACAGTGTCATCAAGATGATACTGTTTTTCCAAAACCATTAAGTGCAAGTACTAAGAAGCAGATCCAACAATGAATGACTATAGTTTACAAAGAAATTGTTTGGGCCTACAAAGTTTTGCTCTGTTTATAAAAATTATTATAGTCTATAATTTTCTATCTTATGACTTTTATGGTTTTTTCATAAGTAATAAATTTTTGCAGATTCATTTATTACATTTTTAATCTTAAATAATACTGGCAGCTAGTTCTAATTGTATTAGGTTTAACAAAGTTAACGGATTAGCGAGATTTACTGACATTCCCCCTTTTATAATGACTTACCCCCATTTTCCCTACAAAAAATTGAAGTTATTTGATATATTATTTGCTATAGGCCGTTACAATACGTTTACACAAAAACCTTGTAGTGGTATTTAATGGCTATAAGTCAGGCTACACTAAACATAAATTTCAAGAGTATTGGCTAAAATTGTATTTGGTACAGAAGGTTTGATGTTAAAATCTTCTTTCCTGAAAAATTAAGAAGCATGACTTACCCCTTTTTCCCTTGGATCTTTCATATATATTTCGATATTTTTACATTCAATAATACATTCACATCTGTGACTATGTTTCCATCAAGTGCATCTAAAAAATAAAAATAAAACAACAAATCATAAGGACTCTATGGAAGTATAAATTATTATTATTATTATTATTGTTGGTAGGATAAATAGTAATATTCATGTATCTGCTCCTCAATGACAGGTGGCATCCACCACAAGTTCTGTCTAGGAAATGGCAGTGTGGCCTGTGACAGCTCCATGTTCTTAGCACCTATACGAAAAAATAAGGAACACGTAAGCTCTACATGCAAGTGCGAAAAAAGTTAAAACACACACAATAAATACACATACTTTGGTTCGCTATCCTGCAGATAACACATTAGGAAGGCCAAAGCGTCATTGTCAATGTTCAGTTATGTCATGTTATTGTCCTGTTCACACATATGTGTGAGAGCATTCAGATAACCTGGAAGGAAAGCCATAGACTGATCATCAAGGAGCAGTGATGGCGTCTCATCTTCAGAAAAATGAGGATACTTATCCACACCATCACTGCCAGACTGACACATCATATTCAGCTTAGATTCTAGGACGATAATTTGACTGACATATATATCCACTGCGTGTTGCAACTTGTTCATTCTTATGATGCAACCGCCAGCTTGCTCATACCACTTATGTTCTATTTATCATCATCTCGACATATCCTAACGGACTAGGTCCAATGAAAGAAGAAAAAAATATGACTGTGTGATGGTATTTAATGGGCCGGAAGCAGCCAGCATGCATATGCATAATTTTGGGAATTCAAATCGTGCTACAGCATTCGCACTATTGAGAGTGCAGCGTATGCAGTATTGACAGCTGTTTTCCTATGTCTAATTGCACGAACTCAATTCACATCACAGTGTTCTTCACACTATTGAGAGTATGCAGTATTGGGAACTCGAATCATGGCATGGCATTCTACACTTACTGAGAGCGAAGTGTATGCAGTATCGACAGCTGTGGACATACGTGTAATTTTGGGAACTAAAATCACATGACAGCATTTGTAATATTTAGACATGACACATGTATTCTCACCACATACTGTAGCATCGTGCGAAAGTGGGGTGAGCGTAGCCGGTCATCGGCGTTTGTGCTGAACACACTTCATGCACAGTCTGCCAACGTGGAGTATGGAGAATAGGAAAAACAGTTCTCTCAGAGGCCAAAACTGGAAGACAGCAGCAAGCAAATTCCAATGTTACATACAAGACGTCCCGTGAAGTCTGTAAATAGGGGCAATATCAAGTGAATAAATAAATAAATAGAAAGCTATTTTTTAAACTGTGTATTGATAATCCACTTATAAGCATATGTACATTTTCTGAAGAGCACATAAAACTGCTGCTGTTGTTGTCACCGTAGATTTGATATAGTCTTCGAATTGAACGTCTTGAGATTGTGTACTGAGGCACCCTTGAAGATATCAGACAGCACAATAATCACGTCTGTAGATATTTATTAGCTGTATACTTCACTTTAGAGTACTGATACTTTATTTTCTTAATTGTCTACTATACAAACTGATAGACAACAGTATGAACACGGTTACTAGACGTACCACACTTCCAACAACTGCACACACTCCGATGCTCGCGCCACGGTAGGTGGAGGCCGACTGGCCGCTAGAGAGAGCGGTCTTCGGCGTTGGTCGTTCGCGACGTTGCCGACCGGTTAGTGTGGAGCGACCAGGAAGCTATGGTAGCTACACTACACCCCCACAAGGGAGAAAAAAAACCAAGGAGGAAACAGAAATGTTTTTACTGACTTGAACTGTGAATGTGCACCAGGTAGAAACGGAAAGCACTTTTTGTCTGTATCGGGTTTCTGTTGTGGTTGGATACTGGTGGGTCTGCTGTTGTTGTGGAGTAACTACTGCATCTGGGTGGCCTGTGGCAACGCTGCTCTGTGTGATGTTGCTGTGCCATCGGCTGTGATGTGACAGGTGCCCTGTGACCAGTGGTGGCCTGCATTTCGGCCTCGTCTTCTACACTTAGGTAGGCTGGCTTGCACCAGTCGATGGACACTACTGTGTCTACCTCTTTAATGTGGGGGGTGAGTGTGGGCCGGTGTATCCGAGTGGTTCTAGACGCTTCCGTCTGGAACCACGCGACCGCTATGGTCGCAGGTTCGAATCCTGCCTCGGGCATGGACGTGTGCGGTGTCCTTAGGTTAGCTGGGTTTAAGTAGTTCTGTTCTAGTGGACTGATGACCTCAGATGTTAAGTCCCACAGTGCTCAGAGCCATTTGAACCATTTGTAGAGTGAGTGTTCTATCATTCTGTCCCATAACTGCAACCACCAAGCGAGGTGGCGCAGTGGTTAGACACTGGACTCGCATTCGGGAGGATGACGGTTCAATCCCGCGTCCGGCCATCCTGATTTAGGTTTTCCGTGATTTCCCTAAATCACTCCAGGCAAATGCCAGGATGGTTTCTCTGAAAGAGCACGGCCGTCTTCCTTCCCCATCCTTCCCTAATCCGATGAGACCGATGACCTCGCTGTCTGGTCTCCTTCCCCAAAACAACCCAACCCCCCATAACTGCATACAGGCCTTGGTAGGGCGGCTCCAGTGGCCTGTGCAGTGGCGGTGTTGGAGGAAAACGTGCTTCATCGTTGCTAAATCTTTGACTGCGAAAATAGCATGTTTTCCATGCCATGAAGTTTGACTCAGTCGCATGGCCTCAATTTGCCTATGGAGTTCCGTGATGAGGTACTGAGCAGAGTGCAGGGGGTCAGTTTGTTAGGAGAAAACTCTCCTAGTAGATGCAGGGGTCCGCCATACACTAGTTCCGCTAGGGAGGCCTGTAGGTCTTCGTTTAGTGGACTGCACAGTCCCAATAGCACTACTGGGAGGGCGTCAATCCACGAATCTGTCATGTGGCACGTTATGGCGGCCTTCAGGGAACGGTGCAGGCGTTCCACAACGCCCTTTGAGGCGACATGGTATGGTGAAGTCCTGTTCTTGTGTATCCCATACAACCAGGCCATTGCACGGAAAATATCCGCTTCCCACTGTCGACCCCAGTCGGAAGTTACTTGTTGGGGACAGCCAAAACATGAAATCCAACCACTGGTGAAGGCACGCACCACGTTCTCATCTGTCTGCATTTCCAGCGGGAATGTATCTGGCCACCTGCTGTACCTGTTGATTGCCATGAGGCAGTACCAGTAGTTACAGGCGACTGGAAGTGGTCATACCAAGTCTGGATGGATGTCTGAGAACCGAGCCTCTGGGATGTCAAATCTTCCTAGAGGAGCTCGTACATGCCGTGTTAGTTTGCAATTTTGGCAGGGAACGCCGATCTGAGTCCATGTATGGCAGTCCCTCTGTATACCAGGCCACACAAAACACTGCGTTACTAGTGCCCTCATAGCGCAGATTCCTGGGTGGCTGAGTCCATGTAGAGAATCAAAAACCCTGCGTCGTAAAGGAGCAGGTACATATGGCCGCTGTCAGCCTGCTGATTCGTCACAATGTAGCAGCTCCTCAGTACCTGGCAGTGGTACGCGACACAAGTGCAAAGCTGTCTTGCCTTTCAGCAAGTCCTTTAACTCTTCGTCGCCATTTTGTGGTGCAGCTAGTTCTGCGAATTCACAGGTGTGGAAATGCTTTCCATTCTAGATAAGACGTCAGCAGTGACGTTTTTCGAACCACTTACATGCCGAATGTCTGTTGTGAATTGCGAAATGAAATTTAATTTTACTGATTTGCACTGGGGGATAGTTATTTCTGACCGCAAAACGCGAAATTCAGTAGCTGGTGATCTATGTATATAGTGAAAGCATGCCATTCCACCATGAATCTGAAGTACCTGACTGCCTCATAGGCTGCTAACAATTCAGTGCAAAATGGTGGCCAAGAGCGCTGTTTCTCCGTGATCTTCTTGGAGAAAAAACCCAGTGGTTGTCAGTACCCATTTATCTTCTGTTGTAGGACAGCTCCGACAGCACAGGATGAAGCGTCTGAGAAAATAGCTGATGGGGCATCGGTGATTGGGTGTGCAAGGAGAGTGGCCTGCTTGAGGCTTGCTGGCAGGCTTCAAATGCTGTCTGCAATTCATCAGTCAATGTAAGAGGTGTGGAACAACGCAGTTTGGCGCCAGTGAGGCTGGCATGCAGTGGTGACTGCTGTTCAGCAGCTTGAGGTAAAAAACGACAGTAAAAGTTGGTCATCCCCAGGAAACGACGCAATTCACGCACTGTTTTTGGAGCCAGGTAAGTTGTAAGAGCGGCAATGCACTCAGCTGATGGGTACGTACCAGTTGCAGAAACCCGAAATTCGAGGAATGTTACTTCCTTAGCCCCAGTGACACATTTGGCAGGATTTATGAGGATTCTGTAGTCATCAAATCTATGAAAAACTATGCGTAGTTGTCTTTCATGTTCTTCTGTGGATGATGATGGCACCAACACGTTGTCGATGTATGCGAAGGAGAAGTCCAATCCACGCAAAACTTCATCGATAAAAATCTGTGCTGCGTTTCGGATTCCGTATGACATGTATGGGAATTCATACAGTCCAAAGGGCGTGGTTATTGCAGTTTTGTGGACGCCCTCTGTTGCCACTTGTGTTTGGTTGTAGGCTTTTACTCAGTCTAAAGTCGAGAAAACGTTGCACCATGCCAACTGGCAAGCAAAATCCCTGATATGGCGCACTTGGTATCGGTAGAAATTGTACAGGCATTGAATCCTCTATATTCAACACATGGACGACGCCAGCGATCTGGTTTCTTTGGTACCAGGTGCAGAGCAGACACTCAGTTGCTTTCCGATGGTTGTGCCATGTCTGCTTGGATCATTGCGACGAATTCTGCTTTTGCGATGCGCAATTTATTGGGGGTCAGCCGTCTCGGCCACGAGAAACCCGAAGGACCGGACGCAGTCCTGATGTGATGTACTGTCGAGTGATGGGGCAATGACGGCACTCTGGCAGGTCGCGTGACTGATAGGAACTCGTTCATCAGTTGTTCAAATGATTCAAATGGCTCTGAGCACTATGGGACTTAACTTATGAGGTCATCAGCCCCTAGAACTTAGAACTACTTAAACCTAACTAACCTAAGGACATCACACACATCTATGCCCGAGGCAGGATTCGAACCTGCGACCGTAGCGGCAAGAAAGTCTACCGACGACTCACTGCACTGTGTAGGCTGGCCTGCCAACTTCAACGACGCAACATGGTCCAAAATGGAAGCTTTCCTTACATCCAGTATGAGGTCGTACTAGGACAGGAAATCCAGCCCGATTATAGCGTGGGTCACGTATGCGACTATAAATTGCCCCTCAAATGACCTCCGTAACCCATGTTCAGATTTAAAGTCACAAGTCCATATGTACGTATGACGGAACCATTTGCAGCTGGTAAGTCGTAATTTGCGCACGGTCGCCGTTGCCACAGCGGACGCTTAGGAAATACACATACATCCGAGCCGGTATCCACTAAAAATTGCAACTTAGTTGTCCTGTCTGTTATCAATAAACGTCGCGATAGTTGTCCGGGCTGGTGCTGCTGGCAGATTTACTCGCCGGGTGTGGGGCGCTGCCGTTCGCGTTTCCCACACAGGAGCACGGCGACCTGCATCTGCGTGCTCTGTCGCCGAAATGACGGTGGTAAAAGCACTCGTTCTGGTCCGGCGAGGGTGAGGAGAGCGCGCTGTGTCGTTCGCGTGATCGCGTGCGGTCACGCCGTTTGTATATGCCGAGAGCTGCGACCTGCCGCGTCAAGTCGTCGAGGCGGGAAGTGATGTTGTCCAGCACGTCTTTGGCGGGTGTTATAGTGAAAACGTGCGGAGCTGCGGCCTCGGTTACTGTGCCCGTGATCACTGTCAGCTTGCTCAAGTTCTCCTCTTGTGCCATTGTGAGCAGGGTGCGAATCATTTCGGACAAGCGCGACATCCATATGGATCGTAGCAGAGGGTCCGGGACGTCCGGTCCACTTAAGGTGTGGAGATGTCGCAGAAACTAGGACGGCTACCTATCGCTGGTTTCCTCCCTGTGCAACAACTGTCTTAAGTGCTGCATGTTGGAGAGGGAGAGCCGCCGAATGAGCTCGCCTTTCAAAATGTCGTACATCCCGGAAGCCGGCGGGTTGGTGATATAGTCTGTCGGTAAACTGAAGAGCGAGCGAGCGAGTCCCCACTCTGCCTACCCTGCCACGTCACAAGGCGCTTCTACAGGCTGTTTCACAACGTAGTACCGGACCTCCCACGGCGCGCGCTTTGAATCTGTGGCGACACCGTGTGCAGGTAAGTCCCGGTTACGTTTATTTTTAGACAAATGCTTTAAGACCATAATGAATACAAAAGACGATAGCTTCTTCCGAAACACAACATTATAGAGTAAATAATATTAACATAAGAACGGAAGTCAGGACTCTACTGCAAACATAGAACCGAATGCCTGTTCATGTGAATGTAGTATGTTCCTCTATTGCTATTCGTAAAACGAACCCCATGTAATGGAAGCAATATGTAGAATTTAAGGATTGTTCTTACTTTGTGTTTCTACTAAACGGTAGAAGTTTTCTTTGAAGGACTGCATTGAAACTTAGCACTTCTTACAGCACGAAGATTGTTTAAAAAATACCAGGAATTTATAATTTTGTTTGTTTTATTAGTCCGATTTGCACCACTTTTTGTCACTGTCTTCGTAAACATGTATGAAAAGTATGTGTACAATGTTATGCATATTGGGTATTTATTCTTTTGTCAGCTGTCAAAAAGGTTACATGTGTTTTGGTAGCATCAACGATTCTTTTTTCTGTAAAAAAAAAACAGATTAGAGAATCTGTATTTAATTTTTTTATAAGAATGGAATAAAGTGTATGAAAATTTTAGAAATGTTAATATTACTTTTGGTGAGTCTGTCCTTAAAGGACAGCGATTTTACAAGCGTGGATGAGATTAAAAATGCACAGTTAAGAGACCTATGAAATATCCCGAGGAAACAGTTCCTAAAGTGTTTCGGGAATTGAAAAAAGCACTGGCATAACTAATGGGGAATATTTTGAAGAGGACAACATTGCAGTAGATTAACAAACAAAGTTCTTACCAAAAAAATAAAATTAATGCGTGAACGCACCTCGTATGTCAAACCTCTTACATAGATGTCCAGAATCCGTGTACATGTTTCGAAGGAAATTTCAGCAGTGTTTAGAGCAAGTATTGCGCACATGTTTTAAGCAATATGTCTAAGAATCAGGTGAGTAGTAACCGAGACAGAGAACAGAATACATTCAAATGCTCTGTTCCACAAGCATCAAAGGTTTTACGTGATTGTGAAACTGTCTATAACGATGGGTTTCCTCCCAAAATTATTAGTTTTCTTTCGTGACGATTCCAGTAAACGACGCAACTTATTTTCGCGTTCCTTCCTTGTGCGTTCTATTGATGCGAGGCTGGCCCTTGCATAAAATTGCAGCCGTTTGATTTGGACAGGTAATGTTAGCCAACAGGTCTTTTTGTGTCGCCTCTTTAACACACATAATAACATTAGAGCCGATCGAACGCTCGTTACTCCGCAAATACCTCCTCTTCTTCGTATTCTGCACATTTTCTTGCAATGCTGGGCGACTATCCATCACTTCTGGATACCGAAGTGTATCAGTGAGTATACAAAGTTAACTGACTGACACTGGCAGCACGGCGATCTAGGTCGCTAGACAGGTAAAGGGCAACTGATTTTGGGTGCCCCTGTAGGCCGGTGGCAGGGTTCTTCCGGGAAAGGCCACTTCCCCCACCAAAAGCGCTGCTCGCTCTTGAGTTTACAGACAGACTGTAACATCGCTGACCTCGCTGGCGGAGCAGCTGTCCAGTAGTGCCACTACATGTGCGTATTTTGTGGCGTCTTGAGTTATCCCTGCAGAGACGAAATGGCTTTCGATGTGTGTGAACCAAAGTGGCGGATACTCCGTCCAGAGGGCTGGTGCAGTGAAAGTCACGCAGTTCACTTGAGCTGCTGGGGCTGTCACGGGGAGTGGCGACGGGGGCTTCCACGGAGGCCGCACACGCGCTTTCCTGGTAGCGCGCCTGCACCCGCTCTTGTTGTTTATGCGGTAGGTGGTCCCCTTTCTTCCAGCTGCCTTCGAAGCTGCTCCTCGTGTCGCTGTTGTAGCGCGGCCATCTCTTCCACGTGTTTGCGCTGCTGATCGCACAGCAGCTGCTACTGTTGTAGTGTAAGTTGCTCCTGGAGGCGTAATTCTCGCTGCAAGTGCTCCATCTCTTCTTGTCGTTGTCCTAACTGTTGTTATAACTGCTCCATGATACTTTCGTCGGGGTCACAACTTTTTAGGTATTTATTAACTGTACACTTCACTTTAGAGTACTGATAGTTTATTTTCTTGATCGTCTACAATACAAACCGAGAACAGTATGAACACAGTTACTAGATGTAGCATACTTCCAACAACTGCACACACTCCGATGCTCGCGCCACGGTAGGTGGAGGCCAACTGGCCACTGGAGAGCTCGGTCTTACGGCGTTGGCCGTTCGCGGCGTTGCTGACCGGTTAGTGTGGAGCGACCAGCGAACTGGAGTCGCTACACGTCCTTTGATATAAACCAGGGGTCGCCAAACTAAGGCCCTCAGGCCAGACCCAGCCCGCGAAGTCAGTTTACTCAGCCCACCGACGGTTCTTGAATATGCCTGATAAAACGTATGAAACACGACACTTTGTAATACAATTTAAATTTAAATTTTCTGGTGTCACCGCCAGACACCACACTTGCTAGGTGGTAGCCTTTAAATCTCCCGCGGTCCTTTAGTATACGTCGGACCCGCGTGTCGCCACTATCAGTGATTGCAGACCGAGCGCCGCCACACGGCAGGTCTAGTCTAGAGAGACTCCCTAGCACTCGCCCCAGTTGTACAGCCGACTTTGCTAGCGATGGTTCGCTGTCTACATACGCTCTCACTTGCAGAGACGACAGTTTAGCATAGCCTTCAGCTACGTCATTTGATACGACCTAGCAAGGCGCCATATTCAGTTACTATGAATGTATTCTGAACAGATAATACTGTGAATCATGTACCGTCGAGAGCGACGTTCATCATTAATGGATTAAAGTTAAGTATCAAACTAATTACGTCGGCTTTCTGAATTCTCATTCCTTGTCCTGTTCCAGACCTCACGTCAGTATAGTTCTTCCCTCTTCACGCCAGCCTGCGTGAGCTAAAACGCGTGCATTTCGGCCTCCCCTCGTAACACGGTGTTGGCTCTTCTGCCAACACAACAAATTTTATGTTTAGAAGATTGGGAAATCTTCACTCACGTGGGGGCCTTCCTGACTGCTATGTACCTTAAATTTAGAATGTTCAGTTTTAAATTATGGTGTCTAGGTACTGTACAGAGCGATGATGTGGCCAGTGCTTTGCCGGCCGGGGTGGCCGAGCGGTTCTAGGCGCTACAGTCTGGAACCGCGCGACCGTTACGGTCGCAGGTTCGAATCCTGCCTCGGGCATGGATGTGTGTGATGTCCTTAGGTTAGTTAGGTTTAAGTAGTTCTAAGTTCTAGGGGACTGATGACCTCAGAAGTTAAGTCCCATAGCGCTCAGAGCCATTTGAACCATTTTTTTTTGCCTGTGCTCGTCATTTTGTCAGTTCTCAGGCCCGCTGTTAAGAAAGTTTGGTGACCTCTGATGTGAACGCAGGTTTGAAACATTGTCACCAGTTTTCATACGACACCCCCTCACTGTACTACTGTTCTCCTTGATGATAGTTAGTAAGCCACGCAATGGTTCAGCGAGTCTTAGTACAGTTTACAGTACTAAACGGTTTGGGGTGAAGCAGCAATTGTGGAATAATACATTAGCACTTCTCCAGCGTTGTAGAATGCAGCGAATGCACCATCTTTAAACATAAATTGTTCACACTCATCCTAAAACCGCTTTATATTCACAACGATGTTTGCTCTCTGAGATGTGATTGGGAGACATGATGTATGTGGTGCAATACCTCTACATTTATAGTACATGTTGTACGATTCTTGTAACAGGTCAGTAATTTATGATATACTCACCTAGCAATTACACATGTGCTGCGGTGCCTGCAGGGAAGTTTCACAATGATTCAAATTCAATACAGACATCTATAGTTCCACTTTTTACGATTCCCACACCTGTCAGTTTGCTGTGCTAGAATGATAAATCGAGGTGCTTCTAGCTGAACATACGTCTTTATTTTTCATGACTGTTTAGAAGTCTCTGTCAGGTTTCAATACTCATAAACTTCCCACGAACGAAAAGTTAATGGTAACTGGGTTCCTGCATGCTACATACGCAAAAGTTTCAGGTTCTCTTCGTCTGATACTGATACTTGGGACCTTTCCACACCAAATTAAGCAGCACAATTTTATTCCTTTCTTTTGTCTCTCCTTGGATGCATGAGTTATTATCTGTAGCACTCTGAACTAGAATCAGCTGTTTAGCATTCATAATGACACGTTCATTATCCTCAAAGAAGCCCATTAACATTTTGAGCGGAACGCAGACACTAAAGCGGCCATCTATCGATCCATCTATGAACCATCCTACTTTTTCTAACGCACTACGATTTGAAGTTAATGTGGATATGTATGTTTTGAGAGTCGATGTGATTCCATTTCTTATGTGGTCGAGCTCAGTACCATTAAGTTCATATCTCATTTCTTGAAACATAAAGGCGAATATATTTCCTGTAAGCTGTGATGTTTCTGTTGCCAGAGCGCCTCCATCCTTCTTCATAGACATAAATCTTCCTTCCAAATATGGGAAACTGTTTCTTGGAAGCGTCAACTCATCTTGATATTGAATACGTATTCGTATCTCGTCAGCATTGTCAGAGGTTGCTGAAGCAAAAGGTTTGTGAGAGAAATATCCCCGATGAATGGTCTTATGGTAAGAAATGGAGTTGTTATATCGAGTGATGTTGTGAGGTTACAGTCCTATTGATTTAAGAAGCTCTTAATTCTCACATGTTATCTCATTCTTCTGCTGCTGCAAAGCGGTCTTTTGATGGCTATGAGCATTGTATTTATAATTTACACCCGCAACTTTGCTTCAGATTAAGATGTAGTATAATTTCCTCATTGCAAAATTTGACTAGATTCCGCTTAGGATCTATGATACTCAAATCGAGATCGTCTATTATTTGAACAGTTACTATAAGGAATATTGGATTGCTAGGCGCCCTGGCGATTTTGTAGCCTGGATCCACTGTGAGAAAAAAATTTGTACATTGTATGTATTAATCTATCATTAAGCTATGAATTCGTAGCTCTATTACACCCAACACTGATCGTGCTAACAGGTAGAATATACATTTGTTGATTCGACTTATAGCTGTCGTCAATATTATCTTTCAACAATTGACTCCTCGAGAAACCTAGAACTGATCCTATTGAAATTTTGTGTGGAAGGTCTATTATATGTTTTGTTGTTTTTATCTCCATTGTAAGTATACGTTTGAGCCTAACTCAGAGCCATGTAGAAATCGCTTTATATATGCATTCAAATTTTCAATATTATATGAGCCAAAAGGTATAAGATCACCACTTTCTAAATGTACTATATGAATCCAGGCCAATAGATGCAATATCACACTCCTCTTAGTTTACATCTAGTTTATATCTATTGCTCTTAATATCGACGAGAGCTGTTTTAAAGTAAGAGTGAATGACATCACATCTTCACCTCAACTGTTGCAGTGTCTGCATACTGCTTGTTTTTATGCACTTGTCAGGTCAGGAGAACCATTCGACAGAAACGACCACAGATATATGGATTAGAGTCTTGGTAGCGTCGAAAATGGTTGAACACCTGGTTCTTGTCAGTAATGTATCGGCTCAAGTTTTCATTCAGGTGGTCTTAAATCACCGTACAAATCAAAGAAGTAGATGGTATTTCGTTTCTTTAATATATGTAACCCACTGAGTACCATATCATCCTGCAATATGTAAATTGACTATCCCACATTCTTTACCTTTCCATGTTGTCTCTGACAATGTATCCGGCATATATACCCCATGAAATCTTTGCATTTTGAGTTTTTTGACGAATTTAAGCTGATATGCATTGGAAAGCTGTCTGTTCGGTAACATAGTTAGGAACATTTTTTTATAAACAGTCCAAATCCTTTTATTGTGTGGTTTTAAATACAGTTCTTTAACGAAAGCGATGGCCTACATCGTTCTATTATGTCTTTTAGATTCCTGTTGTTGCTTCTCTGCGTTTTGTGCGTTCTTTACAGTTTAGGCTATGGCAGTAACACCTCCGGCGAGAGAGCTGACTGCCGACAATCCGGCCAATGCCAAAATTAGAATCAGAATGATTCCCGCAGATGTCTTATGTACTTGTGGAACCCCTGGCATTTTAATACGGCTTTTTTCTTCCTTTCTGCTTCAAAGTACTTTTAACCATCTCAACCCGTGACTGGATGCATTTTTTAAAATATGTTACAGGTTTTATCTTCTTTAGCGTACGGTGAGCTGCAGTCACAGCTTGGTTGAAATTTATTCCAGTGCCCAGTTTAAGTTTGGCATACATTGCTTGATGAATTACGAGTGCTACGATATGTTGTTCTGTGCCTGTGTCCTTTCGTCCACGTATCTGCTTGGCTTTATCAGCTAATATTTGATCTGAGCGCGACGATCTTTATCTGTGGCATAAGCAATATCATGCTTCTTGCAAGTGTCATCTACGACATTGATTCTCTCGTCGCCAGGAGATAGATGGTTTTTGATCTTCGTTCGTTCGTAGTTAAACCAGGGAAATGCAATTCAACTGACTTTATGCTAGTTCATGGTTCGAGGTTTATGCGTCCTGTTTCGCTACCAAATCATGAAGGTTTACCCAGCTGTTGTTCTTTGATGGGAAGACTAGCCACTTAACTAAAGCGCTGTTCCATTGTCAATTTGCACTGAGGTGACAAAAAGTCATGGGATAGTGATATGCTCATATGCAGATGGCGGTAGTATCACGTACACGAGATATAAAACGGCAATTCATTGGCAGAACTGTCATTTGTACTCAGGTGATTCAAGTAAAAAGGTGTCTTACGTAATTATGGCCACACGACGGGAATTAACATACTTTGAATGCGGAATGGTATAGGAGCTACGTGCATGGGACATTCCATTACGTAAATTGTTAGGGAATTCAATATTTCGAGATCCACAGTGTTAAGAGTGTGCCGAGAATATGGAATTTCAAGCATTACTTCTCACTACAGACAATGGAGCGGCCGACGGCCTTCACTCATCGACCGATAGCAGTGGCGTTTGTGTAGAAGTATTAGTGACAACAGACGAGCAACATTGTGTGAAATAATCGAGACATCAATGTGAGAAGTATGGCTGACGTATCTGTTACGACAGTGAGGCGAAATTTGACGTTAATGGGCTACGGAAGCGTATAATGAGCCCAGTGTTTTTAAAACACCTTCCGAACCTAGGGTGGAAAGTATGCCTGGGTGACTGATATATAATTTTTTATTACTGTCATAAATTTTTAAATCCATGCAATAGTCACTCACACTATCAGCTCATTTTTTAACACTTTATTATTATTTTAATTAAACAGATGATGGTGAAAATTAGATTAAAGAAAAGTAAAATAAGTTTAAACTTTCATATTTATTTTAAAATGCATCGATGTTCAGTAAACGGATAACACATTCTAAGTATGTCTTAAAGCTGGTGCCTTATTTACTATTGTAAATTAATTGAAAAAAGTGTTATTCAGAGGGGGTTCAACTGGCGTAAAATATGGTTTTAAAATAATAGGAAACCGAAAGAATAGGAAACAGGATGGGATATCGCATTCAAACAAGCACACAAATATAGTTCAAGGGTACATAAAAAAGGAACTGAACCATCACCAATCCATTCTGTTTAGGCAAAGAAATTCCGCTCCTCTCGTAGTCGTGTTCCCAATGCATAACCACAGACTGGTAGTGGAAGTTTAGACAAAGATCACGTGGTTCGATATATCCACAATCTCACCAAAAATGCTCTATAAAAATCTTTTTAGAAATTGTGAAATAGGAAAACAGCTCGCGGTAGCGTTTAATTACGTCTGAATACCCGAAATATTATACAAAAGAGTAGCTGAGGGCTGGTTTTGTTACTACACCACATGTTCCTCGTGCACAAGTACAGTTACATAAAATATGTAAATCCACAACGATTCTTTTTACATACTCCGCAATCCACCATATGGTGCGTGGCGGAGCGTACCTCGTACCACAACTAGCATCTTCTCTCCTTGTTCCACTCCCAAACAGAACGAGGGAAAAATGACTGCCTATATGCCTCTGTACGAACCCTAATCTCTCTTATCTTATCTTTGTAGTCTTTCCGCGAAATGTAAGTTGGTGGCAGTAAAACTGTACTGCAGTCAGCCTCAAATGCTGGTTCTCTAAATTTCCTCAGTAGCGATTCACGAAAAGAACGCCTCCTTTCCTCTAGAGACTCCCACCCGAGTTCCTAAAGCATTTCCGTAACACTCGCGTGATGATCAAACCTACCACTAACAAATCTAGCAGCCTGCCTCTGAATTGCTTCCATGTCCTCTCTAAATCCGACCTGATAGGGATCCCAAACGCTCGAGCAGTATTCAAGAATAGGTCGTATTAGTGTTTTATAAGCGGTCTCCTTTACAAATGAACCACATCTTCCCAAAATTCTACCAATGAACCGAAGACGACTATCCGCCTTCCCCACAACTGACATTACATACTTGTCCCACTTCATATCGCTCTGCAATGTTGCGCCCAAATATTTAATCGACGTGACTGTGTCAAGCGCTACACTACTAATGGAGTATTCAAACATTACAGGATTCTTTTTCCTATTCATCTGCATTAATGTACATTTATCTATATTTAGAGTTAGCTGCCATTCTTCACACCAATCACAAATCCTGTCCAAGTCATCTTGTATCGTCTTACAGTCACTCAACGACGACACCTTCCCGTACACCACAGCATCATCAACAAACAGCCGCATATTGCTATCCACCCTATCCAAAAGATCATTTATGTAGATACAAAACAACAGTGGACCTACCACACTTCCCTGGGGCACTCCAGATGATACCCTCACCTCCGATGAACACTCACCATCGAGGACAACGTACTGGCTTCTATTACTTAAGAAGTCTTCGAGCCACTCACATATTTGGGAACCAATCCCATATGCTCGTACCTTAGTTAGGAGTCTGCAGTAGGGCACCGAGTCAAACGCTTTCCGGAAGTCAAGGAATATGGCATCCGTCTGATACACTTCATCCATGGTTCGCAAGATATCATGTGAAAAAAGGGCGAGTTGCGTTTCGCAGGAGCGATGCTTTCTAAAGCCGTGCTGCTGTATGGACAGCAACTTCTCTGTCTCAAGGAAATTCATTATATTCGAACTGAGAATACGTTCGAGAGTCCTGCAACAAACCGATGTTAAGGATATTGGTCTGTAATTTTGAGGATCCGTCCTTCTACGCTTCTTATATACAGGCGTCACCTGCGCTTTTTCCACTCGCTCGGGACTTTACATTGGGCAAGAGATTCGCGTTAAATGTAAGCTAAGGAAGGAGCCAATGCAGTAGAGTATTCTCTGTTAAAGAAGAAGTCAAATCCAAACATATTACTTACAAAAGAAACTTCCGCACTGCGTTAATAACGCCATAGTATTGACTTCATGGCTCGTTAAACAATTTTTACGAGCACGTGGTACTGTTACTACAAAGCACACACCACGTTGGTTGAACAAAACGAGAAATTATTAATTTGAAAAATTTTCTGCGAGAGAAAACACTTATTCGCACATTCACGGTAAAGAGCGATGATTTTAATCAGAATTACACCTCATGATTTAACGTGCTTCTACTTTCCATTATTGGATTGGAAACAAAGCAACTACCGCAGTAAACTCCGAAACCAACACTGAAATCGCACTACAGTCACTCAACTTCGACGCCTTACCGTACACAACAGCATCATCAGCAAACAACCGCAGATTGCTGCCCACCCTGTCCGCCAAATTATTTATGTATACAGAAAACAACAGCGATCCTATCACACTTCCTGGGGCACTCCTGACGATTCCCTTGGCTTTCATGAACACTCGCCGTCAAGGATAACATACTGGGTTCTATTATTTAAGAAGTCTTCAAGCCACTCAAATATCTGTGAACTTATTCCTTATGATCGGACCTTCCTTAACAGCCTGCAACGGGCACCGTGTCAGATCTAGAAATACGGAACCTGCCGGTTGTCTTTCATCCATAGTTCTCAGTGGATCATGTGAGAAAAGGGTAAGCAGAGTTTCGCACGAGCGATGCTTTCTAAAACCATGCTGATTCGTGGACATAAGCTTCTCAGTCTCAATAAAATTTATTGTATTCGAACTGAGAATATGTTCAAGGATTCTGAAGCAAACACAAGTTAGGGATATTGGTCTGTAATTTTGAAGGTCCGTTCTTTTAATCTTCTTATACAGGGTGAATCACTAACTATTGCCACCTACAATAACTCCGAAAGTATGATAGGAGCTGAAAATTTTATGGGACATATGTTGCATAGGACAACGGGGGCCATAATATGACGTTTGTTTTTTGTTGCTACGTGGGCTCGCGTTAGAGATATGAAGGCCACCTTCGTTTTTTTTTTTAAATGGGATGCTATATTTTGGTACTAGTTTTCTGATAGCGGCTATCGAGACGAATCCAATGATGTGTAACAGTAAGGGCTTTGAAGGTCAACGAAGGTCAAAAAGGTGGCATGAACGTCCACTTACAGGAGGTGTTCGAAGTGATGACGATTGGTATCAGTGCAGTGCAGCCATCTTTTTATCATGGAATCATGGACTGAGTGGTATTCCTTATCTCTTCGGCACTTATCAAGGCACATGATCTGACAATTCTCTTTCGTATATCGTGCAAATAGTAAATATTCACCGAATACGGCGTATCCATCTAACGTGCCATTAACATGTAAGCACCATTCGACGGTTTCGCAATACAACACTAATAGGAACGGTAAGACTAGTATCGTCGAATCAAGCGAATGTGAATGATGTATTCCTTCGAAGAAGAAGTCGATATGCTTCTCATTTACGGAGAATGCCAACTAAATTCAGTGAGAGCTAGAGTCTTATACGCTGAAAGATATCCTCAACGCACTCACCCTACACGCCGTACATTTAAATATGTGTATCATAAATTGAGAACAACTGGATCTTTAACGCATCGGAAACATATCCGGCGAAGGAAAGTTACTAACGAGGAAACGGAAATTGGTACTCTTGCCACTGTGGCTCGAGATCCTTGTGTTAGTTTGCGTCAAATCGCAAGGGAATCTGGCATGAGCAAGAGTAGTGTTGTTCGTGTTCTGCATCGCCATAAATATCATCCTTACCATATCAGTTTCAGAATTAACTGGTACGGATTGTATGCGTCGCATTGAATTATGCCGATGGGCTCAAATTCAGATGCAGAGGGATGACACATTTATTAATATGATTTTGGTTTACTGACGAGGCTACATTCACGAACCATAGGGATGTTATTTTGCATAATGTGTATTATTGGGCAACTGAAAATCCATGTTGGCTGCGGCAAGTTGCACACCAAAAACCGTGGTCGGTGAATGTATGGTGTAGGATCCTGGAGGACAGAATTATAGGTCCCTATTTCATCGAAGGAAATCTTAATGGTAGGAAGTACACCACATTCCTGCAAGAAACATTAGGTCTGATATTGGAAGAAATACCTTTAGGAACAAGGAACAGAATGTGGTATCAACACGATGGCTGTCCGGCACAATTTTCGTTGATGGCTAGAAATGAGTTGCAGAGACAACTCCCAAATGGTTGGATTGGACGCGGAGATGTCGTGGCCGGCTCGTTCACCAGACTTCACGACTATGGATTTTTTCATGTGGGGATTCGTAAAAGGGATTGTTTATAAAGACGTTTCAACTATACCTGAAGATATGCGAGAGAGAATTGTCAGAGCATGTGCTTCGATAAGTGCCAATCCACGATAAGAAGATTGCAGCACTGCACTGATACCAATGGTCATCACTTCGCACACCTTCTGTAAAAGGACGTTCATTCCACCTTTGTGACTTTCGTTGACCTTCAAAGAACTTACTGTTACACATCATTGTCTCGATAGCCGCTGTCAGAAAATAAGTACCAAACTATAGCATCCCATCAAAAAAAATCTAAGTTGGCCTTCATATCTCTGAAGCGATCCCAGCTAGCAACAAAAAAAGAACGTCATATTATGGCCCCCCTTGTCCCATGCAACTTTTGTCGCACAAACTTTTCAGCTCCTATGTTATTCTTGGTGGCAATAGTTAGTGACTCATCCTATTTAGTGGAGTCACCTCTACCTTTTCCCAGTCGCTTGGGACTTATGCTGGGCGAGATATTCACGATAAATGTTATCTATGTAAGAGACCAATGCTGTACAGTACTCTTTGTAAAACCGAGCTCGGAATTCATGCGGATCTAGTGATTTATTTACTTTCGAATCTTCCAGTTGTTTCTCTACGCCAGGGATGTTTATTACTATGTCGTCCACACAGGAGTCTGCCCAATGGTCAAGTGACGGTATATTTCTACGATTCTCCTGTGTGAACGATTTCTTGAACATAAACTTCTGCTTTTGTTTTGCTATCTTCAACTGTCACACCAGGCTGGTCAACAAGGGACTGAATGGAAGCCTTAGACCAGCTTAGCGATTTTACGTAAGTCCGGAATTTCCTCGGGCTCTCCGCCATATCTTTTACTAAGGTGTGACGGTGGTAGTTGTTGAATGCTTCGCCCATAGATCTTTTCACTGACACTCGAATCTCTACTAAACTTCGCTTGTCATTTGTGCGTCCCCTTTTGAATCGGGAGTGCAGCAGCCTCTGCTTCCTAATCAGCTTCCGAATTCCGTTATTAAACCATGCTGGGTCTTTTCCGTCCTTATCCACTTGCGAGGCACATATCTCTCCAGACCACGATTTAAAATCTGCTTGCACTTTCTCCATAATTCCTCTACACCCATCTTACTGGAACTAAGTGATGCCAGTTCACTGTCTAAGTGAGACGCTAATAACTGCTTATCTACTTTATCTAGCAGAAAAACTGTCCTAGCTTTCTTGAGTGATTTGTTAACTTTCGTAATCATAGTTGCTATAATAACGTCATGATAGCTAATCCTCTTTTCTGTACTGACACTGTCGATGAAGTCCGGCCTATTTATACACTACTGGCCATTAAAATTGCTACACCATGCTACACCAAGAAGAAATGCAGATGATAAACGGGTATTCATTGGACAAATATATTATACTAGAAATGACATGTGATTACATTTTCACACAATTTGGGTGAATAGATAATGAAAAATCAGTACTCAGAACAACCACCTCTGGCCGTAATAACGGCCTTGATACGGCTGGGCATTGAGTCAAACAGAGCTTGGATGGCGTGTACAGGTACAGCTGCCCATGCAGCTTCAACTCGATACCACAGTTCATCAAGAGAAGTGACTGGCGTATAGTGACGAGCCAGTTGCTCGGCGACGATTGACCAGACGATTTCAATTGATGAGAGATCTGGAGAATGTGCTGGCCAGGGCAGCAGTCGAACATTTTCTGTATCCAGAAAGGCCCATACAGGACCTGCAACATGTAATCGTGCATTATCCTGCTGAAATACAGGGTTTCGCAGGGATCAAATGAAGGGTAGAGTCACGGGTCGTAACACATCTGAAATGTAACGTCCACTGTTCAAAGTGCCGTCAATGCGAACAAGAGGTGACCGAGACGTGTAACCAATACCACCCCATACCATCACGGCGGGTGATAGCCCAGTATGGCGATGACGAATACACGCTTCCAATGTGCGTTCACCGCGATGTCGCCAAACACGGATGCGACCATCATGATGCTGTAAAGAAAACCTGGATTCATCCGAAAAAAATGACGTTTTGTCATTCGTGCACCCGGGTTCGTCGTTGAGTATACCATCGCAGGCGCTCCTGTCTGTGATGCAGCGCCAAGGGTAACCGCAGCCATGGTCTCCGAGCTGATAGTCCATGCTGCTGCAAACGTCGTCGAATTGTTCGTGCAGATGATTGTTGTCTTGCAAACGTCCCCATGTGTTGACTCAGGGATCGAGACGTTGCTGCACGATCCGTTACAGCCAGGCGGATAAGATGCCTGTCATCTCGACTGCTAGTGATACGAGGCCGTTGGGATCCAGCACGGCGTTCCGCATTACCCTCCTGAACCCACCGATTCCATATTCTGCTAACAGTCATTGGATCTCGACCAACGCGAGCAGCGATGTCGCGATACGATAAACCGTAATCGCGATAGGCTACAATCCGACCTTTGTCAAAGTCGGAAACGTGATGGTACGCATTTCTCCTCCTTATACGAGGCATCGCATCAACGTTTCACCAGGCAACGCCGGTCAACTGCTGTTTGTGTATGAGAAATCGGTTGGAAACTTTCCTCATGTCAGCACGTTGTAGGTGTCGCCACCGGCGCCAACCTTGTGTGAATGCTCTGAAAAACTAATCATTTGCATATCACAGCATCTTCTTCCTGTCGGTTAAATTCCACGTCTGTAACACGTCATCTTCATGGTGTAGCAATTTTAATGGCCAGTAATGTAGCTACAAGGTCTGTGAGATTTCTATTGCATGTGGGCTACCGAGCTAGCTGCTCAAGACAGTTCTCATAAAACGCATTCAAAATTATATCTCATGACTTTGCAGAAATTCCATAGGCATCCGAGTCTATACTCGGTAGGTTAAAGGCGCCTCCAACTAGTATTGTATAATCTGGTTATTTGCGCGCTGTTGACCCTAGACTTTCTTTGAATGGCTTTAGAACTATCACAGCAGAATCGTCTGGCCTGTAAAAATATCAAACAATTACTTTGTTTCACCCACAACTGTTATACGCGACCAGATAACTTCACTGTCACACACAACTTCGACCTCACTAGACACAATATTTTTGTTAACTGCAGTGAACATTCCCCCACCTATGATCTCTAATCTGTGTTTAGCATACACGTTTCACGACTCGCTAAATATCTCAGAGCTTTCCATCTCGGGTTTCAGCCAGCTCTCGATCCCAGGGTTAATTTGAGCGCGAGATCTTTCCTGGAGTGCAGTAAATTCGGGAACTTTATTACGAATACTTCAACAGTTTATTGATAAAATTATGACAGTCGAAGCGTCTTTATTCCGAACGTCGTTTGACTTCCCTTGCTACATATCGACTGGCGAGTGTTAATCAGAGTACCTCAACCTACTGCCTAGCCTAAAAAACCTCCGTGTGCTCTCCACAAGTACTCCGCTACCCGAGTAGCTGCTTCTTTTTGTAGTGCACCCCTGAGCTATCAACTGAAGTCCAACAAATCCCCACACGACAACGCTGGTCTAGAAGTCTGCAGCCAAGACCGTCACAGAGTCGACGAAGCCTTTGTCTGAGATCCTCAACTCGGCTCGAAACCAAAGGAGCCCGATCAACTCTGGGAACAATGCTGCAAATTGTGGGCTCTGCTTGCACCCCGCGTGCGAGGCCAGCAGTCTTAACCACCTCAGCCAGCCGCCTCGACGCATTCAGGATGGCCTCAGAACCCATGCGGCAGGCGTCGTTGGTGCCGACGTGAGCCACAACTTGCAGTCGACTGCGCCCTGCACACCCGATAGCCGCAGGCAAAGCCGCCTCCTCATCTCGGATGAGACACCCTGGCAGACATACCGTGCACATTGGCTTTCTTTCCAGCTCTGAACGCTACCTGTCTAAGGGGATCCATAACGCCTCTAACATTGGAGCTACCGATAACTAGTAAACCTCTCCACCTGTGTGCCTGCTCGGGCACTGTTGAAGAAGCTGCCACCTGTCCACTCACAGGGTGAATGGGCGAGGCCAGGCGGCCAGTCTTAACATTGGCCCTCTGCCTCGAGCTACGCGAACGCGTTACCTCCCGCCACTCACCCTGATTTGAGGACGGATGTTCCGCGTCGAGTGCATTAGGAGGTGCCTCGTAAGCAGAGCCCGTGGACAAAGCAAGCGACAGCTGAGGTGTCGCATGCGACACGTCACATTCTCCACCACCGCTACACCTCGAGGCAGCGGCCTGAAGGTGACTGACGGTAGACAATAGGCATTCAGCTGTTTGCCAACTGTGGCCAGCTCCTCGTGCGTCCTCACACTGCATGCACACATCCTAGCCATCCTAGCAAGACCAACTGAGAAGTAGACTATAAAAGCAGACAGAATTCTAGATATGCGGCTTATTTCCCTCCTCATGTGTCACCAATCGACGCTGATGCATTAATGAGCTATGTAGCTGTCTGTTCAGTGAGCAACTACTTCACTACAGACTGAATGAATTTACATTTACAAAAATACGAGACGAAACCTTTTAAAAGGAAAAACACACACGAAATTTAACAAATATACTACGACCAAAACACAGAAAAAGATAAACACTTACCTTGCCGCGCTGTAGTTGTATATCAGCTGAGAGCTGGAGCCTGATTGGTTTGAAAAACATTCTGGACAATTCAAGTGAATGATTTGGCCACCCAGATTACCAGACATAAGTTACACCTATCATTTATGGGACATAATCAAGAGGTCAATTCATGCGCAAATTCCTTCACCAGCTACACTTTCGCAGTTATGGACGGCTATAGAGGTATCATGGCTCAATATTTCTGCAGGGGACTTCCAACGACTTTTGAGTCCATGCTACATCGAGTTACTGCACTATACTGGACAAAAAGAAGGTCTGATACGATATTAGGAGGTATCCTATGACTTTTGTCTCCTCAATTTGTTTAGAAGTGTATTATCATGTACAGTCATGCTCAAAAGTATCCGAACGACCTCAATTGCATTTCGCCTCATTCGCATGCAACCAGCCTACCGCAGCTGTCTGGCAGGTCCTCTAATCGCTCCTTGGTTACAGTCGTTTGACTATTGAAAATTGTTCCAACAAGTCACCATTTGAAAACTCTGCTCTGTATCGCAATAACTCAAGATGTAAAGCAATACCATAATACTAGAAATATCAGGGAACACCTTATCACAGATAAGATTGTCCTTAAGGCTTGTAAGCTCACATTTAATGCAATAAATGACATACCTGAAATGTTACCACTCTCATTATTACGTCAGATAGGTAATGCACGTAGTGAGTTCGTCGTATTCATGATTTCCTCAAAGATTAGATGGGTAGATCACGTAACTAATGAGGAAGTATTGAATAGGATTGGGGAGAAGAGGAGTTTGTGGCACAACTTGACAAGAAGAAGGGATCGGTTGGTAGGACATGTTCTGAGGCATCAAGGGATCACCAATTTAGTATTGGAGGTCAGCGTGGAGGGTAAAAATCGTAGAGGAAGACCAAGAGATGAATACACTAAACAGATTCAGAAGGATGTAGGCTGCAGTACGTATTGGGAGATGAAGAAGCTTGCACAGGATAGAGTAGCATGGAGAGCTGCATCAAACCAGTCTCAGGACTGAAAACCACAACAACAACAACAACAACATGATTTCCTCTTCAAAGTAACATACCGTATGTGGTGTCACCGCCAGACACCACACTTGCTAGGTGGTAGCTTAAATCGGCCGCGGTCCATTTAGTACATGTCGGACCCGCGTGTCGCCACTGTGTGATCGCAGACCTAGCGCCACCACAAGGCAGGTCTCGATATACGATAGAGCACTCGCACCAGTTGTACGGACGACATTGCTAGCGACAATACGGACGAAGCCTTCCTCTCATTTGCCGAGAGACAGTTAGAATAGCCTTCTGCTAAGTCCACGGCTACGACCTAGCAAGGCGCCAATTGTAACAGTGCATGTATCTTACGAGTCTCATTTGTATAGCCAAGAGAGATGTATCACAAGGAGTAAATAAAGTTAAGTATATTCCAAAGCTACGTATTTTCTTGATAGCAGTCATAACGTATCTTGTTCCACACTTGACACCAGTCGGCGTGTGTGTACGCGTGCCTTTCTTTCGGCTCCCTTCCCAGTGTGGCGTAGCAAGCTTGTTACGCCACAACACCGTACTTGTTATTTAACACAAAATGACATTAAAAATTTAAGTTATTCACGAGCAGCTAGTTGAGAATATGTATGAACTTCAAATGACACGACGAACCGTCTCGTTCTGCATATGTATTCAAACCCAGGTCATGTAGACTAAGATTTCTTGACTGACGGAAACTAACAGTCATTCCTGACTAGGTATACAGAGAGTGATATACCTCGATTTTAGACAGTATCAGTTATCAAATATCAACTTTAAATTACATAACGTAAACATTAATAACGGACACATAACGTAAACATTAATAACGGACGCGAATTCCTACCCAGCATCTATTGCCCCTGTTAACGAACTACGAGAGATGTTAAATATTGCTTCTTCACAAGTAACTTACTTGAAATGCCGTGAGGTAAGGCTTTGTGTTGGACAGGGATTCGAACCCAGAACCTAATCGGATTGTTATCGAAGCACAATCAACTTTGACATATCGGATTTTCTCGGCAGTAGCTAAATGTTTTAACTGAAATGACGAGACGAAACATTAATTTTTTCCTTCCCGGGACTCCAACCCGGCACCTATCGCTGTTATATTCTAGAGAAAACGAACGTTAAATATGGGTTTGTTACACCAGCAGCGACATGTGAGCATTTTTGAACTAGAAACAGTATGACGAAGAGTTCAGTGCTGACTGGGAATCGAACGCCACACATATCGTTGTTGACTACACAGAAAGAGACATCAGCTACTGAATTTTTCTGTACCAGCAGCTCGGAATAACATCCTTGAACTTACAGTGATCTCTCAAATAGTTCTGTGACTCACTGGGAGTCAAAAACGTCAGATATCGTCAGTGTTGACAACGAATGAAAATGCATTAAAAATCAAAATTATTATCCACCAGCAGACAAGTGTTCTCATGCTAGAGCTTGATAATATATAATGAAAACTTTAGTGCTGGGCCAGGATTCGAACCCACTCATGCGGAATATGTGGAGATGTTGAGGAATCTGCAGTTTTGAACAAACAACAAATTGTAGTCGAGCTGTATTGTCACGAAAGGATCAAATTCCGCGTTAGGGAGGTCTGAGTTGCATTCCAAGATCAGAACCAATTTTATCGACATACAGAAGCAAAAATAAAAGATGGAATAAGTGTCCTGTGACCCTACATAAAGTTTGTTTCGTCACTAGAAATAACTAGTATCAGGAAGGTTACTGGTTGTAGAGTTCCCACATTTCGCCACTCCTGACTGTATTGTGGTTCAACCTAAGGTCTACTTGGTAGAGAAGGAATATCATGTTTAATGTGAAATTCAGGCCACAATGCCATTATACCTTCTTCACTTGGCGTAGCCAGAAGAGAATGGAATCTGTCTCTCCCTATTAAAAAACATCGGTAGAAGTTGGAATTGAATCCAGACCATCATCATCGAAACCTATTATCAATCCAACGGACCACCAAAACCTCTTCTGTAAGACTCATTTTTCTACCATAACACCGTTGCGGCACACTCGATGAGAATTCTGACACACAGGCTCCCTATAATGGTTTGCAGCATGTTCAGTACATTCATTTACATGGTTGACCGAATCGCCATGAACTAGCTGCCTCGGCTACCCAGTGCATACATACGACTCTATTTTGCAATCACCAAAATAAAATCACGTAACTGCCACCTACACAGAACCGCCAACAGTGTAGGACGCAGAAATTTAAATAGGAAGTGTTCCTTTCCATTTGAGCTACTCTATTGCATTATGTGTTTGTTGAAAACGTCGTGCAGTGCAGAAGAAAAGCTGTAACTGTCTGTCTCTCAGAAGTCTAGATCCGGCCATATGCATTATCTCACAGCACTATGGAATGCGGAAGTTCTGGAGGAACTGTTGTTGAGTTCTGCAGGTGCTGTAGCTACATGACAGCTAGTAGCGTAACGGAAAGCGTTGCACACTGTAGGTAAGACGTCGTGAGTTCTATTACATTCGCTGCTACATTTTTTAAAACGCAATTCTGCTGTCTGCTGAAGTTATCAGTATAATGGAACTTTGAACATAATTACCTTCACTTCTCAACCCAAAATAGCCGCATTTGGAAAATGGGCTAACTTCTGCGACATTTTGTTCTTTTCAGGTTTAATAGACGGCCAGGCAGCAGATGCATCTCAAAGCTTTTGTATTATGTATGGGGAGAGCGCATCGTGCGAAAATAGTCAGAAAAGTATTTTCTACATTAGCTGTCGTCTGGTAGTGGCATTTTATTCTTCTTCAAATCTTGTTTGACAGCTTTAATTCAGAACAATTTTTCTACATGCATGTAATCTGTAAACTGCATGTGCATTGTCAGACTCTTATAGATAACATCAGAGAATTCGCATATATCGTTGATCATTAATTTCTCTCTTATGTTTAGTGTTGTTTTAACAACAATAAAAGAAGCCTTACGAAAATTGTGCACTGTATTATAAGAAATGAAATAAAACTACCCACGATAACCTTACGACGAAAGTCTGTTTTAATAAAACTGAGTATCTGTACACAAGTGTGTCTCTATCGGCACGAATTTCTAAAATACTACTCACTTAGATTTCGATTGGATTTGTGTTTAATTGGTATGCTGTGTCATACTCAACAGGTATGCAAATTTGGCATTTCAGAAATAAAGTTATGTATTCCTAGAAACCCAAAATTTGCTTGTCAGCAATGGAAAGAGGCGTTACCTGTTGTGCAGCATTGTAAGTTCTTCACCATTGGACTATGAGCTGAAAGTATTTTCTTGCGATTTCCATATCGATGTTTGATCTGACTGCTTGTAGCTCTTTCACAGAAGGGATGAAAACATTACAGTCAGCGAGAGTGGAACCGCGAACCATAACAGGCGGTTTTTCCCATGTCAGCACGTCACCACAGATCTAGTGAAGAGACATGTGTTGTTGCCTTCCTCTTACGAGGCCAGTAGTGGCTAGACTTTCCTGGGCTGAAAACTGTAAATTTACAATCTTTTTTTCACACCTCAAGCGATAATAACTCGGATTATTCAATGGGAATGACAGGAAAGATCAAGTGAACTTTGAGGCTTAATTCCGTGCACACCAGGAAGTAACTCGCCGGATCGAACATATTGCCGAACATAGAATTCTGAGGGGGGCACGACTGTATTGTCCAATTTACATGAACGACTCGGCGCTCAGTTTTTTTTCTCTAAGACTGTATCTACAACACATATTGCACGCTTAAGGATCAGAAGAATTAAAAAAACAAAACTAGTTTATGAGAGCAACGTTAACTATAGCGTTCGAAGTATTCATTGTATTGTATAAGTGTGTGTAAACGCCTTCCAATGCCCACTCAAGGAAGACAAGGATACACGGTCTAGCTTCAATATTATAAATACGCCTCAGTTTGTGGATGAACTCAGACTTAGGTTGATAATCATTTTGAATATTTAGCAGTGCTGTACCCACTGGTGTTAAACTCGTTTTCAACCAATGATTCCCACAGCTACAGGAACACTACTTGTGATACCTCTTAGACAAAATACTTACGCAGTGCTATCAGACGAAAAGATCAACCTGACACAAACTGTGGGAAGTTTGTTTTACAACCTTCGTATCTGGATAAAGAGCTTTTCCTATTTGAGATATCTGTGAACATTGCTGCGTAAGACGATTTAAGAAGAAACTAAATTCCTTCAGCTACGCCAATGTTTAAGGAAATCATCTTAACGGCACTAAATCGTGGTTTGTGAATCGTTTACCGGCCGTATTCTGCCGCATTTCGCTGGTGGGAAGGCAAAAAGCTTACTGACTAATTTCGCAGAAGGACTAAATGGTTCAAATGGCTCTAAGCACTATGGGACTTAACATCTGAGGTCATCAGTCCCCTAGACTTAGAACTACTTAAACCTAACTAACCTAAGGACATCACACACATCCACGCCCGAAGCAGGATTCGAACCTGCGACCGTAGCAGCAGCGCAGTTCCGGACAAAATCGCCTAGAACCGCTCGGCTACCACACCCGGCGGGGACGAGATGTCTTCCACTGGAATGTCATCTTGTTTTATTTAAATGATTACAAAATCAGGAAAAACGAACAGTGAGGTTGTCAGTATAAGCACATTACTGTTGTCAGTATGATGTTTCACCGTCCAGGGCCTGTAATGATAAAGCGCCCGTTTAGGTCAGACATATTGTATACAGAAGTGGAAGAGAGAGCACCACTAAATTCTACAATCCATATGCATTGTATACACACAGAAATTGCTGTTACAGTGTACTTATGGAGCCCAATGAGTGAATTGCATGTTTTCCGGTGAGAAAGAACACTGGTAAACAGTCTTCGCTACGTTAGGTTACTTAAACTGGTGTCACTCTGAGCTAGAATTTACGGTCAGCGTCTAAGTGTAAGGACAATGAGTCGGATGCGGGTTTTGCAACTGTGAAATACTTTCCTACAATATAGAAGCGAATATTAAATTTGAACTAATATTGCGAAAATGTTGAACTTGGATAGCTTAGAATGAAAATCTTTCTGTTTATTGCAAAGGAAAACAATAGATTTTCTAAAACATTCTCTGTCATACACAACTTGAAACAGGTCACGTCGACCAAATCATATGGAAGAACCGACAGCGACGTATATCGGAAGGCAGTAAGATCCCTTGGCTTTTGGTTTGGCAGTATTCGACAGCCATTTCTAGGCACAAGTAAATGAAGAAAGGCAGCGCGTTTTTGTTATCAAGTAACGTCTTCATCAATTACTTTAGTTTTAATGTAATCTGCGAGTAATTGCTGGTGTTTGATATTAACATGTATAGGATTCCGTGGACAGTGAAAGAATCCGTTCTTGGGCAACTACTTCTATAATGACCAAACGGCCTTAAATGATCTTCAAGCACATGTGTTACAGCAGTGGTATGAAGAAAATGATAGTAATAATGACGGTAATAATCGAATTATCCGGTAACTTCACATTCACAGTGGATTTTCTTGAACTAAGAAATTTCCTGAATTAGTGAAAATTTCAAAATGGCTTCACATCGAGGCTATGATGCCTAGAAGTGTCTTTACATCCTGCTGACATGAGAATAATGTAATCTCCGCGTCAGAAGCTTGCTTCTACTTAATCATTTAATAGACTCGCATTTTTTCCACCGTGACTAATTTTGTAAGCTGAGCACATCATCCGTTATAGCGCACTTATCGCACCTCAGCCCATAAGCCCTCTGGTGGGAGCAGTGTGTCTTGGACGAATGCAGTCCACGAGCCAACGCTCATCAGGTCTACGTCGTACACGCAGACGGCCATTACTTGCCTGTAGTCAAAATCTGCTTTCATTGCTGAAGAAAACGGTGACAGAGATGTGCATGCCCGTAGCCCCACTGCTAATAACCGGTTCGCAACAGTTCGTGTTGATACGTCTGGCCCAAAGCCCTCTTATCTGTACTGTGATAGCTGTACCATCTGTCACTACTGCCCTTACAATACGACGATGCTGGTGGCCGTGTGTGCTGTGGACGTCCAGAATCACTTATACAGTTATTAGAATGTTCACGTTATCACTAATACTAGCATCGTTGCACAGCTGATGCAGAACATTCAACTTTTGTGTCATTTCTCTGAAACTATCATCCCGCCACTTCAAAGGCCACAATTTGACCTCTTTCAAACGCGCTCAGTTGGCTGCAGGAAGCACGAGTGCGTCAGCGTGTCATGGTTGCCTGCTAGCTTGACACGTTTGCTTCACGCTGAGCCTTCTGGTTATGAGAATTCCCTATGAAAGGGTAGACACAGATGGTGTTCTGGTAACTATGCCACTGTGCTCTCTGTTGACGGACACATAGTATATGCTGTCATAGGATAAAAATCGACGTCGTCTTTCGAGGGGTACTAATTTTTTTCCCGGTAATATTTTTCCTAGTTTAAATGAATTGAATGACGTAATCATAAGCTTATCATCACGTTTAATAATATCTTGCTCGTATTTCTACAAATTATATCTATGTGAAACTGTACCTAAAGAGACTGCAATTATCTTCTATAAGGCCTCTTGATAAATTATTCAGGAACAATAACACCTTCCATTCACACATCTACATCTACATCTACATCTACATCTACATGATTACTCTGCAATTCATATTTAAGTGCTTGGCAGAGGGTTCATCGAACCACAATCATACTATCTCTCTACCATTCCACTCCCGAACAGCGCGCGGGAAAAACGAACACCTAAACTTTTCTGTTAGAGCTCTGATTTCTCTTATTTTATTTTGATGATCATTCCCACCTATGTAGGTTGGGCTCAACAAAATATTTTCGCATTCGGAAGAGAAAGTTGGTGACTGAAATTTCGTAAATATATCTCGCCGCGACGAAAAACGTCTTTGCTTTAATGACTTCCATCCCAACTCGCGTATCATATCTGCCACACTCTCTCCCCTATTACGTGATAATACAAAACGAGCTGCCCTTTTTTGCACCCTTTCGATATCCTCCGTCAATCCCACCTGGTAAGGATCCAACACCGCGCAGCAATATTCTAACAGAGGACGAACGAGTGTAGCGTAAGCTGTCTCTTTAGTGGACTTGTTGCATCTTCTAAGTGTCCTGCCAATGAAACGCAACCTTTGGCTCGCCTTCCCCACAATATTATCTATGTGGTACTTAGTTGAATTGACAGCTTTGAGAATTGTACTATTTATCGAGTAATCGAATTCCAACGGATTTCTTTTGGAACTCATGTGGATCACCTCACACTTTTCGTTATTTTGCGTCAACTGCCACCTGCCACACCATACAGCAATCTTTTATAAATCGCTTTGCAACTGATACTGGTCTTCGGATGACCTTACTAGACGGTAAATTACAGCATCATCTGCGAACAACCTAAGAGAACTGCTCAGATGGTCACCCAGGTCATTTATATAGATCAGGAACAGCAGAGGTCCCAGGACGCTTCCCTGGGGAACACCTGATATCACTTCAGTTTTACTCTATGATTTGCCGTCTATTACTACGAACTGCGACCTTCCTGACAGGAATTCACGAGTCCAGTCGCACAACTGAGACGATACCCAATAGGCCCGCAGCTTGATTAGAAGTCGCTTGTGAGGAACGGAAATCTAGAAATACGGAATCAACTTGAGATCCCCTGTCGATAGCGGCCATTACTTCGTGCGAATAAGAACGATGTTTTCTGAAACCATGCTGATTACGTATCAAAAGATCGTTCCCTTCGAGGTGATTCATAATGTTTGAATCAGTATATGCTCCAAAACCCTACTGCAAACCGACGTCAATGATATAGGTCTGTAGTTCGATGGATTACTCCTACTACCCTTCTTAAACACTGGTGCGATCTGCGCAATTTTCCAATCTGTAGGTACAGGTCTATCGGTGAGCGAGCGGCTGTATATGATTGCTAAGTAGGGAGCTATTGTGTCAGAGTAATCTGAAAGGAACCTAATCGGTATACAATCTGGACCTGAAGACTTGCCCGTTTCAAGGTATCTACTTCTAAGAAACTCATGCTAGCAGCTGTTCGTGTTTCAAATTCTAGAATATTCCATTCGTCTTCCCTGGTGAAGGAATTTCGGAAAACTGCGTTCAATAACTCCGTTTTAGCGGCACAGTCGTCGGTAACAGTACCATCGGCACTGCGCAGCGAAGGTATTGACTGCGTCTTGCCGCTTGTGTACTTTACATACAACCAGAATTTCTTCGGATTTTCTACCAAATTTCGAGACAATGTTTCGTTGTGGAACGTATTAAAGGCATCTCGCATTGAAGACCGTGCCAAATTTCGCGCGTCTGTAAATTTTAGCCAATCTTCGGGATTTCGCGTTCTTCTGAACTTCGCATGCTTTTTCCGTTGCCTCTGCAACAGCATTCGGACCTGTTTTGTGTACCTTGGGGGATCAGTTCCATCTCTTACCAATTTATGAGGTATGAATCTCTCAATTGCCGTTGCTACTATATCTTTGAATTTGAGCCACGTCTCGTCTACATTTGCATAGTCAATTCGGAAGGAATGGAGATTGTCTTTTAGGAAGGCTTCTAGTGACATTTTATGTGCTTTTTTAAATAGCTGTGGATTGTTTGTGGCTAAGAGGTCAAGTGTGTTTTCGCAACCATTTACAATTCGCGTGGGTTCGTGGACTAACTGCTCGAAATAATTTTCGGAGAAAGCATTTAGGACAATCTCGGAAGATGTTTTCTGCCTACCACCGGTTTTGAACCAGTATTTTTGCCGACCTATCGAGGGAAGGTTGAAGTTCCCACCAACTATAACCGTATGAGTGGGGTATTTATTTGTTACGAGACTCAAATTTTCTCTGAACTGTTCAGCAACTATATCATCTGAGTCTGGGGGTCGGTAGAAGGAGCCAATTATGAACTTAGTTCGGCTGTTAAGTATAACCTCCACCCATACCAATTCGCATGGAGTATCTACTTCGACTTCACTACAAGATAAACCACTACTGACAGACACAAACACTCCACCACCAATTCTGCTTAATCTATCTTTCCTGAACACCGTCTGAGACTTCGTAAAAATTTCTGCAGAACTTATTTCAGGCTTTATCCAGCTTTCTGTACCTATAACGATTTCAGCTTCCGTGCTTTCTATTAGCGCTTGAAGCTCAGGGACTTTCCCAGCACAACTACAACAATTTACAACTACAATTCCGACTGTTCCTTGATCCAAGCACGTCCTGTATTTTCCATGCAGCCTTTGAGATTGCAGTCCACCACGTACTTTCCCGAGGCCTTCTAACCTAAAAAACCGCCCAGTCCACGCCACACAGCCTCCGCTACCCGTGTAGCCGCCACTGAGTGTAGTGAACTCCTGACCTATTCAGCGGAACCCGAAACCCCACCAACCTATGGCGCAAGTCAAGGAATCTGCAGCCAACACGGTCGCAAAACCGTCTGAGCCTCTGATTCAGACCCTCCACCCGGCTCTGCACCAAAGGTCCGCAGTCGGTTCTGTCAACGATGCTGCAGATGGTGAGCTCTGCCTTCATCTCGTAAGCAAGACCGGCAGCCTTCACCAAATCAGATAGCCGCTAGAATCCAGAGAGAATTTCCTGAGATCCAAAGCGACACACGTCATTAGTGCCGACATGTGCCACCACCTGCAGCTGGCTGCACCCTGTGCTCTTCATGGCATCCGGAAAGACCCTTTCCACATCAGGAATGACTCCACCCGGAATGCACACGGAGTGCAAACTGGATTTCTTCCCCTCCTTAGCCGCCATATCTCTAAGGGGCCCCATTGCGCGCCTAACATTGGAGCTCCCAACATCATCATTGAAAATAGGCCAATAGTTATAATAATGTCACTGTCGTATTCCTGGGCGTCAGTTCTTACGTCGAGCCAAATGGAACATTGGCAGGGCATCTAGTAACTTTCTACAGTTACCCGTCCACCAGAGACTGTTAGATGGTTCGTTTGCACACGTAGGGGATCAATTGTACACTGTTGCAATGTGCCTCTAAAGGTTATGTGTGTGTGGGGGGGGGGGGGGGGCATCGGGAGACAGTCAATGAATGGTACGAGTTAAGGCACGAGTAAATATAAATAAATTAAAGGGAATTAAGACAATGATCCGTCACAGTATTAGCGTGGGCTAACCTCACTTTTGTATGTTTACTGTCAATTTATTCACAGAAGACAAATTTACGTTGAATGATGGCCCTACACAGAATAATGTTATACACAATGCTACAGCTGAAATCAGAAGTAGTTGTCCTAGCAAAGCGGGAAGAGTAGTCGCAGGCATTTACTACACTAAACCAAAGATATTGTACAGCGCACTCATTATCACATGGATTGCATAAATTCCTAATGATTAACAATTCAACCTAATCCCTTTGTAATAGTTAGTTTGTAACCTCCCCCTCACTTATCGACCTTAAAGACAGTGAAAAATTAAACCGCGTGTACCTAATGGAAATTTGGGAAAAGCAATCGTCACCGAAGTTAATCTGTCGGTAAAGAGGGAGGAAAGGGTTACATCTAAATGAAAGGAAAAATGCAAATGAAACTGGTGGAAATTAATTTTGAAAAGGGGTAAAGTTAATGAAGAAAGTAAATGTGCGGCCGTTACGTTAACAATTAACTAGCGGTAATTAGATATTTGAGATTTGGGGGAAATCACGGTCGCCAGTCCTAAGGACAATTACTATAGTAACTGAAAAAGAAAGGTTATTACACATATAATTAACACTAGAAGCGTGGCAACTGAAGGTTGACACGTGTAGTGTGAAAACTGAAAGTTTGTCAGAAGTAATAAATTTCGCTACACTCTGACTTAATTTAGCAAAAGAATGAATAAAACCGGAAAATCGAAAGTTAATTTAGTGACTGAAGTTAATAGTGAGCTTTCTTTCTGAAGCACATCGAAATCCAGTAAAATACGGTTAGTCTTGGACTACCTCAACAATCATTTCAAAAGCAACTTGACTCTACGCAATTTAGAAACAAGAGATTTTCCTTTGAACTTGAATTAAATGATTCTGAACTACTAACAATAGTAAAATTTAGTACGTACCAAGCTGAGCTGCAGTCACAGGTAAGCTAAAATACGGTAACAAAACTCGCACTCTTAATTTGTGCTTGTGCAATCTAAATATTGTAGCCAGCTGAACTTTGAAATTAAAGCAGTGAAATCGAATGATGCTGGCGTTTGAATTTCAACGACCCTCGGGCTCTTTTCGGAAAAGGAAGGGACCCTGCTTGGCAATGCAATTAGGACAATGAGCAACAAAGGTTCATGCTAAGTTGCTGTAATTTTGCGAGGCAAATGGAACAATTTGAAAAGCTGAGGTCTGCCATACAGTTCTGAAACTTTACGTGCTTTTAGTCTTCCTTGTTGGTTGATTGAAGGTTTGAAGCCGTCGATCGAGGAGGTGGCGACAGTCACTCATTGTCGGCCGTCGCTGTTGCAGAAGCTGGATGTTGGCGCGCCTTCTTCTCGACACGGTCACAAGACGAAACGGGCTCTTGATGTGCGCCAGCTAATGCTTCCCGTCCGCGACACCATGTCAGAAACTATCATCGCGAGTCGAGCGCAATTACATGCTGCCAAACCCCGAAAGCGCGGCAACTCGCGGGAGCGTCGCACAACACCCCTGCTCCACTCGCTACTCCCCCAGACCCCAACTGCTCTGCCCGCGCTCCACGCGGCAGAGTTAACACTACCAAAGATCCTACACACTTTGATTCTTCACACGACCTATCGATGTAATCGTTCGATAGCAGTTTTCCCTAGGCAAGACCCAGCGTAAAACACAAATAATATTCGCAAAACAAACCAATTATACATCGACATAAATGCATAAATATATATATACAAATAGTAAAACAATTACAATATGTAAAGACACAGAAATATCATATCTTGAGGTAACAAAACAAGGGAAAAAAATAATAGTACAATAGATGGAAATAGGAGGATATGCATTTCCGGCGTTACACGTGCCCCACATTGTCTGAGGATGTTCGTGTAACGTAAACAGACTCAGAAAATGTCCCAAAAAAGAAACAGCGGAAATGCATATGCTCAAAACATCAACAAAATTTAGCATTCGTCTAATTAATCATAAATCAATTTTTAGACCATAATAATTGAGTGGAGACACTCCTAATCTTATTCCACTCTGTCATCTTGCATGAAATAAAACAGGTTGACAACATATTAAAATTCTTAGAAAACATAGAGAATGGTTTAGCTATTCTAAAATTGTCAAAATTCCTAACAGTATCAAGAAATGGAATACTATTTACAAAATTAATCAGAGTACATGGTCATAAAAACAGGTAGATCAAAATACACAAATTAATAATTAATTACATAGAATACACATTTTTACATAACCCTTTCATAATTAATATTCTCGTCATGGGAGTCCATTAAACGCTAAACAAGAAAATAACACACATCAGATCGAAAAAAACATAAATATTGACAGTAGAATTCTTTCAGCTGTCCAGGAAGAAAAACAATTCCGCCTTCCGTACTCGCAAGTACAAAGAATGCCGACAGCGGCACAAGAGCCAACAGCGGCACAAGAGCCGACAGCGGCTCGCCTCGCCAGTATTGTTGCGCCCGCGTGTGCGGCACGCTTGATCTCACTCGCCCTAGTGACGGCGTTTCCAGAACGTCCGTTTCACTGAATTCTTTAGGAAAAACTCACTCCCGAGTAATCTCAAGGAGTCCCTTAATACTATCACAGTGGATAACTCAACACTGTCCATCATCACACGCATGTACTAGCCTGAAACTTAAAACAGCGTCTAAGTACATCGGCAATGACTAGTAAATCACATATTTATGGAATCTTACAGCTATTTACAAAATCATATTTACATTCCTTAATCTACTGTGACTCAGCTGAAAACTTAAACTAGCAGCTTGGATTTTTAAATTGATTAATATTCAGTAACTCTTAAATCATTTAATCAACATAAATTACTTATTAATTACAACTCCTTAGTGACCTCTAGGTCAGGCAAAAGCATCGCCACATGGCACATCCTTAAATCTTACACTCTATATCTACATACTGTACAAATTACCCTATCTGTGGTACTAATCAATCCTTGGTTGGTACAATTTCAGGTCTACAATGGTCCATTATAAACAAACTTAAATTTAGAGATTTCATTGTCTATCTCGCTCGATTTCTCATGAGCTTTTACAAGTACTAAGTCTCCGATTGCAAACTTAGCAAAACGCACTTTAGCGTCATTACGACGTATGCGAGCATCGGCTTTTAGCTTCATTACTTCTCGCAAACGAACGTTTTTCACACCAATACTAATGTCAATCCGTGGAGGGAATTTGATTATCTCTTCCAATTCACTTTCTAAACTTTTGTCAATGCCGAACTTCCTCACATTACGGCAGTTCAAACTCATTCCTACGTCAATGTCATCCGGCCAGTTAACAATGTGTATAGGCTGGTATTGCCTATGCACACCGTCTCCTGCCTCGTCAAAACTAACTATCATTGTTTTATCTAGTGACATACATGTCAAAGTTTTGCTTTCGCAGTTAATCACTGCACGGTACTTTAATAGCCAATCTAACCCGATAATTACTTCCGTAGTTAAGTCTGGCACGACGACAAACTCTTGTTCAAATCGTGCCCCACATATCTCGAAGTTGACAAAAGTCTGTTTTGTGACCGGTTTACTGGCCTTCCCAGTAGCACTGATAATTTTCACCCCTGTTACTGGCATAACTACGATGCCAGGTCTGTCTTTCAGTAACTGAAATATTTTTCCAGATACAGCACTCAATTCTGCACCGGTGTCAATCAACACGTTTAGTTGTAGGCCGTGCATATTAGCAGACACTACTATCTGTCTACACTTGTCCTCGACTGTTTCTTTATTTTCCCACAGTAAATCCTTGTCTATATCCAGGTCATTCCAGAATAAACCATCCGGCTTTGATGCTAAATCCGGTTTATCTGGCGGCTTTTTCAGCCTCTGTTCACATACAGTTTTAATTTCAACACGTTTGTTCTGAGGCTTAGTCTGTAGCTTCGCCTCCAATACCGAACCCTTTTCCTGTAACTCGTCAACTAGTGAGTGTTGCTTTGCTATCAATTCACTAATTGTCACCTTCGTTGATTCCTCTTTGGCCAGATCGATCTCATCTGCCAATCTACCTGGAGGAATGTACCCAGTAGTATCTGCTATTACTTCCTCTGGATCTGCGCAACCCACACTGCTACCGTCTGACCGCATAACGTCAGCTCTAACCTCATACACGCTGTAATCTACGTGCTTTTCTACCACTCGTGTCCGGCTATCACTAAAATTTTCGTAATCTTTCTCCTTAATACTCTCGCAACGTTTAAACTGGATGTTCGCGTCGGATGGGTCGGCTACTTCTACCATTACAACTTTCGGTAAAGTCTGCCGGTTAGGGCCAGAACTTTCCGTTACTACTTCAACATTCAACTCCTGCGGGACGAAACACGACGCATCTTGCTCGTGCTCCCCATTAACATCAACTATTTCTAGTAAAGTCTGCCGGTTAGGGCCAGAACTTTCTATCACTTCACAATCACTATCTTCCTGCGGGACGAGACGCGGTAAATCCTGCCCGCGCTCCCCATAAACACTTCTCCCGTACAGGCCCCTATAATCTTTTAGTTCGTCATATAAGCGACCGAACTGCCTTAACCAGACCTCATCCCTCTCTGCATCTCCTCGCTCGATGACGGACGTTTTATCCGACATCTGATCTTCTTTCAACACTTGCGAATCATTCTTAAACTCAATCTCCAGTTCCGCTGTGGGTATTACAGCTGCCACTTTATAATCGATTTCCGGAACACTACTTAAATTGTTCTCACTGACAGTGAATGTACTTCCTACTGCCGTGTCTACAGCTGATCTACTACTTGTGGGCGCACTCCCTTCTCCTAACACTGGCACACTCTCCCGCCGTTGATTATTCCATACGGAATTTTCATAACGACGACACCTGGGTTTTCTCCTGTTATTGGGCCGCCAAAATTTCTCCACGCCCGGTCGGCCCCTCACCGGCGCGGCTAATGGTTTCCCTGTCTCGTCCCAGCAGATACGCTCCCCGGATACTGCTGAGGCGGCTGGTCACACCCTCTGGCGTTATTACTATTCTGCGCAGCCCGTATCACGCTAGTATGATACTGGTTTCCGTCATTCCGGTTATTATTTGCATTGTACCGATTGTTATTACGGTCCGAACCATTATTGTTATTGCTGCCATGGTTGCGGTATGCATTATTCCCATGGTTATCGTTGGTGTGGTTGCTGTGGTACCTGTTGTTGTTACCACGGCCTCTACCACTGTCGCGATTATTGCGCCAATTGTCCTCGTCCTCCACTCTTTCCAGGAAATCATTTATTGTCCTGTAATTGCTTCCTACGTAGCGTTTTGTATCATCTGGAAGCTTTTTGTAGAGTTCCCAGACTATTTCGGATTCCGTGCGGCGATCACGCAAATATTCCAACTTGCGGATCCAGCCCTCACAAAACTCCTTCATCGAACCGCGCGAATTCGCATCGAAAGGCCTCGATACGACAAATTCGCGCCAGACACTTTGCTGTTTTTGCTCTGACCAGTATTCAGCCAGAAACAAATTTTTAAACTCGTCAAAAGTCAGGTTCGTAATGTTGAGGTTTAAGCCCCAACGCTTGGCATCACCAGCCAACACATCAATAACCGCATTAATTTTTCTCTCATTAGTCCATGATCTGGGTAAAACTCTTTCACAATTTTTAATGAAATCCGTCGGGTGTATACCGCCTTTTTTCAAGGGGTCGAACCGCTCCTCTTTCGTCAACAACTCCGAACTATGTGCACAGATTGGCACATAGCTCTGTTTTTCGTCAAGTTTCCTTTCTAATTCCGACACCCTCGTAAGCACTTGGCAAGTGGTTGTCGCAAGCGTTTCCACTTCCCTCTTTTTCTCTTCGCAGGTATTAGCCTGCTTCGTCACTTTGGTATCTACTTCGGATACTAAAGCCTTTAAAGTTTCCACCTTCTGATGATCCTCTTTTCTCACTAATTGAATTTGTTCCGTCACCTTATTCTCGATGATCGGAGCAACTGCGTCTCCTACACTTTTCTCGATTCTGCTAATTTCGGAATAAAAACGAGTATTTATGCTCGCAATTTCCGCCTGAACGCCTATCATTTCCTGTTTAAGATTACCGATTTCGGTATTAATTACAACAATATCTTCTTTGATTTTATCAACTTTTGTGTTAACAACTCCAACATTGTTGTTAACAACGTTAATAGCTTTGTTCTGATTGTCTAGCATCCGTTCAAATTTTTCAGACTGAGCTTCTTGCTTGGCAGCCCGAGCTTCTTGCTTGGCAGCCTGATCTTCTTGCTTGACCGATTGACTCTTGATTTCGTTAATCAAAACGTTCAATAAATCAGTTAAATTCCCGGAAACTACCGGTTTTACTTCCGTAGCGGCTTCCTCTTTAATTGTTCCCCCGTATTCGTCATCAAGGGATTCAGATTTGATTTTCACTTCTGATTCCGAAACAATTTCTAAAGTTTGGAATTCCATTTCTGCTCTTTGTTGCGTTTCGGCGGTCGCGTCTTTCATGCTAGCCGCCTGCCCCTGAACAATGGGTACCGTGGTGCGCGTTTCCCACTGTTCGACCGATTGTTCCGTATCCAAGTCTACCAAATTTTGGCAATTGTTGCCTTCACTCATTTTAATAATTTTCAATATAAATGCCAAATCTCAAATATAATTAAGATTACTCCCACTACTTATTCCCGCTGACGTATCGACCATTTCGTAACCAGTACTTTGTTACGAGATTTGCACAATGCAAAATTCGTGTCCAGAACAACCTCAAATTTGAAGATTGTCCTGTCACGGTCGCCACGTGTAACCTCCCCCTCACTTATCGACCTTAAAGACAGTGAAAAATTAAACCGCGTGTACCTAATGGAAATTTGGGAAAAGCAATCGTCACCGAAGTTAATCTGTCGGTAAAGAGGGAGGAAAGGGTTACATCTAAATGAAAGGAAAAATGCAAATGAAACTGGTGGAAATTAATTTTGAAAAGGGGTAAAGTTAATGAAGAAAGTAAATGTGCGGCCGTTACGTTAACAATTAACTAGCGGTAATTAGATATTTGAGATTTGGGGGAAATCACGGTCGCCAGTCCTAAGGACAATTACTATAGTAACTGAAAAAGAAAGGTTATTACACATATAATTAACACTAGAAGCGTGGCAACTGAAGGTTGACACGTGTAGTGTGAAAACTGAAAGTTTGTCAGAAGTAATAAATTTCGCTACACTCTGACTTAATTTAGCAAAAGAATGAATAAAACCGGAAAATCGAAAGTTAATTTAGTGACTGAAGTTAATAGTGAGCTTTCTTTCTGAAGCACATCGAAATCCAGTAAAATACGGTTAGTCTTGGACTACCTCAACAATCATTTCAAAAGCAACTTGACTCTACGCAATTTAGAAACAAGAGATTTTCCTTTGAACTTGAATTAAATGATTCTGAACTACTAACAATAGTAAAATTTAGTACGTACCAAGCTGAGCTGCAGTCACAGGTAAGCTAAAATACGGTAACAAAACTCGCACTCTTAATTTGTGCTTGTGCAATCTAAATATTGTAGCCAGCTGAACTTTGAAATTAAAGCAGTGAAATCGAATGATGCTGGCGTTTGAATTTCAACGACCCTCGGGCTCTTTTCGGAAAAGGAAGGGACCCTGCTTGGCAATGCAATTAGGACAATGAGCAACAAAGGTTCATGCTAAGTTGCTGTAATTTTGCGAGGCAAATGGAACAATTTGAAAAGCTGAGGTCTGCCATACAGTTCTGAAACTTTACGTGCTTTTAGTCTTCCTTGTTGGTTGATTGAAGGTTTGAAGCCGTCGATCGAGGAGGTGGCGACAGTCACTCATTGTCGGCCGTCGCTGTTGCAGAAGCTGGATGTTGGCGCGCCTTCTTCTCGACACGGTCACAAGACGAAACGGGCTCTTGATGTGCGCCAGCTAATGCTTCCCGTCCGCGACACCATGTCAGAAACTATCATCGCGAGTCGAGCGCAATTACATGCTGCCAAACCCCGAAAGCGCGGCAACTCGCGGGAGCGTCACACAACACCCCTGCTCCACTCGCTACTCCCCCAGACCCCAACTGCTCTGCCCGCGCTCCACGCGGCAGAGTTAACACTACCAAAGATCCTACACACTTTGATTCTTCACACGACCTATCGATGTAATCGTTCGATAGCAGTTTTCCCTAGGCAAGACCCAGCGTAAAAAACAAATAATATTCGCAAAACAAACCAATTATACATCGACATAAATGCATAAATATATATATACAAATAGTAAAACAATTACAATATGTAAAGACACAGAAATATCATATCTTGAGGTAACAAAACAAGGGAAAAAAAATAATAGTACAATAGATGGAAATAGGAGGATATGCATTTCCGGCGTTACAAGTTCACCATACCAAAGTTCGTTCACTGTAGGCTTTTGTAGCATTTACAGATTAAAAGTCTCTAAATCACAAATTAATATATCGAGAAATTACTAAGTTCCGAATAGATATACAGCAGCATATGCCTAACCCTGAACACACTAGGTCACGTGCGGCACTGTGGGCACTCAACCGACCTTACCCCAGTAGCTCGCACCAGCAACAGAGCCGAATAACCGCTCTGCGCACACTGTCCTGTTATGTCACCTGACATAACTATCTCGGTCAAAGGAATGTTCTCCGTACCTGACCATCATTCGTTCATGCAAACATTTGGCAAGCTCTAAACATTCAAGTTTTTACATATTACATAGTTTTGTACTGACACACACTTAAATATGGTTCCATTTCATTCATATATTGTCATTTAATCCACTTTTTAATTACTTTTTTTTAACATCGCACGAAATGGAAGGGCAATCGCTGGTCAAGAGCACTACTTTATTCTGTATTAGCTGTTCCGCACTACGTTACTCAAAGAACGGTAAATAAACAAAGAAATTAAACATTAGTATAAACTATACATGCAGACGCCTACCTTTTCTTTCATTTGTGAATATCTCTATTTTGGACACACAGCAGTAGTAATCTATGATTTCGTTTGTAATAAATAGGTAGTTTAAATTGTTCCTGTGACAAATATATTCGTTTGATAGTGGATTTGATGCACTTATAGTAGCTGTATCGTTTGCACTGACATTGTACTGTATCTATTGCTATAGTTGTTAAAATGATTTAATATTGAATTGTTAATAACTTATTTAGTAAAAACGCCAAAATTAGTTATTTTTTGAGGAAATTGCCTATTTATTGTGATTTCAGCAGTTTCAGGATTTATTGTACCTCTTATGCAAGTAATTTTTTGTTTTTTTTTGTAAATATATGTGTTAGTTTTAAATACAGTCAGAACGTCAGCATATTAGCGTGCTGTAGCCAGGCGATTCCTTAGATCTACTAGATCTACCGCTCTCCCCTCGGAGGATATTCTAGACAACATCCCCTCAGCAGCCCGCTTGGAGCGCTCTTAGCTGTGTGGCCCGGCAATCACCTCGTAGCTTGCAATCTACACAGCGCAACACACTTAAAGGATCACTTTTTCGAAGTCGTGTAATTGCTTCCCATTGCGACGCAGAAATTTGAAATTTGTCTCAAAGGCGCCTACAATTTTCCCCTGGAACGTTGCAAAGCCGTGACGCACTCGACGTCACCTTCGGGCTCGGCGACGCTTTAGACAGCATGGTGTCGACACTTGCAGTGCGTGGGCGGGGAGGCTCAGAGCCAGAGCTCAGAAGTTCATGTGAGGTGTAACGTGGTCTAATGATGTCACATTGTACCTCAACGCCCAGCGTTTAAATCACGCAGTTTTCTTCTGGGTGTCCGATGGCCCCATTTCAGACAAACCACCACTCAGACTCGACACGAAAAGACCTCAGGGGTGGCACAAAGAGCGTCAGTGAAACCACTCCTTCCCTTCAGGCGTTGACCCTCAGACGTTTTGCGATCGAAAGCGACCGCTCGCAGTGTGATGGACTACAGGACAGCGTTGTTGACAGCCTTTGAGACTGCTGACACCCCACGGACGGCTCATCCCTTGTCTAAGGAGATTGTGGGCCAGCAGTCTCACTGAACATCACGCACCCCTTTGGAGTGCAGCGCGACCATAATTTTGGTTTGGAATACAGTGTGAAACCACTACAGATGGTTCAAAACCATTCGAAGAAATTTGTTAGCCATACAAAGCAGTAAAGGGTGCTTATACTTTGTCAACTCTCCTGAGTCGCAGCCTTTTGTGGCGTTATCAGACGGGTGCGATATTGACACATGAGTCAATAAAACGGTAAAGGGTCCCTCTAAAGCCCACCATTTCAGCCAAACTGTCTGTACTAACAGCGCATGTTTGTTGAGCATTTTAAAAGTGTACCCGTACAAATAAAACCCATGAGAGTGATTTGACTGCCTGCTAGTAGGCATGCAGGATCAGAGAGGTGTCAAGGGGTTGCCTATTTGGAGGCGCCTAGAAATCACATCAAGGATTTTCGCTGTACAGGTACATTTTTAAAGTGCTCAACAAACGTGGCCAGTATGCGCTGAGGGCGTTGATGAACTTTAGGTTCTTAGTAGGACTCTTTGCCGTTTTATTCACGTACATCTTAATGTTGCACACCTCTGTGATCAAGCCACAGCAGGTCGCGACACAGGACATTTGAAAAAGCATGAGCGCTCTTTGCTGCTTAGGATCTCGTTCAAATGTCGTCCAATGGCTTTGGACTGTCCCTAGTTGTTCCACACTGTACTCCAGACCATGAATAGCGGTTTCACTGCAGTCGAAAGGAGTGCGATTACGTTCAGTGCAGTTGCTAGCCAACGATGTCCTTAGAGAAGGTTTGAAGCGTCCGTGGGATGTCAGCAGTGTCAAAGATTGTCAAGAACGTCGTCCTGTAGCCCATCTCACTGAGAACTGTCGTTTTCGACCGAAAAATGTGTGGGAATCAACACTTTACGGGAAGGTGTGGTTTCATTGAAGCCCTTCATACCACCTCCTGAGGCCTTTTCGTATCGATTCTACTAGGTGGTTTATCTTAAATGTTTTCCTCGGACATCTATAAGAAAACTGCGTGATTTCTACTTTGGGTGTCGCGGTTCTGACCTCCAACGAGGAGGAGTCAAAAGAAATGGTGAAATGTGTGTAAGAAGGGGTAGCTACGGCCCTCGCATCGTGTGATACGTCCAAAATGGCGTTTAGAAGAATTGTGGTGAAATTTGGTGCCAATGTGATATCATTAACGCACCTTACACGTCACATGAGGTTCTGAGTTCTGCCCTTTTTTTCGTATGTGTCGACACCTTGCTGTTTGAAGCGTTGCCGAACTTGAGGGTGTCTTGGCAGGGCACCAAACCCTTGCAAAATTATAGAGGAAGGGCGTTGGCACCTTTGAGCCAAATTTCAAGCTTCTACGTCGCAATGGCAAACAGTTACTGGGTTTCGAAAAAATGAATCTTTAAATGTGTTGCACAGCGTATATATTGCTCAACTAACACTTCTGAATCCTCCATATCTTTATGTGTTTTTCCAATAAGCTATAGCGTTACAAGCTCCTTCATTATGTAATTAACAACAAAGTAAAAGATGCAATAAAACTCAGCATTATAAGGAACTGTGGCAGGTATCAGGTTTTTGTAGTTAATATTTCCCAAAAAGTGGACAGTGATAAATCGAATAGCGTTTCCATAATGGAGTCGCAACCGATGCCACTGAAAAATAAACACAGCAAAAAAAAAAAAAAAAAAAAAAAAACAACAGGGAAGATAAACGAAAAATCTAAGATGTTGCTTCATTAGCGGCTAATAAGACGACTATCCTACAAAGGGTAAAAAGTTACGGGTCTGCTAGAGGGAATTAACCGACGCCCGGGTTCCCGGGCTCGATTCCCGGCGGGGTCAGGGATTTTCTCTGCCTCGTGATGACTGGGTGTTGTGTGATGTCCTTAGGTTAGTTAGGTTTAAGTAGTTCTAGGGGACTGATGACCATAGATGTTAAGTCCCATAGTGCTCCGAGCCATTTGAGCCATTTGAATTAACCGACCCATAAACATGACACCAACCATTACACACGCTTGATGATGATGAGGTCCCATACTCCGAGGAGCGTAGGGGGACGATGCGGGAGACCCACAACGCCGACTAGGAAAGGTCCTAGCGGAGATGGTTTGCCATTGCCTTCCTCCGACCTTAATGGGGATGAATGATGATGAAGACGACACAACATCCAGTCATCTCGAGGCAGGGAAAATCCCTGACCCCGCCGGGAATCGAATCCGGCACCCCGTGCGTGGGAAGGGAGAACGCTACCGCAAGACCCCGAGCTGCGGACTACACACGCTTACCCAGACGAAAATGTGTTTAAGGGCAATATGGAACGCAAGTCCTTGCACTGGTTCACAAATTTTCACTTTTTATTTCTCACAGAAACAAAAATAGCTGTGGCTTATAGATTTAGATGCTCTGAGCACGAATATCTAGGTTAAAACTGCCTCCTAGCTCAGGCTTACAAGTAACCTTTCACAGTCACACTTATGGGACATCGTAAGAGCTACCTGCTAAGCCATTGTGACATCGATGCCTCTGCCGTAAGTGAGTGACGTGGACACTTTCAGTACAATTTGGCAACGCTACTCTACGTTATGACTCATGCGCGACGCGATTTTAATTGTCCTCTGTCACAGCTACGTGCTCTTGTGCTGAGTTAGTTCCCTTGTTACTGGAACGAGTGACGTGGTGGTTGGCAGGGAATGTATGTGAGGTAAGTGTTGAAATTGAAGAAACGTGCTATTTTGCTCGTTTACACTTTAAAAAAAAATGCCTCCAACCTGCAGTAGCAAACTTGATAAGTTTCATTACATTTGTGTAGATGTTATTCGTGGTTCAAGACGGCAACAATAGACTAAAACTGTGAAACAAGCGTGCGCCTTGTATTTCAGGTGTCGAGTTAGAGATCAAGATAAATCGTGAGCTCCACATGTGTGTTGCATCACTTGTTCATCTACACTGAATGCATGGACATATAGTAAAAATGTCTTAGTGAAATTTGGTGTGCCTGCTGTTTGGAGGTAGTTCATAAATCACGCATCGGATTGCAATTTTTGTACGTCAGCTCTCTCGAGAAAAGGAGTCAATACCAAGAGGAAGAGGAATATTCAATACTTTGACATCCCATCTGTCGTTTCCCCTGTGGCTCATGGTGAAGGACTGCCAGTACCTGTTCTCCCACATCTGCCACCATCAAGCAGTAATCACGGTGTTGTCGAAGCAACATACAGAGCCGAAAAAGTGCAATCATCCGAAAGTGGCAACAACATCGTTATCTGGAGAACCACACAAAGCCACGCAGTGTGAACTCAATGATCTGATTAAGGAATTACATCTTCCAAAGTGTAAAGCCGAACTCTTGGCCTCACGACTGCAGCAATGGAACCTCCTCGCTGACACGGTATGTGTGTCTGAGTTTCGGGACCTCAGAAAGAACTTGAATATAATTTCAGTGCTGGAAACGACATTATATTCTGTAGTGACATTGACGGTTTGTTGTAAGACCTGAAAGTCACACAGAAACCAGACGAATTGAGACTCTTTGCAACTGGCTAAAAAGTAGCCCTACAGGCAGTACTGTTACACAATAATAATAGACGGCCATCAAACCCTGTCGCTTATGCTGCCTTAACTAAAGAAAATTATACCTTGTTGAGACCCGTTGCAAACTGTATTAATTACACTAAGCATGAATTGCTCGTATGCGGATATTTCAGTCATTGCGAAGTTGTTGGTCCTGTGAGGGGATTACATTAAGTATTGCTGCTACAGTATGTGTAGGATAGTCACGCAAGGAAAAAACACTACACACAGAAGGAATGGTCTCCACGAACAATACTGATGTCTGAGTCAAAATATATTGCCGTAGAACCTCTAGTGAATCCAAACCAAATTGTTCTCCTACTAACAGCAACCGTTAAGGCTGAGCACAGAAATTAAGTGGCGTTTCAGTATTTTTGTAAGAAGTTTCCACGACTGAGCACAGAACAGATCACAAAGACGGTACTGATTCGTCCACATTTAAGTCAGCTGGTGGCGGACATATACTTTGAGTGCACTCTAACCACTGAACAACTGCATACGTGGCACTGTTTTCGTAACATGACAACATTGTTCGCGTAGAGCCGAAAATTAGAGACATTGTGGATGAACTCATTCATGCTTATAAATTCATTGGCTGCAACATGACCCTGAAGAGGCACTTTCTTTACTCCCACCTCGAAGTTTGCCAAGAGAATTGTGGTGCATTCAGGGATGAGCACGGCGAGCGGCTCCACTAGGACGTTTCATGGAATAGCAGTACGAGGACGATGACGTTGACTGGTTTCTGCTGGATCCTACGAGGGATACTCCAGACACCACCCGCAAGAGGAAGGCAAGGAAACAGCGCGAATAAACTAGATAAGTTCAGTTAATGTACACTCCTGGAAATTGAAATAAGAACACCGTGAATTCATTGTCCCAGGAAGGGGAAACTTTATTGACACATTCCTGGGGTCAGATACATCACATGATCACACTGACAGAACCACAGGCACATAGACACAGGCAACAGAGCATGCACAATGTCGGCACTAGTACAGTGTATATCCACCTTTCGCAGCAATGCAGGCTGCTATTCTCCCATGGAGACGATCGTAGAGATGCTGGATGTAGTCCTGTGGAACGGCTTGCCATGTCATTTCCACCTGGCGCCTCAGTTGGACCAGCGTTCGTGCTGGACGTGCAGACCGCGTGAGACGACGCTTCATCCAGTCCCAAACATGCTCAATGGGGGACAGATCCGGAGATCTTGCTGGCCAGGGTAGTTGACTTACACCTTCTAGAGCACGTTGGGTGGCACGGGATACATGCGGACGTGCATTGTCCTGTTGGAACAGCAAGTTCCCTTGCCGGTCTAGGAATGGTAGAACGATGGGTTCGATGACGGTTTGGATGTACCGTGCACTATTCAGTGTCCCCTCGACGATTACCAGTGGTGTACGGCCAGTGTAGGAGATCGCTCCCCACACCATGATGCCGGGTGTTGGCCCTGTGTGCCTCGGTCGTATGCAGTCCTGATTATGGCGCTCACCTGCACGGCGCCAAACACGCATACGACCATCATTGGCACCAAGGCAGAAGCGACTCTCATCGCTGAAGACGACACGTCTCCATTCGTCCCTCCATTCACGCCTGTCGCGACACCACTGGAGGTGGGCTGCACGATGTTGGGGCGTGAGCGGAAGACGGCCTAAAGGTGTGCGAGACCGTAGCCCAGCTTCATGGAGACGGTTGCGAATGGTCCTCGCCGATACCCCAGGAGCAACAGTGTCCCTAACTTGCTGGGAAGTGGCGGTGCGGTCCCCTACGGCACTGCGTAGGATCCTACGGTCTTGGCGTGCATCCGTGCGTCGCTGCGGTCCGGTCCCAGGTCGACGGGCACGTGCACCTTCCGCCGACCACTGGCGACAACATCGATGTACTGTGGAGACCTCACGCCCCACGTGTTGAGCAATTCGGCGGTACGTCCACCCGGCCTCCCGCATGCCCACTATACGCCCTCGCTCAAAGTCCGTCAACTGCACATACGGTTCACGTCCACGCTGTCGCGGCATGCTACCAGTGTTAAAGACTGCGATGGAGCTCCGTATGCCACGGCAAACTGGCTGACACTGACGGCGGCGGTGCACAAATGCTGCGCAGCTAGCGCCATTCGACGGCCAACACCGCGGTTCTTGGTGTGTCCGCTGTGCCGTGCGTGTGATCATTGCTTGTACAGCCCTCTCGCAGTGTCCGGAGCAAGTATGGTGGTTCTGACACACCGGTGTCAATGTGTTCTTTTTTCCATTTCCAGGAGTGTATATATCGTACCGACAACGGTACCAATATATGAGAAACAAAAGTCTCAACTTACTTGTAACCCTGAGCTAGGAGAAAATTTTAATCGTGGTATTCGTGTTCAGCGCATCGAAATCTATAAAGGCCGTCTACTTTGGTTTCTGCAAAAAATCCACTGTGGATCAGTGTTGGTGCGTATCTGAAGGTGCTTGCGCAGTTAACTGTCTGTTCTCCTTTGTTTATGTACGAATGGATCTGGAATTGCAGTGTCTCGGCACTTTGGACATTGCGTATCTGAAGGTGCTTGCGCAGTTGACTGTCTGTTCTCCTTTGTTTATGTTGGAATGGATCTGGAATTGCAGTGTCTCGGCACTTTGGACATTCAAATTTCGGAAAGTACTAACACAAATAAGCTTTATACTTCAGCCCTATACTTTTCATGAGCTCCTCCTGTCTTCCCCCCCCCCCCCCCCCCCACCCCACTGTCATTCTGCCTGTCTCAACATCACTAATGCAATATTTCGGTTAACTGAAATTGTTCAATTGCTAACCCTTAAGACGAATGATTTTCGTTTTGCATACTATCAGGTGTGTAAAATCTAGTTTAGATATTTTGAAACATCTGTGGAGTACTAAGTGTGCCCACGTTTCGTGAAACTGTATGTACTCTGCAGCTGAATAAACATAGTAATTTGTATTAACACCTGTTGAATTTGTAACTCCGCCATGTGGTGGTAGTCTATACTGCGCCACATTTACCCCCTTCATGTTACGGCGGTTATTTAAGACAAAGAGGTTATAGCAACATCAAGAAAGTCATTTGTCGTAATTTCTAAAAAGAAAGGCAATGAGATTTCTTAGTTTTCTTTTTCAGCAAGTAGTCTTAGATTTTAAACAGAACTAGTGAATTTGTTGTTACTTGGTTTTAAATTTCTAAGACCGCATGCAATATTGCATCCTGAAGATATCTGAAAAGTCGTTCTCTCCGGAGGAGTAGGAACATTCCTCCTCAAAAATTAATTCCCACAAACGACAGCTACGAGAGCCCAGACCATTCAGTTTGGCGCTCGCAAATATCTCTGCTGCGACTGCCGATTTATCGCTCACTTATCAGTTAGTAAATACTTTCCATTTGAAAGAGATATCTTAACAAGGACTGTTAGACAGGCTGAAGTAAAAATTTCTGTTACATTTCAGTTTTGACAGCGCTGAATGTAATCTACTCTCAAAATTCAGGCTAGTGTATAAAAAGGACTTCAAACCATTCTTATTGATCTGTTTATTTCCTTAAACTGATATAAATACAAAAATTCATCAACTGGTTCTATGACTCCTTTACTTATACGAACTAAACCGCTCTTCACGGACGACACAAGCGCTGATCTGACGTTGCATGCTAATCAATGCCGGGAATGCAGGCAGACTCCCATCACCACATTCTCCGGCCCATTCCTCGGACGTCGCTCGATGGCACATCGGTTTTATCCGAACTATTTTGTTTAGGAACCACCCTACAAAGAAACTCTGATATGCGACAAGATGCAAAGATTTTCTAGGAGTTCTTCCCAAGGGCACTCCTAACTCGTCTAGTTCTGGTGAAGCCAATACACCACCTGCCAAAGTCTGAGCAACGGTCCAGAGTGTATGTGGTGTTCGGACTCTGCCTCCCTGGTGTTGGTTTCTGTGCTATGCTGGATGCAGTGCTTGCGTGGTGAAGCATTATGTTTTTTTTTTTTTACTTTTCGATATAATGACGATACATTGTTTTAGATTTACTGTATTGCTTTTCATTCCTAATGTCAAATTTGCTCTTTTAAGTTATTCCACTCGACTTCGAATCTTAACTACATTAGAGGCAAACAATAAAATGTCAACAGAAAAGTGAATGTGGTTCCTATTTTCCCAGTTTAACGAAGTGAAAACTTGCTGGACTGCTACTGCCAAGAATGGCTTTGGTGATATGCATTCTCCTTGCCTCTGTACGCTTTTAATTTTGAATTTCTCACTGTCCTGGTGAAATGTAATGGAAGCTGTAGTAGAGTGATGTACAGGGTAGAAGAAAAGTCGCGCATTGAGATACAAGAGCTCGATTTTGTGCGTACTAGCACTGAAAAAAGGTCTGTACCAAAATGTGATTTTCTGTGTATTTTCGGTGGACAATGTACGCCAAAGAATGACAATTTGACAACGCTATCATAATATGTACTAAGAGTATTTTCATTCAGTGTGGCGTAGCGGCTCTTACCTTCTTGCCGGTAGGTAGAATATTCTGTTAGAATACTCGAAGAGGAGCGTTAGATTCTCAAAATAAGCATATTTTTTGTTGGAACCTTTCAGATCTGCTAACGAAAATTGATTAACAGTGTCTCCCAGGTGTTCTGCCGAGTCGTTGGTCCCATTTTCTACACAATATTTCTACGAACGACCCAGCTCTTTGCTTCCGGTGCTGCGAGTTTTGCTGTTATATGTACTCGCTGCGTGGACTCCAACCAGACTTTGAAATATTATTGGATATTGTTGGTATCACGCCGCTATTTGTAGCCGAGTTCGCTTCCCGACGCCCACTACGCTTTTCGACGATTGTTTCTCAGGACTTTTTATGCACCTCCTGACATCCACTTGTTTCCTGATCAAAGGAAAATGTTATAAATAAACCGGTGGCCTGGCGATGGATAGTCGTCATAGCCTGCCGTGGCGATACTCTATATGGAACGCTTTGAAGCAATGACACTAGAGTCCGCCAAGCTGAAATATCTGCATCTACATGACTACTCAGCAATTCACACTTAAGTGCGTGGCAGAGGGTTCTTCGAACCATCTTCAGACTATTTCTGTACCGTGCAACTCTATAACAGTGTGTGGAAGAAATGAACACTTGAATATTTCTGTACAAACTCAGGTTTCTCTTGTTTTGTTATGATGGTCACATCTCCCTGTGTATGTTGGCGACATTAAACATTTTCACGTTCAGAGGAGAAAGTTGGTGATTGAAATTTGTACTCGCTCCCCTATTACGTGATAACTGGAAACGAGCTGCCCTTCTTTGAACTTTGTCGATTTCCTTCGTCAATCGTATCTGATGTGGATCCCATAACAGCACAGCAGGACCCCAGAAGAGAACAAGCGTAGTAGCAGTCTCTTTAGCAGACCTGTTGCATCTTCCAAGTATTCTGCCAATATTACTTAATCTTTGGTTTGCCCTCCCCACAACTTTGTCTATGTGATCGTTTCAACTTAAATTGTTCGTAATTGTAATTCCTAGGTATTTAGTCGAACTGACAGCCTTTAAATCTGTATGATATATCGGGTAATCGAGATTCTTTTTGTACTCATGTGGATATGCCGGCCGCGGTGGTCTAGCGGTTCAGGCGCTCAGTCCGGAACCGCGCGACTGCTACGGTCGCAGGTTCGAATCCTGCCTCGGGCATGGATGTGTGTGATGTCCTTAGGTTAGTTAGGTTTAAGTAGTTCTAAGTTCTAGGGGACTGATGACCAAAGATGTTAAGTCCCATAGTGCTCAGAGCCATTTGAACCATTTTACTCATGTGGATAACCTCACACCTTTCCTTATTGAGAGACAATGTCCACTTTTCACACCATTTACATATCATGTCTAAGTCATTCCGCAAACCATCTCCTTTTACTGGTACGTGGACGACATATTTGTAGTGTGTCCACATGGAGCGGAATTGCTTCAAGAGTTCCTGGAACTCCATCCCTCGTAATATAAAATTCACGATGCAACTTGGAAATGGGGGCTGACTACTTTTCCTCGACGTGTTAGTTAAGAGAAGAACGGACGGATCCCTGGGTCACAGTACATATAGAAAACTTATTCACATTGATCTCTATCTCAAGCGTCGAGCCATCACCATCCGCCACAAAGAAATTCGATGCTAAAGACTCTGGTCCATATAGTTCGAACACTTTCATATAAGATGAACCTCGCCGAAGAGTTGGAACACCTAAGACTAATGTTCCGAAGGAATACGTACTCAGATCATCAAAATGAACGGGTGATGGAGTCAGAATCAAGAATTGATATTAATTTTATATATGTTTGTTTAAAAAAATGATGTTGGTAGATCTCCTAAACTCATATGATCTAACGAAGACTTCCTTTTTTCCAACTAGGGTGCAGGGGAACAGCAGCACAGCCATAGACAATATTTTTATTCATTCTTCATTACTAGATGGACGTTCTGTTAGTAAAAGGGTGAATGGCCTTCCCTCCCATAATGCACAAATTTTAACACTAAAAGTCTTTTTTACTCAAACAAATGTCACGTATAATTACAAAGTATGTAGGAAAGCTAATCCAACGGCAATAGAGAGTTTTTTTAAATCTTGTTAAGAAACAGGAGTGGCAGGATGTTTATTGTGCCGATAACGTAGATGACAAATATAATGCTTTCCTTAACATATTTCTCATGCTCTTTGAGACTTGCTTTCCACTAGAGCGTTCTAAATGGGGTACTAGCAGTAAAAGGCAGCCTGGGTGGCTCATTAGTGGGATAAGGATATCATGTAAAACGAAATGGGAATTATATCAAAATATTAGAAGTAGTCGTAATTAAGCTACAGTAGCCCATTACAAACAGTATTGTAAGGTGCTTAAAATGTTATTAGGAAGGCAAAGAGTATGTGGTACGCAAAAAGAATAACTAATTAGCAGGATAAAATTAAAACCATATGTTCAGTTGTGAAGGAAGTGTCTGGTCAGCAGCACAGGTCGACGATATAAAGTCAGTTCGTAGTAAAAATATTTCTGTTACTGATAAGTCAAATATATGTACAGTATTTAACAATATTTTTCTAAGCATTGCTGGTGAATTAAATAAAAACTTAGTTTCTGAAGGGAATCATATAACTCTCCTGGAAAATGCTTTTCCGAGACTGATGTCTGAAATACTCCTCTGTAATAGTGACAAGGGGGAGATTGAGTCAATAATTAAATCACTGAAGACTAAGCACTCCATGGATATGATGGAGTGCCTAGCAGAATATTGAAGTACTGTGCTGCACATGTTAGCTCTGTACTTAGCCATACTTGTAATTTTTCCTTTAAGAATGGTCAGTTTCCTGAACGATTAAAGTGTTCAGTAGTAAAGCCACTTTATAAAAAGGGAGAAGGGGATAATGTAGACAATTTTATACCTATTTCTATGCCATCAGTGTTTGCTAAAGCTATTGAAAAGGCTGTGTATGTAAGGATAACTGATCATTTTATATCACACAATTTGCTATCTAAAATACAGTTCGGCTTTAGAAATCGTTTAACAACTGAAAACACTATATTCTCTTTTCTCTGTGAAGTAATGGATGCATTAAACAAAAGGTTTCGAACGCTAGGCGTATTTTTTGATTTAACTAGGCGTTTGGTTGTGTTGACCACACAATACCATCTAGTATTAAGGGTAATTCTAAAATATTTCTGTCTCCTGACGACAGTAGCATGGTAGTAAACGTTTTTGTGTGCAACACTGGCTCTATTTCAAGTAGTGCAGTTCATGGCTTGTAGAAAATAAACTGACGCTAAATCACAGTAAGACACAGTTTTTACAGTTTCTAACACACAATCCAACAAAATCAGACATTTTAATTTCACAGATGGGCATATGACTAGTGAAACTGAACAGTTCAAATGTATAGGTGTTAAGATAGATAGTAAACTGTCGTGGAAAGCCCCCGTTCAGGATCTTATTCAAAAACTTAATGGTACCATTTTTACTATTCGAACGGTATCTGAAGTAAGTGATCATTCGATACGAAATTTAGTCTACTTTGCTTATTTACATTCGCCCATCATATATTGGGCTAAGTCTTCCGATTCTAAAAGGATATTTTTGGCTCAGAAACGGGCAGTTCGGGCAATAAGTAGGGTAAGTTCGGGAACTTCTTGTCGACCCCTGTTCACTAGTCTGGGTATTTTGACATTGCTCTCTCAGTATATATATTCTTTGCTGTCGTTTCCTGTTAACAATGAAAGTCGCGAGCTCTGTCTTCTTATCTCGTGTTTTCTACTGAAAATCTCGTGCTTGTACTTTTGTTAACTTTACTATTACAGAGATCGCCTAAACTTTATTTTTTTTAATTGGTCCTGTGCGGAACATATAACTTAGTTGGTCTTTCTGCTGCCACTCCTTGATCTGCTGCATTCCATTATTTAATAAAAACATAAAAAACCTATTATTCATGCTGAGTGCAATGCATGTTCTGTATGGTGGCTCCTGCTGTTGCTGCGGCTGCTGTTGCTTACTATAACTACATATAATTCAAGAGAAAGGGTTTGGTCAAATCTAAACTCGATAAATGATAACCCAAACACGTAATTCCCTTTTTTTATATCATATTCTGAAAGCGATTCTTTCTCATTCAATTAACAAAACGCTAGAAGCTCTTTGAACAATTGCTTTGTATGTAAATGTTCCTCCAGTGTCATTAAAGCAATATTGCAAATTAATCAAACTCTTGAGACAGACTGAAATACTTCTCAATTAAATACATACTGAAATAATGCTCTGACAATTACAAAATAAATCAATGACAAAAATCAATACTTAATCTATTCGCCTAACAATGGTTTCCCTTAAGAATTCAACTCCTATCATTATCAAAATTACCGTCTGCTGCTACGCACATACACAAACCCTTTTCTTTAAATTAATAAGCGCGCTGCAAATTATAAAAAATATCAACTCAATACCTAATCCTGTGTCGCTGCTGGCGGACACAGCAGTACGGCAGCTCGGCGACGACCCCTCGCCCAACACACGTGCGCACCAAGCAGGCGGGCTCTACACTGGCTTCAAAACTGCCACTAGTTAATCCGTGCGCTGCGAAGCGCGACAACAATATCTTAGATTCCAGAGCTTGTGTATGCGCACTGTAGGCAACCTTTACATACTAAGAGAGTATTGCCAACTCTCATAGCCCCCAACCTCATTTTTGAAAATTTTGCGGGGTGATTCTTGCCTAACATATTGGCAAGGAACGAACAGTAAAATTTTTTACAAAACGACGAAAAATTAGGCAAAGAGAACAAATGTTACAATTTATATGCAGTGACAAAGTATTTTTTGCTGAGCATCTACGTAAAAATTTTTTTTTACAAAACGACGAAAATTTTCTTGCATGGCATATAGGCAAGAGAAAAATGTTAAAATTTTATACAAAATGGCAGAAATGTTACTTGCCTAATTGATTGGAAAGGAGAAAACATGGCTCCTTTTACAAAAATAATATGAAAATGTTGGTAGCCTAGTATGTATGTAATAAGAAAACATCAAAGGAAATATAACAAATTTCTTACATAAGTAGATAAAAAAGATCATATAAGTTTTAAAAGATGTGTAACAGTAACTACTTAAGCTTTGAATAGTCTTCAATAAACTAACGTAACCTAATAACCAGTAAAAATAATATTTTATTTTGTGCATTTGGGCACTTACGTTTCCATGACATTAATCAGTAGTGGTCTGACTACATGATATTTTATTCTTTTTATGTTTTAAGTGCAGCAGACTCAGGGACTTTATATCCACTGACAACCACACCCGAAGTCAAATTTTCCTCTGGAGAGACAGTTTGACAACGTAGGCACACTCAGGGACCTTGTGTCCACTTACAACCATACACAACGTCCATTCTCCCAGGATGACACAGTTTGACAGTGTTGGCAGACTCAGGGACCTCGTGTCCACTGACAACCACACATTACTGCGTTATTGCATAAGTACCTCCTCAAACTTATGTAGTACAAGTATCGTTCGAGTATTTCTGTATACTGGAAACGTCATGTTTTATAGAAAATAGATTCTCCCTTTAAAATACGATATCTCTAACCTAATTACAGAAATTAAGCAAGGAATAATATTATATCATATAAACAGGTATGTGAGCTCTGAGATCACTTAAATGTTTTCTTTGACTCTATTGCCACTGCATTTACAGATTTGTGGTATATATCTCAAGTCATGAATAATGTGAGGCTCACCACATGGTGGCAAAGTCAATTTTCTTTAAATTTCTCGCCCCAGCAATCAACGATTTGTGGCACGTATTTTTCAATTCAGTCATAATATGAGGCTCACCACACGGTGGCAAGTTAGTTTTCTTACGATTAGTTTGGCCAATAACAGTGGCAAAGTTTTGATTGTGACCACGAATCATTACAAATGTGGCACCACACAAAAATATTATTTTAATTTGTTACAATAATTGTTATGTACATTTTGGTTATAAAATATTTAAATAATCCTACAAATAGAAAAGAAATTCCGTAGTGATGCTATAATAATAAAAGTTACAAAATCATTTAGCAAAAGTGTAGCCAATGGCTGGCCAAGTCAATTCATGAATATGTACAAAATTTAGTGAATAATTACGTGACTTTGCGTCAGAATTTTTTTTACACTCTAATTACTAAGTTATACCAAATTTATAATTATCAGTCTGTAATGACTGTCAATATTTCTGATGTCAAACGTCAATGCCTGTGGTACAGCGTCTCTATCGTTTTTATATGGAGTCCTAATTGTCTCTGTTTGGAGGCCTCCCTAGTCTTTGTATAAATCTGTGTGGTCACACCTAGGATGATCACAAAGAACAAGAAAAAGAAACAACCTACAAAGCACATAATAAAAAATAGATTATTCACAAAATACAACACAAAGACCCCTCCATCTGTCCAGTAGAAAATGAAAGAATGGTTTATTCATCAAGGTGACAAGAAATAAATTTATGACATGACAAGAGAAAAATCATCACCTTCCAGTTAACCTCGTGCTGTAATCGGCACTGCATTACTAAATGACAATCATGAAATAGAAAAACACAAGATAAATTTTAAATTGACTTATATTTTAAATTGACTTATTTTACACTACTATTTACACATTCATAAAATATTGCAGATACTCTCGCCTCTTGGCGTAAGAGTCATTTCACTCTGGAAAGAGAAAAGAAATCGTTTATTGCATGTCATAATTATCTCGGTCATAGCTCAGTGTTTTTTTGTCACGGCCGACTATTTCTGGAATGTCTTTCTTCTCGCCACCCTTAACGGTAAGCGTGCTACGCTCCGATCTGAAAATATCGTCTACTACACAAAATTACGTCACGTTAAGTGCTTTCGTTTCTGCAATGGAGAAAACTTCCGTTGCGATCATATTTCCTGTAAGAAACGCAATAAAGTCAACACTATCATTCTTACCATTCCACAATTTCACAGAGCAAAAAATATTCTTGGCACTCATTCATCACATAATTTAACACTTTGCTGTGTATTTGTATCAGAACTCCTTTCGTGACTCATAGCTATGTCTTAACTTTACTGTGACTTAGATTTTAAGTAAGTGTGTACTCTACCTTAACATTACTGTGACTTAAATTCTACGCAAATGTGTATAAGCTATATCTTCCTTCGTAGAATACCGTTGTGGGTTTCTTCGTTTAGAAGTGTATCCTTCTTACCTTCTCTTGTTCTATAAATGTCTGCAAAATCACACTATTCGTGAGAGGTCCATAAATCCTAATACGCCTTACCTGGCAAACTAATAAACACGAAAAATCCACATAAATCATTACTCTTCAAACTACCTCATAAATCAGAACAAGTGTCAGTTCGAAGGTTTCCTAATTATACTATTGCCCATTAAATATACCTTCTCAATTCTCAGCCACTTATACACTATATTTTACCTGAATATAATATCAACAGTTTCTGTTATTTCATGTTGTTTCTCCCTAAAAAACGTACATAGTTATTTCTTGCATTTTCCTTCAAATAAGTCACGAAAATTTCATTGTTTCAGTGAACAATCGCAAGATGTCAACAGCTGGTATAATCCTCTCGTCAGGAATGTCCCTTTGCAAAGTTCCCATTCTCTCAAACAATACAAATCATTCATAATCATTCATTCTTGGTCTTTCATACAGGATAGATTGATAGTAAAAGGTTAATAGATAAACAGGTTAGTCAAAGATTATGAAACAGTACTGAAAATGAAAATAGGAAGAATATACTGTAACGGCTGGGGCACCTATGCTCGCCAAACATATATTTACTAAAGATCAGTAAACTCCCTAGGGCCTTATTCCTTGAAAATTTTAATGTGTGATAAGTGATGAAGACCTCGCGATTTATGTGTTCGTATTGTCTCAAGTTCCACAGCGTTTGTGTGTGCAATGCGTCGTATACGGAAGGGTCCTTCATACTCCAAGAAAAGCTTCCTACTCATATATTTTCCTTTATGAGATAGTCGATGTGATCTAAGCAATACTTTTTGACCTACCTGTAAATTCTTGACGTTGACTCGTGGATCATGCAGCTTCTTTCTTCCTTCTGTCTGCTGCTTTCTTGATGTTCTGTAATGCTATACTTACCACTTCATGGTGTTTTTGCAATAGTTCATCTAGAGTCTGTGGTCTATCGGTTTCAGGTTGGATTACTGTGTTAATTTGTCTGGAATCAAGAACCAGTCTAATGGAATTATCCCTTTTCTTAACCACGTGTAATAGGCTGTTATATGAACTCACAACAGGTTCGATGATTCCCTGCTCTAACATGGATTGTATTTCCTGTTTGACTTTGTCTCTGTATGTCAATGGGATGACGTATGGTGGTACAAAAAATTTATTATGTTCCTTGACCTTGAACTCATAAAGAAAGTTACATATTGTTCCTGTCTTGTGAGAAAAAACTTCACAATTTGGTTGTAATATTTCAAATAACTCATTAGTGCCTGCATTTGGATCTACTTCGTCTCGGTAAACTTTCCTTTTAATTAATTGTTCTGTACTAATGGGTTGTTCTGTTTCATAGTAAAACGTAGTGATGTTATCTGTGCAACTATTAGACAAATTCAGTGATTGTTGTGTATCAAGCGGAAAGAGAAAATGCAGATAATTCACTTCCTCATCCTCCTTTGTTAGCCATCCTTGAAATTTAAGCGTGATTAGCATTTCATTTACTCGTAACATGACTTCAGCATTACAAAAGTTTAACATTGCTTTATATTCACGTAGGAATTCCACACCCAAAATCATTTCTGTTGATAAAAGAGGGACTACTAAGAAATTTGCAGAAAACTCGTGTCCTTGACACCTGAAAACTAAAGAAGTGTGATTGCGTACGTCTACACTCTTTCCTTGAATGACTCCCTTTAATTTGGTCTTTAATAATGGCAAGGTTGGACAAACAGATGCCTGTTCACACTTCTTAAACATTGTTTCGCTAATTACATTCACAGGGCTGCCAGAATCAAGTACAGCTGAAAGTAGAATATTTCCTACCGAGATTTTTATAATTGGATGACTATACATAATTTCGCTGTTGTCATTTTGTTGTAATAATGTGTCCTCCAGTCCAACAAAATTAACATAATTTGTGTGTCGGCTTTCCGCCGCTACAAACGGTTCGTTTTTAGTCCTTGTTGCTAGTAATTTTTGTGCCAGCTCGTGTTGCTGCGAATTATTGCTTGGGTTGGGTGGTCTGATTTCTACATTGTCGCCACGCTCTAAATTGGAATTTCTGTGATCCTGCCAATTTTGATTTGTCCCTTCATCATAACTGTTTTGATTCTCATAGTTATTATGACCATAATTATCACGTGGGCTCGGTGTTCTGTATTCTGCATGAGCACCGCGTTTCGAATTGTAATTTGCGTGTCCGCGCCAATTTCGGTTGTCTCTACAGCGACCATTCCTTCTAAAATAATTTTTATTTCCATAACGCCTTTGCTCTCGCGGTCCGCGTTCCCTATTGCTGTATTGAGAGTTCCTATGATCATAAACATCATTTCTCTGGCGTCTATGATCTGTGTAATACGGTTGAAGCCGCATATCGCGCCTATCTTCTTCCGCCCTGTACGCGTGAGGTTCGTCCGAGTTCCATACGCGTTTACGGTATTATTTTCCCAGTACTAATTACTATTATCTCTTTGTGTGTTTTCATAGTTGTTAAATTTCAATTCTTGCAAAAGAGCTTGGAATGCCTCCAAGTCACCTTTGCACCTACCTGCCAAAATTATGTGGCGTAATCTGATCGGCAGTTTTGTCAAACAGATACGAATTAATTCCGACTGACTGTACGGATTCGTTAAATATCTGTTCATGCGCATCATGTTTTCAAAATATTGCACTGGAGTTGAAAATTTCGACTGCTCATAACTTTGCATCATAATGATGTAATGTTTTACACGATCTTGTGTAGTCTCTGACCAGTAAGCAGCTAAGAATGCGTGATAAAAATCACCATATGTGTGACATTCACGTACTATTGAGCGCATTCTTGTTGCAGGCTCTCCTTCAAGATAACTGCAAATGAATTACAGTTTGTGGCCAATTGGCCATGTTGGTGGTAAAGAATAGTCAAATTGCTGTAACCACTCTCGAGGGTGGATTTTGTGACTAGCATTCCGAAAAATTTTAAATTTCCTAACTGTGAGAAAATGCTTATAGTCAAACTCGTCATGTTTCTTAGCGGATGAGTTTTCTTTTACAGCATGTCTCACGTTTCCTTCATTACGTCCCGCAAACGTGTCATATTCACGAGAAAAGTGGTCGGCATTTCCATAATTAATGCGCTCATTGTCGTTACCAATTTGGTAATTATCGGATCTACCAGTGTCATTGCTGCGATCGATCTTTTCTTCGAAGCTGGCAAGCTGTTCCTGTATATTTTTCACGTCACGTTTGTTTCGCTCATTAATTGTCATCTGCCCTTGTTTAAAACGTTGCAGAGACTGAAATTCTTCGGTATCAGCGATCGGTACCGGCTGAGTGTTATCTGACCTCGTCTCTAACGCGCTACTCAGTTCCGTCACTTTCGTGGATAATTCATCTACCTATTTAGCTACTGTCGTTAATTGAGTTTGTATCTTTGGAACTTCATTGGTGGTCTGTAATTGCAATGACTCAACATTTTTCGCTAATTCCTCTACTTGCAGTTCTTGTTGTGGCGTCTGTCGTTTCACTTCAACAATATCAACATTTTGTACGTGATCAAGTCGGGATACAAGATTATTAATATCTGATTTGAATTCTTCACGTAGCTGACTTTTCAACTGACTGGCCATTTCTTCAAATTTACTATTTAAATTGTCATTCACCTCACCCCGAAACAATATGAGATTCTCGTTAATTTCTTTCTGAAGCGATTTGAAATTCTTTGCATTATTTTTGTTAAATTCAGTGAGTTTCCTCTCCTGTCTCTCATTAAATTCAGTGAGTTTACTCTCCCGTCTGTCATTAAATTCAGTGAGTTTACTCTCCCGTCTGTCATTAAATTCAGTGAGTTTATTCTCCTGTCTGTCATTAAATTCAGTGAGTTTACTCTCCTGTCTGTTATTAAATTCAGTGAGTTTACTCTCCTGTCTGTCATTAAATGCAGTGAGATTACTAATAATTGTAAAACATCATTACTGGGGGCTGGGAGTACAATGTTACTCTTCTCTGTTAAAGCAGAAGCAGTACCTGCATTTCCACTAACAGAAGGAAAGGCAAAATTACTCCGCTCTATCGGAGTGGCAACCAGACCTGAATTTTCACCGAAAATGGGGAAAACAAAATTACCGTGCACTTTTGAGGCGGAAGCAACGCTGGAATTTCTCATAATGAGTCCGGTTTGCGTCACTGTATTATCATGTCCTAAGTTGCGTGGCAAATGATCTCCTACATTCCGATTCTCCGCAGTATTGTTCGAAATTCCCGGATCTCAATATTCTCAAAAGAATTTTCTACTCTTTGTTCCGAATTTTCGGAAACTGCGTTTGAAACCGCTACTATATTCATGTTCGCAACCGTATCTACGTTCGCGTTTGCAGTAGCATCTGCATTATTTTCCATTTTCTTTTGTGCTTGCGTCATCATTGTCGCAATACGAACGAAGACATGTCACTAAAATACACCGCTATCCTAAAAATACCACTGTTCAATTAACTATTACACAATGCACCAACAAATTCAAAGACAAAATACTGAAATAAAATTTTGTGTTAATGCAAAGCAGTGCTCAGCGATTAAAATGCTGTGCCACCACTAATGATTACTGTTGCGTAAGCTTGCAGTTGGCAGTAGAAAGACGAAGCATATCTAACTAAGACTCATAAAAAAAAAAACCGTATCCTGGCAGGCATGTCGACAGGTGAGAGTCGTGAGCTCTGTCTTCTTATCTCGTGTTTTCTACCGAAAATCTCGTGCTTGTACTCTTGTTAACTTTACTATTACAGAGATCGCCTAAACTTTATTTTTTTTATTGGTCCTGTGCGTAACAAATAACTTAGTTGGTCTTTCTGCTGCCACTGCTTGATCTACTGCATTATTTAACAAAAACGTAAAAAAACCTATTATTCATGCTGAGTGCAATGCATGTTCTGTATGGTGGCTCCTGCTGTTGCTGCGACTGCTGTTGCTTACAACTACATATAATTCAAGAGAAAGGGTTTGGTCAAATCTAAACTCGATAAATGATAACCCAAACACATCAATCCCTTTTTTTATATTATATTCTGAAAGCGATTCTTTCTCATTCAATTAACAAAACGCTAGAAGCTCTTTGAACAATCGCTTCGTATGTAAATGTGCCTCCAGTGTCATTAAAGCAATATTGCAAATTAATCAAACTCTTGAGACAGACTGAAATACTTCTCAATTAAATACATAATGAAACAATGCCCTGACAATTACAAAAGAAATCAATGACAAAAATCAGTACTTAATCTATTCGCCTAACAATGGTTTCCCTTAAGAATTCAACTCCTATCATTATCAAAATTACCGTCTGCTGGTACGCACATACACAAACCCTTTTCTTTAAATTAATAAGCGCACTGCAAATTATAAAAAATATCAACTCAATACCTAATCCTGTGTCGCTGCTGGCGGACACAGCAGCACGGCAGCTCGGCGACGACCCCTCGCCCAACACACGTGCGCACCACAGCAGGCGGGCACCTACACTGCCTTCAGAACTGCCACTAGTTAATCCGTGCGCTGCGAAGCGCGACAACAATATCTTAGATTCCAGAGCTTGTGTAGGCAACCTTTACATCCTAAGAGAGTATTGCCAACTCTCAACAATATCAGTTTATTCCCAAGAATTAGCAGCTTTCACTCAGTTAATACACGGCAGAAATCCAATCTGCATTTCGATCGCACTTCCTTAACTGGTGTGCAGTATACTGCTGCATACATTTTCAATAATATACCACTAGAATTCAAAAATCTTAGCGGTAAACCACGCGCATTCAAATCGAAATTGACGAGTTTCCTCATGGGTCACTTCTTCTATCCTGCTGAGGAGTTCCTTGAAAAATTAAGCTGATTCTTATGTTATATTGTTGATTGCGTTTACTTAAACTTATGGCTTGAATTTTTTGGGTTCATAAACATTTTAGTTTCTCTGTGTTACTTTTTATGTTGTAATTTCATGTACTGACACGGTCCATGACCTTGGAGATTTGGTCCTACGGAGCTAGACGTGTAAATAATTAAATAAATAAATAAAAATAAAAATAAAAAACGCCGGTGAATGAGGTTGCGACAGAGACCGAGGAAGAGATTCCAGAAGTAACTTATCTACCTTAAGCTGTCCAAATATTCGGAAAGAACGGTAGACTCCTACGGAAACATGGCACTCAGTGTGTTTCGCTCCTTTCAGGTAAGATAAAAAGTATTCTTTCTAATGTTGAAGACGATCTAAGTTTCCGAAAGCTGGGTGTGTATCGCACTCCATGGGAATGTGGCATAGCTTAGGTGAAGCAGACTATTAGAGCAGTCAAATGGAGATTCAGGGAACATGGGCGACATACCTGAATAAAACAACCAAGCAAATCAACTATCGCTGAGCACTGCCTCGAATATAATCATGAAATGAAATGCGATGAGACCAGGATCGTGTGTTAACGCCAATTTTCTGGGGCAGCATAATTGAGGAGCCTAGCGAAATTATGTCAGGAAACCTAATAAACAGGGACAGCGGTATTAATTTAAATGACGATTGGTACCGGACGCTCCATTTATTAACATCTCATGCGCCATCACATCCCCCACAGCCGGAAAACGTTAAGTGAATTTGCGTTTCACGGAATACCAGTGAATGCTCTGAAAAACAAAAGAGCATCAGATGGGGTAGGGGGCGACAGAAATCGAACTGGGCTATAACAGCGGCGTGAGACCAACAATAATTCAAAGTCTGGTTGGAGTGAATAGTATGGTAGCTGATGCCTATTACTATTCACGTGTACCACGTCACAGCAACATAGATATGATGATATCTGTTACGAAACGATGAAAATACTGATTGTATCTGTTACTAAGTTGTAACACCATAACGCCTTTGTTTTATGACCATAGCTCAATTACACTGGCCACCAACGATGAAAAGCTGTTTTTAATTATTTCATGTAGTGATGTTGCCATTTTAAGAAAGATTTTAACGATATGTGGAGCCGTAATGGCACAAACACTAATCAAGTACGTTTTATAAGCGAAAATGGCTAGTTAGCCGAATTTAGTAATCAATCCAAATAAAGAAAATTTCATGTGTGGTCTTGACTTCATGGACTTCAATCCATAACAGACATAAAATTTTATAACTGATCGCTTATCTGCTAGTTGACAATGTCAACAAACTTGATTAATAAATTCATACATCTCCTTTCTGATCTACCTCTGCTTCTCTTATCTTCCGCTATGTAATTTATACTCGTCTTAAGTGTATATAAGCATTACATATCTACACCACTGAAATATATGGTTTATACTACTTGAAATCTACCTATGTTTATTTTCTGGCATATAATCGAGCCCATGTCAGTAGATACCCAAATCCACAACTCCACTGGATATACTAGTCTTAGCTGATGGCGTTTGGATCAAAGTTGCAGGTTCTTGGCTTCATTTGATGTCTGAGGTGGTATTGAGATTTGATTATCAAACAAGAATTTCGTGTGATTTTCGTTTATTATCAACATCCAACACGAATAAAAATATTCCATAATGGTCGTCGTCAGCAGTGCCACCATGGCATTACACAATCAAGAAAATACTGTGACAACTGCAGCTATCAAACTAATAACTACCTGTCACTTCCGGCACTCTACTACCAACTACCGACGACTGTTCACATTTAGCAGGGGTAACTTCTTTTAAAAACTGGCCTGTAAAATGATTTTTATTGCATTAAACAAGCCACTTCAGAATGACAAAAGACTTTTGATTCAAATATTGTTTTATACAATATTTCAAATTACAGTGAAGGTAAATTGTACGGAAGATCTGCGCATTAGAATAAAAATCTAAGTACCACACAGGCTGCCAATTTTTTTCACGTACAAATTATGTTTATAACGTGTTGGCTGAGCTGGTTTGAAATGAGAATCGAAGGACTAAAACGCAAAATTTACCATCTTACTTGACGTAGGCAGAACGCAGTTTATGATCATCCACACTGGCGGTAACCTACAGTCGATAGCGACGGAGTTCACTAAGTGAACGAGTAGCCAGAGGCAAAATCTAGACCCTAGAGTGTAGCGCAAGTAGTCTTAAGCGTGCACAGTAAGTCTAGGGAGCGATCCGAATAGAAAAATCTGAACATAGGCAAGGTCAGATACACCGCTAGAAATGGTACGCATCGATGGTTTCAGAGTTTAGAGAGAACTACTGGACGAGTGTGGGGCCACGGTATTTACGGATACTGTAGCGTCAGTGGACAGGTCCACGTGACATGCAAGTGCGTGCGGAAGAACCCTTCGCAGGAATAAGGTGCAGCCTTTTTATTGAAGCCGAGTTTGAGACGGTGCTGAAGGTATGCTCGGGCTGCTGAAGCGGTTAAGGTTAGTGCTCACATAAAGTGGGAAACCCTGGTATGAGTCCCGGTACGGAGAAACTTTCATACGTTACTGGTAAATCGTATAGCCATTGTACAATCATATTGGAAATTTGAGAATGCATTTCAAAAATTTATCGGTACTATTTAATAGTAATTTTGCATTTTTATCTTTTCTGAATTTCTGGTACTGATGACCCCGTCATAGACGAAGATGACGATGGTGATGTCACTAACCTCGTTGACTGGGGCTGAGGTGATAATAACGTCCAAAATAATGACCATGTCATCATCGTTGATGGTAGCAATGATAATGACAGCGATGATGATGAGATCCGACTTCTGTTGGAGAATGAGGAGTACTTGCTCATTAGAGGCGAAACCGGGTAAATCCATCAAATGCGTTAAGACATTGGGAATAAAGAGTGGTTTTCTTCACACTTAATGAAAAGAAGAGTAAGTAGTGCTCTAAAACTTATATTTTAGTTTAATGATTTGGTTCAAATGGCTCTGAGCACTATGGGACTTAACATCTGTGATCATCAGTGCCCTAGAACTTAGAACTACCTTAAAGCTAACTAATCTAAGGACATCACACACATCCATGCCCGGGGCAGGATTCGAACCTGCGACCGTAGCAGCAGGGCGGTTCCAAACTGAAGCGCCTAGAACCGCACGGCCACACCGGCCGGCGTTTAATGATTGAGAGACCTCTTATACACTGAGATGCCAAAAGTCATGGGATACCTCTTAATATCGTGTTGAATTTCATCTTGCACGGGGTAGTGCAGCAACTCGATGTGGCAAGGACTCAACAAATCGTTTGAAGTCCCTTGCAGAAATTTGAGCTTTGCTACCACTGTAGCCGTCCACAATTGCGAAAATGTTTGTTGTGTCGGTAGCTGGGCCGACACCGTGAAGTTGAGATGGCTGAAAAGGCAAGCTAGACTAACGCAGACGGGCGTGAAGTACTGGAACAGGATACGTAATTAATGTTAGGAAGAAAAGTACGGAGCAGGTTTAATACTTAACTTTACTCAGTCATGGTGGTACATCGATCTTGACGATACACAGGAGACTTTAAGTACAATCACTGTATGGCTAATGGCGCCTTGCTAGTTCGTAGCCATTAACTTAGCTGATGGCTATTCTGTCTCTCGGCTAATGAGAGAGAAAGGCTTCGTACATCTGGTCGGTAGCTAGGTTCTCGTACAACTGGGGCGAGTGCTCTCTCGTATCACGAGACCTGCCTTGGTGGTGGCGCTAGGTCTGCGATTACACAGTGGCGACACGCGGGTCCGACATGTACTAAATGGACCGCGGCCGATTTAAGCTACCACCTAGCAAGTGTGGTGTCTGGCGGTGACACCACATTCCTCCCCCGCAAATCGGCGAACGGTCGTGTGATAAGGCTTCCGCCCGCCGTGGGGAGGACCACATGTTGACGTATGCGATGAGGTGGGGAGCCTAACAACAGGCGAGGCTGTGCCACCCGCACCCGGCCATTCGGTCCGAGGGGAGCTAGGAAACGCCTGAAAAACTAGTCCAGGGTGCACGTCAACATGCGGTGTATGCGCCCGTAAAGAGACAGGAGGGACCGAAGGATCAACCTCCATTGCGTCGGGGTAGCCGACGCGCGATGACGTCATGTGGTCCGGAGCGGGCGGGAGTTCCATGGCGGAGGACAGCTGGTCACGGGAAGCGATCGGCGGCGCGTGACCCTGGGAGGCGCTTGGCGGCTGCAACGAAGCGTCGAATGCGGGCGGCGCCGGCGGGAGAACAAGCGGCGGCGGCGGCGGCTGCTGCTGCTGCGGCGGCGGCGGCGCGTCGCCATTGGGCAAAATGGAAGGCATCGTCGGTAACACCTGGGGATGAGGCGAGCCAGTAGATGGGTCCCCAGGGCGCTGACCGGACGGCACCGTCGCTGAAAGCAGACGGGGAGCGGCAGAACCCGAGCGACGACAGAGGCGCAGCTGATTGAGATGCCGACGCACCTCACCAGAGGCCCCCAAAACCAAATACATCGCGCGGCCGGGGCAGCGAAGAATGCGCCCTGCGAGCCAACGCCGTGAACCTCGATAGTTGCGATAAAATACAACGTCGCCTGGAGCAAAAGCAGGAGTCTGCCGCTGCACAGGAACCTGATGCGGCGGATGCAGCAAAGACATCAAGGTGCGATGAGCACGACCGTGGAGCAACTCAGCCGGCGAGCGACCATCTCGGGGCTGAGAGCGATATGAAGACAAAAAGAGCAACAATGCGTCCTCCCGAGAATGCGACTCTTTCAATTTCAACATCTGTGACTTGAAAGTCCGGACCAATCGTTCAGCGGCACCGTTGGACTGAGGCGAAAACGGCGCGGATGTCAGATGTTGAATACCATTGGCCTGGCAGAATGACTGAAATTCTGCGGACATGAATTGTGGGCCATTGTCGGAAACAATAGTCTGCGGAAGACCTTCAATGCAAAAGATAGCAGACAACGCTTGGATGGTGGCGGAGGACGTCGTGGAAGACATCCGGACAACAAAAGGAAAATTACTGAAGGCGTCGACCAGAACCAACCATCGAGCATTCCAGAATGGACCAGCAAAATCAATGTGCAAGCGTTGCCAAGGGGAAGTGGCTTTTGGCCACGCAAAGACTTTCCGCGGCTGTGCGGACTGTTGTTCGGCACACGCCGGGCACGAAGAACACATATGCGTAATCGCAGCATCGATTCCGAACCAAGTACAGTGCTGACGAGCAAGTTGTTTCGTTCGCACTATACCCCAATGTCCTTGGTGAAGAAGCCGTAAAACAGAGGACTGTAACGAACGTGGGACCACGACTCTGGACTGATCATTATCAGAACGCAACAACAAAACACCACGTCGAACAAAAAGACTCTCCTTGTGAGCAAAAAATCGGCGAACCAACGGATCCTCGATCCGAGACTTTGACAAAGGCCATTGCGTAGCAACAAAACGTAAAACAGTAGCAAGGACAGGGTCAGCAGCTGTGGCTGTAGCGACACGACGAAAATCAATCGGAAACGATTCGACCACTTCATCGGTTTCCGAATCAATGAACATGCAAGCAAGTTCGGAAGAATCGAATGCTTTATCCTCAGCAACAGGCAAACGGGACAACGCATCGGCGTTTCCGTGCTTAGCAGTGGACCGATACAAGATATCGTAGCGGTACTGCGAGAGGAAAATAGACCAGCGAATGAATTTCTGCGCTGTACGTGGAGGTACAGGCTTGGTCGGATGAAAAAGCGATGTCAAAGGTTTGTGGTCTGTGATGATGGTAAAGTGACGACCATACAAGAAATCATGGAACTTAGTAACACCAAACACGAGAGCCAAAGCTTCTTTCTCTATCTGTGAATAATTTCTTTGCGCAGACGAGAGCAATTTGGACGCAAAGGCAATAGGGCGCTCATGGGAGCCAACTTTGTGCGCAAGCACAGCACCGATCCCGAAATCCGAGGCATCTACCATCAACAAAAGGGGTTTCTGGGGATCGAATGGCGTAAGGCAAGTATTAGAAAGCAACGCCGATTTCAACTGGCGAAAGGCGCGTTCGCATTCCGTCGTCCACACGAACGGAACACCTGTACGGCGGACGCGATGAAGCGGAGCTGAAAGAGAAGAGGCATTGCGCACATTCACTCACACCTTGTGATTCTACATTGTGCAATGTTCTTGCGACCTCCTGACGCAATGCATGGGGAACATTGCGCGCTCTGAAAAATTTCGGTCGCGCGTTTCCTTCCAGTTCCAAATGTGCTTCATAGTTTTTAGCGCAACCTAAGCCCGGTGCAAAAATGTCTGCAAATTCTTCACATACACTAGAAACACTGTCTGAAGGCACAGTTTGATTCACTGATAGCACCTGATTTACAATAGACATGTTAAACAACTGAAACAAATCTAGACCAAACAAGTTCACTGCAGAAGAAGAACGAAGAACGTAAAATGACACAAGTTTTGTTTGTCCCTTGTATGTTGCAAGAAGGCTGCACTGTCCTAACACAGGAATTTTCTGTCCGGAATATGTAGTTAGCTTAACATTTGCGGAACGCAACGGAGGTTTGCCCAGTTGTTTGTACGTGTCGTGATTGAGCAATGAAACTGCAGCTCCGGTATCGAGCTGGAATGGTATCACTTTGCCTTCAAAGTCTAAGTCCACAAAAAGTTTATTGTTCTGCTGACGACAAGAGCGACTGTTTTGTGCAATTGGAACAGACACTGGTACCGAATCATTTGCTAATTGACGAGATTTCCGGCGACGTCGACGCACAGTTGTTGTGGGACGATCACAGTCACTGTTAGAGAAAGTGTCACTGGACGAAGCGGAATTAACGACATGAATGTCCATAGGCGAAGGTCCACGAGCCTGAGTGTCCTTGGTTCGATTCCGGCGCGAAGCAAAGGGCCTGGAATGATTGTGAATGTCTGATCTGAGCTTTTTCTGGCAAACACTTTGAACATGTCCTTTCTTATTGCAGAAAAAGCAAATAGCTTGGCGTGACGGGCAATGTTCACGCGAATGTCTAGTAGCACACCGCGGGCACGATTTCACTACATTTGTGGGCTGGCGCGGCACACGTGGCTGAGCGCGCGGCGGCCGCTGTGCGGACGTGCGCGAGGCCCGGTTACCGGGCCGCGCAGTGCGACCAGCGGGCCGGTTAATGTTACACACGGCTGGCGAAGTTTCAAAAGATTCCTGAGCACAGTCAAGTGTGTCCTGTCTATCCAATATGTCTATCACTTGTTGAAGGGAGGGATTAACTAGTTTCAAAATTTGCTCCCGTATGCGAACATCAGAAACGTTCTGTGCAATTGCATCACGCACCATTGTATCTGAATAAGAAAGACCACAGTCACATTCAAAGGCACAGTCCCTAGTAAGTCCTTGCAATGTTGCTACCCACTCCCTATTAGTTTGACCGGCCGTACGTTTTGTACGAAAGAACGTATACCGTTTTGCAACCACATTAACTGTTTCTTTGAAATAGGCATCTAATGCAGACAAAATTTCCTCGTAGGACAGAGTTGCTACGTCGCGTCGGGGAAACAATTTCACTATCACACGGTATGTGGACACACCGACACAAGAAAGCAAAAACGGCTGCCGCTCTTTACCTTGAATTCTGTAGGCTGCTAGATGAAAGTTGAACTGGCGAGACCACTCGTGCCAGGTCTCATCAGCTGCCACGTATGGTCGAAAGGGAGGTGCAACAGCGTTTAGTGGCAGCGGTAGCGGTGAAGCGGCGGCGGCCGCATCGGTGTGCAGCGCACGTTGACCCTGGACGAGCTGTCCAAGGGCATCCAATAACGCCTGCGTCTGCTGATTCTGCAAGCGATAAAATTCGGACAGTACATCTGGAGAATGTGGCGAAGCCATGACACAATTAAATGTAAGCAATCAGAAAGAACTCTTTTCCCTCGTCGCCAATGTTGTGTCGGTAGCTGGGCCGACACCGTGAAGTTGAGATGGCTGAAAAGGCAAGCTAGACTAACGCAGACGGGCGTGAAGTACTGGAACAGGATACGTAATTAATGTTAGGAAGAAAAGTACGGAGCAGGTTTAATACTTAACTTTACTCAGTCATGGTGGTACAACGATCTTGACGATACACAGGAGACTTTAAGTACAATCACTGTATGGCTAATGGCGCCTTGCTAGTTCGTAGCCATTAACTTAGCTGATGGCTATTCTGTCTCTCGGCTAATGAGAGAGAAAGGCTTCGTACATCTGGTCGGTAGCTAGGTTCTCGTACAACTGGGGCGAGTGCTCTCTCGTATCACGAGACCTGCCTTGGTGGTGGCGCTAGGTCTGCGATTACACAGTGGCGACACGCGGGTCCGACATGTACTAAATGGACCGCGGCCGATTTAAGCTACCACCTAGCAAGTGTGGTGTCTGGCGGTGACCCCACAATGTTGCCGGCGCAGGATTTTGTGCATGAACTGACCTCTCCACTATGTCCCATAACTGTTCGGTAGGATTCATGTGAGGTGATCTGGGTGGCCAACTCATGTTCTCGAACTGTCCTCAATGTTCTCCAAACCAATTGCAAACAGTTGTGGCCCAGTGTCATAGTGCATTGCCATCCATAAAAATTCCATCCTTTAGTCCGGAACCGTGCTGCTGCTACGGTCGCAGGTTCGAATCCTGCCTCGGGCATGAATGTGTGTGATGTTCTTAGGTTAGTTAGGTTTACGTAGTTCTAAGTCTAGGACTGATGACCTCAGATGTTAAGTCCCATAGTGCTTAGAGCCATTTTTGAAATTCCATCATTGTCTGGGAACATGAAGTCCATGGATAGATGCAAAGTAGCCAAACATAACCATTTCCAGAGAATCCAGTCCATTCCATGAAGACATAGTAAAAATGTAAGCTAGTGATGAAACTACCTAAGTAAAACCTATATTTTTATATGTACCTAAATAAGACGTTAGAAAATTGAGTACATATTGCGGAATAGGTGCAAGGCAATTCACCAGTTCTACGGAGCCTGCGTAACCTGAAACCGGATCTCTAAATAATAAATAATAAATGATAATTTCAGTAGAGAACATCAGCAGCTTCCATACAAACATGCAGTGCTGCATTTGCTCTGCATTGCTCTGCTTGACGACGATTGTTATGGATTTCTGATTAGGAAAGCGTTGGCGGAAGTGGGAAGGAACACTTGTGGGGTAGCCGCGGTGATGGCTGGCGTGCGATTGCGGCTGCGAGCTGTCGGCGCCTCCTGATGCCTTGCCCATTGATCGGCGCGCCGTCCCGCGGAAGCAGACGACAGGGATTCGCAGTTCCATCAGCTTCCGGCGCTTACAAGTGTCTTCGCATTCCTTCTGGGGCGAGAAGGGATGTCCTGCCGGTTGACAGCGCCGCTTTTCTTCCCAGTACACTGGCACCCGCCGTTTAGCCAGCTTCTCTACCACTTGCGTAGCACAAAGCGAGTCTGCGTGACATGCTCTCGATACTACGTCTTAGTTTATAATCATTAAGTTTACTAACTGTTCGTAATTGTTTAATCTTGTTTGCTGATTTGTAAGTAGGAAACTTGAAGTTAAAATAACCCTGAATGGAGAGTGATCTACGTAAACGGAAGTACACTACTGGCCATTAAAACTGCAACTCCTTGAAAGCAGCGTACAACACAGGTCAAACTGACATGAAGTGTACTACATACTTGGATATGAAAATGGTTAGTATTTCAGCTCAACACCCGAAAATAGGTATCGCTAACATCATCTACGTTCTGTATCGAAGGAAAGATTACATTGGAAGGTTTTTAATTCAGAAATTGGATTTGAATTCTAGTTGTTCTTCAGAAGATCGTGTTATGGATAGTGTTGGACGGGTGAACATCTACGGCCACGTTTCCGAACTGACCAACAACAGGATTGTTCCCTACCAAGATAGCGGTTTATCATTCCATGGTATTGCTGTTCACCTTGGTCTGGCTCCAACGACTGTCATGCGAATATGGATTCGATGGTTTCAGGGGTAATATACTCAACTTCATGAAAGATCCCAACGGCCTCACGTGACTAGCGCCCTATAGGACAGACATACTGCCGGCCAGGGTGGCCGAGCGGTTCTAGGCGCTTCAGTCCGGAATTGCGCGACCGCTACGGTCGCAGGTTCGAATCCTGCCTCGGGCATGGATGTGTGTGATGTCCTTAGGTTAGTGAGATTTAAGTAGTATTAAGTTCTATGGGACTGATGACCTCGGATGTTAAGTCCCATAGTGCTCAGAGCCATTTGAAACTTTTTTGACAGACATACTGATTTCTCGTCCGTGCAGGAATGGACAGCCATGCCACATAGCTATCTACAACTTGCGCAGCACAAAGCGAGTCTCCGTGACATGCACTCGATACTGCGTCTTAGTTGATAATCCAAATAGGCTTCATTTCAGCAAGGCAAGTATCCACGCATACAATACAACTATGTTTGGAGCACCACGGACTGTCAGCACGAGGGTCGGTATTGTGGCTTCCCATGACACGATAACCAAGAGAGAGAGGAACCAACGAATGGCAACACTGGATACGGGAATGATACCACGTCCTCTTTTCCAGGTGAGTTCCAGTTCTATATACAGTATTACAACTGATGTATTCGTATGTTCAGGTTTCGAGGAGAACGAACAGTGAGCCAATGTTTACAACACACCGACACCTACGTCTCGCATAGCCGGTAATATGAATCGAAGCAGTAAAGTTTCTGACGTGTCAAGGTCGCTGACTGACCCTTCATCAAAGTCTCCACGACCTTTTCTTTTACCAAGATAACGCAAGGTCGTATGTTGCGCTTGCTGTCCTGGCCTACCTCGATGAAGAGGGTGTTCGACAGTTGTCCTATTTAGTGCGTTCTCTAGATGTCACAGAAACTGAAAACATATTTTGGTAATGAATTGCTGAGAGATGGCAGAGCACTACACGCCAGAAATTATGGGTGAAGATTATCATAGAATTGAAGCAGCATTGAATGACTGACGTATTTGTATCTATCATCAAAGTTCACTTCAACTGTATGCCAAGCCGTGTTAGAGCTGTTGTTGCGACCTGAGATGACAGCTCTGTGTACTAAATTTCTCAGTCTGTATCGATGCTGTCACAAGGACATTTTGTGCTTCAAAAAGACATTCTCGAAATCTCTGTCGTAACTCGCCGTCATTTTCTTTTAAAACTATAAAAAGGTGGGTGGTCAATGCGAAAAAGCTGTTTTGATGATCATAACTGAGGACGAGGAACGTGTGTATCTGGTGATGAAGAAGGGCTCAACGGCACACACAAAGTCGTGAGACGTATATGGCTTTCAAGTTGGAAGAACTTTGTGAGAGGATTTTCAGATCTACTTCTGTTGAATGATTATGATGTCTGTCTCCACTTGAGAAACAATATAATCAAGCTGCAGTCACTACCAAAAAAAAAAACAAGCTTCTTCGCTAATGTTTTCCAATGCGCTGAAATATGTCTGATACAAATCAGGACATTTAGAGGGTCATCCGTTAGAATTTGAAATCCTGCTGAATTTAGTTGCATATTGCGCTCTCTTTCGGGTATATTATGTGAAGAACTTTCGTTCATTTTATGTGCATGTTGTAAGAAAACGTTACGTTTTAAGCATTTGTCTACAGGTTATCATTATTGTAATGAGGTATTTCTTATTTTATATGAACGATATATACTGATGTGAAACGATAAACTAAAAAAAAAGAAAGAAGAAATGAATGTAAAACGTAAAATAATAATTTAAAACAAAAAACAAACATAAGTAAAATAAATAACTACACTAATAATGTATGTTTAGATATTTTAATTAGGAATGTTGCAAATAATTTTTTGTCTTAAACTCCTATGGGATCAAACAGCTGAGGTCATCGGTTCCTAGGCTTACACATTACACAATCTAACTTAAACTAACTTATGGTAAGGAGAACACACACACTCATACCCATGGGAGGACTCGCACCTCCGACGAGAGCAGCCGCACGAACCATGGCAAGGCACCTCAAACCTCACGGCTACAACGCCCGACTCTTGCAAATACTCTGACAAAAACAAAGATGATGTGACTTACCAAATGAAAGTGCTGGCAGGTCGACAGACACACAAACAAACACAAACATACACACAAAATTCAAGCTTTCGCAACAAACTGTTGCCTCATCAGGAAAGAAGGAAGGAGAGGGAAAGACGAAAGGATGTGGGTTTTACGGGAGTGGGTAAGGAGTCATTCCAATCCCGGGAGCGGAAAGACTTACCTTAGGGGGAAAAAAGGACGGGTATACACTCGCACACACACACATATCCATCCACACATATACAGACACAAGCAGACATGTCTGCTTGTGTCTGTATATGTCTACAGGAGCCTTCTTGTTAGGTAGGTACTTGATAAAGGAGCGGATTTCCTCTGGAATGACTTGAGGAATTTGTGGGTGCTCTGCAATGTCTGCCTCAGCGTCGAGGTACGTTGCAAGTCTCTCCTCTACTTTGTCGATGTGCTGATGACCTCTAGGATCTTCAATAGGATGAAAATTCCTTTCGAAAATATCTGACAGCGCGTTTGCTTTCTCTTCCGTCTTGTGGACTCACGGTGCAGTAGCTTCAGGCGGCGGCAGTCGAGAGAGCGGGCGGCAGAAATGTACACTGTGTCGCACGTTGCTGCATCTGGCTGTAGTGATGAGAGTTTCTCCTGCCAGCGTCGATTACGACAGTCTGTGAGTGTAGCCTTAATCTGCCTTCTCAGAAGGTTTACACGCCTCTTGATGACTGGATTGCGCGTGAGGCTGCAAACCTTATTAAGGCGGCTCCTTTCATGTATCATGGCCAGGATCTCCAAAGGCAGTATGACAGCAGGGCGCTCAGAACGTATTATCTGTTGTGTCTACGAGGTAATGCATCAGTGGCAGTGTCGCTTAAGGCGTTGACAATTTCATTTACATTAGTATTCGAGTCAAACTGAACGTTGCTCAGCTGGTCCATCAGTTAACGGCGGAAGACCTGGCAGTCAGTCTTTCTGGTGTTCAGTTTCGCGGTGACGTTGGTGGCCTCTGCTGCCAAGTACAAGGTGACTAAAAGATGATCAGATGGCAGCACATATAGCACTGTCAAAGACAGTGTCTCAGCGTCTTCGTAGGCTGTTCACTTCTTGGTCGGCATAGCGTGACAAAAATTAGTAATGAACTGCCAGATCATGAAGCACAGATAGTAGTACAGAAAGAAATAAAGGCAGAGTCATATCACAAATTAGTAAAAAAAAATTTTTGGGATATGTGTGCACTTTTAATGGAGGCATTTAAAGCCAATTTCGAAGGGTGCAGTACAGACGACATGAGCGACAAGTGTAAAACATTTCTGGAAACCTTTATCACTTTCCTTAATACCTCTTTCTCACTAAAAAAGTGCAGGCACATATGCAGTAGTAATAAGCAACCGATGTTTATAACTAATGACTTTAGAATGTCATGTAGGACGAAACGGGTACTGTACCACAATATGAAGGCCAGTCATAACGTCACTACAGACAACACTGCAAAGTGCTGAGAGATTTTATCAAACTGGCTAAAACAATGTATTATAACAAGAGAATAGAAGCTCTCAGAACATAACCAAATTTTTATGGTCAATTGCGAAAAAATGTATCAGGGCAGAATATGGATGCTCACGTCTCTTGTCTGAGAATGGAACTGTTAGTGATCCATTAGAGTTCTACAAAATATTTAATAATTACTTATTGTCAATAACCGGCTGGTTAAATAAAAATTTTATCGGTACATATATTCAGAATTATGGAAAGCTTGTTTTCCGAGAAAACTGTATCACATGCAGCTATAGGAAACAAGCAACGACTGAATTGAATCAATTACTACATCACTAAAGTGTAAATACTCACATGGTGATGATGAAATGTCAATTAGGATTATGAAGATCGGTGCACTATACGTTAATTCTGTACTTAGTCATCTGCGCAATGAGTCTCTCAGGAGTGGTCAAATTCCTGGCAGACTGAAATACTCGTTATTGAAACCAATTTATAAAACCCGGAAAAGTGCGAGTAGGACTCGCACTCCAAGGGTTCCGTACAAACTTAATTATGTGTGCAGATAATTCATCTATCTCGAGGATCTCGACGATTTTTCTCTCTTGTCGATATCGATAATGGCGAGATATGTGTCCGGGAAATCCTAAGGTTTTCGAGACTGTATTAATTTTCAGTTTTAAGTTCAAATTTTTTGTGTGGTTTCGCTTTCGCTACTGTAACTTTATTTTGTCAATTTTGGAGTTATATTAGCATGCTTTGCTAGCTCGTAATTGAAGATGCTTTGAATTCGTCTGCTCTCGTCCCTTTTGCGATTACTGATAAAATTTGACGGAAGTCTCCAGAGAAGGAAACTGTACAGCCGCCCATAGGACTATTGTTGTTACGAAAAATGTCGTATTGTTCTGTGGAACACTTCAGTGGCTATTTTATGGGATATTGGAGCCTCATTCCAAACATGGACGTGCAGTCGTGTATCAGTTACGAGTTTTACTTTGCTCTGAAGCACTGGAGACGATATACATGCCTTAAGCATAGATTCTGATGGAATGTTCGTAAGTAGAATGAGCCGGCGTGACGCGGAAGTCAGGCGGCCCTACCCCTGTCGTCGCTAAATGGCAAAGGAATCGTTTTCACTGCGGCAGAGGAGTCCTGTTTATTGTAGTTCAGCCAGTTAGCTCGAAATATTTATAAATTATATACATAAAGCTTCCACTTGAATCACTTTACCTCTTTACTGAAAACCAGATCAAAATCTTCACAGCAGTTCCTAGGATTTTTGATAGGTTACGAATGCAGTGTAAGTATGTAATTGCAAAAAATATTTTTTATTTGATATAACTAGTAATTAATAATTTTCGGTTTTTTCCCTTGTACTGTAAAATCCTGCTTCTTATCAAATTTCATTATTCTAGATCAACGGGAAGAACCGTACGGGTCTTGATGAGTGAGTTTGGGAGTATCAAAAATTAGTCGTACCTTTTCATTACAGTGTCTAAATGGTTAAAATTTTTACACCACCATGGGTCATTACACAATAGTATGTGACATAAGTTTCAACTTTGCGTATACGTCTAACCACTACTGACAAAAAATCGGACAGACAGCCAGACAGACGAACGGACAAAGAAGTGCTCCTATATCGGTTGCGTTTTTACCGACTGAGGTACGGAACCCTAAAAAGAGTGAAAGAGGTAATGTTCCGGCGTATCGACAAGCGCCGGCACGAAGACGAAGATCGCAAGAGCAAAGAAGGCGGTGAGACAACGCCAGCCAATAGCCCACTGAAACGGACCGCATCACGACAGGAGCGCTCTCTAACCGAAGAGAATATAAGCGCCGCTCCTGCTAGCCTCGGCCGGACAGTATTAGGAGAGCACTACGATAGCAGTGACGTGTGATAAATAGCAATTGCTTACATGGACCCTGTATAAGCAAAGGACTCTGACTTATTTGCGTGTCGCCCATCGCCTGCGACACCATTGTAATTCAAAGTTAAGTATTGTCAAGCAGCTTTATTGAAATAAAACTATTAATGTTATTTGCTTTAGGCGCCCTATACGTGACGAGTGGGAAGGACCACGCAGGTAACGTAAACAGTTACCGTCCAATTTATTTGCTACCAGTTTTTTCATACGTTTTTGAGAAAGAAATGTATAGGGGAGTAGTGGCACACCTCAGTACACATAATTTGCTGATACAGTAAGTTCGGCTTTAGGAAAGAAGTATACACAGAAAATACAATGATATTAAAAAAAGGATTTCACTGTGTGCATCTAGATTACTTTTGTATAAGTTGGAACATTATAGGATTAGGGGAAAATCTCAGCAATGGTTCATCTCATATCAGGAAAATAGGAAGCAGAAGGCTGTCATCCAACGTACATAACAATGAAAATGTGTGTAACTGAGTGGGGCTTCCAGAGAACAGATTAACTGAAACAAAATGCAATGCAAAGAGTTTCTGACACGCAACTCCAGTCAAAGCGAAATTCTATGGTCAGAAGCTGGGCAGACAATCAGTGATGTCGATCATTTTAAATTCTTATGACTGAGAGCAGGTGAAAAATTTACATGGAAGTAACGCATTCAAGATGTTGTCCAGAAACTTCACTATAAGATTGATCTCCAACGTCTCTGACAGTGAAACACGGTTCGTCTGCTTTGCTTATTGTCACTCTATTATGTCTTATAGTGTTATAGTCTGAGACAATTCTGTGCAATCACAGAGAATATTCTTATCCAGAAAAGGAACTGTTAAACAGAACTGCGGTGTTGCTCAAGCGTGTGACCGATGTGATGATGTCTCGGAGCTATAACTCTGCCGTTCCTGTACATCTGTTGCATCGTGGGATGTGTTGTTGACAATAGTGACTCTTTCAGATGCTGCAACATTCATTCAGTGAACAGGAGGCGGATAAACGATATACACTTGGGTAGCACTTCCTTAAGCAATGTACAGGTAAATTTGTCTGTTCAGCAGGTTACGTTTTCAGCAGGCTTCCCGCAGAACCGAAAAAGCTGAATGATACACCTCCAATTGAAAAGTTTCCATGTGACACACTCCTATTCTCTACAGAAGTTCCTCGTAGTAGTTGAGAACTTTTCTCTGTAATAAAAATATGGTTCTGGAGACGAGCAGTGTTTCTTTCCATGGGTGGTTGCCACTTTTCTCGGGCTGCATCCTGTTGTCCAGTTTGCGGTGCTCTAGTGGCGTGCGACATTCTGGCGTCTTGTTGTTTTTGCTGGTTCAGAGGCAGATGTCCCCTAACGCATCTTCTTGCGCTTTTGTAGGCTTCACAACCCTTGTAGCTGTCTGGATACCTTAGTCATAATTGCTACCACTGATATACTGCAATGGCGAGTGACGTGAAACAATTTTTGGCATCTGTAGCATTGCACTGGTCCCCGACCGCCGCCGAGATCTTCAACCTCGACTTCCAACACGCACAGCGGAGTAAAATGGAATATTTCTCGATGCTACGGTATGTTCCACAATATTGCAACTCGATGGGGTGTGATCTTTAACGCTACTGTCATCTTCATGCGTGTATCAGTGGTGGCGACGTATATTAAGTCTTCAACTGCGTCTTTGACATCTTCATCTGATGAAGACGTCGGAATGTGACGAACGACGGCTTTTCAAACCTGCCGTTAGTCGGGCACGAAAGTGAGCAGTTCCAACTTTATCCAGCACTCTGACATTGTCTTCAGTAGCAGAGAGGACAAGTTTTAGCTTGTCACAAACTGCTTGCTTGGCTGTGAAGAGCTGCATCCAGTTGTTCTTCAGTCATTCGTAATGTTTCTTGTAAGTATCTGGAAGAACGATCGGCGATACCTTCTGCTTGGGTGTTGTTTTTATTGTTTGCTGTTTAGCATCACCGTCTTCCAGCGTTGCATCTGCGTCTTTAATAGCATTGTAACGATTACTGATTTCCAATTGTGGTTCTCCGGTAGCTCTCCTCTGTTTACATTGTCTCATACATGGTGATTTGAGAGAGCCATCATTGTTGGCTGCAGGAAGGTGCTGATTGTCAACTGTAGCAACAATTGATTCACTGTGTTTTTGTGTATGGTTTTCTGCTGTTTTGGCTTGTTGACAGAACATATCTTCTTCGCAGGACAAACCTGAATATGTAGTTTTGTCAACGTACAAATCCATACTTGTTAAATCGTACAAGGTGCCCCTGTTGCCATTGCAATATTCATCATAAGTGGAGCGGTCGATGTGGTCACTAGCGGAGCAGGTTATGTTAGGCCCCAATCGCCCGAGGCCGCGCGCACACATCATTCCTGCTTTGATGCTGTAGCACGACTGGACTAACATAGTACGTTGGTACAATTCTGCGTTGTTAATGGAAGTCTGCAAGTCACATATGTGATATAAGTGCTTCATACCGAACTCAATAATTACGTCTGGTGGATTTTTCACTTATAAATTAAAAATATTGTCAGGCCGTAATCACACTAGAGTGCAGTTCCGAAAACAGGGCCGTCACTTATGCACATTACTTAGCACTGAAAACACGTTTATAACTGACACCAATGTACAGACAGAACTGAACTCCTGGACGGAGAGCGCTGCTATTTATACAGACGTCAAACATTCAAGAATATGCGAACATTATGAACGTAAGAAATTTTTACAACTTTCGAGAAATGATAAAGACTAAATAACAGATAACTACTGGGAGGTCAGGTTTGAACTGGTGACCCGCGTGAGGCCCGCCAGCGACTCTAACCGCTACGCCGCAATGCATACAGCACAGATTTGGGCATTGCCTTCTTTGCAGGAGAAACAGAGTCAGATTCATAAGCTCTCATTGGAGCCGACTACAGAACTCTGGATCTAGATGTTTTCAATGGTCCTCCGTCTGACAACGCTGGCAGATCCTATCGTTCTGTTCGTGTTGTCACATCCTTTTCACTATGATCAGCAACGATGGTAGCCCTTCCCGTCAAAGATTAGCAACCGTCGAGAGCGTCGTAAGTTTTCTTGATCGAGTAGCCCCCATCGGCGATCTACTTCTCAGGACTGTAGTAAGTTTCTATGCGGTGGATATGGACGACGTCTTTGTGTTTCTGTCTTCTTGGTAAAGGGTCGTAATCCTCGACCCTGAGTGTGACGTCGGACAATCGACGAAGGATACGATATGGCCCAAAGTAGCGTTTTAGAATTTTTTCCGATAGTCTCATTTTCCGCACAGGCATAAAAATCCATATCACGTCTGCTGGGCTGTCTCTCACTGGTCAGTGCTTGGCGTTACAGCACTCTCGGTCCATTTCCTTTACGTACAGGAGCCGTTAGTGAGCCACCTGTCTTGCTTTTTCGGTCCTGGTTATGTCTGACAGGTAGAAAAGCAAATTTTAAATATAATCTTAAATCATTTCTCCAGGAAAACTCCTTATATTCGATGGACGAATTCCTATTTAAGAACTGGTAGACTGTAAAAAGAAGCTTGTTTTTAAGTGTAGTTACATAACTAGGAATAAAATAATAAAGTGTTCATTAATGTTAAGACAAATCATATGTACGAGGCCTGTTCAGAAAGTAAGCTCCGATTGATTGCCAAATTGAAACCACAGTGAACATCAGAAATATTTTACTTGTAACAATTAGCTACACCTTTCAGCTACTTCTCTACGTAGTCGCCGTTCTGACTTAGACTTTTGTCATAGCGTTGTACCCACTTTTCAATAGCCTCATCATAGAAGGCAGCCGCCAGTGCTTTCCGTCAATTCTCCACTCTGGCCTACACCTCGTTGTCTGTGTCAAAATGTTGTCTTCAAATATAGCGGTTCATGTGACCAGAGATGAAACTCAGGGGGAGACAATTGCGGACTGTATTGTGGGTAATCTAACATTTCCATTTGAAAACGATGCAGGAGCATCTTCATTGCCCCTGCAGAATGCGGCTGAGAATTGCCGTGAAGACGAAACAGCACGACAGTTATGTAATGTTAGCTGCATAGCTTCAGGCGAAATTTCTCACCAGGCCCTCGTACTTGGCGGCTGACACTATTTTCTAGACATCTTTACGCACTCACTGCGAGCTCAGAAATGAGAAGAGCGACGTGATGCTAACTGGGGTTATACTAGAGACACTACCCAACACATCTGTGCAAAGCTTTATCGGATTTTCATAGTCGTTTCCATTTCGCGACCGATCGGAGCTTACTTTCTGAACGCCCCTCGTACATATACTGTAAACTGACTCGTTACACCTCATTTCGATAAAAGAATCGTTCAAATGATCTACGAAATTTGCAACTAACTAACTGAGTTGTTTCATGTAGTCACCCTGATTATCGTCATGTGGAAACTGGAACAGTGTATCGTTTCGATCTCGCGACCGTGGGGCAGAAAGAACAACGTGAAACCTGTAGTATCTTGCTTCACTGTGTTAAATGCACATGTCGCAATGAGGGGTATCGTATCCCAATCTCTAGCTTCGACATCATTCTTGTGTTTTTGTCCGTTTTCGTACACCAGTGTGATGTCTTACTGCTCAAGCCCCATCTCGCCAGCTGATCTGACGAAACCTTCAGATGGAAGGAGGGGAGGACGATTGGGTTTAACGTCCTGTCGACATCGAAGTCAATATAGACGGAGCACAAGCCTGGATTGTGACAAGGATGGGGACGGAAATCGACCGTGCCAGTTGAAAGGAACCGTCCCGATATTTTACTGGAGCGATTTAGTGAAATCACGGAAAGCCTAGATCTGTATGTCCGAACGCGGGTTTCAACGGTTGTCCTCCCGAACGCGAGTCCAGTGTGCTAACTACTGCGCCACCTCGCTCGGTGCGAATCATTCAGGCTAGTCAGCCAGCAAAGAGGATGGTGGTCTGTCACAGTGATGAACGGTTTGCCAAATAAATACGTCCAGAACGTGTTGATGACCAAAAGAGCAACAGGACACTCTTTATCGTTTGTTCAGAAGTTCCTTTCGGAGTTGGAGAGCTCTCTAGAAGCATAAGCTACCAACTTTTCAGCACCTTCGTGAATTTGTACAAAAATTGCACCCATCCCATACCCACTAGCGTAGGTGTGAAGTTCTGGCTTGGTGTTCTCGTCATGCTAGGACTGGAGAAGTTAGTAGCGTCTCCTTAAGGACAAAGAAAGGTAATTTTTTTACCTCATACCAGGAAAATCTCGCGTCCCCCTGCAGTAGTTCTTGCAAGAGAGGTGTCTTAGACGGAGCGACTCACTGGTAATACGAGTACATTCCGGGGAAACTTCTCACATCACGAATGTGCCGAGGAATTGGAAAATCTGCGACTGCTCTTATTTTTTCTGGGTTGGGACGGCCTGCATCGCTATTTAACTAGGTGCCTCAATATTTTTATTTCTTGGGTGACAAAGAGGCGTCTTTTCGGCTTGAGACGGAGGTCTGTGTTCTGAACACATTTCAGCACTGTTGTCAGACAGCTTAGTTGTTCTTTAAACGTCTTCTAAAAAACAACAGTCATTCAGACAGCAGAGACACGTCGTCCATTTAAGGTGGAGAAGTAGGTTGTCCATAACACGCTCCAAGCGATACATAGCCAAAACGGAATAACTTTTAACTCGTAGAGGCTGTCAGGTTTTATGAAGGAAGTCTTTTCTCAGTCAGCTTCGTCAACCATGATTTGCCAATAGCTTGTCTGCATGCCCGTAGTTGAGAAATACTATACATTTTTCGACCAGTCTGAGTTGTCATCAATGTGCAGAAATGGGTAGATAGCTTTTTTCGTGATTCTATTCAGTCGTCGGTAGTCGTCACCGAAATACCATGGGGTGTCCTTCTTCTTTATAAGGAGCAAAGGAGAGGACTAATAATTCTCTGAAGGTTCAATCATGTCATCTTGCAGCATCTTCTCCACTTCCTTCTGCCTTCAACCGGCAACACCCGATATGAGCGCTTGCTATCGGCGGATGTTCCCCATTATAGACATGATGTTTTGCGTTGGGCAGATTGGTCTGTTTTTTCTCCACTCTGAATTTGAAAGCACCCGAAAATTGGTGCACAATGTTTAACACTCGCCGACGTCATCCTCGATCAGGCCAGACCCTATTGGCAATTCGATAGTAGCTTCCTCCACTGCGTCGTCTGTAGTGGCAGCGGAGGACGATATTTCGTCGGTGACAATGAGCTGCGCATCCTGGACTGGTCGGCTGTTACTACACTCATGCCTTTAGGGATGAGTTGTGGACACTTGTGACAATGAATGATTCAAAGATCCCCTTGTCCACCTGTAATACTTACATCGTCACAGGTACATAGATTTCTTTTGTGAGCCTGACCACCTTTTTGGAATCGACAAGAGTTTCACAGTTTAACCCGTCTTCAGTGGTAATGAACAACTCGGAGCAGTCTATGCTTGTGTTTGTTGGAATAGCTTCGTCAGTCTGGAACTCTGATCTCCCTCAGTCTATGAGTGCTTGTGATGCCTGCAAGAAATCCCAACCGGGATAACACCAAGACTACATTCTATTAAAACGAAAAATTCGAAGGACTGTGTCTGGTCACTGATAGTTATTGTTGCAATACATGATCCTATCAGATGGACGTATTTCTCATTTGCGACCCTCAGCACAACAGCTTTTGTATCGCTGAACGTAGTCTTCTTTAGCTGTCGACGATAAGCATTCTACATTACAGAAAAATAAGCTCCTGAATCGGACAGGTTGGCCGTTGATGATTGCGTCAATGAGACTTCCTGACATCTCGGTGACTGTCAGCCATAAAGTATTTCCATCTGCAGCGGCCTCATCTCCACAGATAGTCGGGTCGCTTAGTTTTCCTGAAGTGCGGCTATGCGAGCGGCAGGTACCGGGAAACGGCGACGGCATGTTAGGGAATGGCCACGTCCAGAATACGGCGATGTACATCGTCCCACAGGCCGACTATAAGAATCTGCAGTTGACTGAGGTGAGTAGAACTGTTGTGATGGTTGACGTCTGGCAGCATAGTAGTCGTTGAACACTCGTCTTCTCTCTTTGCGGTACCGTACAGAATTCCAGAACTTTCAAAGTGGAAACACACTTGCATGTCGTTCTCCATTCTCTAATTGTCTGTCATTCCAAGGGACGGTGTTCTTGGCGGAGGAGTTGGTTGTATCTGCGTTGGTCGAATGGTGGGTGGTTGTTTGACGGTTGCGGCATGTGTCCGAGATGGCCGATTCAGTTCTTCATGGCGCGTTCCACTGATGGCGGAGACTGATACTAAAGATCGACAAACCTCTTCTTCAACACTCTTATTTCCTCCTGACGTATGGGGTCGACATTACGACTGCTATCTCTTGCTTACTAGGTGCGACGGTTCTGGCTGCCACAAACTACTGTAGCTCTTCTGTTACTATCTGACGTATGAGAGAGACGAGGTGCTGGTGGGGGTCTTCCACAATTGTTATGGCGAACACATTCGGGATTCGATCATACTTATTTCATCCGACTCTTCTCTGTTGCATTTCTTCGATGTGCTGGCACCACTTGTTGAATTCCTCGGTTGTTGTGACATCCATTACCAGAAGTGCTTGTTAAATGTTTGCTGCGACTCTTTTCATTAAATGTGAAGTTCTGTCGACTTCTGTCCTTTTCCGATTCACAATGTGGTGTAGGATCAATACGTTTCTGTATGTCTGACTGTCGTTTCTGCACTGGTCTTCAGTTGTTCTTCCGCTAAGCAAACTTGCTGCTGATTGCCATCAAATGTCTTTTTTCGTTCTGACTGGTATTTGTCTCAGTTATGGATCTTCTTTTCGTCCAAATAAAGGTACACATTAGCGAGACATATTAAGTCATCTACTTTGTTGTATTTGTTGACTCGGTTGAATACTTTCACCGATTTCGTATTGTCTTGACCAGCGTTTCTGGGAAACACTGATTGATGCCTGATGTGTAGCTGGCTTTTTGCTGCTTTGAAATACGTCAGTTAGCTGAATATACCGACCTTTGTAACGATGGAATGCTTACATTCTGGTCGCTGTCCTTGTAGGCGACGGCTTTTTCGTTGCCTAATTTGTGTCACATTGATGTAGATATTCTACATCTACATCATACTCCGCAATCCACCTAACGGTGTGTGGCAAAGGGTTCTTCTGGTTCCACTAACTGAGTCCCCTTTCTCTGTTCCACTAACGAATGGCGCTTGGGAAGAATGATTGTCGGTAAGCCTCGGTATTAGCTATAATTTCTAGAATTTTGAAGTACCCCGGCGCCTCCGCCAAATATGACTATAAATTCTCGTGACTTCTTCACCCTTATATCAATTCGCTACTAGCAGTTTCTTTAAAATATTCAGCTCTTTCATTTTCTGGCGCAGTGACAATCCCAATAATCTACACACAGTTACGTTAAAATACGTCCACTTACACCGACGAAAATGGCACAATAGTTCGTTGATGCATCCGTACATGTAGGTTTCCTAAATATGCTGAATTCATGTCCTCCAGCCTTCTTTGTTAGTGTTAGATCTAAGAAGTTTATAGAGCCGTCATCCCCAAACTTCACTCTGAACTTCATCTTCGGTTGCTGGGACACCGTCTGCCGATCTAAATACATGGTGTTTGTGATCTTTAGCTCCGTATCAAACATATGGTTCAACAATGGACACACTTTTCAATATTCTTTGTTACGTAATACAGTAAAAGCGTATTATGTGTCTGTCGAAATAACAGGATACCCAACACAAAATTTTAAAGTTTAAATGATAGTGTATTTTCAAGAAACGCATTCTCAAGAAATTGTTATGAAGTCTGGACTTATGGTTTTATTTATACAGGGTGTTACAAAAAGGTATGGCCAAACTTTCAGGAAACATTCCTCACACACAAATAAAGAAAAAAATGTTATGTGGACATGTGTCCGGAAACGCTTAATTTCCATGTTAGAGCTCATTTTAGTTTCATCAGTATGTACTGTACTTCCTCGATTCACCGCCAGTTGGCCCAATTGAAGGAAGGTAATGTTGACTTCGGTGCTGGTGTTGACATGCGACTCATTGCTCTACAGTACTAGCATCAAGCAGGCATTGTTGGTGATGTCTTGATTGGGCCCCATGTTCTTCCACCTACGCTCAATCGAGCACGTTATCATGATTTCATACGGGATACTCTACCTGTGCTGCTAGAACATGTGCCATTACAAGTACAACACAACATGTGGTTTATGCACGCTGGAGCTCCTGCACATTTCAGTCGAAGTGTTCGTACGCTTCTCAACAATAGATTCGGTGCCTGATCGATTAGTAGGGGTGGACCAATTCCATGGCCTCCACGCTCTCCTGACCTCAACCCTCTTGACTTTAATTTATGGGGGCATTTGAAAGCTCTTGTCTACGCAACCCTGGTACCAAATGTAGAGACTCTTCGTGCTCGTATTGTGGACGGCTGTGATACAATACGCCATTCTCCAGGGCTGCATCAGCGCATCAGGGATTCCGTGCGACGGAGGGTGGATGCATGTATCCTCACTAACGGAGGACATTTTGAACATTTCCTGTAACAAAGTGTTTGAAGTCACGCTGGTACGTTCTGTTGCTGTGTGTTTCCATTCCATGATTAATGTGATTTGAAGAGAAGTAATAAAATGAGCTCTAACATGGAAAGTAAGTGTTTACGGACACATGTCCACATAACATATTTTCTTTCTTTGTGTGTGAGGAATGTTTCCTGAAAGTTTGGCCGTACCTTTTTGTAACACCCTGTATATGAGAAATGCACTAGAAGCAATTCATGAGTTCGGAATGAAGCACTCACGCCACCTAGCGGCAGTTACCTTCCGGGATTACACCAACAACGTGATGCTACCACCCTATGTAGCCTGCACGTTGCATTTAGAATTGGACGGCTTACTCTGTACTCGACATACTCAGGTACGTTTTGGTGCGTTGGTTATAGATATGGTGCAATAACGGTGTTCTGTATCTTAGGTTGTATGAAGGTTGGTTACTTTATTGTTCTTATCTCTTCAGATGTGAAGATGGTTAAATTGGACCGAAACAGGCCATAACTTTAAAAATGTATGCAATCTATATCAGCTTGTTAGTACTTCACCGTGCCTTGTTTTCTTCAGACATGCGGAGAAATAATAGACTACTTTGAACGTCTTTCCCTGCACCTGAATATTACTACTATCCTCCGCTGTCTCAGTATCTCCTGCAGGTTCAACACCACCCACCAGCATGTTCATATGTCATTTTGTGCCATGTTTATCTAGAGGCTCACTGATTCTGTAGATTTTCAATATTGTTTTCATTCATAGGGTCCTGTGATACCATATGAACCAAAAGTACATTGTCATGGAACAAGTCAATACACAATTCACAGAAATGCGATAAAAATTAGAAGAGTCTGAAAGGACAGACATTACAGATGCTCGACAGGTGAACCACATTAGTTCTATTTCTAATACAGTGGATGCCAAGATATTCGCAATCAGTGAAATATTTCGCTCTAAAAAAGTCTATACCTTTTTTTAAAGAAACATCAAAACGATATGTGATTCTATACACGAAAGACAATATTTTATCGGAAAAGAACCTAACTACAGCGAGGAACGCAGTAGTAAGTAAAACGAATCTACCGCAAGGTAGGATTTCAACTTAGATTTGAAAATCTAGTTTTATCACCTAAAGTTTGCACGTAACTTCGTGTAGAGTTTGTTAAGGATGTGTTGTGCAAATGGTAATCGGTTTTTCATCTGGTGTGATAGTTCCTTTTGACTGGATCGATGTTGTTAAGCATATATCGCATGAGGGGAGTACGTGTACAGGGATGGTGGTGTCAGATATCCGAAATACTTGAAGAACAGCCTTCACAGAAGTCGAAAATTTATGCTGCAGGTCATTCTGACTGCTCCTTTTTGGGCTAAGAATAGTCTTTGTGCATATAAAAAATGGTGTGAAATAAGCTACCGCAGGATACAATAGAGCTAAAGTGTGCCAGATACACAAGCTTTCTCATTTCAGTAGAGTATTCTTCTAGTAACCTGAATGGGACGCTTTTAAGAGAGCATTTTATCCATCATTTCCAAGTATTTATTGTGTTCTACTCCAATGACTATTGGAAATAAGGTTTCTTTTGTACAAGAGTTTCATATCAGAAACTATATGAATCGCGTTTATTTATAATTTCCAGTCTAATCCTTGTAAGCAAAGCGCACGTGTATCCCAATGTCCTATCTGCTAACTCATTTTCATTAAATCCAGTCTGTTCACAGTGACACTTGCGACATCAGAAAACTGAAACAAATGAATCCTCTTTCATGGTTACTGGCAAATCATCGATGCATACGGAGAAGTGCAATGGACTTAGAAAAGAATCATATGGCATTTCCCACTTGATGGGATCCCAGTTTGATTGGATATGTTCCTAGTTTTTGACATTGGAGGACAAACCCCTCCTTCCTATTTGCTCAATACGAAAGGAAATATTGGAGTACATTTCCCTTAATTCCAAAATGTTGCAACTTATGCAGAAATAGAGCATGGTCCGCACGAGGAGACACATTCTGCCCTCAGCTTATCATTTATCACTGCATATGCCTTTACTACAAGTTTTGGTTACGGATTTTGCTTTGGCACATGGACGAACAAGCACTGTCAAAAAGCCTTCAATGGCACACTACGATCGGTCATTTTTGATCAATATAAGTAAACGTCGTTTGACGGACAAAAGACCTGGTTTATGCACAACAGCAAGTACTTGCTTTGGGGGCAACGTAAATGTAGAAATTACGAGTATGTACATACTTTGTATGAGGAATATGCGTGCTACTTGCATTTCGTTACGCTAGCTGTTACTTTGGAAAGTAAACTTTGGCTGTTGTCTTTCTAATGTAAGTGTAACTTTTCCAAAAACCTGATACTGGCTAGTCACCAGCCGAACACGAACGTGATTTTTTAAAAACGCGCCGCTGGAATGGCTGTTTAATTTGTTTAATTACTGTCTTCTTCCTTGGATGGTCGTGAATTTGTACTAACTTCTTTTAATTAATATACACTACTGGTCATTAAAATTGCTACACCAAGAAGAAATGCAGATGATAAACGGGTATTCATTGGACAAATATACAAATATATTACACTGGAACTGACATGTGATTACATTTTCACGCAATTTGGGTGCATAGATCCTGAGAAATCAGTACCCAGAACAACCACCTCTGGCCGTAACAACGGCCTTGATATGCTTGGGCATTGAGTCAAACAGAGCTTGGATGGCCTGTACAGGTACAGCTGTCCATGCAGCTTCAACACGATACCACAGTTCAGCAAGAGTAGTGGCTGGCGTATTGTGACGAGCTAGTTGCTCGGCCACCATTGACCAGACGTTTTCAGTTGGTGAGAGATCTGGAGAATGTGCTGGCTAGGGCACCAGTCGAACATTTTCTGTACTCAGAAAGGCCCGTACAGGACGTGCAACATGCGGTCGTGCATTATCCTGCTGAAATGTAGGGTTTCGCAGGGATCGATTGAAGGGTAGAGCCACGAGTTGTAACACAATTGAAGTGTAACGTCCACTGTTCAAAGCGCCGTCAATGCGAACAAGAGGTGACCGAGACGTGTAACCAATGGCACCCCATACCATCACGCCGGGTGATACGCCAGGATGGCGATGACGAATACACGCTTCCAATGTGCGTTCACCGCGATGTCGCCAAACACGGATGCGACCATCATGATGCTGTAAACAGAACCTGGATTCATCCGAGAAAATGACGTTTTGTCATTCGTGCACCCAGGTTCGCCGTTGAGTACACCATCGCAGGCGCTCCTGTCTGTGATGCAGCGTCAAGGGTAACCGCAGCCATGGTCTCCAAGCTGATAGTCCACACTGCTGTAAACGTCGTCGAACTGTTCGTGCAGATGGTTGTTGTCTTGCAAACGTCCCCATCTGTTGACTCAGGGATGGAGACGTGGCTGCACGATCCGTTACAGCCATGCGGATAAGATGCCTGTCATCTCGACTGCTAGTGATAGGAGGCCGTTGGGATGCAGCACGGCGTTCCGTATTACCCTCCTGAACCCACAGACTCCATATTCCGCTAACAGTCATTGGATCTCGACCAACGGGAGCAGCAATGTCACGATATGATAAACATCAATATCGATAGGCTACAATCCGACCTTTATCAAAGTCGGAAACGTGATGGTGCGCATTTCTCCTCCTTACACGAGGCATCACAACAACGTTTCACCAGGCAACGCCGGTCAACTGCTGTTTGTGTATGAGAAATCGGTTGGAAACTTTCTTCAGGTCAGCACATTGTAGGTGTCGCCACCGGCGCCAACCTTGTGTGAATGCACTGAAAAGCTAATCATTTGCATATCACAGCATCTTCTTCCTGTCGGTTAAATTTCGCGTCTGTAGCACGTCATCTTCATGGTGTAGCAATTTTAATGGCCAGTAGTGTACTTAGTTTATTTGTTACGTTAAATTCTTTAATATTCCCAAAAATGACAACAATATTTAATTTGAGCAGTCGTGCCTACTTATCTTTCAATAAAAAGCACCGTACATTTATTTGAGAAGCTGCATAAGGTCAAATAGTGACTGAGCCAGGAACTTGTTTACGGCGATGTACAAAACAGACTAAACTCTACATTTACATTGACAGTCTACCTCACTTTAAGGTTAAGACGGATAACTTATTCACACCTGGGTTGGTTTATCTGCCTGTGTATTTAGTTAAGTAACGTAGCGCAAGTGTATTTTGGTTTTGGGCGGTAAAGTAAAGTAAGTGCCAGATAAAAATCGTGTTCGTAAATAAAGTGAAAAGACGGTTAAGAGTACAGAACTGATACGTAATTATATTATTTTTGCACCGTAACTGGAATTTGTTCTCGCATCAATGAACGATGTAGCTAAACTGCATTAACGCGGTGAGGTGCTTCAAATTTAAAAAGGAAATGAGATTTACATCACAGGAAATTTACCGGAAAGTGCTAAAGAGGAGGGAGCGTACAGTTTTTTTATTACAGGGTTGTAACCAATATGGCAATCATTCCAGAGCTCCCCACAGTGTTTTACGGTGTCAAACCATAGCACGCTGACGGCGGTGATCCATCTACTGTACGCGCAGATAGAATTCTTCGGGAGCAAACTGTTAGCCAATTCCAAACTACACTTTTTCAGTTCATTATTTCACAGCATAAACCGTCTTTTCAGTGTTATGCGTTTGTTGTCTATATCCTTAAAGCTAATAATTCCCATTTGGTCCACAGACATTTCCCCCTCTCACTCTGCTCGCCCGGAATTCTAACTTCAGTCAATATAATTATTACTTTGCAAAATGTTAACTTCTTCTAACGCAGTCAAACCCTTGAAAGCTTCACTGTGCTGTCTTCTGAGCATGAATCTAAAATTCCTGTTTTACACATACGGAAATGCGCTCTAAATTCCGTCAAACAGAAGTTTTGTCGCATTACTGTTGGTGATACGGAGGAGCACTTACGAAACAGGCTATTTTCTACTCACGATAAAGCGACAGCTGAACTGTTGATTCAGCAAGATAAATGCCGTATCGCCAGATCGGTAATTGCGTTAAAAATGAAAGCAAGAAGGAAAATTAGATTTTAATGTCCTGTCGACGACGAGGTCATTATGGACGGAGAACAAGCTCGGATAGGACTAGCATGGGGAAAGAAGTACGTTTAATTTTGGGAATCGACGGGAAACCTGTATCTGTGTGGGAGGAAGGGAATATGAACCTCGATCCAATAGAATTCAAGTGCAGTATCGTAACAGCTGCCCCACTTCACCCGGTGAAAAATAAAGGAGTAATGCCAGAATGAAACAACAATATGATACCCACGTTTTCCAGGTCACATTCAAAAATGAAAGAAACTCACTTTTCTTATTGGCAGTTGTAGAATCGGTTTGACACAAAATGAAACATTATCACCCACGTAATTACCTAATTCTGCTTAAGCACTTATCCGTTATAACCAGCATCCACATCCGCAGGCCACATTTCCATGTATGGCGGAGGGTACGCCTGTCGGCATATGATTAATCCTTGTCATCTTCCAATCCCGAGTGGTGCTGGGGACAAAAGACTTTCGGTAAACATCCGTATGTTTTCTAGTTTTTTCCTATTTCCCCGTCATGACATTTCACAAAATGTATATGGCACAACGAATATTCTGCCGACCTCTAGTTGGAATGTGCACTGTAGGAGTTTTAACAGTAAACTTCTCCGCGATGAAGAACGCTTCTTTCCTGACGTCAGCACAAGAGTTTAATGAACATCTCCGTGAACCTCTCAGGCTTACGAAACGAAACAATTGCATAAAGAACTGCTTTTCATTGGATCTTCTCTGTGTGCTCCGTTAATCCAGACTGGCGACCAATACTCAAGAATCGATCGAACGAGTTTTTTTGTAAACTATTCATTTCGTACATGAATTATTTTTCTTTCGGATTCTTCCAATTAATGTTAATGAGGCTGTGAGGGCACAGCTGAGTTTCCGTCATACCCCTGTGGATGTCGGAATGATCCGAATCAGAGCCCGATAGTTACGGGCTCATACGCCTTTAATAAAGGTGTTGCGCAACGGTTAACTCAGAGGAAGAGGTGGCACTAATAAACATGCGGGTGATCCTCTGGCCATGAAATGAAACAGTGTTCCACATTAATCTCTGTTTACTACAAAGTTCCCTGCTAAATACATGCGTGAATAGGAAATTATTACAGGTTCTATTCGATCTTAAGACATCCAGAGAAGAAGAAAACTGAAAATTATTTACATGGGACAGTACTAATCTGACACTTGGAAGTTCCGGCAAAGATTGGTCAACTTAGGACAACGGAATAAAACTCTAATCTACGAATGAGGTAAATAAATACAAAGTCGTAGAGGATACAGGGTGGTTGCCAGAATTCGCCAGAAGGATGAAACACTACCACACGGAAATAACGTAATGATCGAGCCACCAGTCATTCGAGAAAAGCACATGATCTGTGGAATATACTTGATCCCAAAATCGTGCCTATAAACGCTCAGAAATTCTCATATCCTGCTTGCTCAAGTTACAATTTCTCACTCTACTCAGCACTCAGTAGAGTGGAAAGTTGTGAGTGCTGTCATCCGCTGCAGACTGCAACGGATCGGTTGCTGGTAGCTAGAACAGCCCCTGTCTACATATATAAACGTGGTCCTCTCTCTCTTGTCTCCAGACTAAGTGTATTCTCCGGTGTCTCCAGCAGAAGTTTTCTCTTCATGATGCCCAGATGAAGAGTGTTCTCTACTAGCACAGAGTTCTTTCTCCTTTTTACGATTCGCACAGTTCCCATGTACTAATGGAAAACCTCTTCAAAATGCTGACTAATAATAATTTTGTTAACAATTCCACAATCTCTCCCTCTGGCAAAAATTTTAAAACATTATCCAATCATTTTACTCCCGCATATGTTGTTCTTGTATTCTGAGTTGTGTATACTGATCGGCCAGAACATTATGACCGCCGACCTACTATCAATATAAACCCGTCCAGGTGATAGCACCGTCACCTGGAGAGGAATGACTGCTAGTCAGACACACTCACGGTACATGCGTTGCCAGTGAACGTGCTATACGTGTGCAGAATGGGGAAGGCGTGTGATGTATCTCAGTTTGACCGAGGGCAGATTGTGATGGCCCGAGGGCTAGATACCAGCACTCCGGAAACTGCACAACTTGACGGGTGTTTGAGGAGTGCTGTGGTGAGTGTCTTCAGCACGTGGAGTAATCAAGATGAAACCACTTACAGACGTCGTGGGATTGGCCGGTCACACCTCATTACAGATGTCGGCCGTCGTAGGCCGGGCTGACTGGTGAAACAGGACAGGGGGCGGAATTAACATCAGACATTAATGCTGGGCAGAGTACAAGTCTGTCTGAACACACGGTGCAACGAAAACTACTAACGATGGGTCTCCACAGCCGACGACGCATGCATATGCCAATGTTAACACTACAACATCGGCAACTACGACTGAAATGGCCACCTGACCATCGGCACTGGACATTGGCACAGCGGCAGAGCGTTGCTTGGTCTGTTGAATCCCAATACCTTCTTCATCATGCTCTGGGGAACATTCACGTTGGAATCCACGGGTCCAGTGGAACTCGTGCAAGGCACCATGACGGCCAAAGAGTATTGTACACTGGTTGCAGACCACGTACACCCCCTCATGACGATCATGTTTCCCGACGGCAATGACATTTTTCAACAGGGTAATGTGCCATGTCACAAGGCCAGGAGTGTGGTGGAGTAGTTCGAGGAACACACTGGCGAGTTGGCGAGTTCAACTTGATGTGCTGCCCTCCCCGCCCCCCCCCCCCTCCCACCAGATCTGAACCCGATCGGACACATCTGTGATGTGACTGAATGTGGCGTCAGAGCTGGTCGATCCTCTCCCCGGACTTTACGGGAATGAGGTGAACTGTATGTGCAGGTGTGGTGCCAACTCCCTCCAACGACATACCAAGGCCTCATTGCTTTCATGCCACGCCGCGTCGCTTCTATTATCCGTGCCAAAAGCGGACATACTGGCTATTAGATAGGCGTCATAATGTTCTGATGTTCTGGTTGTTCAGTGTACATATGCTTCCGGGAAAAAATTAATACACTCTTTTAGAGTTTTCCAATACACGTAAGACTTATTATTGCAACAGTGAATATGGAGTGCATTAAATGAATATACAGGGTGCGTCAAAAAATGTATACACACTTTGAACTGTCATAGACAATTTACTTCCAGTTCTACAAGGTTAAATGTCTGTGAAAAAGTAATGTTATTGTTCTTCAGCAGGTGGCAGCAGTGGCAAGGAAGTAACTGCAACATGGCGAACATGCGTTTGAGCTTTGAAGCGCGGAAGCAGATAATTAAGTCGTACTGGAAGTTTGAGAATGTAGCTGCGGTTCGAAGACAGTGGAGAAGTGAGTATGGTACAGAACCACCTTCAAGGTTAACAATTACACGTCTACGAGACAAATTCAAAGTTCTTGGAACAGTGAGTGAAGTGCATAAAGGTCGATCAGGGCGACCTCGTACAGCTACAAGTGATGATTCCACGACTGCGGCGTTGGAACTGTTTCAGCGTTCGCCTCAAAAATCTTCAAGGCAAGCGGCACGTGAGAGTAATGTAAGTGCTAGTAGTGTGCTACGCATTCTGAAGGAAAGCAAGTTTCGTGTGTACATTCCAAGGCTGGTGCAACAGCTAAGAGACGACGATCCAGATCGAAGGTTAGAAATTTGTGAATGGGTTCAGGAGATGGTGAGACGTGAACCGGGATTTATGGGTAGCATAATTTGGTCGGATGAAGCCCAATTCAAACTCAATGGAACTGTCAATAGGCACAATTGTGTGTAGTGGGCTGAAGATAATCCTCACATTACAGTTGAAAAGGCTGTGAATTTGCCTGGTGTAAATGTGTGGTGTGGTTTGTCTGCAAGGGGACTCATTGGGCCTTTCCGCTTTGAAGGTACTGTTACTGGAGAAACGTACCTAACAATGCTTGCTGACTCCATATTCCCTGCCATTTGTACATTATACGGTAATGATGAGTTTTATTTCCAACAAGATGACGCCCCGTCGCACTATCATAGGGACGTACGAGCATACCTGGATCACAGTGTGCCAGGCCAGTGGATAGGACGCAGGGGAGCAATCGAGTTTCCTGCACGCTCTCCAGACCTCAAGCCGCTGGGTTTCTTCTTATGGGGCACAGTAAAAGATGAGGTGTACAGACGTAAACCACGTAACCTGGACACACTTTGGAATGAGATTCAGGCGGTGTGCGCAGAAATCTCATTCGACACTTCGGTACGTTGTACGGAATCAGTGGTGGCTCGTACTCAGAAATGTATTGATGCTGCAGGCCACCAGTTTGAACATTAATCACATTTGCAAAGTACATTTATTTTTCCAATTGGACTTTAAGCTTTCCATTTCCAGAAATTTAACATTGTAGAACGGGAAATAAATTATTTGTGACGCTTCAAACTGTGTATACATTTTTTTGACGCACCCTGTATTTACAGATCAATAGCACAAGAGGTTCTGAGGGACCAGCCATCGATCCATGCTGAAACACTCATAAACGTGATGTTGCCTCCGCAGGCGGCGATGCAGGCGCTGACTCTGACATCAAGTCGATTGTACAAATGGCGAATATTGTCCTGGGTTACGTTATCCCTTGTCTGCTCGATCTGCTCACGTAGCTCTGTAAGAGTTGTTGGTTGACGAGCCGCACAAGTCACTTCTTGTCCCATCATATCCCACACGTTCTCGATTGAAAACAAGTCCGGAGATCGTGTGGGGCAGGAAAGTTGCTACACGCTTACAGAGCACTTCGAATTTTACTGGCAGTGTGTGGGCGAGCATCATTCTGCTTGAACAATACATCACCTTCCTGTTGCAAGAATGGCAAAAGAATAGGTGAACAACATTCTGCATGTACCGAGCACTGGTTACCATCCCCTCCAGAAGCGCCAAACGTGAACGAGCGTTGTAGCTCATCGCACCCCAGACCATCGGTGCTTGGGTGGGCCATTGTGTCTCGGACGAATGCACTTTATAAGACAACGCTAACTAGGTCTACGTTATACCCGCAAAAGACCACCACTTGTGTGATGGCAGAATCCACTTTCATCGCTGAAGACAACAGCGCGTCATTCCATCTTCCAAGTGATCCTCTGACGGTACCAGTCGAGCCATGGACGTCGATGCTGTGGCGTGAGTGGAAGACGGGCTAGAGGTGTGCCTGCTCGTAGTCCCACTGCTAATAACCGGTTTGCAACAGTCGGTGTTCTGTGGTAGCTATACGATCTGCCACTGCTGTTCTTACTACATGACGACCCTGGCGGGAACCTGTCCTGCATGGACTTCCAGAATGTCGTGTACGGGTTTTACAATGTTCACACGACCACTGATACCAGCTCCGTTGCACAACTGACGCAGTGCGTCCAACTTGTGTGACAATTTGCCGCAAGGACCATTCCGCCACTTGGAAATCCACACACAATTTGACCCCTTTTAAACTCGCTCAGCTGGCTGTAGGAAGTACGAATGCGTGTCTGCGGCATGGATGCATGCTTGCTTCGCACGTCTGCACCACACTGAGCCTCGTGGCTGTGAGCATTCCTTATTAAAAGGTAGACACTGATGGCTCTCTAGTAGCTTTGCCACTATGCTGTCTGTTGGCGAACGACGTTGAAACCATTATCAGTACATTTACTATACTCCAGGTGTTATATGCCGTCATCCGACCAAAATCTATGTCGTCTTTTTCCAGGTATACTAATTTTTTTCCGACAGTGCATGTTTATCATTGACTGAGGTTGACAAAATCCGTTTCTGGCGCGAAATTTGAGCACTATTTAACCCGTAGCTCTGTAGCTATCAGTCAGCCGTTTACGGTCGTGCTGCCGCCTAAGCATCCGAGGAGCTGTCAGCAGCAGCCAGATGGGTAAACGCTACTTCGGTACTTCATTATACTTTCTTCTGACGCCATACTTATCAAATTTTGTGTAACTCTGCTATTTCTTTTTTTACAGTTATCATTTTATGAAGGTAACTTCTACGTGAAGTCGAAACCGGTCATTAATAAAATATTATTGCAAACTGCACTGTTGTTTTAACCCAATTCTGAGTTAGTCTCTCTCTCTTGAGCCAAGTTTTCTACTTCAGTCAGTAAGCTCGTGCCCATTTCTCGGAAACTGGCGCCCTGACTTCCCCTTCTCTGCTATTTTTAAAATTTAGCAGTGAGGAGCCCTGTCACACCATTTTAGACAAGATGATGTTTACCCTGAATAAATTGGTGCCAGAAAGCCAGCTCATTGGCTTTACATATATAAGAGAATTCCTGTCGACAATGCATCTCCATCGCTTTTTAGAGAACACAAAGATCTATATCTATTATTGACTTCACCCTGCTGCCAGAAAGTCGGGCCATTCGCTTTACAGACAGAAAAGAATTCCTGTCGACAATGCAGCTCCGTCGCTTCTCACGGAACACGGAGATCGATATCTATTATTGACTCCCCCTGCACAGCATTCTCAGAAGACGACCGTCGGCCGGATGACACAGCTTGCAAAAACTAAGATTCTGCAGGAGCGTATATGTTCGTCATGCTACATTATAGGACTCACGGAAAGGCCAGGATCCCATATGCTGCAGGGCGCACTACAAGATAAATTTTAGGAACACGATTCCCTGGCACTTGTGCTAAACAGTGGCTGGGCCGCCGTGTGATACCTGCCATTGGCGGTCACTTTGCCTAATCCCCTCGCCCTCCCCTCTGAAAGGCAAGCCGTAACTCCCATAGGAGCCCACACGGACACCAACTCACTAGCCTGGACGACTATACCAAGCCTGGCTCAATCCCTACGTCAAGCGTCGATCCTCTGCAGGTCTTTACACATTTCGCTACAGTTTTCTGGCATTGAGATTGCCCTACGTACAACAGCGTCATTTGCGAACAGCCTCAACGAGATTCTGTTGTGTTTATTAAACTTATGGAAAAACGTCACGAGCTTTATTCACCACCCTAATACGTTCCATTATCTTTTATTTGTGTTCGGCTTATAATCTCTCTTCAACAAACTATCCATTCCTTTTAATTGATCTTCCTAGTCCTTTGCTGTCTCTGATAGAATTACAGAGTCGTCAGCAAGCCTTCAAGTTTTAATTTCTTTGCCCTTACCTTCTACCCCCTTTTCTGAATTTTCCTTTGGGTGTCCTGATCGGTATATACACTAAAGAGCCAAAGAAGCTGGTACACCAGCCAAATATCGTGTTGGGTCCCTCAAGCACGCAGAAGTGCCGCAACATGACATGGCATGGACTCGACTAATGTCTGAAGTAGTGCTGGAGGCGATTGACATCATGAATCTTGCAGGGCTGTCCATAAATCCGTAAGAGTACGAGGGGATGAAGATCTCTTCTGAACAGCACGTTGCAAGGCATCCCAGATATGCTGAATAATGTTCATGTCTGACGAGTCTGGTGGACAGCGAAAATGTTTGAACTCAGAAAAGTGGTCCTGGAGGCACTCTATAGCAATTATGGCCCTATGGAGTGTCGCATTTTCCTGTTGGAATTGTCCAAGTCGTCAGAATGCACAATGGACATAAAAGGACGCAAGTGATTAGACAGAATGCTTATGTACGTGTCACCTGTCAGAGTCGTATCTAGACGTATCAGGGGTCCCATATCACTCCAACTGAACACGTCCCACACCATTACAGAGACTCCACCAGCTTGAACAGTCCCCTGCTGACATGCAGGTTCCGTGGATTCATGAGGTTGTCTCCCTACCCGTACACATCCATCCGCTCGATACAATTTGAAACGAGAGTCGTCCGACCACACATGTTTCCAGTCATCAACAGTCCAATGTCGGTGTTGACGGGTCCGGGCGAGCCGTAAAGCTTTGTGTCGTGTGTTCCCACTCTGACACTTGTTGAAATCTGCAGCAATTTGCGGAAAGGTTGCACTTGTGTCACGTTGAACGATTCTCTTCAGTCGTCGTTGGTCCCGTTCTTGCAGGATCTTTTTCCGGTTGCAGCGATGTCGGAGATTTGATGTTTTCCGGATTCCTGACATTCAAGGTACACTCGTGAAATGGTCGTACGGGAAAATCCCCACTTCATCGCTACCTCAGAGATGCTGTGTCCCATCGCTCGTGCGCCGACTATAACACCACGTTCAAACTCACTTAAATCTTAATAACCTGCCATTGTAGCAGCGGTAACTGATCTAACAACTGCACCAGACACTTGTCTCATATAGGCGTTGCCGACCACAGCTCTGTATTCTGCCTGTCTACATATCTCTGTATTTGAATACGCATGCCTATATCAGTTTCTTTAGCGCTTCAGTGTATATTGAATAAGATGTGGTATAGGATACAACCCTGTCTCACTCCCTTGTCAACAGCTGCTTCCTCTTAGTGTCGTTCAGCCTACAGCCTGATTTTTGAATTTTATCCCTGCCTTCTTCAAAATTTCAAACAGTACAGTCACGTTCACACCGTCAAAACCTTTCTCCAAATCTACAACCGCTATTGTCTTTCTTCAGCCTATCTGCCAATATAAAATGGTGCAAGCTGTTCGAGATTCTGAAAAAAGTAGGTGTAAGCTATAGGGAGAGACGGGTCATATACAATATGTACAACAACCAAGAGGGGATAATAAGAGTGGACGATCAAGAACGAAGTGCTCGTATTAAGAAGGGTGTAAGACAAGGCTGTAGCCTTTCGCCCCTACTCTTCAATCTGTACATCGAGGAAGCAATGATGGAAATAAAAGAAAGGTTCAGGAGTGGAATTAAAATACAAGGTGAAAGGATATCAATGGATTGGATTGGATTGGATTGTTTGGAGGAAGAGACCAAACAGCGAGGTCATCGGTCTCATCGGATTAGGGAAGGACGGGGAAGGAAGTCAGCCGTGCCCTTTCAAAGGAGCCATCCCGGCATTTGCCTGGAGTGATTTAGGGAAATCACGGAAAACCTAAATCAGGATGACCGGACGCGGGATTGAACCGTCGTCCTCCCGAATGCGAATCCAGTATGCTAACCACTGCGCCACCTCGCTCGGTGCATATCAATGATACGATTCGCTGATGACATTGCTATCCTGAGTGAAAGTGAAGAAGAATTAAATGATCTGCTGAACGGAACGAACAGTCTGATGAGTACACAGTATGGTTTGAGAGTAAACCGGAGAAAGACGAAGGTAATGAGAAGTAGTAGAAATGAGAACAGCGAGAAACTTAACATCAGGATTGATGGTCACGAAGTCAATGAAGTTAAGGAATGCTGCTACCTAGGCAGTAAAATAACCAATGACGGACAGAGCAAGGAGGACATCAAAAGCAGACTCGCTATGGCAAAAAAGGTATTTCTGGCCAAGAGAAGTCTACTAATATCAAATACCGACCTTAATTTGAGGAAGAAATTTCTGAGGATGTACGTCTGGAGTACAGCATTGTATGGTAGTGAAACATGGACTGTGGGAAAACCGGAACAGAAGAGAATCGAAGCATTTGAGATGTGGTGCTATAGACGAATGTTGAAAATTAGGTGGGCTGATAAGGTAAGGAATGAGGAGGTTCTACGCAGAATCGGAGAGGAAAGGAATATGTGGAAAACACTGATAAGGAGAAGGGACAGGATGATAGGACATCTGCTAAGACATGAGGGAATGACTTCCATGGTACTAGAGGGAGCTGTAGAGGGCAAAAACTGTAGAGGAAGACAGAGATTGGAATACGTCAAGCAAATAATTGAGGACGTAGGTTGCAAGTGCTACTCTGAGATGAAGAGGTTAGCACAGGAAGGGAATTCGTGGCGGGCCGCATCAAACTAGTCAGTAGACTGATGACCAAAAAAAATCTGCCATGATAAGCCGTATTGTCAGTATTATCTCGCAGGTTTCTACATTTCTGCGGAACCCAAACTGATCTTCGCCAAGATCGTCTTCTACCAGCCTTTTTTCTGTAAATTATTCGGTTCAGCATTTTGCTACCATGATTTATTTTTCAGTAATTTTCATATCTGTCAGCACCTGCCTTCTTTATAACCGTGATTATTACATTATTCCTAAAGTGTGAGGGTATTACGCTTGGTTTATGTATCTTGCAAACCACTTGAAAGACTTTTGTCATGGTTATTCCTCCCAGTAATCTCAACAATTTTGAGGTAATGACTAATCCAGGTGCCTTGTTTCGATTTAGGTCTGTCAGTATTATATCTCCCATCTCATCTACATCTACTTCCTCCTCTCTTACCATTATAATGTCGTCAAATACACTCCTGGAAATTGAAATAAGAACACCGTGAATTCATTGTCCCAGGAAGGGGAAACTTTATTGACACATTCCTGGGGTCAGATACATCACATGATCACACTGACAGAACCACAGGCACATAGACACAGGCAACAGAGCATGCACAATGTCGGCACTAGTACAGTGTATATCCACCTTTCGCAGCAATGCAGGCTGCTATTCTCCCATGGAGACGATCGTAGAGATGCTGGATGTAGTCCTGTGGAACGGCTTGCCATGCCATTTCCACCTGGCGCCTCAGTTGGACCAGCGTTCGTGCTGGACGTGCAGACCGCGTGAGACGACGCTTCATCCAGTCCCAAACATGCTCAATGGGGGACAGATCCGGAGATCTTGCTGGCCAGGGTAGTTGACTTACACCTTCTAGAGCACGTTGGGTGGCACGGGATACATGCGGACGTGCATTGTCCTGTTGGAACAGCAAGTTCCCTTGCCGGTCTAGGAATGGTAGAACGATGGGTTCGATGACGGTTTGGATGTACCGTGCACTATTCAGTGTCCCCTCGACGATCACCAGTGGTGTACGACCAGTGTAGGAGATCGCTCCCCACACCATGATGCCGGGTGTTGGCCCTGTGTGCCTCGGTCGTATGCAGTCCTGATTGTGGCGCTCACCTGCACGGCGCTAAACACGCATACGACCATCATTGGCACCAAGGCAGAAGCGACTCTCATCGCTGAAGACGACACGTCTCCATTCGTCCCTCCATTCATGCCTGTCGCGACACCACTGGAGGCGGGCTGCACGATGTTGGGGCGTGAGCGGAAGACGGCCTAACGGTGTGCGGGACCGTAGCCCAGCTTCATGGAGACGGTTGCGAATGGTCCTCGCCGATACCCCAGGAGCAACAGTGTCCCTAATTTGCTGGGAAGTGGCGGTGCGGTCCCCTACAGCACTGCGTAGGATCCTACGGTCTTGGCGTGCATCCGTGCGTCGCTGCGGTCCGGTCCCAGGTCGACGGGCACGTGCACCTTCCGCCGACCACTGGCGACAACATCGATGTACTGTGGAGACCTCACGCCCCACGTGTTGAGCAATTCTGCGGTACGTCCACCCGGCCTCCCGCATGCCCACTATACGCCCTCGCTCAAAGTCCGTCAACTGCACATACGGTTCACGTACACGCTGTCGCGGCATGCTACCAGTGTTAAAGACTGCGATGGAGCTCCGTATGCCACGGCAAACTGGCTGACACTGACGGCGGCGGTGCACAAATGCTGCGCAGCTAGCGCCATTCGACGGCCAACACCGCGGTTCCTGGTGTGTCCGCTGTGCCGTGCGTGTGATCATTGCTTGTACAGCCCTCTCGCAGTGTCCGGAGCAAGTATGGTGGGTCTGACACACCGGTGTCAATGTGTTCTTTTTTCCATTTCCAGGAGTGTATATTTCCTTCGTATAGTTCTTCTATACATTCCTTGCACCTTTCAGCCTTCCCTTGTTTATTTGGTACTGTCGTGCCATCTTAAATCTTAATAATTATAGAATTATTTCTCTTTTCTCGGATGTTTTATTTCATTTTCCTATATGCTCGATCTGTCTTTTCCATTGTCATGCATTATTCTACGGATTTGTTTCTTCCTCATCCAGCCACTCCCATCCTGACACTTCGGATTTTCTAGCATTCTCATGTTTTGGGTGTATGAATTCCTTTTTGAATGCTTCATTTTCTGCATTTTTATAATTTTTCCTTTCGTAACTTACGTCCAATATCTCGTGATATCGAAGGATTTTTGTCAATTTGATCCTCTGCTGTCTTTATTATTTCATCTATCAAAACTAACCATTCGTATTCTATTGTATTCTCTTCCCTTGTTTCAGTAAATCTTTCCCCAATGCTACCATCGAAACTCTCCACAATCAGTTGTGCTTCAAATTTATTCAGATCACATCTTCTTGAATTTCAACCCTTCTGTAATTTCTTATTTTAACATGCACTTCAAAACTAATATAATAACACCGGATTCCACACTTGCCCCAGGAAATATTTTTAAAATTTAAAATCTGCTTTCGAAATCTCTTTATAACAATTATAGAATCTATCTGAAAGCTTCCGGTGTTCCCAGGTCTCATCCGCGTATACGAACAATAAATTTGTTTCATGATCCTTGAAACAAGTGTTAACAATGATTAAATTATTCTCTGCGTAAAAATTCTTCCATGAAGCGTCCCCTTTCATTCTCACCCCTTCTTTTGTTACTGTCAAATTCCAGTCTCCTATCACAATTAAATTTTCGTCTTCCTTAACGATTTGAATAATTTGTTTTATCTCATAAAATGTTCCTTTTATCTCATCATCATCATCATCTGCGGAGCTAACGGAAATTTGTATTTGTACTACTGTGGTCATTCTTGGCTATCGGATTATGTTGACTACGATTATATGTTCACCATGGTGTTGATAGAGCCAACGGTCTTTCCGCAGTGATAACACCGGTTCCTGTCAGATCACTGAAGTTAAGTGCTGTCGCTCTTGGTTCACACTTGGGTGGATGACCGTTTAGGTCTGGCGAGCGCTGTTGGCAAGCGGGGTACACTCAGCCCATGTGAGGCCAATTGAGGAGCTACTTGATTGAGAAGTAGCACTTCCGGTCATGAAAGCTGGGAACTACTGGAAGAGCGGTGTTCTGGCAACATACCCATCCATATCCGCATCCAGTGATGCCCTCGGCTGAGGATGACACGGCAGTTCGTCGGCACCACCTGTTCGGAGAGAATTTTTATGGTGTTCATAGATGTTAACCTACATTTTTATTTCCTTAATAATTATCACACGCCGGCCGGAGTGGCCGAGCGGTTCTAGGCGCTACAATCTGGAACGGCGCGACCGCTACGGTCGCAGGATCGAATCCTGCCTCGGGCATGGATGTGTGTGACGTCCTTCGGTTAGTTAGGTTTAAGTAGTTCTAAGTTCTAGGGGACTGATGACCTCAGCAGTTGAGTCCCATAGTGCTCAGAGCCATTTGAACCATTATCATACTTCCTCCAGCGTTTTCTGAATTTGACCTTCTGTTGATGGTCCTGTACCGTCCTGTGCAGAAGTCCTTCCTGTCACTGTACATCTCTAATTCCCACCATATCGAACATTAACCTATCCATTTCTCTTTTCAAGTTCTCTAATCTACCTACCCGATTAAGGAATGTAACATTCTAGCTGTTATCCGTGAAATGACAGGTTTGTTTTTCCTGATGACGACATCCATCTGAGTAGTCCCCTCTAGATATCCGGATGGGGTACTATATTACCTCTGGAATATTTTACCCAAGAGAATGCCATCATCATTGAACCATACAGTCGAGCAGCACATACTCGGAAAATAAACGGCTGCAGTAATTTCGCACTGCATTCAACCATTCGCAGTATCAGGAGGGTAAGGCTGTGTTTGCTGTTGTTACAAGGCCACATCGGTCAACCTCCTTGCCTGTTGCCCATGAAACTATTGAAAGGCCACTACCCTTCTTTAAGGCATACCCCTTTGATGTGTTTGCACCTACGGTAAAAGTAAAGTAATGTCGTATGATATGAATGGCTGGGAGAACCGGAAGAGCAGATTCAGTCGCCTAATTCGAAATGTTTTCCGACCCTCCTCGCCCGCAGGCACCTTTCGCGAAGAATGGGTGCCGTGTATGTAAGTGTATATGACTGTAATGGTTGGCGTTTGTGTGTGTATTTTGTAGTGTCGTGTTTGTGTTGGAGATGGTGAGAGAAGGGAGAGGCTGAAAGCCGGTCCCGGCACGCAGCCTACTCCACTCGAAGAGCACCAAAGAGGCAGCCGAGCTTAACATCTCCACACGACGGGCGAATCAGCGTGAACAGTGTCACATGAGCTCACTTCATGAGACACTGCGGAGAGCCTCGGAATTTAATCCAGAACATTTGCGCAAAGACTGATGATGAGAAACTTTACGCCGCCTCTCTCCTCCCCTTGACGGCCAAATACAGGTAATGAAAATTTCATTCACCACGAGTATTCGGAGCGGTTTACGTTCGAGTCGAGCGCCACGGCACAGGCGTACGTGAGCGATGTCGGCTGCGGGGGCAGGTTGCACCTACACCATGGCTATCGCTGCCGTCGAGACACGCAACCCAACCCACTGCAACGATTAATGATTCGTTCTGCTTACTGAAGGTCTCCCATGACTGCAGATGGATATAGCCAACATGTGGGAGTAACACTTTTCTGAAAAGCGTCATCAGGAAGTACAGTACTTTTTGGGTTTCAGAAGAGGACTGCGCGAAAACTGCAAGTCCTAAAGAAAAACGACAAATACCAATCGAATAGAGCATCTCTCCAAGTTTCCATTCGCGTTACGCGCTGTGGCATAGGTGCACTAGGGCGCAAGCGTGTCAGAACATGTAGACAAATCTACATCTACAAAAAATGATTCAAATGGCTCTGAGCACTATGGGACTTAACATCTGAAGTCATCAGTTCCCTAGAACTAACAACTAATTAAACCTAACTAACCTAAGGACATCACACACAGCCATGCCCGAGGCAGGATTCGAACCTGCGACCGCAGCGGTCGCGCGGTTCCAGAGTGTAGCGCCTAGAACCGCTAGGCCGCCCTAGCTGCGATTGTCCGCAATTTAAAGTAACATGCTCAAGGGAAAAAATGTTCATCTGATCGCCACAGTGATTTGAAGACACACAGTCACTCGCATCTAGATTAGATATGGCTGTGGGCGTCGCACACATAGCATTCTTGATACTGAGGGGCGACTATTGCAAAGAGTAGAAGATGATCCTGAAACAAGTGAGCGGATCATTGGAGCTGTCGAATGTATAAATACCTTCACTTACAGCATCTGCAAGCTCTCAGCCGACAACGCCACCAAGCAAAGAGAATCTAAGACTGACAGGAGGACCGCACCTACTCGTCATCACCGATTTAGTTCAAATTTGTGGTATATGCAGGGCTTGCTTAGATGTGAAAGTGACAGAAGTGGGAGCTCCAGATGGGAAAGCATTTCAAAAAATTGCATTTTTGGTTCGGGTCGGGCGAGACATGAACTATTTATGTTTGGGTATTCAAATGGTTCAAATGGCTCTAAGTACTATGGGACTTAACATCTAAGGTCATCAGTCCCATAGACTTAGAACTACTTAAACCTAACTAACCTAAGGACATCACACACATCCATGCCCTAGGCAGGATTCGAATCTGCGACCGTAGCAGCAGCGTGGTTCCGGACTGAAGCGCCTAGAACCTCTCTGCCGCAAAGGCAGACTGTTAGCGTATTATCCAGACAATGGTTAGCGCAGCGGGAAGAGTACAGACTAGTAATCCGATGGTCGTGGTGTCGAATCTCTATGCAGAAACATTTTTTTCCTCTTTTACTTTCAATTTTTACTTTACTTACAAGGAAAACAAACCAAAATAATGGTCAATATTTTCTATTTAATAATATGTTAGTAAAAGGCAAGAAAAAAATAGGTCATCCAAAATATGGGATTGCAGATAAATTTCCAGGAAGTCCTGATCCATTGTAAACGAAACGAAAACTACTTACTGTATGGATACGTAAGTATGCGTGCGACACTATGCGTACCTAATAAGTTGCAAAACGCCACGCATAAAAAAGGTACTTTCCGGTGCTCATACTCCGGATTCTACTAGTGATAAAAAGGTAGGGTCAAGTATTTTGGATAGCACTAGGGCTAAGGACCATTTGTTTACCAAACAGAAGGATCGTCTTATTGTCACTATACTATAGTAAAAGGTCAAATTATGAATATTAGACACTGCCTCCTGCTTCGGGAAATGAAGCAAATCCGTCGGTTCTTTTTGCATTTGATGTGGTCTATGGTGGGCTTGATGGGACATATGGAGGGACCATTTGTTCATGGGTGATTTCTCGGGAAACCACACGAAAATTGTTATTATACGTTCGTCGTCACCAGCAGACCAAAACGCAACTGAGTATTCCAAGACTTCTATGCACAGGAAATGTCTGACATGCTTACGATATATTCCTTAGATCCTGATCTCGAACAGTCTTGAAAATTTTCTTGATATATTTATCCGTTTTCAAGATACAGAGGTTCGAAGTTACCTCACATCTGCACGTAAAATACATACATAAAATCCTGTGGGAGGCGAAAACGTACTTTATAAAGTGACGTGGCACGGAGACATGCTGTAAAATGTCTTTGTCATCATCTGGGAGCCCCGTATTGTAGTACTGAAGCATATGCAAAAATTTTTGCACGTAAAATTCGATTTGAGGTGTAAAATTAATTTTGCGTTATTTCAGTTTCACATTAGTAAACTATCTAAATTTTACTGATCTGTGTGAGTTACATGACCAACTGCAGCAGGGGAAAGGAGGGAATCAGCGGAAAAACGCTCCTATCGGAGCACGAAGAAATGCGAATATATTCCAGTTTATTTAAAAGACTGACTGAAAAGTGGGATACCAGCTGCACCATTCTACCTTCCAAAACACTTTTAAAAATCTGGTATGCGAACATATTAGCGATTTTTTATGCAGAGGAGAAGAAGACAGGGCAGAGGCCAAGAGAGGGAAAAGTAATAAATACTGGAAGATAGTAGACAATGGTTGAGATACGGAGAGAGTGAAGGAGACAACGGCAGTGTGAGAGAAAGAGAGGGACACAATGGTAATGGAACATTGTTGACAGTGAGAGAACAGTGTTAGGGAAAGAGTGAAGGAGAGAGGGTCCCGAGGGGGGGGGGGAGGACGAATAAAGAGGAAGTAGAAATGGGTGAGAGCCAGTGATAGTAAGAGACAGAGTATACGAGAATGACAACGAGCAAGAGAGAGACTGACAGTGAGAAGAGACACCAGCAGTACGAAGGAAGGAATGACAAATCAGCAGTGAGAGAGAGCAACGTACAATAATTGTACTTTGGACTTGTATGGCTATTTGGCTGCAATAAGCTTATTTTCGGTAAGGGAGAGCAAGAGGGAGACAGTGGCAGTGGGAGAAGATTGTAGTAGTAGGAAAGATCGGAGGTGACTGTGGCTGTAACACAGGAGACAATGACAGAGAGACACAGAGATAATGACAAAGAGTGGACTGAATGAGTCAGTGAGAAAGGACAGTTCGGGGTGGATGAGCTATCCGACTTAACAGCGATGGGCTGTAACTCACTTACAGTGAGGAGAGCTTGTGGGAGTTTGAGCTGAGTTACATTTTCAAAAAAGCGCGAGTATGTTCGCATACCAAAATTTTTGGGAAATTTTTTAAAGATGCTGAGGAAGGTAGACTGAGGCAGCTAGTACCCTATTTTTCAGTTAGAGTCTTTTAAATAAACAGAACATATTCGCACTTTTATCCTTCGACGGCAGCATTTTTCTGCTGATACGAATGGCGTTCGGACCGTGCGCTGCAGGATCTGCGTTGTTAGTACAGTTGGTGTCAAGGCTTGCCGGTAGACGCCGATAGTGGTACGACAACGTAGAGCAGAAAAACAAGAAGCAATGTGCATTACTCTTGCAGGTATTCATAATGGGCTCGGACAAGGTGAGCATGGCTTTACTCGTCAAGGTGTTTTATCAACACAATAGCAATAGTGTAAGTAGTGTAAATAAAAGACCGCTATGTGTAAGAAGCGTGAAGCGCACTTTGAATGTATCCTGGTGGCTAAAAGAGCCACGCGCACTTTGAATAAGAAAGTGCTATCTGACACTGAAATCAACGTAAAAGATTGGCTCGCCACCAACTCTAGCCACACGTCAAATAAGAGGTTGCACTGAGTCGGAAAATTACTTAATTTATTCATAAGAAAAACTCACAAAAGAATATTCATTGCAAAGTCACTGATAAAGAATGGGATGTAATTATTAATATGATCCAGGCATTGTTCCCATGAATCAAATATTGAATAAAGTAAAGAGTGCGCGAACAGTGTGCATAAGTGCAGCTTGCAGCAACATTCCTGAAAACGAGATCCATTCCAGAGTATTTGTTTTAAATAAAAAAAGGACACTAATTATTGGACCTGTGCACATGGAAACGCTATGGATGGGCTAACAAGGAAAACTACAAGGTAAATGGCGTAGGTAACGGAGACGTAACATCGGTACACTGGATAATATTGGAGGCAAAATTATTTATTCCTTAAAACATTGGAGTAATGCATCTATAGAACTGCTGTTGCCTGGTAATTAAGTACAATTGCTTGTGAAACGCTATACGTTTCACAACAGATTCGTGTGCCCACGTGGTTCGGGGAGACACACTTTCTACCTGCCGTGGCGAAATTTTAGTAGCATCAAATCACGCAGTCGCGAACAATTAACATTTTACAGAGGACACATTTGAATAGACAACGGATAAAGCGAGAGGGCCAACAAACTCTAACATTAACCCATGTGGATGGTTTCCACCGGACATAAAGTAATGAGACAAAGAAAATTCGCGAAGAAGCAAAAATTACCAAGATTCGGAAAAGATTAGAATGCATACACACGCAGTTGCAGGCACAGAAACATTCACACTGACCCGAGGGCGCTTCAACATATACAACACCTTTGTGCTACGTTCTTCTTACGGATCAAAGTCAAGTCAGCATTAGGAATCAAACTGAAAGTCTGCATAAGCCTTGCATTCCTTGCTGCGACCAGCAAATCAATCTTTATAAGATGAAACGCGAGACCGAAAGGTTAAAGCTCCCAGCTTGATATGAGACAACGCGCCACGTGGTTAAGTCAACTCACCCATCTTCGAAGAGACTTCGGCTGCAGACCCTCGGCGAGCTGGAAGCAGACTGCCTGTCACACACTCCGTCTTCCACGCGACCCCGTGGTCAGGAAAACCCAGAGATGAGGCTTCCGCCACCAACCTAACACCGGTAACTTTCACAAACCTCTTTGCCTACCTGAAAAGTACAAGGGTTGGCCCTCCTGTACGACTACCCCTGATTCTCTGCAGCAGACTAAACCACTGTACTTCAGATTGAGCAACGTTTGTAACCTGGAGCTTAACCATGGAACGCAATTAAGAAGTATTACCATCTCCCATGGAAATTAGAATGCGATTCTTTCAATGGTTTATTCGTTATTTCTCTTCCCCACAGTCTTACAAACTTCCTACAATCACTCGCATTTCATGTGGGATCTCTCAAATAGCGAAAGTTTAGTTATAACCACCCTGAATATTTGTTACTTTATATCTTATAATTTGCACATCCTGAGGTGATATTCATCGTAAGAACAGAGGAAGCACTGGTTTTCTTGGCATCTCGGACACATTATAAAGGCCAATTTTTACAGTTACATGATGGTTTTAAAGTTTCTATAGAAAGAAACTTGTTTTACATTATACAGGTTTCTCTCTCATTGCACAGGGTCGCAGAAATCCTCATGTAAAATATATTTCACTTAATATTGGGAGTGGAATTCATTTAGATGCAGTCTTCTCGAGATGATATTTTTTCTCTTATGATGAGACAAGAACAGTTTGGAAGCTTTTTGATCAAATTCTTTATCGGAGGATAAAAAGAGACGTCGCGGTTTTTCTTAGCCAGGGCATAAGGTCATTCGGAGGAGCGGCTGGAAATCACATCACTACTACGTGATGACAGTTGTTCCTGAAAAATTTTATCGTATAATTGTGGATTTCTTTGTCGATCTGTCGAATAAAATAAAAGAAAAAAATTGTTCGCCTGCACTTAAAGGCTTTATCACATCATCAGAAAGTTTTTATATAATTTTGTTGTAAGTTTTATATACTTTGATTAAATAATGACGACATTCCAACATTTTTCCTCATAGTCTTCCACCAAATTTTCCTTTGCCTTTCCTTTACATGCTTTTTATAAAAATATTAATAACTACAATACACTGAGCATTATTTCTGTCTATTTGCAGTTTAAGTAACGTAAAAACTGGAAATAAAAAATGTTTCTGTGCAGGGACTCGACCCCACAACCTTCAGACTACTGTTCTGCACGCTTTCTGATGCGTCAACCGCTGTCCGGAGACTACCTTCGCATAAAAGGCTGATGCCTCGCCAAACTCGCTCCACAATTAACGTTTTTTTCTAAGCGCTTGGCCACCATGGGCTCCCACTTCTGTCACTTTCATTTGCTGTCAAGCTCTACACATATCATAAATTTGAGCGAAAGCGGTGGTGACGAGTAGGAGCGGTTGGCTTGTCGGTGCTGAAGTTCCACAGTTCACAACTTGCATTTTGTATATGGATGATGGAATTCACACAGTGGGATAATAAATCACCACAATAACCAGCTGTGGACATATGCAGATCATCGAGCGATCGTGGAAGCAAGGCACCAGGTTCACTTTAGCATCAATATGTGGCCTGGAATTCTGACTGAATACTCGTTGGAGCATTCACATTACCGGCCAAAGCAACACGCGCTGTTTATTACCAAGTATTCCACGACAAATTATCCGCGGTAACTACGATCTGATTATTGTCTTTGTCCATGGTATCCCCATATTGAGATTGCTCCTTGAGGATAGATTCTGTAGCAGGACTGTGTGTTACATTCATGATTCATTCATACCTCGCGTTATTTCCTTCCCTAGTCTGAGCTTATGCTCCCTTTTTAGTTATGTCGATATCGACGCGAGTCTAAACTCTAGTCTTAGTTTATTTTCCTTCCTTCGTTAATTTTTTATTGCTGTAAGTTGTATCTTAAATGACACGCTATCAGCATCTTGAAAAATAAATCCTAATCTTGTTTATGACTATGCACCAAGTTTAATTGCTTCGTAGCTATTTTTAAACTAATTACTTGGTCGTATTCAATTCAGTTCAGTTCAATTCAATTTACTGCCACCAATTTTAGACGTGTTACGTGGAAACTCAAAACAGGTGGTACATATTCAAGAATCGTCGTGATATTCAATGTTTCATATATGTACGTAGTAATGAGTTATGAGTTATGTTAACAGCAGCCACTGGTAATATTAATGTAGAAATAAACAGTGTGTAGAAAGTAATAATCAATTAAAAAGATAAAATAATAAGAATTAACTTAAATTCCAGGCGAATAATTTCCACTTTTTATTACCAGATATGTTACTGACAGCCTTCGAAGAACTAGCGGTTTGCCGATTAACTATAGCTCTTCCTACTAATATCAAAAAAGTTTCCGCTTGAGAGCGTTCTGCAGCGTATGTGCCTCCGATGCGTCCAAACAGGAAAAACGCGCTGTTATTCTTTTCTTGGCTGCCAAAAGACTAACACTGGTAGGCATCCATCAGATAATTAAGAGTATGGGACAGCATGTCTGGCAAAAACCACCGTTGTGCAATAGTATACCAAGTCCTGTGCTGGTCGCGATTCGGCACAAGACGCCGTTCGATCTGGGAGGCCAGCCTCATCCATTATGGATTATGTCAACTCAAGTGAGTACGCACCAGGCAGGCAGAATCCTCCTTTTCGTTCGATGATGAAGTTGTATTCTAGTAGAGTTGGAGAGCCTCTGCAATGCTGTTCGAGTTTTGGGGGAATACCAAGAGGGCTGAGGTGTGAATGGGAATTTGAATTGGGAAGGAAGGCGTGCTAGGGTAGTCGGTGCAGTTGTGCAAAGCCAGTGTGCCAGGTTGGCGTAGTGGTTAGCGCATCTGCCTAGTGAGTAGGAGACCCAGGACCGAATCCCAGCCTCGGTACAAATTTTCATTCATCCCTTCAGTCTACATATATACATCACAGATGTTCGATCCTTGAAAAAGTCTCTGGAACCATATAGTTTCATTCGATCTAGTGAGAGACATTCGAGCACCCACCGTATAATCCTAACTTCTCCCGAAACATTCATCGCACTCTCAGTCCCTTAAAAAAGACCTTGAAAGATCAACTGTTCCTGTCAGACGAGGATGTGCTGTAGGCTGTCACGGACTTCTTCACAAAGCAGGATACGGTGTTTTACCAAATGGGTATCTACAACAAAGCGTGCCGGTGGGACTATTGTCTCAGTGCTCACTGCGATTTTGTCTGGTTGACATACCAATTCTGGACTGTATGGCCTTCGAACATAAACTTTTTGATCGCCTCTCATACACTCTAAGGCAAAAAAAAAAAAAAAAAAAAAAAGTAAGACGCATCGCGAAGGAATTATCCGAATGGGACGAAAATTGGTAGATATGATTACATGTACAGATAGACAAACAATTTCAAAAAAAAAAGTAGGATGATGTATTCAAAGGAAAGAGCTCCACAAAATGAGCAAGTCAGTAACACGTTGGCCCACCGCTGGCCTTATGCAAGCAGTTATCCAGCTTGGCATTGATTGACAGAGTTGTTAGATGTCGTCCTGAGGGGTATCAAGTCAAATTCTGTCCAATTGGCGCGTTAGATCGTCAAAATCCCAAGATGATCGGAGGGCCCAGCCCATAATGCTTCAAACGTTCTCAGTTGGGGAGAGATCCGGTTACTTTGCTGGCCAAGGTAGGGTTTGGCAAGCACGAGGATAAGTAGTAGAAACTCTCACCTTGTGCGGGCGGGCATTATCTTGCTGAAATGTAAGCCCAGGATGGCTTGCCATCAAGAGAGTCAAACGTGGCGTAGAATATCGTCGACGTACCGCTATGCTGTAAAGGCACCACGGATGACAACCAAAGGGGTCCTGCTATGAAATGAAACGGCACCCCAAATCATCACTGATGGCTGTCGGGCTGTCTGCCGGGCGACAGTCAGGTTGGTATCCCACCGCTGTTCGGGGCGTTTTCAGACGAATCTTCGGTGGTCATCAGGGCTCAGTTCGAAGCGGAACTCAACACTGAAGACAATTATACTCCAGTCAACGAGAATCCATGCCGAATATGCCCGACACTACAAACTGACTTCCTGGTGTACAGCGGTCAATGGTAGTCTGCACAAGGGGTACCGTGAGCTCAATCGCCTTTCTGTGAGCCGCTTGTTAATGGTTCTCGTGGTCACTGAAGCACCAGTTGCACCTCGGATCGATGATAATGATGAATCGGGGGTTCTGAGTATCTCTCTGATGATTGATCGGTTCTCACGTTCCGACATCTCTCTCAGTCGACCGCTTCGTTCTTGTCACTGTGTTCGGCCATGGTTCATCCTTTCCTACCAACATCGTCGAAGAGTGGCATCACTCCTACTGAAATGTCGAGCAATTCGCCGATTACTCCAACTGTTTTCTTCGAGCCCAGCTGCACGTTCTCCCTCAAATGCTGACATATGCGTATATTGTTCACGCGTCTGTCTGCGAGGCACAGTTACTGTCCGTGTACTCGGAATGAAACTCGTAACGAGTTTTTCCCTGATATCGACATGTTCCCTCTTTACTATCCTTTAGAGCTTCGCGGTGAAATTGAGCTGCAGTGCCACACATTCATCCATCGGCCGCCAAAGTTTACATTTTTGCATTTTCTATCGATAACTGTATGAGTATAAATTTGTGACCAATTTGCATAACTCCTTTGTGATGCGTCAGTTTTGTCTTAGAATGTTTATGTATTTAAAAGTTTCTCTTAATTACATTTAGATTTACACGAAACGAATTCGCAGTTGCGAAAACGAAAAACCTTCAGCTGCATAAGGAAATGACGACCATGAAAACTTGTGCCGGACCGGAACTCTAACCCGAATTTCCTGCTTTAAGCGAGTGGCCGCCTTAACCGTTTGGCTATCCGTGCACGACTCACGGTCAGACTCAAACTTCCACATGTCGTCGTTCCTGCGTCACAACCTCTACTCGTACACATATAATGTAATTTCCGTACAGGGAGGACTTTTTAATTGAAAGACGCTGTCTGGTATCGTGGGATACGCATACGTCTCCGAAGGAACATTACATCGTTCTTCTTAACAACACAGGCACTAAAATATCCTATTATATTTATATTTGCCTATCGTTATTAATAGTGGAGTAAACGCTTCTTATGACTGTTGACATTATTTTGATATTCGGAGTGTCTACTTAATCTTATAGGTGAAAGTTGAGCAAAATCCCCAAGACTGGTAAAGTTTTACAGAAGTTCGAAATATAGTGCGTGCTCCAATGCGAGATGCTTTTAATAATTTCCATAACGAAACGCTGTCTCGAAATCTGGCAGAAAGCCCAAAGAGATTCAGGTCGTACATTAAACACACAAGTTGTAAGACGCTATCAATACATTCACTGCGCGATAACAACGGTGAAGTCACTGATGACACTGCCACTAAAGCAGAGTTATTAAACACGGTTTTCCGAAACTCCTTCACCAAAGATGACGAAGTAAATGTTCCTGAATTCCTATCAAAATCAACTGCCAAGATGAGAAACAAAGAACTAGATACCCTCGCTGTCACAAAGCAGCTTAAATCACTTAATAAAGGCAAGGCTTCCTGTCCAGTTTGTATACCAGTCAGGTTCCTCTCAGAGTATGCTGATACAATAGCTCCATATTTAGCATTTATATACAATCTCTCGCTCACAGAAATATCCGTACCTAAAGACTGTTGAATTGCTCAAGTCACACCAATACCCAAAAAGGGAAGTAGGAATAATCCGCTGAATTACAGGCCCATATCACTAACGTCGATTTGCAGCAGGGTTTTGGAACATATACTGTATTATGAAGTACCTCGAACAAAACGATTTATTGACACATAGTCCGCACGGATTCAGAAAACATGGTTCTTGTGAAACACAACTAGCTCTTTATACTCATGAAGTAGTGAGTACTGTCGACAGGGAATGTCAGATTGATTCCATATTTTTAGATTTCCAGAAGCCTTTCGACTCTGTTCCTCACAAGAGTCTTCTAACCAAACTGCCTGCCTATGGAATATCGCTTCAGTTGTGCGACTGGATTCGTGATTTCCTGTCAGAAAGGTCACAGTTCGTAGTAATAGATGGAAAGTCATCGAGTAAAACAGAAGTAATATCCAGCGTTCCCCAAGGAATTGTTATAGGCCCTCTACTGTTCCTGATCTATATTAACGATATAGGAGACAATCTTAGTAGCCGTCTTAAATTGTTTGCTGATGATGCTGTCATTTACCGTCTTGTAAAGTCATCATGTGACCAAAACGAATTACAAAATGATTTAGATAAGATATCTGTAGGGTGCGAAAAGTGGCAATTGACCCTGAATAAAGAAAAGTGTGAAGTTATTCTCATGAGTATTAAAAGAAATCTATTAAATTTCGATTACGCGAGAAGTCACACAAATCTGAAAGCTGTAAATTCGCCTAAATACTTAGGATTTACAATTACAAATAACCTAAATTGGAACGATCACATAGATAATGTCATGGGTAGAGCAAACCAAAGACTGCGATTCATTGGCAGAACACTTAGAAGGTGCAACAGGTCTACTAAAGAGATTGCTTAACCACACTTGTTCACACTATTCAGGAGTATTGCTGTGCAGTGTGGGATCCGCACCAGGTGGGACTGATGGATGATATCGAAGGAGTACAAAGAAGGGCGGCTCGTTTTGTATTATCGCGAAATAGGGGAGATAGTGCCACAGACATGATACGTGAGTTGGAGTGGCAATCATTAAAACAAAGGCGTTATTCGTTGCGACAGGATATTCTCATGAAATTTCAATCACCAGTTTTCTCCTCCGATTGCGAAAACATTCTATTGGCACCCACCTTACATAGGGAGAAATGATCATCACGATAAAATAAGAGAAATCAGGGCTCGCACAGAAAAATTTAAGCCCTTGTTTTTCCCCCGGACCGTTCGAGTGTGGAACGGTAGAGAGACAGCTTGAAGGTGGTTCATTGAACCCTCTGCCAGGCACTTTATTGTGAATAGCAGAGTAATCACGTGGATATAGATGTAAATGTAGATGTAGATGAGCTGTTGCCTTTTAGATATTCGATGTGCATCCATAAGTTTTAGTCTCTTGGAATTGTTTACGGCTTGCACTATTAAAATCTGCAGTCTCTCTCTACCTGAAAAGGTGGAAACTGAAAATGACATGATCAACGGAACCTTCCTCTACACATTCACAGACTGATGTGTTATTACATCCCACTCGATGCAGATACTTGGGATATATACCGTGGACCTCTTAATAGGTACACCAATACATCAACCCTGAGCAGTTTCAGCATGCCCCCAATGCTTGGGAAGATGGTGATACCCGCCTTGTAGTGCTTCTAGTGTCCCAGTCAGACTGCCATTCATCTAACTTCCAGGCTCGTGACTTCGTCGAAGGGAAAGCGATAGTCTGACCATCCGCAATTTAAACAGCCCTTGTGAGGTGGAACTTCCTGTTAGAGCGTAGAAAGTCTCTTAATAGCCACTCAGGTAATTACTGGTGTCATAGTTTCCCTCTCAGAATGTCGCTGTATTCAGTCAATCTCAATGCTTTCAGACAGAATGACCATATCACACCGTCTGTTAACTTATTTGGTCACTGTCAGCGTTTGCATTAGCTTTCATGCTACGCTAGTCAGCAATTCAATATCTTAAGTTCTTTTTATCGAATAATGTGGCATTCCAGGTGCCTGTGCGGCAGTTTTCGTACTTGGTTATGGACTGATCCCAAGTTCGTCTCAATTATTCAAAACACAGTCCGTTTCACGTGAAAACTCTAATACTATTTTCACACGTTCTGTCAGCCGGCGGTGGAATGCAGCAAACTAAACGGGTCGAAGAAGTGCATCAGTACAGTGTAGTCCCCAGTAGGGTAAGGTGACGTATTTTCGTATGGTAGCGTAATTCTGGATAGGTGGATATTTGCTCCCTGGACAGTGCTGTCGATACGAAAACTAGCTGAACTAATTGGGCTTCAGCCAAGAGCATCAGTCGCGTTCCGTGCTCTCAGGTGATTTTTTTCTTAATATCAACATTTGAATATAATATTTTGTAGGTATAATGTAAGCATCACAACTACATGGTAAGTAGTTTGATATTTTAGTCTTATTTATTACTAAGATGTCATATTTAATGAAATTTGCGACTAGCTTTTAAATGAAATGAGTCATTACATGTTTAGGTAGTTCAGCTATGTTTGTCATGTGGTACAGGTGCCTGTTTTCGAATACCACTAGGGGGCCTAATTTTTATCATCTGGCAAATGGGCCCTTTATACATTTCGCTTTTCATTTCTTCTCAGGAAATGGGTGGGAAGGAAAGAAAGTGCTGGGCAGAGGAACATATGAGGAAGGCAGTGAAAGCTATCAGAAATAAAGAAATGGGGCTCCTAAAGGCGTCCAAAGTGTTTTAAGTGCCAAAATCTACACTCTTAGATTATGTAAAACAGGAAACTTGGATGAGAAACTGGGCTCTAGGACTGGCAGAGAATGTGCTTTAGGAAATGTTCTTGAGAATGAAGTTTTCAAATATTGCTACGTTGTGGACGAGAGATTTTATGGGCTACTGAGGAGAGATATTCGAAGTTTAGCGTATCAGCTAGATGTCCGAAACAATATTAAACGTACTTTTGCTCTAAAAAAGCACATTGCTGGTAAAAAAATGGCTATGTGACTTTTTAAAAGGCATTAAGTGTATTATTTTAAAAAATCTGATCTTATCTCAATAGCCAGAGCAAAGAGTTCGCCAAAGGAAAAGTTTCTGCATTTTTCGATATTTTGCAACGTTGACCCTAAAAGGTTTACAATAAGGATGAAGCTGGAGTATGTTTAGTTCAGGGAACTTGGTCTGAAGTACTGAGTGTGAAAGGTAAAAAGCAGGTTGCAAGACTATCTTCAGCAGAGAGAAGCTCCTTCATTACAGTTGTTACCTGTATAAATGCTATAGGGACATTTATTCCACCCCTTAACGTATTTCAGCGAGTGAGGATGAAGCCAGAACTTTTAAAGGCACATCACCAGGGACAGTAGCGACATGCCACCCATCTGGATGGATACAGGCTCATATCTTCGCACAATGGCTGCAGCATTTTATTGGAATTGTGAAACCATCTGCAAGGACCCAGTTGTGCTCATTTTAGATGTCCACTACCTGTATACGAGAAATCAGGTTGTTATTTAGTTGGGAAAAAAGCTTGGAGTAATACTTGCATGCATGCCACCCCATAGCACCCATAAGCCACAGCCATTCAAAAGTGTTTGCACACAAAAAATTGATCTCTGGCTTGACAACCATCCATTTCAAGTATATATATATATATATATATATATATATATATATATATATATATATATATATATATATATATATATGTGTGTGTGTGTGTGTGTGTGTGTGTGTATGTGTGTGTGAGTGTGTGTGTGTGTGCTTGTGTGTATGTGTGTGCTACGAATATGGATAAAGTTAGGAAAACTGTTACTATGAAATGACACTCATGCACTCACTCGCACCTCACTCGCAATCAGTCACACTATCACTCTGTCGAACTGTCCCTCAATATAACGGAGAAAAGGTGAAAGGTGCTATACCTGGTATTAAAACGGAAGTAAAACCACAGAAGAGCAGAAAGGAAAGAAAAAGTTGAGCCAGTCACCCTGTTATCACGTTAAAAACATGTCCCAAAAATTTCCGGAAACCAGCTGGACAAGTCGTAAAACCGTAAAACTCTAACGAAATTCGTCTGAACGTTACTTAAAATCGAGGGCAGATCTGTCGGCAAATTTGCCGCTGCCCGCTGGTCGGAAAATACAACACAGTCTAATAAAATGGGTCGCGCAGTGATCCTCATCCCATAACCACTACACACTAGAGGGTCCTCTCGCCGGAGGAAGAAGTCACGCGTCACAGAGCTGTGGCCTATGCGAAGACGAGTAAGGAGAACCTTGTCTCGCCGACGTAGCTGGGACGAGGTACGCCACGGCCGCGTTAAGGGCTTTAGTAGACGGAGCTTATTGTCTGTCACTTCTAGCCACTCATCTTCCCATCGACTCAAGACTATATAGCTATCTCAACATCGAGACTAGAGCATGGAGGAGGTTGGCGCACTGAACGAGTTGGGGATCAAGGCACTCCTCTTTGGCTGCTGTGTCTGCTCTATCGTTTCCCTCAATATCCACATGCCCTGGCACCCAGCAAAAGGACACAGCCCCCTTCCTAGCCGTTGTAGCCGGAGGAGGGTGTCCTGGATGTCATGAACTTCTTTATCAGCTGGCATCCATTTCAAACTGTGTGACTATAGTTGAAGATGAGAAAATATTTGTGTAAGCTTATGCACAAGCCGCAAATAAGCAAACAGCTATAAATGGTTTCAAGAAGTGTGGAATAATTCTATTCAATCCAAACGTTCTTGATGGTGGAGACTTCCTCCCACAGGAAACGAGTACAGTCTAAAAAACAGATGAAGGTGACTACTGCGAAGATATAGAAAATTATTCTACAGCCACTGTTTCACCATTTCAAATGCGCCCATCGCCAGTCTTAACTCTCTTTTACAACTTGCTGCGAAAAATCCTCAGCCTTCAGCTCAAGATAAGCTAAAATGCATGAGAGCAATTTTAGAACAACTAGGAAATCTTCAAAAAGGGGAAACATCAAAGCACCAAAGCACCCAAAAGGCCAGCCAGAAGTACTCAAAGGAGGCTAAAATGAGTAGGCGACAAAGAAAATCGACATGATAGTTATTATCTGCTGAGGAGTCATGATGTTCTATTTCCCTTGTCTCAGCAGAGGAAGAAGATAGCGCAGATGAGGAATGCAACTACTGTTCTGTGCCATACTGGAAAGATAAACCCGGAGGAGATTGGATAAGGCGCTCAGAATGTTTACGCTGGGTACGTGAAGTGTGTACTGGGACTGAGAAACATGACTGGAAGACGTACAAATGTGAGAACTGCAAATGACACATTGCGTCAACGTAATAATAATTATATCATTATTGTAATCAAATTGGAATATCTCAACAATACTTTTTATATTTTTTGTGATAAAACAATATTCCTATAGATATGCAATCTTGAATTTTCCTTCGGAAATAACCCCACCCGAAATTAGGAACCACAACTATCTGATATTGCACACCCTTTTAGTACATTCTCAAAAATTCACAAGTTTCATTGACATAAGTTATGAAATGTAATCGGTTGATTTTCGCTATAAAAGGTTGTATATAATAAAAATCTATTATGTATTACGTAAGTTACTCATTTTCGGGAACTGTCAGCTGATTTTTGACCAACCATGTCCTTAGATTTCCTTAGCTATCCGAAAATAGGAAACTTTTCTCTAATCTGTCTAACACACTTGTGAGATAAAATGGAGTTGTGGTAGCAGTCGTAAAAAAAGTAACGCACGTAAGAATACAATATCGAAGTTCAGGGGGCCCTCTACGTGGTAACCATTAATCTTTGGAAGGCCTCTGTTAGATTTCTTTCATGCTATTTTGCTCGATTTGTTGTTGTTTACGTCATAAATTTGCACCTCTAAATTTACTGTGGTATTTCTAAATCGATCTGGGAGGAGACTGAGCAGTGGCATATGTTATATTGACATATAAACACGAACAACTTGTCATGCAACACTTTCAAACACATTTCTATATGTAATTCTTATCATACAGTATTTCCTATGAAACTCACATCCGCCTTCTTTACGTAGGTTATATAATGTCTTAAGATATTGTCATCTCCTTCCCATCTGGTGTGAAAGGATGAATGAGTGAGTATTTGTATAGCATGTTCGGTGGTTGCAGAGTAGTTCTGTCTGCTAGAGAACTGTAGGACCAACGTCTGATTTGGTAGATACGATTTCTAAGGTAGAGAGGTTTGCCACCTTGGTGTGGTTCTGTCCGTCCCTTGTCAGGTTGGTAAAGGAAGCTACCTCTCTGGTCACTTCCTATAGTATCTGTGGGACACCCTCGGAAGGGTCCCATGCTATTCGCTCTGCAGGAAGTCTCGTAAGTGATAACATGTCCGGGTAAGCCCGTGTTTGGTGAGTACGAAGGACAATGAAATTCTTAAGTTTTCAGCCTAACTGAAATACTAATTACTTATCTTACAGATATACATCGAAAATGTTTTATATATTATTTTAAATCAGGATGCAGTGCGATTTTAGTGTTGATTTCGGAGTGTATTGCGGTAGTTTCTTTGTTTCCACTCCAATAAAGGAAAGTGGAAGCACTTTGTCAGAAGGCGTAATTCTGATTAAAATCATCGCTCTTTAATGTGAATGTACGTATAAGCGTTTTCTATTGTAGAAAGTCTTGAAATTAATAATTTCTCTTTGTGTTCAACCCACGTGGTATGTGCTTTGTAGTAGCAGTACAAAGTGCTGGTAAAATTGTTTGAGCCATCAGGTCAATGCTATGTCGTTATTAACGCAATTCGGAAGTTTCGTTTGTACCTAATGTGTTTGGATTTGATTTCGTCATTAAAATCGTTGTGGTATTCCACATGTTCTGTAAATGTACTTGTGCACGTGGAACATGTGCTAATAACAAAACTAGCCCTCAGTTACTCTTTTACATAATATTTCGCGTATTTACACTTAAGTAATCGTTATCCCGAGCAGTTTTCCTATTTCACAATTTATAAAAAGATTTTTACAGAGCATTTTGGTAAGATTGTGGATATATCGAAACACGTGATCTTTGTCTAAGCTCTCAATACCAGTCTGTGGTTATCTAATGGGAACACGACTACGCCAGGAGTGGAATTTCTTTGCTTAAATAGAATGTATTGTTGATGGTTGTTTCTTTTTTGTGTACCCTTGAACTAGTTTTGTGTGCTTGTTTGAATGCGGTATCCCAACCTGTTTCCTATTCTTTGTTTCCTATTCTTTGAAAATCACGTTTTATGCTAATTGAACCCACTCTGAGTAATGCTTTTCGTAATTAATTGGCAACAGTAAATAAGGCACCAGCTTTGAGGCAGACTTAGCGTGTGTTATACGTTTTATGGAACATTGATGAATTTTAAAATAAATATCAAAGTTTAAACTTGCTTTATTTTTCTTTAATTTAATTTTCCCCATCATCTAATTACTTAAAATAATAAAATTATAAAAAAGTGAGCTGATAGTGTGGGTGACTATTCCATAGATTTAAAAATTCATAACAGTAGTAAAAACTTGTCAGTCACCCACGCATACCTTCCACCCTAGGTTCGGAAGGTTTAAAAACGCTAGGCTCATTATATCTTTCATGAAAGAAAAAGATGCCGAAACAAGATTTTCAGTGTTTGTGTGTAATGGAGCGAGTACGTGACAGTGTGACTAATACTCGTAATTTCTTAAAGTTATTTTAATCTACCGAAGTACTGTTCTAATAGCATTTGAGACCTTTTTAAAACAGGAATGACTGTAATGGTTGCGTTAGAAGTCATAAAAGAGCCTGGAAATTGTTTGGAGTCCAGTGTTACCAACGCAGCACACAACAGGTTTCTTTGTTTTTCATGGTTGATCAAGGCATAAGGCCGTATCTTACATAGAAACTGATATTTCTCAAATTTTATTCATTTTGACACACTTATTAGGGGAGGTTTTACATTTACGCTTAGAACTATTGGGACAGAAACAGTAAAAAGGGGAAAGATTTAACTGAAGAAAACATAATATATATTTGTATGTGAGGAATAGAACGGCGGGGACAACTGAAAGGAAGGTAGATTTAGACTATGAACCACAGTGTCAATGAAAATGAGATAGAAGAGGGACTTAGGGAAGTGGAGAAAACAAGTAATGAAGAGAGAAGGAAAAATAATCTGACGTGACTGACTGAGAAACGAAAAGGAAAAAGAAGCATAATAGGAAGGAGAAGTGAGCATTGACAGAGATAAATGGCCATACGTTTTAATTTCTGAGGTAGTACTTACCAGGAAGACAAAAGGAAGTGTTTTAGATTTTTATTAAATGCAACAGAGTAAAGAATTAGGCATAGAGGACAGGGTAGCTTGTTCGAGGTATGGACAGCGGCAACCGATGGAGTTTGAGGAAGTTTCTGTTTTATGAATGGGTACAATTAGGATCCAAAATAAATGTGACCTTGTGTAGCTATTATGATGAGAAGACAGGTACTTAATCTGCCATGCGAAATTCTGATGGGTGAGTGCAGTTCTCAGAACCGAAGAAATAGATGTAGCGTATGATGGCCACGTAATGTAACTGGTCACAATAGTTACAACTGTGTATCTCCAGAAGACAGATGTTAGAGACGTAACACACAGAAGCATTCTTAGCTGGGTTCACTTCCATTCCCACACAAACTTCGCACAAGATCACTTGGAACGATGATTTGACTCTAATATTGTGAGCATTTTCTCGTAGGAGTAGTTATTGCGAAAAGATTTGATAGGAAACTTTAGCAAGCATTTTAATACTGTATTCTTTTTTCCCACTGAGAGATTAATATTACTCTTCTCACTGTTTTAGGCAGAGTCACCATGTAAGAGGTTCCTGCTTCTAATTATTCCTATGATTTTTCTATGATTTATACAAAATTCGACGATTTTTCAATCTAGTTCTAGAACAAACGGTCACTTTAATTTAATGGAGAATTTCTTTAATGACATATTTAATTCGCTGGCCACATAATATCTGAGTATGATAACGGTTCTTATAAAATGCAATGGATAACTATTTCATTTACATCGTTTAATCAAAGGATCAGAATACCTCACCCAGCTTTACTTGTAGAAATTTTATCTTACTACTTCATGAGTTCGCTAAGAATAGGACAGAATTTGAAATACAGTGTGTCTCACCTAACTCTGCCACCTCAAATATCTCTGGGACAACAACAGATATTCAAAAACTGTTTTCACCACCATGAACGTACGGCTGTGGCTTAGGAAACCAAATACCATGCGAAATTTTAAAACGTAAACAATTACTATTTTCAATAAACTTGTGTACTGTTAAATAGACACCCCCTATTATGTCGTATGCAATCAATAGCATGAAAAATCACAAAAATCATGGCGTTGGTTGCATCGGAATACGCCAATTACATCCCGAGAAATTGCGAAGCGAATTTGTCGCTCGAAATAAACGAAGCGCACAGCTAGTGCACGTCCTGAGGCTCAAGCGTGCACCTCACCCTGCCGGTAATCGTGATGTGATTGACGTACTGCGTCAGTGGAGTGTTAATGTATGGTGTGGTATTGTATGACGACACAACATTGACGCATATTTCATTGATTGCACTCATACAGGGGGATAGTTTAGCCCCTTCTTGAGCTGTACCATACTTGAACCGGTCCACATCTTATAATGTGTCAAATAATGCGATATCAGAATGATGAATGTCCTGCGCATAATGTTTATTGTTGTGAAATGACAACTAGAGGTACAATTAGTGATAACACACTTAGTTTCACGTTTCTAAACCTCATAAGTTCTGAAATATGTGGCTTGTAAAGGATAGCAACGGCGTCAGTTTCTGACGTAATGCATGGTATGTAGTACTGTGCTCAGAGCAGGTGTTGCCTGCACAGGCGCCTGTATCCTACCGTGAAGATACCAATATCACCACGGCAAGCTCTACCTTCATTGTATAAGTGTCTCCTAATCTGGTCTGCTGAACTGCTCTCATACTGTAACGTAATGCACACACGTTGCCACATTAACACCTGTTTTGTTGTGACTTGTTACATTTGCCGTCATCTACTCGATATGCCGGCCTTCAGTAATGAAGAAAAACAAGATATTATTTTAATTAACGACGAATGTCACATAAATGCAACCGCAACTGTAACACTGTATGCTGAACGCTACCCAGATCGGCGGTGTCTGTAACGTCGAACCACTGGCAACATCTGCAAGACACTCACGGAAACAGGAAGCTGGGCTTCCACAAAACGTCGACGTACAACGCCAGCGTCTGGCAACGGAAACGAAATTGCTGTTCTGGCTGCTGTAGCGCACAGCACGAGGTGTAGGAATAAGCCACAGTTGTGTGTGCAGAATCTTGTACCGGCATAGGTTTCATCCGTTCCATATTTCACTGCACCAAGAACTGTACGGGAATGACTTTGAATCCCGCATAGCATTCTGTCGTTTTGCACTTTAGCAGTTGCAAGGTAATCCAGTATTCCTAAGCAATACGTTGTTTTCGGACAAAGCTTCATTTACAAATCATGGTAATGTGAATCTGCGGAACATGCACTACTGGTCCGTGCAAAATCCCCACTGAATTAGCCAAATTGCTCATCAACGACAGTGGAGTGTCAGTGTTTGATGCGGTATCGTTGCTAACTGTATTGTAGATCCCTATTTTGGTTGGTTCAAATGGTTCTCAGCACTATGGGACTCAACTGCTGAGGTCATTAGTCCCCTAGAACTTAGAACTACTTAAACCTAACTAACCTAAGGACATCACAAACATCCATGCCCGAGGCAGGATTCGAACCTGCGACCGTAGCGGTCTTGCGGTTCCAGACTGCAGCGCCTGTAACCGCACGGCCACTTCGGCCGGCAGATCCCTATTTTTACCGTGGAACCAGCGATATGCATCATTTCTTCAACACATACTAGCGCTGCTCATGGAGGATCTGGGATTGGAAACTCGTCTATCATTGTGGTTCCAACATGATGTATGTCCCGCACACTGTGCAAAAGTTGCCAGAGACGTTCTAGATGCGACATTTTCAAATAGGTGGATGGGGCGGGGTGGTACTGTGCGATGGCCAGCGCGGTTCCCCGACTTGACGCCATTAAACTTCTCTCTCTGGGGCGCAGTAAGAGACAGAGTGTATCAAGAACTCCCAACGACAGTAGAGGATATGCAACATCGTATTACCGCGGCGTGTGCAGCAATATGTGTAGAAACTCTATCATCTGTGCAACACTCTCTCATTACCTGTCTGCAAACGTCTATTGATGCAAACGGAGGGCACTTCGAACATATGTTGACGTGACACAGTTTCATTGGTCAAGATGTGGGTGTATTTTCTATGCTGGATGTAATGCACAACAATACAGTTTCTGTGGGCGACAGGGCACCTGTAAATGTGTTTAGCAAAGTGAATTCAAGGGTGTTATCTCTATTTGTAGCTCTAGTTGTCATTTCGCTAGAATAAACATACATATACAATTTGAAAAACGTAACTTTGCGTTGGAAGTCTTACTTTTTTATTTTTGTGGATTGTGCATACCTTCCCATTGTGTGAGTCCCTGACACAGGGAGCGTGAGGTGGACGCTTGAGTCTCGTAGTCACATTCCGCGGATCTACTTTACACATTGAGGAAATCTAACTATACTAACTGTACGAGAGAATGAAGTTTCTTTGTACCACAACAAACGTGATAGGCAACTCGCACACAAAGTATTCCCTACCAAAACTGTAAAAATAATGGTAAATCCAGATACGAAATTTCTCCTGCCATAATTACCATAATTTCCCCCTAATATCCAAAAGGCTGAAATAAGGATGGTTTAATATTACACACTATGTGCATTCGAACACGTCTATCTACAGAGTGTCAGAAGCAGTTCCAGCTGCAGAACGCCGTATCGGCCTTTCAGTAATTGCCTTGCGAATTTCACCGGAGAGGGGGTAACCAGAGAAGACGACTGTCCGCCCTGCCACCTCTGCTGTGTGCTTCTTCAGATACCTGACCTACAGCAGCACTGAACCTTTCTGCCTTTCCGCTGAAGCTGCCACAATCGGCTCAACTGCACTTGTAGACAGCACATACCGGTTAGTATTATGAAAACTCACATTCACTCATTCCAGTCACTCACAGCGTATTAAATAATTGGGCAACAATATGGGAAAGGCACAGGTGTACAAATATCAAAGAAAATATTGAGAATAAAACGACTCTTTTCTTTCTTAGAGGCGTCCTATCTTCGCCATCAGGTGGCGAGGGGCAGTGCAAAATAAACGATTTTCAATAGCAGAAAAAATACATTAGATGGATCTGACGATTCCATTTTACCATAGCCCACAAATGCTATTAATAAATGACACATCGTTTGATTTTAAAGAGCCATAGCTGACTCAGTATCTCAGTAGACAAGAGAATATGAATATTAATCAACAGTCAAGTACTCGCCATTTCAATCACATCGGCCTAAAAGCATACTTTCTCACTAACCGTCCATCCTACGTAAGAATAAATTTTCTACCCACCTGCAAATATGCCTCAAGAATCCGTCGTGTCATTTCTCCTATAGATCGGACATAAAACCGATGTATCAAAACCATCCTTTCCTGTCTGCTTTCTCAAATGTGTCGACGACACTGGCTTCATTGCCACCCGTCTTAAAATTCATCCCAAATATCCTTACAGCTCCATCTCCGCTACATCTCCTGGTGTAACCAGTGGCACCTACCCGTTAAACCTGCATAAACGTTGATAGTAATCTCAGGAAAAACCACCCTAGCATTCCGTCCCAGAGACCACTACTTAGAATCGACAGCCGTGACACCTACTAACATTGCAGACGAAATTCTACACTGGAATACAATGAGATGACGAAAGTAATAGGATAGCAAGATGCGTATATACGGATGGCGGTAGAATCGCGCACACAAAGTGCAAAAGGGCAGTGCATTGACGGAGGTGTCATTTCTACTCAGGTGATTCCTGTGAAGAGGTTTTGGACGTGATTATGGCCACACGAAGGGAAACAACAGACTATGAATGTAGACTAGTTGGAACTAGACGCCTGGGACATTCCATTTCTGAAATCGTTAGGAAATTCAGTATTCCGAGATCTAAAGTGTCAATGCTTGAGTTTCAGGCATTACCTCTCATTAGCCGCGCGGGGTAGCCGCGCAGTCTGATGCGCCTTGCCACGGTACACGCAGCTCCCCCCGTCGGAGGATCGAGTCCTGCCTCGGGCATGGGTGTGTGTGTCGTCCTTAGCGTAAGTTAGATTAAGTAGTGTGTGAGCCTAGGGTACCGATGACCTCAGCAATTTGGTCCCATAAGACCTTACCACAAATTTCCATTCCGATGACCTCAGCAGTTTGGTCCCATAGGAACTTACCACATAACGACCGAGAGCAGCGGCGTTTTCGTAAACGTGAAATAACTGTAGAAATGAATGAGGGACGTACGACGAACGTACTCGTTATGATAGGGCGGCGAAATGTGGCGTTAATGCCCTGTGGCTGCAGACGATCAACACGAGTGCCTTAGCTGATTGCACGACATCGCCTACAGCGCCTATCCTGGACTCGTGACCATATCGATTGGACTCTAGACGACAGGAAAACGTGGCCTGGTAAGATGAGTCCCGATTTCAGTTCATAAGAGCTGATGGTACGGTTCACGTGTGGCGGAGACCCCACGAAGCCACGGACCCAAGTTGTAAACAAGGCACTGTGCAAGCTGGTGTGCACTCCGTAATGGCGTGGGCTCTGATTACATGAATGGATTGGGTCCTCTGATCCAAGTGAATTGGTCATTGACTAGAAATGGTTGTGTTCGGCTGTTTGGAGACCATTTGTACATGGAAGACATTTGAAGCCATTCATGGGCTTCATTTTCACAAAGAACTATGTCATGTCACAAGGCCACAACAGTTCGCGATCGGTCTGAAGAACATTCTTGACAATTCGAGCGAAGGATTTGGCCACCAAGATCGCCCGACATGAGTCACATTGAAAATTTATTGGACATAATTGAGATGTCAGTTCGTGCACAAAATCCTGCACCGGAAACACTTTCGCAATTATCGACGGTTATAGAAGCAGCATGGCTCAGTATTTCCGCAGGGGACTTCTAACGACTTGTTGAGTCCATGCCACGTCGAGTTGATGCATTAAACAGGGCAAAAGGACACGATATTAGGAGATGCCCCATCACTTTTGCCACCTCAGTGTAATGCTGCCACCCAGCAGAACAGGTTGACTAAATATCACGAGAATCATCCATACATACAAGATTATCATTTAGCCGATCCGCACCTATGCGAATGTATCTCATACCTCTGCTCTTCTTCTCTCATTCGTGCCCTGCACCAACTAATACGCACGTAAAAAGCATTCATCTGTCCGATTCCGTTTAGTCGAGTCCTAACACACTATTTTTATTACCGTCCCTGAGAACGCTGAGGTGGTAGCTGCCCTCAGTCATTACATCTCACCTCCCAGACTGTGAAATCCACAAGATATTCCCTTCCTATTGCGCATAATCCGTCCTATCCCTTTCACCCCCAAATCAAAGCTCAAACCCCTTTCTTTCCCTGCTTAACTGCAATCTTACCCACCTTTCGACTTCCACATCCCATCCATTACTTCTTTCGTATACACTCATTCAACATCTTTCATTGAATGTCCTCTCGAATCCCACAACCTCACCTCAGCCTCCTACGTAGTATTACCAGGAGCTGCAACAACAACCACCACCACTGTGTGTGGCTCTTCTCCGTTTAAACCCAATAAAATTTGTATTTGTAATTTTTACACTTTTATTATGCAAACGCTGAAGTGTTGCAATTTAGATACTGCTGGCCTCCCGTATAGAGCAGGCATGTAACAAATCGATAAACAAAAAGTAAATACCCTCCACTTTGCGTATATCCACTTGCCGGAAACCTCCTTTCAGTATCTCGAATTGTAAATAATATGTTACTGTTGTCTGTGTTAACTTGGGTATTTAGGGCATGTGTTCTATGTAAGAGTCGCAGAACAGATCATGATAGCCCAGATGATGGAGATCGGTTCTATTTTCCAAATTATGGAATGCTGATGTCTCACACTCGCATGTATGCACTTTTCCAAAAGCATCCACTATATCACACGCATTTCACGAAATTTTCGAGTTCATCAAAGAAAGATTCTCACATCGTGCATCATGGGTGCTACCTCTCCGGCTAAAGAGAGATAAGGCCTCACACGTTATTGTTATTTTTTTTCTATCATTCGTGTATGGGGAAGAGCGCGATTGATGTCAGTTTTAAATAACGAATACGTCCTGTCATCCTATTATGGAAGTTAGCTCACTGTATATTTCCTGGCCATTGCATAGTCCTTCCGGAAGTCCCTACTCGCATATGTATGCTAGGTGTAGAGGAGGTGGTTTATCATTATCTTCCTTCGATCTATTAAGCTGCTTTGTATGGACAGCTGCGAATCGCACATGGAATCTGAAGCGTACTGCATCTTGGCTAACAAGAGGGAAGGTCGCTTAAAAGCCGTCAGAAAAGCCCAATATCCACTCTCTGAATGAAGTCCTAGTCCTTATTTTCTCTTTTCCGCAGCAATCATCGTTAGCGGCGAAAGGCCGCCCAGAGGACGACAGAGGGGATGGCGTGGGAGGGGGAAGCGGTGTGGCATGCTGCCTGGTTCACAGAAAGGCTGTCGCCGGTCGCAAATAAAATGCCACCTCCATTCTCAGTCCGTCTGTTTTGGTATGCCTTGTCCGTATTGAACTCTCTGTCGTCAAGTGTCGACAGTGTGCTGCAACGATTACTATCATGTACGTCTGTCTAGGATGACGTAATTGATTAAAATACTTTTAGACTTTAGCTATGAGTAGGAAGTACATTAAGAGTAACCACTACTGCTGCAGTACGAATCCAAGTATTTGACACAGCCGAGGGGGCGACAGTGACGGTAATTTAGAAAACCGCGAAGTTTTACCTTTTGTCGAGAACCATTGTGAGTGGGTGGTATATTAGGAGCAAGTTTTTCGGGAAATGTCAGCGAATGTTTGAAAGCTTTCTCTCGGAATTTCTGAACTTTTATAATTCTTCAGCACGAGGCCCCAAAAATGTTTTCGTGTTTTGGGGGCGCAATCGAAGGGAAAACGAACGGCAAATACTGCAGATCTCACAAGATGAGAAACATGAACTGCATTTACATTTTCATCTATATCTATACTGTGAAGCACGTGGTCTAGGCTACTTTTTATTAAATCACACATTTAGATGTCTTAACATTCTATTCACGGAACACCAGGCGAGGTTGCGAAGTGGTTACTAGACTGGACCTGTATTCGGGAGAATGACGATTCAAATCCGCGTACAGCGATCCCGATTTAGGTTTTCCGTGATTTCCCTAAATCGCTCCAGGGACTTGCCGGGGCGGTTCCTCTGAAAACGCGTGGCCGATTTTCTTGCCCCATTATTGAAAGAAACCGAGATTGTGCTTCGTCTCTAATGACCTCGATGTCGACGAGACATTAAATCCTAATCTTTCTTCCTCCTATTCATGGATACGGCTTACAGAAAATGACTGTGTATACACTTATGTAATAGCTGTTAATTGTCTACTTTTGTCTACATGACCTCTTTGGACTAGATGCGTGGTAGGGAGGAGACATCACTCAGCTGCCCAACGAACAGTTTTATAATTTTTAGTTTTATTTGTTGCTTCCTTTATACTTACTCTCTCTATTATTTATGTATTGGGTAGTGTTTTACATTTTGCGAAGTTTTTACATGCTTTGATCGATTACAAAGTTATGTCTTATAATAATAATAATAATAATAATAATAATAATTCACACATGTTATAAAAATGGATGTACGTAAGTATGAATGTATGAATTTATGCACGTTACACATCTCCTCCTAAACCACTGGACCGATTGTAACCAAACTTGGTACATATATCAGTTACTGCCTGGAAATCACGGGTGTGGGGGTAAGAACCATCTACCTGTCAAAGGAATGGGGTGGGAGAGAAAATGAGTGTAGATCACGATGCGCGAATACCCATACTTCAGTCATGCAATATTTGGGAATGAGAGCACCTAGGCAAAGTGATGAAAGGACAAAAAGTTTATCGCTTACTACATTTTCGCTGTCCATGCAGTAAAACTGAAGCATGAAGCATGGCGTTGTAATTTATTACGTGTTTACTACTGTCTGTATTCGCCACAATTTTGCGGACAGTAGTCACACGTACCACTGAATATACTAGAATATCACTGTACGTCACATTTATGGCGTCAAATGCTGAAATTCGTGAAATCTTACAAGACGTTTTAATTTATTACTTCTTTACCACTGACTCTATTCGCAACAAATTTCGCAGACAGTGTCCTCATATGCCGGTGAAGGTACCAAAAAAGGTATAGACAGGAGAGGAAGAGGACAGAGGGGGAACGTGAAGATAGACAGAGAGAGGGGCAGGAAAAGATGGACAGAGAGTTGAGTGTGGAGGTGGTGAACAGACAAACGAGGTGGAGGAGATGGACAGAGGGAGAGGGAAGGAGGGACAGACTAATAGTGTGGTGTCACCGCCAGACACCACACTTACTAGGTGGTAGCCTTTAAATCGGCCGCGGTCCGTTACTATACGTCGGACCCGCGTGTCATCACTGTCAGTGATTGCAGACCGAGCGCCGCCACACGGCAGGTCTAGAGAGACTTCCTGGCACTAGCCCCAGTTGTACAGCCGACTTTGCTAGCGATGGTTCACTGACAAATTACGCTCTCATTTGCCGAGACGATAGTTAGCATAGCCTTCAGCTACGTCATTTGCTACGAGCTAGCAAGGCGCCATTATCATTTGCTATTTATCTTGTGATGCATGTACCGTCAGACCGATGTTCAACAATTATGGATTAAAGTTAAGTATTCCAGAAACTACGTACTTTTTTTACTAGACTCAACTCCTTTAACTGTTCCAGAACTCACGCCAGCCTGCGTGAGATTAAACGCGTGCCTTTCGGTTATCTCATAGTGGCTTGGCTGTCTTGCCAAGTCACAACAGTTTGACGACGAGGATTTTGCGTTCGTATTGATACAGACTGCTTTACTTGTGTAATGGCTTCGACCCCATCTCCAGATGTACTGTCCCAATTTTATCGCTTACAGAACCAGCAGACGCAGGCCTTACTGGATGTCCTTGGACAGCTCGTCCAGGGTCAACGTGCAATGCACAACGATGCGGCAGCCGCCGCTCCACCGCTCACGCAGCCGCAACACGCAGTTGCACCACCTTTTCGTCCTTTTGATGCGGCACTGGAAAGCTGGACGGAGTGGTCACGCCAATTTGGATTCCATCTCGCCGCCTACAGAATTCAAGGTAACGAGCGGCAGCCTTTCTCATTATCGTGCGTCGGCGTGTCCACGTACCGTGTGATAGTCAAATTGTTTCCCCGACGCGACGTAGCAACTCTGTCCTACGACGAAATTTTTCAGGGCGCGCATGTTCCCCACGCATTGCGTGATGAGGTCGCAAGAACATTGCACGATTTGGAATCACAAGGTGTAATTGAACGTGTGCAGGCTTCTCTCTGGGCCTCACCCTTAGTAATTTTGCCAAAACCTTCCGGAAAATTGAGACTTTGTGTGGACTTCAAGGCAACAGTGAATCCACAACTAGTGATTGCAACTTTTCCTTTACCCCGCCCGGAAGATCTTTTTGACAAACTGTGCCCGGGTAAATATTTTTCGAAGTTGGACCTAGCAGATGCGTACTTGCAAATACCGGTGGACGAAGAATCCCAGCGCGTTTTGGTGGTTAACACGCATCTTGATTTGTATCGATTCAAACGACTGCTATTCGGGTGTGCATCCGCCCCTGCATTGTTTCAGCAATATCTGCAAACAGTTTGTGCGTCGGTCCCTACTGGAGCAAACTATCTGGACGATATTGTGATCTCCGGAAAGACAGAAGAAGAACATTTAGCCAATCTCAGAACATTATTTCAGGTCTCGCGACAAAATGGTCTACGCTTGCGGAAGGACAAATGTGTGTTTTTTGCTCGGGACTTACCCTACCTGGGCCATGTACTCAATGCCCATGGCATACATCCCAGTCCAGAGCGCCTCCGTGCCATACAAGACTTGCCTTCGCCGCAGAATTTGAAGCAGCTACAGAGTGTGCTGGGAAAAATAAATTATTATCATCGATATGTGCGCCACGCCTCTTCCATTTCAGCTCCGCTTCATCGCTTACGCCGTCAAGGTGTTCCGTTCGTCTGGACGACGGAGTGCGAACGCTCCTTTCGCCAGTTGAAATCGGCGTTGCTTTCCATACTTGCCTTACGTCATTCGATCCCCAAAAACCCCTTTTGTTGATGGTGGATGCATCGGATTTCGGGATCGGTGCTGTGCTTGCGCACAAAGATGGATCGCAAGATCGCCCTATTGCCTTTGCGTCCAAATTGCTCTCGTCTGCGCAAAGAAATTATTCACAGATCGAGAAAGAAGCTTTGGCTCTCGTATTTGGTGTTACTAAGTTTCATGATTTCTTGTATGGTCGTCACTTTACCATCATGACAGACCACAAACCTTTGACATCGCTTTTTCATCCGCACAATCCTGTACCTCCACGTACAGCGCAGAAATTCATTCGCTGGTCTATTTTCCTCTCGCAGTACCGCTACGATATCTTGTATTGGTCCACTGTTAAGCACGGAAACGCCGATGCGTTGTCCCGTTTGCCTGTTGCTGAGGATAGAGCATTCGATTCCTCCGAACTTGCTTGCATGTTCATTGATTCGCAAACCGATGACGTGGTCGAATCGTTTCCGATTGATTTTCGTCGTGTAGCTACAGCCACAGCTGCCGACCCTGTCCTTGCTACCGTTCTGCGTTTTGTTGCTACGCAGTGGCCCTTGTCAAAGTCACGGATCGACGATCCGTTGGTTCGCCGATTGTTTGCTCACAAGGAGAGACTTTTTGTACGACGTGGTGTTTTGCTGTTGCGTTCTGATAATGATCAGTCCAGGGTCGTGGTCCCACGTTCGTTACAGTCCTCTGTCTTACGGCTTCTCCACCAAGGACATTAGGGTATAGTGAGAACGGAACAACTTGCTCGTCAGCACTGTACTTGGTTCGGAATCGATGCTGCGATTACGAATATGTGCTCTTCTTGCATGGCGTGTGCCGAACAACAATCCGCACCACCGTGGAAATTCTTTGCATGGCCGAAAGCCACTAGCCCTTGGCAACGCTTACACATCGATTTTGCTGGTCCATTCTGGAATGCTCGATGGTTGGTTGTTGTCGATTCATTCAGTAATTTCCCTTTTGTTGTCCGGATGTCTTCCACGACGTCATCTGCCACCATCCAAGCGTTATCCGCTATCTTTTGCATTGAAGGTCTTCCACAGACTATTGTTTCCGACAATGGCCCACAATTCATGTCCGCAGAATTTCAGTCATTCTGCAAGGCCAATGGTATTCAACATCTGACGTCCGCGCCGTTTTCGCCACAATCAAACGGTGCCGCTGAACGATTGGTCAGGTCTTTCAAGTAACAGATGTTGAAGTTGAAGGAGTCTCATTCTCGGGAGGACGCGTTATTGCTCTTTTTGTCCACGTATCGCTCTCAGCCCCGAGATGGTCGCTCGCCGGCTGAGTTGTGGCACGGGCGCCCTCATCGCACCTTGCTGTCTTCGCTACATCCGCCACATCAGGTTCCTGTGCAGCGGCAGACACCTGCTTTTGCCCCAGGCGACTTTGTATACTATCGCAACTATCGAGGTTCACGGCGTTGGCTCGCAGGGCGCATTCTTCGCTGCCTCGGCCGCGCTATGTATCTGGTTTTGGGGGCCTCTGGTGAGGTGCGTCGGCATCTCAATCAGCTGCGCCTCTGTCGTCGCACGGGATCTGCCGCTCCCCGTCTGCTTTCAGCGACGGTGCCGTCCGGTCAGCGCCCTGGGGACCCATCTACTGGCTCGCCTCAGCCCCAGGTGTTACCGACGATGCCTTCCATTTTGCCCCATGGCGACGCGCCGCTGCCGCCGCCGCCACCGCCGCCTGTTCTCCCGGCGGCGACGCCCGCAGTGGACGCGTCGCTGCAGCCGCCGGCGCCTCCCTGGGTCACGCGCCGCCGATCGCTTCCCGTGATCCGTTGTCCTCCGCCATGGACTTCTTGCCCGCTCCGGACCATATGTCGTCTTCGCCCGTCGGGTGCCCCAACCTGATGGAGGTCGACCCTTCGGCCCCTCCTGTCTCTCTGCGGGCGCATACACCGCATGTTGGCGTGCACCCTGGACTAGGTTTTCAGGCGTTCCCTAGCTCCCCTCGGACCGAATGGCAGGGTGCGGGTGGCACAGCCTCGCCTGTTGTTAGGCTCCCCACCTCGTCGCATACGTCAACATGGGGTCCTCCCCACGGCGGGCGGAAGCCTTATGCCACAACCGTCCGCCGATTTGCGGGGGAGGAATGTGGTGTCACCGCCAGACACCACACTTGCTAGGAGGTAGCCTTTAAATCGGCCGCGGTCCGTTAGTATACGTCGGACCCGCGTGTCGCCACTATCAGTGATTGCAGACCGAGCGCCGCCACACGGAAGGTCTAGAGATACTTACTAGCACTCGCCCCAGTTGTACAGCCGACTTTGCTAGCGATGGTTCACTGACAACTTACGCTCTCATTTGCCGAGACGATAGTTAGCATAGCCTTCAGCTACGTCATTTGCTACGAGCTAGCAAGGCGCCATTATCATTTGCTATTTATCTTGTGATGCATGTACCGTCAGACCGATGTTCACCAATTATGGATTAAAGTTAAGTATTCCAGAAGCTACGTACTTTTTTTACGAGACTCAACTCCTTTAACTGTTCCAGACCTCACGCCAGCCTGCGTGAGCTTAAACGCGTGCCTTTCGGCTATCTCATAGTGGCTTGGCTGTCTTGCCAAGTCACAACAAATAGTAGACTGGAATAAATACATACCCTGACAACGTTGGGTACTCAGCTAGCAATAATAATAATAATAATAATAATGATAATAATAATAAAACCTGTAATCATTGATACATGTTCAATTACCCGAAAGTTCCTAAATGCAATGTAACATATACCGTACAGTTAAAAGGAAGTCACACTTGATCAGGGTCCGCGTCACTTACCGTTTTTAACCAGACATAACGTCTGAGAAAGGAAAGAAATAATAATAATAATGATGATAGTGATAATACCTGTCAATACCAGTATCATCTGTCCGTCTTCGGTAGCTGAGTGGTCAGCGCGACGTAATGTCAATCTAACCGGCCAGGGTTCGATTCCCGGCTAGGTAGGAAATTTTCTCCGCTCAGGGCCTGGGTGTTGTGTCGTCCTAATCATTATCATTTCATACCCATCGACGCGCAAGTCGCCGAAGTGGCGTCAAATCGAAAGACTTGTATCTGGCGAACGGTCTACCCGACGGGAGGCCCTCGTCACACGACATTATTATTATTACCAATATCATCTAAGAGACCATATACATTTGTATTGGCCAAAGGAGTTAAATGGAAGTTTAATAAGAAAAGTGAAAGAGTGAGTATTGGACAGTCGATAACCGATAGTAAGAGCCATACCAAACTAGAGTCCACTTATAAAAAAGTGTTACTGTATTTATAAATAAATGTGAAAATACTCTGGAACGGAATCGAAGCATGATGCAGTTCTCTCTCTGCGGTGTAATAAGTTTTAAGTTTTTATTGCTATTTTCTCAGTTTGGAAACCGTCTCTGAAAAAACATCGGGACTGCATAAGGCACGATGTTACACGTCATGTGTTATGCACCTTCCTTCGAGGTGCGTCTACTCGTCTCCGTCGGCCAGATGGAACTGGAAACAGCGCCGACGTGGTGTTGATGTGATGCTGCGGGTTCTGCCTCGTGTGTCGCTGTGATCGTGGTTGCACACGTACATTACGTAACTCAACACTTGCATCAACATCTTCCACGATGCTAGATGCACTCAATAGCACTTCATTGCCAAGCAGGTATTTTGCTGACTGTCACCATTCACGGGTCATCGATCCATCTTCGGCTTTCATTGTGGATAAAATGTTAGACTTTTTATTTTCTCTGTCAGTATTTTATAGTTTTACTCCACACATCTGTCTTTAGCTGGTTTCTCAGGTAGTTTTCCCGTTGCCCCCGTCTGCGAAGATTCAGCAGTTCATGGTATTGGGAATTAAGGTTTCTGTAATGTGCCATTCAAGGTGACTTGATGGCTGGGGACCTCTTGATAATTCTTCTAGCTCGCCTTGTACGTCGTCTAAAGTCCGTCAAGTCGGGTGACACGGCATCTTCTTTAATGACGTGATAGTAGTTTTAGGGATATGTACGAGTTGTGCGTTTTGTATTTGTTCTTATACTGCTTGAGCCTTTGGATCTACACTACCTGATATTATATTGACGCTGGGTACTATTCCAAGTACCTTCTTCCAGTTTTCTTTTTCGAATCCATCTGCCATAGTAAGGTTTTGATCGATATTATTTCAATCGTTAAATGTTAATGTAATTATATTTTGATCACTGCTGGTCAATGCAGAATGTACTGTACAATCGAAAATTTTATTTACAGGTCTTCTGTTTGTTAGTGTAATGTTTACGTTTGTAGCTACGCTGAGTCTCTTGTGCTATATCTCAGATCGTCCGGGAAAATTGCCAAAAATGGGTCAGGTTCTTGAATGATGTCTAAAACCTTCTGGCGTCATCCGCTTCCTTGATTTTTTTTAAAGTACAAAAGTCTGGTAAAATCGATATTGTGTGTTTTGTTGATTTTTTTGGATATTTGTGGATGTCACTGTCAATTTTATTCCTTTCAAACTACTATCGTTAGAAATAATGATCATAATCTTGACTACAGAGCTCCAATTGATGACGCAAAGCATCTCTCATATGTTGTTCACCAAATGATCTAGTTTAGAATCGCAGATACGAGGGGCACTGAAATGAAAACCAAGCACTCTCCACAAGGGGACCACGGGACGGCTACACTTCAAAGCAATCACCACACGCGTGAAGACATTTATCGCACCGGGAGACTACACGATCAAACCCTGTTTCGTAGAACGCGGTCAGCCGCTGACGGATCCACAACCGCACCCACTGCTGCACTTCCTCGTCCGACTGAAACCGACGTCCACGCATGTCTTTCTTCAGGTCGTCAAAGATTTGAAAATCATACAGTGAAAGATCCGGGCTGTACGGAGGATGCTGTAGTGTTTCCCAACCAAATCACCGAAGAGTAGCCTTCGTCTGATTGGCAGTGTGGAGGCGGGCGTTATCGTACAACGGGATGATTCTGTCCGACAGTATTCCTGATCGTTTTGACATTACGGCGCATCGCAGCTTCTGCAGAGTGTCTTCATAGCGCTGAGCACTGAATGTGGTTCCACGCTCGAGAGCTTGACGAGCATAAGAAGTATAACTGACGGCGTTTGGTGCGTTTGGTGATTGTTCGGTTTTCATTTGACTGTTCCTTATATTTTAGTGTAAATTGTCGTAATGCACTATCTGAGCTTGATACTCCACCTCTTTGATGTTCGCCGCCACAAATAGAAATCGAAGGAAGTCATATTTTCTTGACGACCGCTTAATATGACAGTTCCACCTCTAAGGCAAATGACAACTTATTAATCAGCGGATTACACGTCTTTCGTCAGGAGAATATCCTCCGTATATGAACCAAATTTTTTTGTAGTGCTAAAAATGGCACATCGTCCGGAATATCTAGTAGAGGAGATTGTAGGAAAGGAAGAAAATAAATACCACACTTTCACGCAAGTATCTCCACTGGTTTAAGTAGCTGTTATAAAATGCTGGTCTAAAGATTTATTCGATATATCTGCTCGAAACAGTCCTGAAATGCAGGAGTATTTCCACTTGGTCAAATCTTGGTATCACACGTTTTAAAAAGTAGCATTCTATGTGAAAGATGTTTCGTGATTTACCAATACATTCTGTTAAAACGAAGAATTGGTTGTGGATTATTGTTACTATGAAACTCTCGAATCTTCAATATCGTTACAAGTGTGATAAACAGTAACGCAATGTTCGATGAGCGCTCCAGACAAATATAGTTACTCACCTTTCTAAGCTTCTTGCAGTTGCACTTAGGTTCCGCTTCAGTTGCCAATATATATCTCCTTCTGCTACAGCTGCATAGGGTCGCAGTTCGTTCACGTGACTACCCTGTGTCGCGAAGTCTATAGGGTACAGCAACGGACATTCTCCTTTTATGAATAACTTTTACTATTTGACAATATTGCATCCCCGCCCAGTTCGATCGGTATTCCACTACTCGAATGGCTGGATGGACATCAGCTGAAGCGACTCCTTTGTAAGCTGCACAACGGCACTGTTACGACTGTCGAGAGTTACAATGAATTTCTATCCGGTTTCGTGTGTGTGATCATCGGACCACGATTTCAGAATGCTGATGGACATGTGTCCTATCTCATAAATTCACGATCTATTCCTCAGCGTCCCCTCCTGGTACTGATGTTCAATGTTTTTTTTTTTTTTTTTTTTTTTTTTTTTTGGAGGGGAGGGAGTGCTTTCAGGAATCGCGAAAGTGTGTGAACTTCTAGAATGACTTAAATGAGATGGTGAAAGGAATACTTTTACGGCAGGCTAGATATCTTGGTTCCTGCCATTTATTCCGGACTGGTGTACATATGGCCTTGCACAAATGCTCTGAAAACTCGTTAGCCAGCTTCATGCTAGGTACCCTAGGATGATGCTTGACATAATACCTCGCAAATGTGTAAAGATGGAAAACTGAAAAACTCTGTCAGCACTAGGGTCTGTAATTCCTGAGCAAGTAAAAGAGAGAGAGTGAAGTCTGCAAGCATCCTCACATGACCAATAGAGAACTTATTTGATTGGTTGATTTATTCGATATATCTTCTTGAAACAGTCCTCCTGAAATGTATTTTGTTGTTATTTGAATTACATATGTACTTTATCTTTTATTTTATATAGTGTGTGTACTGTGGGTGCCAACCGAGGATCAGCCACATGTCTAAATTAGTACACCATGTCATCTGCAAACATAAGGGCTGTTAGGATATCATCTGGATTGAATTTTTGTTAATAATCGAACCTTTCAAATACAGAGGGGTCCAAAAAAATTTATCGACTGTTTAAAAGTCCATAACTGCAAACTAATTGACGGAGGTGTCTCATCTTTGGTGGTGTAATAGTTTGTAGTTCCGGCAATCGCCACAGAAGCGTTGTATTGTGTTGTTTTTGTTTTGTCAGATGGCAGTGTTCTGTTCTTAGTTGCACGCCGTTACTCGAGTAAACATGGCTGGCGCAAGTCTTACATTCGATGAGCTTCAGAAGCTTCAGACATCCATTTTACCTGCCATCCGAGACTTGTATGGAGACGGAAGAGTTTGCATTCAGCAAAATGGTGCCCCAAAACAGTACCAAAATCGTCTTAGGGCGTATCTCGACGAAAATCTACCAGGAAGATGGATAGGCCGTAGAGGTGCTGTGGAGTATCCACCACGTTCCCCAGACCTAACTCCTCTGGACTCTTACCTGTGGGGAACACTGAAGGACGTCGTTTATCGAAAAAGCCATGCACATTGGATGACCTTTGAGAATCCATCGTACATTCATGTGAAAATATCCAACTGAACACGTTGCAGCCAGAAGTAGTTCGTGCTGCAGTTCGGCGGCATCGTTTGAGTGTTGATGTTGATGGTGACCATTTCGAACACCTACAGTGATATCTTTAAGTTGGACTTTAAGCTACACTTTCACCAAAAATGAGACAATTCCGTCAATTAGTTTGCAAGTTATGCACTTTTAAACAGTGGATACATTTTTTTGGACCCCTCTGTATATATTCTCGTGCTGCCTAGGCACAGAGCTACGAGTGTTAACAAATAGACCTTACAAAGCAACCTGAAAGATACTACGGTTGTGTTTAGCGCCTAAGAATCATAACGTTTAACTAAAAAGAATATATGGCTGGATGTACACATCACATTTACTTCTGAACGTGACATAAGTCGCACGGGATTGGCAGGGGGGGGGGGGGGGTGTCAGAAGGTAAGTGAGATGGTTGCTGATCAAAGAAAGTGTAGGTTGGAGTCTCCATTTAGGATGGGGTGACGTGGGTAGAGTAGCTACTAGTAGGAAGAAAGTGTAGACATCATCTACATCTGTACTACGCAGACCACAGAGCAGTGCATGGCAGAGGGTGCTTCTCGTACCAGTTATGAGGGCTTCTTACCGTCACATTCGCGTACAGAACTCGTGAAGAATGGTAGCTTAAAAGCTTCTGTGAGCGCTGTAGTCAGACTACTCTTGTATTCGCTATTCCAACGGAAACAGTGCGTACGGTTTTGTACAAGGCTTTGCAAAACTTAGGAACGAAACTTACTTCCGCATGATTTGTCACTGCCAAGTGACATATCCTGATTAAACTTGGTCCAAACATAGGAAGACGTTCTGGAGTATAGTACAGAACGTAACCGAAAGAAATAGCCAATGAGACGAACCCAAGTGGCACGATTTTGAAAGGTAATAATAACGAGAGCATGATGAAAAGTAATGACTCCTAATTTTTATGTGAAAACTCTTAAAGCTTTTTAAATAAAACGAACGTCATTGACATTCTATATCTTTATTCTTCGTGTCTATATATTTGCAGTCCTCAGCCCTTACAGGGCTCCGAATTGTAGCGTGTTACACGGCTGTAAGTAATGTAACTTCTTTGGTGCGTGAGAAACAGCCCGTGCTGTAATAGAATTTAGAATTAGAAGGGTTCCTTCACACATGGAACACCGTCTCCTTGAGCATGACAATGCCAGACAATACATGAGCGCTGCGACGTCTGCAGCAATCGAACTCCTTGGGTTCCCTTATCGTTCTTACTCCATACAGTCCCGACTTGGTCCCACCTGATTTTCGTGTGTTTCCAAAACTTATCTTCGAGGACTTCACTTTGATATTGATGAAGCGGTGCAAGCAGAGGTAAGGTTGTGGCTCCGTCAACGAAGTGACGGTGTCAACAAACTGGTCTCTAGTTGGAAGAAATGTGTTCGTCCGCAGGATGACTACGTTGAGAAATAAATATGTAGACCTGGAGAATAACGATGTAAAATGTTAATAAACGCTCATATTGGAATTTTGAGCTTATTTCCCGTGCTTCCAGAAAATAATAATCTGTTAAGGATGGGTACACTTTTTTGCAAGTACATTACGAAAACATTCTTTCACCACAGTTACGGCATCCTGTGTGAGCTTTTTCTTTCATTTTTCTGAAGTACATACATACAGGTTATGCTTGGGTTAGGAAACATGTTTCATTGTATTTTGTTGTTATTTGAATTACATATGTACTTTATCTTTTATATGTATGTGTACTGTGGGTGCCAACCGAAGATCAGCCACATGTATAAATTAGTACACCATGTCATCTGCAAACATAAAGGCTGTTAGGATATCATCTGAATTTAATTTTTGTTAATAATCGGGCTTTTAAAATATATATTCCGGTAAAAATCGTGGCATATGCCAGTTTTTGACTTTACCATTGCAACGTTTGGTTTGTCCTGAGCTGTGGCTGATTTGTATATGGCTACCGAAGGTGTTTTTGTTGTTTTTGTGAGTGGCCTGACGACATCGGTAAAAATTGTTGTAAAGCTTTGGTTTGGATATCTGTTCGGTGCGGTTCATTATCCATGGATTATGTTTCGTGTTTTGACACTGTTTACTCACGTTTTCTCCAGTTCATTTGTGAATACTGCGTCTTGTTAGGTTGCTTTGGCTTTGACGAGCGTTTCGCTGCACAAATTTACATTTCTGATGCGCTCTCGACTGTCGTTTGTTTCACTGTCTTGTTTTGGTTTGAAATTCACGAATTTTGATTTTGTTCCGTTTGTTTTCTTTCCGATGTATATTGAATCACAGTCTTTGCAGATGAGCTGGTATATACCAGCTTTGTTGAATTTATCTATGGCGGAGTTGGCAATTTTAAATCTTTTCTGCAGTGTTTTGTTTGTTTTATGCACCTCATAATGTTTCCTGTTCTGTGTGTTATTTTTTGCCCAATGTCATGGTGTGCCATATTTTCTTTTTGTTTGTGCTTTCTTCATCTTGTGTACTTAGTGTGTTCGCTGTCGTGTAGTTATTATTGGTGTGTTGCACAGTGATACTGTTGTGTGTGTCAGTGTACTGGCGGAAGTAGTTTTCTGTATACTGAGAAATAGTGTTTGTGGTTCTTGTTTTCTATTGTGACGTCTAAGAAATTTATTTTTTGTCTGTTTCAGTTTCAAGGGTGAAGTGTATGTTTGGGTGAGGAGTATTGAACGTCTCTGTGTAACTGTAGCATCCGGTGACATGTTTCATCTGGGAAGGAAATTATGTCATCAACGTAATGGTACCAATATATTACTTTGTACTGTTTTGGTTCTATTATTTCATCAGAAATTTTGTTTTCAAGGTGATTAAGGAACATACTGACCAACAGGTCACCTATGGGTGCTCCCGTGGTGAGTCCTTTCTGTTGGATGTAGAATTCATCTTTAAATTTGAAATAATTTTTTCCTGTGGTTACTTCCAAAATGGTTGAGAATTGTTGTGTCTGTGTTCGTGGGCTAAAGTTTGTCTGTCTTAGTTTTCTTTCAGTTATTCTACTGGTAGGTGTGTATACATTGCTGTGATGTCAAATGAGTTTAGAGTAGTTGTGTTGGGTACATTCATATCTTTGATTTTGCCGATTAGATCATATATGTTTTCTACGCTTCAGTTGTTTGTATAAGTGGAATGTTTCTGTAGAAAACCGTGCATATGTCTGGCTAAATGAGATGCTGGTGCGGTTGTGAAATCTATCACAGGTCATACCTTTGATAAACTACTGAGTGCGGGCGCCCTGGAGTTCTTTTGAGTTGTTCTTTTTATTTGGCTTTGTGAGAGGGTAGATTTGATGTTTTTTAGTAATTTTCGTCTGTCTTGTAGTGAACTCAATTTTTTTTTCTTGTGACATCAGGTACCATGAAAATTACCAATCAGGTCGCCCCACGTTGGGCCCCAAAAATGTAGTGAACTGTGAATTCTCTTTGGAACGAGCAGATAACTGATGAGATTGGCCCACGTTATGAGCCAACAATAAATTGATATCAATAATTAGATAGAATCGGACACAAATGGTACGAAATTAAGGAGTTCATTTATGTATGTAAAAGATTGCTTATATGATCAAAACATGAAAGAAATGTATTTATTTTCGTGCTGTTTAGACAAAACAGAACAAAATTATAAATCTCAGGGCCGATTTGACTAGGCGTGTACACGACTCAGTTATTAAGGGGAAGGAGGAGGAACGGATCGTTTCATCATTCTTCGTTATCGTTCGTCGTATACCGCTGTAGCCGCGCGGGATTAACCATGCGGTCTTGGGCGCTGCAATCATGGACTGTGCGGCTGGTCCCGGCGGAGGTTCGAGTCCACCCTCGGGCATGTGTGTGTGTGTTTGTCCTTAGGATAATTTAGGTTAAGTAGTGTGTAAGCTTAGGGACTGATGACCTTAGCAGTCAAGTCCCATAAGATTTCACACACATTTGAACATTTATACTGCTGTCGGCGGCAGGCGCTCTGTCGGTACGGCGCTTCGCCTCGGAGCTGTGCAGCGCGAGTCGGCTGTCATCAGCAACCTCGGCTTTTCGGCGGGGCCCAGATATGATCTCCACGTTGTCTGCCCAATGTCGGTTGCTTAACCGAAGCTGTGTTACGACGGTGTCAGAAGGCGGATGTTGGCGACGAGTGGAAGAGCGCCCATGGCCTCTCGCTTCCGCGGTGTCTCCACGACTCCCTTTTAGAAAATGGTTCAAATGGCTCTGAGCACTATGGGACTTAATTTCTGAGGTCATCAGTCCCCTAGAACTTAGAACTACCTAAACCTAACTAACCTAAGGACATCACACACATCCATGTCTTGACAGGACTCGAACCTGCGACCGTAGCAGGCGCGCGGTTCCGGACTGGAGAGCCTAGAATCGCTCGGTCACAGCATCCGGCTCCCTTCTAGCTTCTCCTCCATGTCTCAGCTCACCTCCTCTTCAAAATATTCTTCCTTTCAGCGTTGTAATTGGCGGACGAAATTTTCAATGCAGCCCAATGACAGATCGTCGTTTCTCAGCCACGCCTCTCCATGCGGGGTGGATATTTCCTGGCGTGTGGCTGGTGAATCGGCATCTTTCTCACGATTTCACATTCTTAAGACATTTTCCTGCATTCCGTGGCTGGTGGGAGAGCAGCTACACAACATTTCTTTACAACCGCTCTCCGTGCATGAGCCCTAGACAGACTCACGTTTGGGCTCCGTCTCAAAATCCGTCAGCGCCCCTAATTTATAAGGAATGTCCTCCCGTCGAGAGAAACGTCTTCTTAAGAACGCCGACTTCTTTCGCACGCCTCCCTGCGCCAATTTCCCGCGCTTTGTATACACTCCTCGCTGTGCTCGTGGGGTGCTGGAAATGGCGGAACATTCCCGCTTTGTAAGGCAGGTAATATGACTGCCACCAGGCCAGAAGAACTCGGATGCTTTCGTGCTTATATTCTTGGCGCACCGTCCTATTGGCTGCAGGTGTCCATCAGCTCTCGGCACGCTTCTCGTAGTCAGACGGGCCCTTTGCAACGTCTCCCTCCTTGAGAAAGGCGAGGGCGTCCGCTCGGCTTCCCACTGTGTTCCTGCAGAATGACTGTAGTGTCCTCTCCTAGGGGTCTCACCCCATGGGGTCCGGCTTCGTCCTTCTCCTTGGCTGCTCGCGGCGCGTTGGCGAAAGTGGCTGCAGTCGGATGTATTACAGTCTCTTTGGAATATTTGGATGGGATCACTTTTTAATATCTTTATTTTGTCCTCTGTTATGAACTTTAGTGCATTGTGTGACTTCAGTCTTTTGTATATGTCTTTGACTGTTTTCTCATTTGTGGCTACTGTATACTGATGCTACTTTTGTTCATTCTGGTAATCTGTGTAATTTCTTCTGGTGTAACTTCTGTGGTTAGCCCCGGACTGACATATCCTGTGTCTATCTTTCTTCCTGCTTTATTACATATTTACTTTCTATTATGACGCCGGCCGAAGTGGCCGTGCGGTTAAAGGCGCTGTAGTCTGGAACCGCAAGACCGCTACGGTCGCAGGTTCGAATCCTGCCTCGGGCATGGATGTTTGTGATGTCCTTAGGTTAGTTAGGTTTAACTAGTTCTAAGTTCTAGGGGACTAATGACCTCAGCAATTGAGTCCCATAGTGCTCAGAGCCATTTGAACCATTCTATTATGACGTTTTCTATTGTTCTTTGTGTGACATGTGTGTTTATATTGTGTTTGGGTTCCTTTGGAAGTAGTTCTTCTTTGTGTGTTGAGCAATTTATTTGTGTTATGCGATTTGATGTTTTCCCAGCGTATTTCTAACTTGTAAGTTATAAGGTCCAGAGATATAACACTAGCAACAAAGATCCGTATTGTGAGGGCTATGGTATTTCCGGTTGTGATGTATGGATGTGAGACCTGGACCGTTAGAAAGGCTGAACGGCGAAGAATTGACTCCTTCGAATTGTGGTGTTGGAGGAAACTTCTTAGAGTTCCATGGACTGCAAAGAGAACCAACAGATCAATATTGGATCAAATAAAACCAGATTTCTCCCTGGAAGGTCTAATGTTAAAACAAAAGCTGACCTACTCTGGACACGTAATGCGAAGGCATGCCTCGCTGGAAAAAAACATTAATTCTGGGGAAGATTGAAGGAACTAGAAGAAGAGGAGGTCAGAGGATGAGATGGATCGATGGCATCATAGAAGCAATGTGTTCCAACCTGGAAGGTCTACGGGAGAAAGTGCAAGACAGGAAAAAGTGGCGTGATTTGGTTCATGGGGTCACGAAGAGTCGGAACCGACTAAACGAATAGAGAGAGAGAGAGAATTCTTTGGTGTCCGGCTGCGTCACGTCATAAACACTCCAAGATATTTCGGCAAACAAACTTGTTGCCATCTTCAAGCTGTCACTGATGACTGCTGCTCTGCTCTCGCTACCATTCTGTATAAGCTGGCCATTGGCTCTGTTCCTTTTGAGATCTGGCAGTAGCCATGGTGGATGGTGAGTGTCGGGGAGGGGGGGGGGGGGGCGGGAGGGGTAGTCGCACCCGGCTCCAAACTATGCTCTCCAGAGTCTGCGCTATGGTGGCCTGTTTACATACTATGGTCGACTATGGCTGATTTGGTGGTCTGGCGTGATTCAATGTCGCATCATTGTTCACGGCATCTCGCTTCTTCCATGTGCACAGTTTCCCTGGTGTATGCTTTGCTGTACTGGCAACTGGTCTGGTAGACTCCTGGCTTGCATAGGCCTAAATCATCCTTCACTGAGCCTAGTAGTGCCTATGTTATAGGCGTTGGTCGAAATTACGGTTAACATTATGTCGCTCCAAGGTCCTGCTGATTTTTCTGGAAGTGTTACCAACAAACGGGATGCACACTAGAGATTTGTGCTCTTCTTTTTCTTCCTGCTGTTCTCTGGATAGAGCCTGTCTAAACGCATGCCTTACGTGTTTGCTGCTATACCCATTTCTCCAGAACGTCGTCCCTAGGTGCTTCAGCTTAGATGTAAGGTTGTCTTGGTTCCAGATGGACAGTGCCGAGTGAACAAGTGTGCATAAAACGCCTTCTGTCTAGGAGATGTGGTGCCGAAGTTCGAGGCCGAGATGCTGCTATCGCCCCTCCCCACCCCACCACACCCCACCACCAAAATCCACTGCGGCGGCCGCATGGAGAGCAGTAGGTGAGGAGTGGTGGTAGTGGGGGCGGTGGGGGTACGGCCAGCGTAGTATATAGGACGCCGACAGCAGAAGGTGGCATGTCTGTTTGCCGAAATATCATAGAGTAATTACGATGTGACCGGCCGGATACCCAAGAATTCTACAAATACAGTTATCTCAAATTAGCAACTCTTTCATAGAATGTATGTCTTGTGTGCTGGTGTCTGTTATTCCTATTGCGCGGGTTTGTGCTTAACAGTTTCTTTAGTTTCTGGTCTTGCTTCTCGATCTTCTTTTTTACTGCTGTTTTGATGTGAGATTTCACTGCCCAGTAATGCCATAAAGTACTGCAAATTGCTTAATATGATTGCTTAGCTGTAGGTATGTATAGTATAATGTGGTCTTGAGCAGCTGCATCTTTGAATACAGTTCTTGGACTTGCTGTCTAGGCCATGGAGATTCTGCTTTTCTTTTCGCATATTGTCTAGCAACTGACATGTTGTTTACATTAGCCTTGGCATAGTTGGGAATAACATTTTTAGATAAAAATATTTTGTTAGACCTCATATTAAGCAGAATTTGCTCATTGAAGTCTACATATGAGCATCAATCGCAAAAAATATGAAGATGAATGTTACGAATTGTGGTGTCACCGCCAGACACCACACTTGCTAGGTGGTAGATTAAATCGGCCGCGGTCCATTTAGTACATGTCGGACCCGCATGTCGCCACTGTGTGATCGCAGACCTAGCGCCACCACAAGGCAGGTCTCGTGATACGAACAAGCACTCGCCCCAGTTGTACGGACGACCTAGCTAGCGACTAGATGTACGAAGCCTTTCTCTCTCATTAGCCGAGAGACAGAATAGCCTTCAGCTAAGTTAATGGCTACGAACTAGCAAGGCGCCATTAGCCTTATAGTGATTGTAATTAAAGTCTCCTGTGCATAGTCAAGAGCGATGTACCATAATGATTGATTAAAGATAAGTATTAATCCAGCTACGTACTTTTCTTCATAGCATTAATTACGTAGCCTGTTCCAGTAATTCACGCCCGTCTGCGTTAGTCTAGCGTGCATTTTCAGCCATCTCGAACTACAAGGTGTCGGCCCAGCTGCCGACACATCACGAATAGAGTTCAAAAAGGACATTTTATCTGGAATTCCCATATTTCTGATCAAATACTCAGTCGAATCTAATCTTATACGCTGAAAAATACGCTGGTGAGCAAACTCAAGAAGGAAAGTAACTTTCATATGATGTGTCAGCGCAAAGTAACACACCTCGATGAAACTTGGGATACACCTAGAAATAACTGCCAGAGTGTGGTACAGAATGTAAGAAATTCGAAATGAGACGAACAGAAATGACATTTTTTTTCAAAGAGAATAATGACTCTGAAGCCACCATGATTCATCTTAGTTCCCCTGACATTATAAAAGACGAGACATAGTTCTTAATAGGGTATACAATCATCACGAACAGCAATGCATGCTCTGAAACGCGCCTCTATGCTGCCAATAAGGTTAATAAATAGTTCACCGAGCGAGGTGGCGCAGTGGTTAGCACACTGGACTCGCATTCGGGAGGACGACGGTTCAATCCCGTCTCCAGCAATCCTGATTTAGGTTTTCCGTGATTCCCCTAAATCGTTTCAGGCAAATGACGGGATGGTTCCTTTGAAAGGGCACGGCCGATTTCCTTCCCCATCCTTCCCTAAGCCGAGCTTGCGCTCCGTCTCTAATGACCTCGTTGTCGACGGGACGTTAAACAACACTAACCTAACCTAATAAATAGTTCTTATTGTATGGAGTTCCATTCCTCCACCAGCGGGATTGCCAACGGCTGGATGGTCGTTGGTGCCATGAGGAATCGATGCAATACGTCTCGTCAGTTCATTCCGCACATACCAAATAGGATTTAAAACGGGGGAATGTCAGACTGATCGACTCGCTGAATGTCCTGTCTTGCGCAGTGCGATGTGGTTGCGCTTTTATTACATAAAAATGAAGTCGGAGTCGAATGTACCCCTAAAAAGATACAGATGGGGATGAATTACAGTGTCAAAATAACGTTGACCGGTGACTGTACCGTCTTCCAAGGTATGGAGTTCATTACACTCATGCAACATTATGCCTCCCCGCACCGTAACACCTAGACCACCCTAATGATCATGTCCGACAATGTTTCTGAGTGCTGTATGTCCCCTGATGTGACAAGAAGTGGGAACACATAATGTATTCAGGCACATTGTGGAACACAATCGTTTTGGTCTGTCTGCTTGTTTCGGAGCAGTTGTCCCAATCTCTGTGCGGCTGAGGAAGTTCAAATGGTTCAAATGGCTCTAAGCACTATGGGACTTAACATCTGAGGTCATCAGTCCCCTAGACTTAGAACTACTTAAACCTAACTAACCTAAGGATATCACACACATCCATGCCCGCGGCAGGATTCAAACCTGCGACCGTAGCAGCCGCGTGGTTCCGGACTGAAGCGCCCAGAACCGCTCGACCACAGCGGCCGGCGGCTGAGGATGTGTTTAACTCTTTACTTCTCATCGGGCCTCAGAGGCCCGTCCGTGATGTTTCATATCTTCTTTGTTAGTAATAGTACATTTTATTTTATTTTAATGCAGTTTTATAGCTTTTCCTAATTTTTCAAGTTAGTCATAATTTTGGAAGAATTATAAAACTGTACCTATGGTTTTTTTTTAAACTTCTGTACAGGTCTAGCAGGCTCGTGCGGTTAGAAACAGTTTTTCAACAACCAGATGGCTGTCTGCGGAGCCTCTGTTACGTCTTTTGCCATTGCTGACTCAAGCTGTAATTCTTTCAGTGTTCAACAGTCCTCATTGTGTTAAGCACATATTTATTTTGTGCATTATTTCATAACAGTTTCTGTTCTACAAACTGAAAACTATCAGATGAGGAGATAAGGGAATTGCTGGAGCAGTCTCCTGATTCTGAAATCCACCCAGTGAATGTGAATGTGATGACGGTAATGAGGTAGATGTCACTGAAAACTCAGAACTACACGAAGATGACGATCATAATGAAATCGTTTACGAAGATGCAGAAGAACAATTTAGTGCAAGTTCTGCTAAGTACGACTTATCGTTTTCTCGTAATGGGAATGAACTATAGGCTACAGCACCCCAGGTTGGAATTACTGATAGGCGGAGCAAAAAGGATGTATTGAAAGAAGACCAAGGACCTACAAGTTATTCGATTAGGAACTATGATAATGAAGAATCTTGTTTTATGTTGTTCTTTCGTGTAACCCTTATTGGCAAAGTGTGTATGTGGACCAACAAGGAAGGTGGAATTGTTCACGAGGACTAGGTAGATATAGATAGGCATGAAATGAAAAAGTTTCTTGTTGTTCTGATCCTGACTGGAGTTTATACGTCAAGAAATGAAGATATCAGTCAGCTTTGATAGGATGAGAGTGGCCGACCACTGTTCAGTGAAATTATGTCTTGGACCGGCTTCCATATTACTGTGAGGGTATTGCACTTTGACAGTGCAGCAACCTGAACATAGGTCAGCTGAGAAAATGAAACCAACCAAAGAACTTTTTGAGATGTGGGGAATTACCCTTAGGGATGCCTACATTCCAGGACTGCGCATTCCCGTGGATGAACAGTTGATCACATTTCGATACCACTGTCCATTTCGACAATACATCCCCTCAAAACCTGGTATAGTGTGACAATACAACAACCTACTGCTGGAAGATGAAAGCATATCTGGGGCAGGAGGAAGAAACCAGAACCGTGCGACTTGGAGAGAATGTTGTAAAAACGCTGTTGATTGAACTTAAAAAGTCTGGAAATGCTGTCACCTATGATAATATTTTTTACATCTCTCGATTTAGCTCATTATTTGTTGCCAAAAGATCTGACACAAAGATAAACTGCCTGCCGATTTTATTACACCTAAAGGACGTGAAGTTTACTCTACATTATCTGGTTTTTAACCAGATGTGATTATAGCCTCTTATGTTCCTAAGAAAAACAAAGTTGTTACCGTCCTTAGCTCTCTTCATGACCAACCAACGGAGTCATCATCACAAGTAAAGAAGCCTGAAGTTATATTGACGTACAATGCCACAACGGTTGACGTTTACAACACGGACCAGAAGGCGCGATGCTGCAGTGTGAAGAGGAAAACAAGGCGCTTGCCATTGGTGGTTTTCTTCAACACGATCGCTGTAAGTGTAATGAATGCATACATTATGATGCTGGCTAGTAACAAAAAATGAAACGTCGGACTTTTATCAATTTGGGGAAGCAACTAGCAGTGGTAAAGAAGTCAATGAATTCATTGGTAGCTCCGAATCCAAAAATGACAGTGAAATTACCAACGAAGAAAAGGAGAAGATGCACATTTTGTGTAGAGAAGAAAGACAGGAAAAGTTAAATTACATGTTATAAGTGAACCAAACCTGTATGCTTGGAACATTCTGCTTTCGGCTGTAGACCCTGCGCAAATTTGCAATAAGAATAAAAGTCACCAGTAAAATGTAAACTGCAAATAAATAAAATTATTTAAAAGTATTCATGCCTCAATAGTATATACATCATAAGTAGTAAAAATAGTGTCAATTTATGTTAATTTTAAACAACAGGGGCCCGAGAGGCCTGACTGGTAGGCAACGCTACCAAGATTTTCTGGTAAGCAAAGGGTTAAATGGTTTTTTCAGTACAAAGTCATCTCAGCTTGCCTTTTTTGTAGCAACCGCTACTTCCTGTTGTTATTTCGTCGAGATTTTGGCAAAACCTGCCAAAACTATTCTATCCAAAATTAGGAACACGGAAGTTAGTGTCTAAACTGAGAATAATATCTCATTAGCATATTCCTAGATTCTCACTTAAAACTGATTCTTGAAACTTGGTAAGTTTGCGTCTATCTTCAAGCGTCCGTCAGTTCAGGTTGTCAGCATCTGTCATGGGTCGAAACAACTTGTGATCATTTATGCTATCCTTCTTTTTATCCCTCGTTAGACCCATTTGATGCGGGTGCCATACAACACGCATTAGATGTTCATCACAAACAAACAGCTGTAGCATATGGTGTACCTCATAGCGTGCTCATAATGCGATCACTTCAGACAACTGGACATGTGCGAGTGGACTGCCCACTGAAGGTTCCGTACAAACATAATTATGTACTTACCAGTAGACAGTTTATCATAGATTTTGATGATGAGTTTGCGAATATTAAAGTATGTGACATAAATGACCGTATGTTTTGTCTGCGTTGACTTACTGTTGGAGCCTACTTTCTTTACACGGCCAAGGTACCGTAGACCCCAGTATTTTACATAATTTCAACTTGATAGCTCTAACCTTCCCTGGGAAAAAAATGCAGACAGGTGGACAACAAACGGCAAAAATATTTTTTATGTGATATAATTACAAACAACAACCTTCGGATTTGTTCCTTTACTTGTACCCTCTAGGTTTTTGCCAAATTTGACGATTCTAAGTGAAAGAAAGCACCCTATAAGTTTTGATGAGTGAGTTGGCGAACATGAAAATACGCGACATAAATGGTCGTATTTTTTGATTGCATTGACGTCGAAGCTTATATTTTTGTACACCGCCAAGGGAGACATTAGTGTTTCATATACATTTGAATTTCATACCTGTATCCGTTCGTTAGGAAAACTGGTCTTGATAGAAGGACAGACAGACAGACGGTCAACAAAGTAATGCCCGATTTCACGGGACTATTAATACCTTAGGACCAGATCTCTGCAATTTATATACGCTAGTTCTGGTGGCATCACGAGACAAGAAAACAGTAAACAGAAGTTGGGGCTTTCTTTACTGACATTTAATATTATTTCGATATCTATTGCAAAACAGAATTATTTTCTCAAAGATTTTATAAAGGGAAAACGTTCCTACGTTTTCTTTTATATGTACCAAGTCACCATTAAGTGCTCCTCTTCGGAAAATAAGAAAATCGCTTCGTGACTTCCCAGAACCCAGAACTGCGTCGCCCCTGTCTAGATAGACTCACGTTGTATATCTGTTTGCAACTAGTAACAAAGCCCAGCCGGAATCCTCTTAATTAACGAGGTTTTATTCACTAATTAAACTCCGTTCATTTTGTGGAAAGGGTCGCATGATTATCGGACACTATAGATTACATATTGATGCACGAAGCTCGTTTAGAGCTGGGACAGCGCTTAAAGCCTCGTTACTCAACATTGTAAGCATTCTTGCACTGGAAATATGGCTCTCTTGTTTAGACAGAATTCAGGAGAGAGGCACATACCGAGAAACGAAAACAAACAAAGGAGCTCGATAGCTGTACCGAAATGGGTTGAAGCGCTTGTATTATACGAATGTATCCTTCGATAGTAGCTTTTGTGAACATAGTATCACCGATAAGCGTACATATGAGTGAAATTGACTTTATACACATACCAGGAATTAGGTACTCGACGGTACACAGATGTTTACATTTACAGTACTGCACGTGACCTCTTACTTTAAGAATTCAGTATGTTGTGCTGCATTTAAAGTCACTAGACTTCTTGGCATGGAACTGAAGAAGACATAGGAATGTTAATAAGGACTCTACCTTTACATGGTCTCCACAAAGCATAGACTGTTACTCTTGTAACTTCCCTAATGGTAGAGACGTCATTGTCAAAGACTTGACCGAGGGAAAATAATTATTTTGCTATTCCCATCTCATACTCTTCTTTTCCATTCATTTGAATCGATTTATCATATTTACATGTTATCGGCTTCAGAGTCAACTGCTGCGATTTAGAGGTACCTTACAGGAAAGTAGAAATCAACATACCCTGATGTAGGGCGGAAGAGAGACGAATGGATAGTCACTATAGCGAAGATACGGACCGCGCGTCAGTCTGGAACCGCGCGACCGCTACGGTCGCAGGTTCGAATCCTGCCTCGGGCATGGATGTGTGTAATGTCCTTAGGTTAGTTAGGTTTAAGTAGTTCTAAGTTCTAGGGGACTATTGACCTCAGATGTCAAGTCCCATAGTGCTCAGAGCCATTTGAACCATTTGAAGATACGGACCACAAAGGCGGAAATCCACTTACACACACATAAAAAAAAGTTTTGCATCACCTCGGTTCCGAGAGTTCCAGAACCTGTACAGAAAACTGGAATAGAGATCAACATAAACATCACTTCCGCTCTTTTTATTCCTCACGAAAACCACACATTGCATGATGTAACACCATACGGCGAGACCTTCAGAGCTGGTGGCCCAGATTGCTGTACACACCGGTACCTCTAATACTTAGTAGCACGTCCTCTTGCATTGATGCATGCCTAGATTCGTCGTGGCATATTATCCACAAGTTCATCAAGGCACTTCGGTCCAGATTGTCCCGCTCCTCAATGGCGATACGGCGTAGATACCTCAGAGTGTTTGGTGGGTCACGTCGTCCATAATCAGACCTTTCCAATCTACCCCGGGCATGTTCGGTAGGGTCCATGTCTGGAGAACATGCTGGTCACTCTAGTCGAGCGATGTCATTATCCTGAAGAAAGTCATGCACAATATGTGCACGATGGGGGCGCGAATTGTCGTCCACGAAGACGAATGCCTCGCCAATATGCTGCCGACATGGTTGCATTATCAGTCGGAGGATGGCATTCACTTATCGTACAGCCGTTACGACGCCCTCCATGACCACCAGCGGCGTTCGTCGGCCCCACGTAAAGGCACCCCAAAACAGCAGTAAACCTCCACCTTACTGCACTCGCTGGACAGTGTGTATAAGGCATTTAGCCTGACCGGGTTACCTCCAAACACGCCTCCAACGATTGTCTGGTTGAAGGCATATGCGACACTCATCGGTGAGGAGAACGTGATGCCAATCCTGAGCGGTCCATTCGGCATGTTGTTGGGCCCATCTGTACCGCGCTGCATGGTGTCGTGGTTGCGAAGATGGACCTCGCCATGCACGTCGAGAGTGAAGTTGCGCATCATGCAGCCTATTGCGCACAGTTTGAGTCGTAACACGAAGTATTGTGATTGCACGAAAAGGATTATTTAACATGGTGGCGCTGCTGTCAGTGTTCCTCCAAGCCATAATCCATATGTAGCGGTCATCCATTGCAGTAGTAGCCCTTGGGCGGCGTGAGTGAGGCATGTCATCGACAGTTCCTGTCTCTCCGTATCTCCTCCATGTCCGAATAACATCGCTTTGGTTCGCTCCGAGACGCCTGGAGACTACCCTAGTTGAGAGCCCTTCCTGACACAAAGTAACAATGCGGACGCGATCGAACCTCGGTACTGACCGTCTCGTATACAGACAACACGAGTCGTGTATCTCCTTCCTGGTGGAATGACTGGAACTGATCGGTAGTCGGACCCCCTCTGTCTAATAAGTGCTGCTTATGCATGGTTGTTTACATCTTCGTGCGGGTTTAGTAACATCTCTGAACAGTCAAAGGGACTGTGTCTGTGATAAAATAGCCACAGTCAACGTATATCTGCAGGAGTTCTGGGAACCGGGGTGATGCAAAACTTTTTTTGTTGCGTGTATAAGCGGTTTTGGCAAAAGGCACGTTATTGTAGCGCTTCGTCTGGAAACGAGAATCTCTGAGACGGCGAAGCTGGTCGGCTGGTCGCGTTCTACTGTCATGAGCAACTACGGAAACCGATTGAAGGATGGTGGAATAACGCAAAGGCCATATGGTACTGGTCGTTCACTTCTCATCACAAACCTTAGAGATCGGTGCATCCCCCACTTTGTAATACAGGATAGGTAGCGATCTGTGGTAGACCTGACGACAGAGTATAATGCCGGTGCAGGTACAAGTGTTTCGGAATACACAGTTCAAAGGCCATTGTTGACAGTTAGAGCTCCACATCATATGACCACTACGTGATCCTGTGTTCATCCAACGACATCGTCAGTTACGATTGCAGCCAACGAAGGGCAATATTTCGTTCAAAATTGCAAAAATCCTCCACGGTTTCGAAGTGAAAGTGATTTTCCGTCCACCATTGAAGATTTACGACCTGCTGAAATCAGTTAAAGACGATCTGGTATTGCGGAAGGCGGGAATTTATAAAATACCTCGTCAGTGTGGCATGTCATATATAGGACAAACATTGCGAACAGTAGAAGAACGTTGCACTGAACATCAACGCTGTACTCGACTTATGCAGCCTAGCAAGTCTGCAATTGCTGAGCATTGCATTTCCACTGGACACTCAATGGAGTATGACAAGACAACAACTTTGGCCACAGCAACATCCTTTTGGACTCCGTCATAAAAGAATCAGTGGAAATTCGCATGACAGACAATCTTATGAACCGTGACAATGTCTACCAGCTAGATAATGCGTGGAACCCTGTCATCTCTAAGATCTGCTCCAGACTAAGACGTCAGAGTACTCTGGTTGCCGCGGCAATTGACAACGCCGAAGACAGCTGAGTTCCGCAGTTCCACCAGCGAGGGCGCTGCTGGCGGGCGGTGTGGTTCGTCTGTCAATATGATTTTGACGCATGCGCGGAATACTCGCTTCATGCTACACATTCCGGAACGGAGGGCGTCTTCGTCAGTCTTCGTTGGCTCACCTGAGGATGGCTGGCAGTTGTCCAGTCGAAATATCGTGGATGGAAGCTAACGACGACCGGCTGCAAGCCCGAAATCTTTTTGAACGTTCATATTTCGATTGCTGTACCACAGTGTAAGACGCAACAGAGATTAATATTAATTTTTTACCACATATATGACTCTTGTAAAATGTCATAATGTCCTAAAATGTCTGCAAAAATGCATCAGCAACGTAAAAAAGCGCAATGCTTACATAAAGAGTCACAATGTGTACGTTACGTATCATGATATTATCTTATATACATACTCGTTAAATTGGTGCCTAAAACATTGTTGAGCACTATCAAATTAAGCGTCTCAGTGCTGCTTTCAACCTAAAAAAATAGTAGTTGGCATTCCAGGTTAGCTAAGATAACAGGCAAGCACACAAAAATATCGTTGTCGCCCCTCAAATTAAGTGTTTCAGTGTAAGTTCCCTGTCTAAATGCAAGTGGTTTGAGAAGAAATAGCACTTTTACAGTTAGACCTAAAGGATGGAAACCATAGTGACCAAGATAAAATACTAGGCAAACACAAAGAAACAGGCATTCTGAATGTAATTATTTAGGCCTTCTATTGGTGGAACTACCTTAAATTAAATATTTAAGTACTAGAAAAGTGCCGGCCGAGGTGGCCGAGCGGTTCTAGGCGCTACAGTCTGGAACCGCGCGACCGCTACGGTCGCAGGTTCGAATCTGCCTCGGGCGTGGCTGTGTGTGATGTCCTTACGTTAGTTAGGTTTAAGTAGTTCTAAGTTCTAGGGGACTGATGACCTCAGTTGTTAAGTCCCATAGTGCTCAGAGCCATTTGATTTTTGAACTACAAAAGTGTCTAAATACGTAAAGGGTCTTCAATCTGAAGCTACGTACTGTCATCACCAATGCTTTTTCTCAGGTAATGTTTCAACACCATTTTAGGATGAGGGTGTTGGTAATATATTACTAGAAAAACCTAGCGATTATATTGATCAGCAAGTATTAGAAGTTATTGTGCCTTGTTGGGATTAAGTAAAAAACAAACTGCTGCAATCTCACTATGGCCCTCTAAAACTGGAATCAACTGCACCAATATCTACTAAAAATACCACTCCATAAAATGTCCATGAACCATGGACCTTGCCCCTGGTGGGGTGGCTTGCGTCCCTCAGCGATACAGATAGCCGTACCGTAGGTGCAACCACAACGGAGGGGTATTTGTTGAGAACCCAGACAAACGTGTCGTTCCTGAAGAGGGGCAGTAGCCTTTTCAGTAGTTGCAGGGGCAGCAGTCTGGATGATTGACTGATCTGGCCTTGTAACACTAACCAAAACGGCCTTTGCTGTGCTGGTACTGCGAACGGCTGAAAGCAAGGCGAAACTACAGCCGTAATTTTTCCCGAGGGAATGCAGCTTTACTGTATGGTTAAATGATGATAGCGTCCTCTTGTGTAAAATATTCCGGAGGTAAAATAGTCCCCATTCGGAACTCCGGGCGGGGACTACTCAGGAGGAAGTTGTTATCAGGAGCAAGAAAACTGGCGTTCTACGGATTGGAGCGTGGAATGTCAGATTCCTTAATCTGGCAGGTAGGTTAGAAAATTTAAAAAGGAAAATGGATAGGTTAAAGTTAGATATAGTGGGACTTACTGAAGTTCGGTGGCAGGAGGAACAAGACTTCTAGTCAGGTGAATACAGGGTTATAAATACAAAATAAAATAGGGGTAATGCAGGAGTAGGTTTAATAATGAATAGGAAAATAGGAATGCGGATAAGCTACGACAAACATCATAGTGAACCCATTATTGTGACCAAGATAGATGCGAAGCCCACGCCTACCACAGTAGTACAAGTTTATATGCCAACTAGCTCCCCAGATGACGAAGAAATTGAAGAAATGTATGATGAGATAAAAGAAATTATTGAGATAGTGAAGGGAGACGAAAATTTAATAGTCATGGGTGACTGAAATTCGATAGTAGGAAAAGGGAGAGAAGGAAACGTAGTAGGTGAATATGGATTGGGGGGAAGAAATGAAAGAGGAAGTCATCTGGTACAATTTTGCACAGAGCATAACTTCATCATAGCTAACACTCGGTTCAAGAATCATGAAAGAAGGTTGTATACATGGAAGAAGCCTGGAGATGCTAGAAGGTATCAGATAGATTATATGATGGCAAGACAGAGATTCAGGAACCAGGTATTAAATTGTAAGACTTTTCCAGGGGCAGATGTGGACTCTGACCACAATCTATTGGTTATGAACTGTAGATTAAAACTCAAGAAAGTGCAAAAAGGTGGGAATTTGAGGAGATGGGACCGGGATAAACTAAAAGAACCAGAGGTTGTAGAGAGTTTCAGGGAGAGCATTAGGCAACGATTGACAAGAATGGGGGAAAGAAATACAGTAGAAGAAGAATGGGTAGCTCTGAGAGACGAAATAGTGAAGGTAGCAGAGGATCAAGTTGGTAAAAAGACGAGGGCTAATAGAAATCCTTGAGTAACAGAAGAGATATTGAATTTAATTGATGAAAGGAGAAAATATAAAAATGCAATAAATGAAGCAGGCAAAAAGTAATACAAGCGTCTCAAAAATGAGATAGACAGGAAGTGCAAAATGGCTTAGCAGGGATGGCTAGAGGACAAATGTAAGGATGTAGAGGCTTATCTCACTATGGGTAAGATAGATACTGCCTACAGGAAAATTAAAGAGACCTTTGGAGGAAAGAGAACCACTTGCATGAATATCAAGAGCTCAGATGGAAACCCAGTTCTAAGCAAAGAAGGGAAAGCAGAAAGGTGGAAGGAGTATATAGAGGGTCTATACAAGGGCGATGTTCTTAAAGACAAATTATAGAAATGGAAGAGAATGTAGATGAAGATAAAATGGGAGATATGATACTGCGTGGAGAGTTTGTTGGAACACGTGAGGCAATACTAACCCTACGACTTATCTTAGAAAATAGATTAAGGAAAGGCAAACCTACGTTTCTAGCATTTGTAGACTTAGAGAAAGCTTTTGACAATGTTGACTGGAATACTCTCTTTCAAATTCTGAAGGTGGCAGGGGTAAAATACAGGGAGAGAAAGGTATTTACAATTTGTACAGAAACCGGATGGCAGTTATAAGAGTCGAGGGACATGAAAGGGAAGCAGTGGTTTGGAAGGGAGTGAGACAGTGCTGTAGCCTCTCCCCGATGTTATTCAATCTGTATATTGAGCAAGCAGTAAAGGAAACAAAAGAAAAAAATGAAGTAGGAATTAAAATCCATGGAGAAGAAATTAAAACTTTGAGGTTCGCCGATGACATTGTAATTCTGTCGGAGACAGCAAAGGACTTGGAAGAGCAGTTGAATGAAATGGACAGTGTCTTGAAAGGACGATATAAGATGAACATCAACAAAAGCAAAACGATAATTAATGGAATGTAGTCGAATTGAATCGGGTGATGCTGCGGGAATTAGATTAGGAAATGAGGCGCTTAAAGTAGTAAATGCGTATTGCTATTTGGGGAGCAAAATAACTGATGATAGTCGGAGTAGAGAGGATATAAAATTTTGACTGGCAATGGCAAGGAAAGCATTTCTTAAGAAGAGAAATTTGTTAACATCGAGTATAGATTTAAGTGTCAGGAAGTCGTTTCTGAAAGTATTTGGATGGAGTGTAGCCATGTATGGAAGTGAAACATGGACGATAAATAGTTAAGACAAGAAGAGAATAGAAGCTTTCGAAATGTGGTGCTACAGAAGAATGCTGAAGATTAGATGGGCAGATCACATAACTAATGAGGAGGTATTGAATAGAATTGGAGAGAAGAGATATTTGTGGCACAACTTGACTAGAAGAAGGGATCGGTTGGTAGGGCATATTCTGAGGCATCAAGGGATCACCAATTTAGTATTGGAGGGCAGCGTGGTGGGTAAAAATCGCAGAGGGAGACCAAGATATGAATACACTAAACAGATTCAGAAGGATGTAGGTTGCAGTAGGTACTGGGAGATGGACCTTGCACAGGATAGAGTAGCATGGAGAGCTGCATCAAACCAGTCTCTGGACTGAAGACCACAAAAACAATAATATTGAGAGGGGAGATGCGACAATTTATTTTCGTGCACTAAAAACCGGTCCAGGACGTTGCGAGCTGTGTGATAAAGGTCCTTGAATCTAGGAACACAGCATCACCATTGCGGAAGAAACATTGTAACCTGAATCGTCCTAATCAGCCAAATGATCACGTAGTTAATGGCAGTCATACGACCTTGCGTGGGGCCTATGGAATACCACGAAATGGCTACCCAAAGCATCACTGAACCCCCGCCATCTTTTACTTTTCGGATATAAAGTCGGCCAGAAGCTGGAAATAGCGTGAAAGAAGACTCATCCGATCAAATGATTTTCTTCCGTTGCTCCATAGCCGACGTTTTTCGGGTTCGGTCCCACGATTCCCTGTTACGGGTATTTGCATCACTGATGTATGGTTTTGGAATTCCAACTGTCCCAGAAATTTCCTGCTTCTGGAGCTCCCTTCATTTTGTTTTGGTGCTGATACGGTTCCCGTGTGCGACATTGAGTTCTGCAGTGACTTTTGCAGCTGTCGTCCCTTATTTTTCGTCATAATGCTCTTCAATGGCCGTCTGTCACGATCATTCGACACAAAGTTTTACAGAAGCGCCGAGTGGAGACACCTCTGCATGAAGTCTGGATTGCTGTTGGGACCCTGAGAAACGTCATCGACGCTACTAAAACATTATTAGAGTTCAATTATTTTACGTTTCGTCGTTCTTCCGCACCAGCTTCGGCTGATGCTGCGAGTTGGATTCTAGCTGACGTCTGTCCAGTCATCTCAGCGGTTGCGCGCCAAGGAGAAAATGTTAGCGACCGTGGCGCCGCGGTGTGTTACCGGAGAGCGAGGGCGGCCGTTGCCCAGCACGAATTGAACTCTTGCTGTCTGCTAGTGTGTCCTCGCTCCCTCTCAGAATTCTACGATGACCCTTGATAATCCATCAGCGACGAACCTGGTGTCGGTATTAATGTGGTCTGTTGGTCTCCTCCCTACCGACTTGGTAGGTTTCAGCACCTAGAGGTGCCAGTACGTTGGTAAGGAACGTGGACCACAGGAGGCCTTGTTGCTAGCTTCCGTGTTGAAGTTCAGTGCTGGCAGCACCCTGCGATGTGCTGTTGTCGGACGACAGTCCGTTTCACGATCAGTAGATGGTACGTGGCGTGCAACAGGAAGTTCATCAGGCGAACACCATCATCTCGATTACATCTTCGGCTAGTTTATAGACAGTGCAGGAGCATCTAGGACACTGATTCACTAGAGTACTATAACCATGAAATCGAGTGCTATTACTGTGAATGCCATCGATTCCAAAGACCAGCTCATGACGAGATCTGTAACGCTGGAGTACTTCAAGGGAGCAAGCGTGAGACTATGACGCGAGGCTCGGTTCGTAATGAGAGTCTTCTTTCCACTCAATGTGTGTTCTTACTCGGCAGATGGCGTCGTAATGTGACGAGTGCCTGACCTACTTGCGATATACCGGCTCGCTTTCTGCTTCCGCCTCTCTCTGACATGATTCGATTTTGCCTGCCTCTCGCCAGTCAGTGAATCCTGTGACAGTTCCCTCCGCCATTACTGATACAAACTCGATGTCCTCTTTAGTCCAACCAGGTATGGGGCTCACTCACTTGAGCAGTATTCCTGTATGTGTCACACAGATGTTTTCCTATACAAAATATTTAATAATTAAACCTTAGATCCCAGCATCCTATCCGTGAAACGTAGTCTTCCATTAGCTTTGATATCAACTGAGACTGTGTAGCCGTTCCACTTGATATCTCTACACAATGTTACTCTCTTATTTGTTTGACATGACCTCATTAACCCTGTAGTCAAAAGGATACGATGATTCCGTGAAGTGCACAACTTCAATGAAACTTCCTGGCAGATTAAAATTGTGTGCCCGACCGAGACTCGAACTCGGGACCTTTGCCTTTCGCGGGCAAGTGCTCTACCAACTGAGCTACCGAAGCACGACTCACGCCCGGTACTCACAGCTTTACTTCTGCCAGTACCTCGTCTCCTACCTTCCAAACTTTACAGAGCTTCTGTAAAGTTTGGAAGGTAGGAGACGAGGTACTGGCAGAAGTAAAGCTGTGAGTACCGGGCGTGAGTCGTGCTTCGGTAGCTCAGTTGGTAGAGCACTTGCCCGCGAAAGGCAAAGGTCCCGAGTTCGAGTCTCGGTCGGGCACACAGTTTTAATCTGCCAGGAAGTTTCATATCAGCGCACACTCCGCTGCAGAGTGAAAATCTCATTCTGCACAACTTCAGTTTGGCAGTCTATGATCTGGATCCATTTCTTCCTAGATAACTGCATCACTTGCATAAAGTCTGAGAGTCGCGTGGTAAAGCGATGTATCTTAATGAAAGATCTCATCTTTTACATATAATGCAATTATCGTGTACAAATGAACTTAATTTTAGTAGGTACGGCTGTAAGTACAGAGGGCATCGGTACCTTGACTATGGAGAATGCCTAGAAACCTTTCCTCAGCTATTATTCCCAGACATTTTCTGTGTAGTTCCAGGAATGTTTGATTTGTGTTTGGTTTCCCACGTTTGCCACTGGTTTTATTCCACCGATATCTGTTCGTTCTGAGAGATATGATACATGAATCACTGGATAAAACTATCCGGTGACAATGAGCAGCAGTCCAGTTTACACTGAGATGACAAAAGCCATGGGACAGCGATATGCACATATACTGATGGCTGTAGTATCGCTTCCACAAAGTAAAAAAGGGCAATGCAGTGGCTGAGCTGTCGTCTGTACTCGCGTGATTCATGTGAAAATGTTTCCGACGTGATTATCGCCACACGATTAACTGATTTTGAAAGCAGAATGGTAGCTGGAGCCAGACGCACTGGACATTCCATTTCGGAAATCGTTAGGGAATCGAATATTCTGCTCTACATAGTGTCAAGGGTGTGCCGCGAATACCACATTTGAGGCATAACCCATCACCACGGACAACGTACTGGCCGACGGTCTTCCGTTAACGACCGAGAGCAGCGGCGTTTATAGAGTTGTCAGTGCTAACAGACAAGCAACACTGCGTGAAATAACCGCAGAAATCAGCGTGGGACGTACGACGAACCTATCCGTTAGGACAGTATGGTGACATTTGGAGTTAATGGCCTATGGCAGCAGACGACATCCCCTGCAGCGCCTCTCCTGGGCTGGAGACAGTATAGATTGGACCCTAGACGATTGAAAAGCCGTCGTCTGGTCAGATGAATCCAGATTTGAGGTGGTAACAAGTGATGGTAGGGTTTGAGTGTGGCGCAGACTCCACGAACCCATGGACCCACGTTGTCAACAAGGCACTGTGCAAGCTGGTGGTGGCTCGAGAATGGTGTGGGCTGTGTTTACATGGAATGGACTGGGTCCTCAGGATATTCGGCTTCTTGGAGACCACATGCAACCATTCATAGGCGTCATGTTCCCAAACAGCGATGGAATTTTTATGGAGAACAATGAGTCATGTCACCGGGCCACAATTGTTTGCGATTGATTTGATAAACATTCTGGATAATTCGAGCTATGGTTTGGCCACCCAGATCGCTCGACATGAATCCTACCGAATATTTATGAGAAATAATCGAGAGTTTGGTACACACACGAAACCCTGCACCGGAAACACTTTCGCAATTATGGAGGCTATAGAGGCAGCGTGGCTCAGTATTTCTGCAGGGGACTTTCAACGACGTGTTGAATGCAATCCACGTCAAGTTGCTTCATTACGCAAGGCAAAAAGAGTCCGACACGATATTCGGAGACATCCTATGACATTTGCCATCTCAGTGTATTCATCATTAAGAAAATTCACTTTGTCCACATCGATCCTCGTTATCATGAGCACAAAGGCTATCTGCTGAAGGATATGATAGACTCGACTCCCCTGGATTGTTTGCACAGTGGGTAGTTCCACTGTAGCAAAAAAGAAAGAAAAAATGGTTCAAATGGATCTAAGCACTATGGGACTTAACATCTGAGGTCATCAGTCCCCTAGACTTAGAACTATTTAAACCTAACTAACCTAAGGTCATCACACACATTCATGCCCGAGGCAGGATTCGAACCTGCGACCGCAGCATCCGCGTGGTTCCGGACTGAAGCGCCTAGAACCGCTCGGCCACAGCGGCCGGCTTTCCACTGTAGCACATCGGTTTTATGCACCGTAGCTGTCCAAGTCAAACTTAACCATGAATGACACGAGGAGCTCCTCAGATACTTACTAACAAGTTAACACACCTCGCTGTTTAAAAAATAATGTCCTCTATGAATACTGTAACCTACAGCAGATAAATAAATACTTAAATTTACAGTATTTATTGGCTTTCAAACGTTAATACATCTTTATTTGTCGAATTCTTCTACCCGAGAAAATTTAAAGTCTATAGGAATGAAACGAAGCAGACGAAGAAATTGACGTATGAATCTCTAGAAGTTCAGCTTCTACTACAGGGTGCAATCAGTGACGCTTGATAATGACGTGAGCAGTACACATATCCAGAAAAAACTTTTCCGAGCCTGTCATCTGTAATCGAGCACCGCTGACGGTATCAGAACTCCGTGGCAGTACAGCAAGGCGACGCATAGCCCAGCAGAGCAGGGCGATGTCGTAAGCAGCACTCAGCAGCAGCAGCGGCGGTAAGAAAACGGTGGCGTACTGTAGATGACGATGATCTGCCTGAGGTGGCTGCGCGAACAGAAGTGAGTTCGGCTGCTGCGGGAGAACTTGCATGAGAAACTGTGGCGGAGGTTAAGCCGGTAGTTCGTTCCTCTCGTCGTCGGGTGGGAGTATAGTACAACTACAGGTGACTGTAAGTTGTATTCTCTTCTAGTAAAAATCTCTGGGGCAATGGTGACTTGTAGAGCTCGTTGGGTCAGCGAATACTGGTGCGCCGGTGCTCGTTGTGCGCCAGAGCCAGAATGTGGTCGCTGAGCGAACCATCTGTCTTGCTGAAGTAAGTCCGCGACATATCTCGGAAGTGTTCCCGAAGGTACGGAACACCCGCCAGTTGATAGAATAATAGTATGGAGCAAGATGGATGCTTTGGAACTTTGTTCTGAACACGTTGAAGACGTCCTATGCGTTGTTGAGCTGCATTTCCCCAGACCCCCCTCATATACTCGAGGACCGGCCATACCTGAAACTTGTAGATGGTCAGTCCTATGTCTGTGTCTGAAGGTAGAACTGACTAAGGGTCGAGGACCGGGCTGGCGAAGATGCCGCATTGCCGCCGGGCAGCGAGGCGGCCCGTTAATCTCGTGTCGAATGTGATAGCTAAATCCTTCACGCGTTTCGACCACGGGTCTCGTATTCCTCGGTCCTCGAGAGCATTAGGCATGGGTCTGGGAGCGAGGATGGCAGCTTCTATTTTCTGCGGATTGTAGGCAAAACGATTCGTGCCGGCCCAGGCAACAAGGTCGTCGAGGCTGCATTGAAGTTGACGCCGAGGTATCCGTGGGCTTCTGCTAGACTACTGTTGAGGAGCGCTGCGTCATCCACATATAACGCCAGTTGAATGTTCCTTGCCCTCGGCATGTCACTGCTGAAGAGGAAGTACAGTACGGGCATAGCTGAGTTCAACCTCCTCTTCGTAGATTCCCAGGTGGTCGACTTGCGTGGCCAGCTGCCAAGTAGTACAGTGGAGGCGGAGCTGCTAAACGTACGATGTACGAGGGCTCGGCCAGTGATGCGCGAAGACGTTGTACCGGACAGAATTTGTTCAGCAGGAACGAATGTAACGTCGGGTAGACAACAGGTAAGCGTAATAAGACCTCTAGTGTTCTCAATATATGAGGTGTATTACCTAAAACTTGCAGCTCAAATATTTTAAGTGCTACTGAAGAGCGGTTTTAACAGAATGGAATGGTAGTCAGGAGCTCGTAATGTTAGTCAATCAACAGATTGTAATAATATTTAGAAAGTGTATTTTTGTGAAAACATACACTTTTTAAATGGAACAATGCCTATTGACATTAACAGATTAAAATGAGTGTAAACTAGAATGTCAGTGACATAGTAATATCAGAAATTGAGTCCACCTTGATGCAAAACACCTTGTTGTTCGTTTATTTCTTTATTATCTCAAACTAGTTTCGGCGACAAATATCACCATCATCACTGGGGTTTTTTAATCTAAAACATGCAGAAAATGGCATGGTTGTGCAAAAACAATAAAACATTACATTTTTACAATTCGTCTTTTGAAATATAGTTTTCTATTGATACTTTCATACTACCTTATTTATTGTATGTTACAGCATGTTTTAAGCAATTATTGGCACTGTTTGCGACATATTTTCTGTGCTCTTTTTTCTGTTGCCGTCTTTTTACTTAGCGAACATCATGTCATCTGCAACCATGTGAGCGGCTGTTGGTAAACAAATACTAAAAAGTGAACTTCGTATGTCAGCAGTATATACTTGGGGTTGTGGTAGTGTTTCGGAAACCAGTTATTTGGTGTGTACTGAGCTGTTGCTTAGCTATTTGTGTACTCACGCTCGTTGGATGGTATGTGGTTACTTTTATACATAGAAAAACAAAACTTTTGACTTTGTTTCTGATCCAGAATATTACGCCATCTTGCTGTTCGTGTGTGTCACGAGAGGCGTATAGCATGTGGCGAGAAAGGCTATGAAAAACTGTAGGGCGAATTACGACGATTTCTGTTCATTATTTATGTCTCTGTGTGTGATGGGGAGGTGGTTCTTTTGAGTGTGTGTGCTTTCTGTTCTGTGTCCTTGGTCAGTTCTCTCAGAGCGGCAAAGAGTGTGTTGTTGCAGAATGCTGTGTTTCCATTTATTACATTTTTCCCTTCGACTATAGCCTTTTGTATGTGGTAATTTTCTTGTATTGTTAGTTGTCAGTATAGACTGTTGCTGTTTCTCAGAATGCGTAGATCGTTTTCGATATTAGTGGGGTTATGGTTTTTGTTCATTAGATGTTCTGTAAAAGTTGAATGTGTGCTGCCACTTTTTAGAGCTCTCATGTGCTCTGTGTACCTCGTTCGGAAATTTCTGTTTGTTTGTTTTTCTGACATGTCTTAGTTTTTTCTGAACTGTATTGTTTGTTCTGAATGTTATTGGTATCCCTTACTTTTTCAAGATGTTTCCTACTCTATGTGATATGTTGTTATTGTATGTCAGTGTGTACCATCTCTCTCTTTTTTTTCTGAAGTGGTGTGGTCTGCTGTGTTGTCTGTGTGTGCTGCATGTTTCCGTTTTACCTTGTTGTTGAGTTTGTTTATGATGTCTGTTTTATACTCGTTTTCAACAGCAATTTGTATAATTGCATAATCAAACAATGTATCTCCCGCAAATAAAGGGCGGCTGATTTGCGTACGCGGTGATGGCATTCGACAGCGACCCAGATAGGTTCCATAGGATTTACATCAGGCGACTCTGGCCGCCGAGACATCAACGTGAGTTCACTATAACGCTCCTCAAACCACTGTAGCACTCTTCTGGCTCAGAGACACGGATAATTATACTGCTAAAAGATGACTCGGCCGTCGGAAAAGACATCAAGCATGAATGGATGCAGGTGGTTCCCAGTTGTCAGACTGTTTTCGATTACTACCACACGTCCCTTGCAAGCGCAGGAGAATATCTCCCATAGTATAATACTGCTCCCACCACATGCACCCTTGGCGCGCTGCACGTTTCGAACCTCGTTCGCCTCGATGATGGTGTCTGTGCAGAGACTATCGACCTAGTGTAGCACATATGTGATTCACCCGGAGAGCCAACACGTTTCCATTGATCGACTGTAGAATCCCGATGGTCCCGTGCCCACTGCAGTCGTAACTGACAATGCCGTTGGGTCAACATAAGAACACGTAGGGCTGGTATGCTGAAGAGCATTACATTCAACAATGTACGATGAACGGTGTGCCCCGAAACAGTTGTGCGTGCACAGGCATTGTGCTCTTTCAGCAGAGATGCCACATATCATTATCTATACTACTTTAAAGAGCAGATAAGCATTTGAACCCCACATTCTGTGAGGAATCTTGCACCACAACCATTTAGACCATCTAGCGCCTAATGGTAGTTTCACTGTGCCTCTACTCTTTCCATAGATGTTCACGACAGTAGCACTTGAACATTCGACCAGCTTCACCGTTTTCGAGATACTCGTTCACAGGTACTGCGTAATACACTACTGCCCATTAAAATTGCTACACCACGCTTATGACGTACTACAGACGCGAAATTTAACCGACAGGAATAAGATGCTGTGATATGCAAATGATTAGCTTTTCAGAGCATTCACACAAGGTTGCCGCCGGTGGCGACACCTACAACGTGCTGACATGAGGAAAGTTTCCAACCGATTTCTCATACACAACCAACAGTTGACCGGCGTTGCCTGGTGAAACGTTGTTGTGATGCCTCGTGTACGGAGGAGAAACGCGTACCATGACGTTTCCGACTTTGATTAAGGTCGGATTGTAGCCTATCGCGATTGCGGTTTATGGTATCGCGATAATGCTGCTCGCGTTGGTCGAGATCCAATGACTGTTAGCAGAATATGGAGTCTGTGGGTTCAGGAGGGTAATACGGAACGCCGTGCTGCATCCCAACGGCCTCCTATCACTAGCAGTCGAGATGACAGGCATCTTATCCGCATGTCTGTAACGGATCGCGCAGCCACGTCTAGATCCCTGAGTCAACAGATGGGGACGTTTGCGAGACAACAACCATCTGCACGAACAGTTCGACGACGTTTGCAGCAACATGGACTATCAGCTCGGAGACCATGGCCGCGGTTACCCTTGACGCTGCATCACAGACAGGAGCGCCTGCGATCGTGTACTCAACGACGAACCTGCGTGCACGAATGGCAAAACGTCATTTTTTCGGATGAATCCAGGTTCTGTTTACAGCATCATGATGGTCGCATCCGTGTTTGGCGACATCGCGGTGAACGCACATTGGAAGCGTGTATTCGTCATCGCCGTACTGGCGTATCACCCGGCGTGATGGTATGGGGTGCCATTGGTTACACGTCTCGGTCACCTCTTGTTCGCATTGACGGCGCTTTGAACAGTGGACGTTACATTTCAGATGTGTTACGACCCTTGGCTCTACCTTCATTCGATCCCTGTGAAACCATACATTTCAGCAGGATAATGCACGATCCCATGTTGCAGGTCCTGTACGGGCCTTTCTGGATACAGAAAATGTTCGACTGCTGCCCTGGCCAGTACATTCTCCAGATCTATAACCAATTGAATACGTCTGTTCAATGGTGGCCGAGCAACTGGCTCGTCACAATACGCCAGTCACTACTCTTGATGAACTGTGGTATCGTGTTGAAGCTGCACTGGCAGCTGTACCTGTACGCGCCATCCAAGCTCTGTTTGACTCAATGCCCAGGCGTATCAAGGCCGTTATTACGGCCAGAGGTGGTTGTTCTGGGTAGTGATTTCTCAGGATCTATGCATCCAAATCTTGTATTTTAATTACTGTTTAAATTTTGTTGATTTGTTTGCGCTCTCTGTAGATTAGTTCAGACGTTCTTTGCAAAACAGTTTTTAGCATGGATAGGGACTGCAACTGCTGTGTTCGGATGCAGACTGAGTTGGCATCCCTTCGCTCCCAGCTTCAGGCAGTGTTGGCTTCGGTCACACAGCTTGAGGCTGTTGCCAATGGGCATCACTGTGGGGGTCCGAATGGGGGTTTGTCGGGGACGGCCAGCTCGTCCCACGCATCCCCTGATCGGACTACGACTGTGGTTGCCCGGGATACTGCCCGCATTGAGGCTGATCCCTCACCTGTGGTAGAGTGGGAGGTCGTCTCAAGGTGTGGCAGGGGGCGAAAGACATTCCGGAGGGCTGAACGGAAAGCCTCTCCAGTTTGTCTGACGAACCGGTTTCAGGCTCTGTCTCAGGCTGATACTGATCTTCGGCCTGACATGGCTGCTTGTCCTGTTCCAGAGGTTGCCCCTCAGTCTGCAAGATCCGGGCAGTCGCAGAGGGTGGGCTTACTGGTAGTTGGGAGCTCCAACGTCAGGCGCGTAATGGGGCCCCTTAGGGAAATGGCAGCAAGAGAGGGGAAGAAAACCAATGTGCACTCCGTGTGCATACCGGGGGGAGTCATTCCAGATGTGGAAAGGGTCCTTCCGGATGCCATGAAGGGTACAGGGTGCACCCATCTGCAGGTGGTCGCTCATGTCGGCACCAATGATGTGTGTCGCTATGGATCGGAGGAAATCCTCTCTGGCTTCCGGCGGCTATCTGATTTGGTGAAGACTGCCAGTCTCGCTAGCGGGATGAAAGCAGAGCTCACCATCTGCAGCATCGTCGACAGGACTGACTGCGGACCTTTGGTACAGAGCCGAGTGGAGGGTCTGAATCAGAGGCTGAGACGGTTCTGCGACCGTGTGGGCTGCAGATTCCTCGACTTGCGCCATAGGGTGGTGGGGTTTCGGGTTCCGCTGGATAGGTCAGGAGTCCACTACACGCAACAAGCGGCTACACGGGTAGCAGGGGTTGTGTGGCGTGGGCTGGGCGGTTTTTTAGGTTAGATGGCCTTGGGCAAGTACAGAAAGGGCAACAGCCTCAACGGGTGCGGGGCAAAGTCAGGACATGCGGGGACTAAGCAGCAATCGGTATTGTAATTGTCAACTGTCGAAGCTGCGTTGGTAAAGTACCAGAACTTCAAGCGCTGATAGAAAGCACCGAAGCTGAAATCGTTATAGGTACAGAAAGCTGGCTTAAGCCAGAGATAAATTCTGCCGAAATTTTTACAAAGGTACAGACGGTGTTTAGAAAGGATAGATTGCATGCAACCGGTGGTGGAGTGTTCGTCGCTGTTAGTAGTAGTTTATCCTGTAGTGAAGTAGTTCCTGTGAATTATTATGGGTGGAGGTTACACTCAACAACCGAACTAGGTTAATAATTGGCTCCTTTTACCGACCTCCCGACTCAGCAGCATTAGTGTCAGAACAACTGAGAGAAAATTTGGAATACATTTCACATAAATTTTCTCAGCATGTTATAGTCTTAGGTGGAGATTTCAATTTACCAGATATAGACTGGGACACTCAGATGTTTAGGATGGGTGGTAGGGACAGAGCATCGAGTGACATTATACTGAGTGCACTATCCGAAAATTACCTCGAGCAATTAAACAGAGAACCGACTCGTGGAGATAACATCTTGGACCTACTGATAACAAACAGACCCGAACTTTTCGACTCTGTATGTACAGAACAGGGAATCAGTGATCATAAGGCCGTTGCAGCATCCCTGAATATGGAAGTTAATAGGAATATAAAAAAAGGGAGGAAGGTTTATCTGTTTAGCAAGAGTAATAGAAGGCAGATTACAGACTACCTAACAGATCAAAACGAAAATTTCTGTTCCGACACTGACAATGTTGAGTGTTTATGGAAAAAGTTCAAGGCAATCGTAAAATGCGTTTTAGACAGGTACGTGCCGAGTAAAACTGTGAGGGACGGGAAAAACCCACCGTGGTACAACAACAAAGTTAAGAAACTACTGCGAAAGCAAAGAGAGCTCCACTCCAAGTTTAAACGCAGCCAAAACCTCTCAGACAAACAGAAGCTAAACGATGTCAAAGTAAGCGTAAGGAGGGCTATGCGTGAAGCGTTCAGTGAATTCGAAAGTAAAATTCTATGTACAGACTTGACAGAAAATCCTAGGAAGTTCTGGTCTTACGTTAAATCAGTAAGTGGCTCGAAACAGCATATCCAGACACTACGGGATGATGATGGCATTGAAACAGAGGATGACACGCGTAAAGCTGAAATACTAAACACCTTTTTCCAAAGCTGTTTCGCAGAGGAAGACCGCACTGCAGTTCCTTCTCTAAATCCTCGCACAAACGAAAAAATGGCTGACATCGTAATAAGTGTCCAAGGAATAGAAAAGCAACTGGAATCACTCAATAGAGGAAAGTCCACTGGACCTGACGGGATACCAATTCGATTCTACACCGAGTACGCGAAAGAACTTGCCCCCCTTCTAACAGCCGTGTACCGCAAGTCTCTAGAGGAACGGAGGGTTCCAAATGATTGGAAAAGAGCACAGATAGTACCAGTCTTCAAGAAGGGTCGGCGAGCAGATGCGCAAAACTATAGACCTATATCTCTGACGTCGATCTGTTGTAGAATTTTAGAACATGTTTTTTGCTCGAGTATCATGTCGTTTCTGGAAACCCAGAATCTACTATGTAGGAATCAACATGGATTCCGGAAACAGCGATCGTGTGAGACCCAACTCGCTTTATTTGTTCATGAGACCCAGAAAATATTGGATACAGGCTCCCAGGTAGATGCTATTTTTCTTGACTTCCGGAAGGCGTTCGATACAGTTCCGCACTGTCGCCTGATAAACAAAGTAAGAGCCTACGGAATATCAGACCAGCTGTGTGGCTGGATTGAAGAGTTTTTAGCAAACAGAACACAGCATGTTGTTATCAATGGAGAGAAGTCTACAGATGTTAAAGTAACCTCTGGCGTGCCACAGGGGAGTGTTATGGGACCATTGCTTTTCACAATATATATAAATGACCTAGTAGATAGTGTCGGAAGTTCCATGCGGCTTTTCGCGGATGATGCTGTAGTATACAGAGAAGTTGCAGCATTAGAAAATTGTAGCGAAATGCAGGAAGATCTGCAGCGGATAGGCACTTGGTGCAGGGAGTGGTAACTGACCCTTAACATAGACAAATGTAATGTATTGCGAATACGTAAGAAGAAGGATCCTTTATTGCATGATTATATGATAGCGGAACAAACACTGGTAGCAGTTACTTCTGTAAAATATCTGGGAGTAAGCGTGCGGAACGATTTGAAGTGGAATGATCATATAAAATTAATTGTTGGTAAGGCGGGTACCAGGTTGAGATTCATTGGGAGAGTGCTTAGAAAATGTAGTCCATCAACAAAGGAGGTGGCTTACAAAACACTCGTTCGACCTATACTTGAGTATTGCTCATCAGTGTGGGGTCCGTACCAGATCGGTCTGACGGAGGAGATAGAGAAGATCCAAAGAAGAGCGGCGCGTTTCGTCACAGGGTTATTTGGTAACCGTGATAGCGTTACGGAGATGTTTAACAAACTCAAGTGGCAGACTCTGCAAGAGAGGCGCTCTGCATCGCGGTGTAGCTTGCTGTCCAGGTTTCGAGAGGGTGCGTTTCTGGATGAGGTATCGAATATATTGCTTCCCCCTACTTATACCTCCCGAGGAGATCACGAATGTAAAATTAGAGAGATTAGAGCGCGCACGGAGGCTTTCAGACAGTCGTTCTTCCCCCGAACCATACGCGACTGGAACTGGAAAGGGAGGTAATGACAGTGGCACGTAAAGTGCCCTCCGCCACACACCGTTGGGTGATTGCGGAGTATAAATGTAGATGTAGATGTAGAAAATGTAATCACATGTCAGTTCTAGTGTAATATATTTGTCCATTGAATACCCGTTTATCTTTGCATTTCTTCTTGGTGTAGCAATTTTAATGGCCAGTAGTGTAATAATCTGCCCTTTGTCAAAGTCGCTTGTCTCAATGGATTTCCCCATTTGCAGTCCATATCTTCGCTAAATTGAGTCCCCGTCCGCATCTGCGTCGCCTACATACTTTTGTTACTGCGTCACGTGCCCGCAGTGCCACAAAGCGACATCCATCGTCGCGGTGGGCAGTGTTGATAACGTTTTGGCTTATCAGTGAGTACGTCATGCTGAATTTAATTACTTTCCAATTAAATTAATTCTCTCATCTTAATTGTTACAGTTGTGGATCATATGATTATCTAAGTTGATACGTCTCATGAAAACCAACAACTTGATCGTATGATTATGTTAAAAGTTGTAAGTTACAAAGTGCTTACATTATAAGCAAATATATTCGTCTCTGTAATTTCTTTTATATATAACACACAGATGACACCTTTATAACATTTTATGACCAGTTAAATCCTCTTTCATATGACACCTCCTGCTTCTCTGTACATAGTATGGTTTTCGCAGCTCATGTGCGGATGATTGGAAAGCAGTTTATTCCTTCCAACGGCTAGCTAAGTTCACGAGCTTGCGGGAAACCCACACTTGGTCGGCGTTTGCTCACCGGAAGGAAGTGTTGAACGTCGGGACATGTGGCCCTAGGCCACCTCCGACAACGAGAGGCGCGAAGCCGTCCCATGCTAGCCGCGCGCTCCATTCAAATTTGGTGCTCGACCAGTATACCCAAGACGCCGATGCGACTTGTAGTGTTACAGTACCTCCGCTTATATTATCTCTCACCCAGTGACGAGATAAAGAAAGCAGCACCAAGATTAAAATGATCCACCCAAAGAGACACGTGAATCTTCATCAAAAACAAATATGTAAAAATAGAGGGTAACATTCTGTGCATGGGCTTGGAGAACAGGCGTGGTGGGTTCATGGCATCTTAGAAGCTGACATTCATAAATTTGCATGTGTAACAGTTTAAAATTTGTCAAACTATAAGTTCTCATAACAGAAAACATAACAAACTAATCTAATGTGAGTATTTCTGTTCATGTGTAATGAGCAACATTTTGTCTCCAGATAACACATGTCATGAAATGGACTCTGTATTATGTTATCGTTTCAGTGTCTACTCTCTGACTGAGCAGACAGAACATAAAAAATAAAGAATTTAACGAATTTTATGGCACCATGTGCCATTTTCAGTCTTTTAGTTTGACTTCTGCGGTACTTTGTGTTTTTTTTTGTTTTTTTTTGAAGCTTACAAAATGATCACTACACTTTACACACGTTATAAGCACACGATGTCACGAACAACTCTCTGTCATAGTCATTCGAGTGAATCTTCTTTCGATGAAGACAGACCTAGTGCGACCAGCACTGCAGTGTTATCGTCACATCATACCAGCCAGACCGTACTTTAGTAAAGATACAACTGAATCCAATTAGGCGTCTGAACAATTAATTTCACCCAGTCCCCATTGGGTAGGGCTATTGAGACCCACCTTTGGCAGACCAAATCAGTACGTCAGAAACTCATCAGGACAATGACAGACATTAGTGCAGCAGCGGTGCCCAAAATAAAACACATGAATGTAGTTTTTTACTTCTGATGCTGCGATCAGTCTTCTTGCAGAAAGACCACCGACCACAACACTGCACACGTCAGAGAACGGAATATTTGCCTCAGAGTGAGTATTCTCAGTGCAGACAATCAACCAAACAAATAAACTGACACAGCAGCTGTCTCTATACAAAATTCAAACACGTCACAAAAAATCAGTCAAAATTCAGTCTATCGAACACTGTTAAATCCACCAGAACAATTAATCCAGTCAGAGCGGTCTAATGCGCTGCAGTCATGGACTGTGCGACTGGTCCCGGCGGAGGTTCGAGTCCTCCCTCGGGCATGGGTGTGTGTGTTTGTCCTTAGGATAATTTAAGTTAAGTAGTGTGTGAGCTTAGGGACTGATGACCTTAGCAGTTAAGTCCCATTTGATTTCACACACATTTGAACATTTTTGAATTGATCCAGTGCCATCTCCGTGCACCAAGACTTAATCCACAGGATACGTTAAAATGCCATAAATTTACACAAAAAAAGCCATACAGAATAAAATCTCAAAACGTATTCCCTATCTATATATTCACTAGCCACCGATTTCTCAGCAGCAAGCGAACTATTAAACTTGACGCGCTTCCTATTTTCTCCAGCGTCCGACTTAATATACCTGTGTTAGTAACTGACGTCAGAAAGCCTGTACCTTAAAAAATATCGGTAAACATATTTGGTACCACAAAATATCTGTGCACGTAAGTGACTCCATCCACATCTATCTCAAAGATGGCTTCACTTTTAATCGGCCTGTTGCAGCTGCCAGTAGTCGTCTTTATTTTCACGCTGCTGAAAGGATATACACCAACATCTTCATTATTTACATAATTAAAAAATGATTGTGAAACACAACTCAGGTCACTTCCAGGGTCAATCAGACAGTCTACAGTAGCATTATTCACCACAAAATTTATGATAGGCTAAACCCTTTCATCGTATTCTTTCCTCGGCTCAGTCTCCGCCATTAAATCACTCTCATTCTCCTTAAAGCTTTCAATGCACGTGGTATTAATTACAACATCACTCAGAGGTCGAACATCAATATCATCAATATACACTCCTGGAAATTGAAATAAGAACACCGTGAATTCATTGTCCCAGGAAGGGGAAACTTTATTGACACATTCCTGGGGTCAGATACATCACATGATCACACTGACAGAACCACAGGCACATAGACACAGGCAACAGAGCATGCACAATGTCGGCACTAGTACAGTGTATATCCACCTTTCGCAGCAATGCAGGCTGCTATTCTCCCATGGAGACGATCGTAGAGATGCTGGATGTAGTCCTGTGGAACGGCTTACCATGCCATTTCCACCTGGCGCCTCAGTTGGACCAGCGTTCGTGCTGGACGTGCAGACCGCGTGAGACGACGCTTCATCCAGTCCCAAACATGCTCAATGGGGGACAGATCCGGAGATCTTGCTGGCCAGGGTAGTTGCCTTACACATTCTAGAGCACGTTGGGTGGCACGGGATACATGCGGACGTGCATTGTCCTGTTGGAACAGCAAGTTCCCTTGCCGGTCTAGGAATGGTAGAACGATGGGTTCGATGACGGTTTGGATGTACCGTGCACTATTCAGTGTCCCCTCGACGATCACCAGTGGTGTACGGCCAGTGTAGGAGATCGCTCCCCACACCATGATGCCGGGTGTTGGCCCTGTGTGCCTCGGTCGTATGCAGTCCTGATTGTGGCGCTCACCTGCACGGCGCCAAACACGCATACGACCATCATTGGCACCAAGGCAGAAGCGACTCTCATCGCTGAAGACGACACGTCTCCATTCGTCCCTCCATTCACGCCTGTCGCGACACCACTGGAGGCGGGCTGCACGATGTTGGGGCGTGAGCGGAAGACGGCCTAACGGTGTGCGGGACCGTAGCCCAGCTTCATGGAGACGGTTGCGAATGGTCCTCGCCGATACCCCAGGAGCAACAGTGTCCCTAATTTGCTGGGAAGTGGCGGTGCGGTCCCCTACGGCACTGCGTAGGATCCTACGGTCTTGGCGTGCATCCGTGCGTCGCTGCGGTCCGGTCCCAGGTCGACGGGCACGTGCACCTTCCGCCGACCACTGGCGACAACATCGATGTACTGTGGAGACCTCACGCCCCACGTGTTGAGCGATTCGGCGGTACGTCCACCCGGCCTCCCGCATGCCCACTATACGCCCTCGCTCAAAGTCCGTCAGCTGCACATACGGTTCACGTCCACGCTGTCGCGGCATGCTACCAGTGTTAAAGACTGCGATGGAGCTCCGTATGCCACGGCAAACTGGCTGACACTGACGGCGGCGGTGCACAAATGCTGCGCAGCCAGCGCCATTCGACGGCCAACACCGCGGTTCCTGGTGTGTCCGCTGTGCCGTGCGTGTGATCATTGCTTGTACAGCCCTCTCGCAGTGTCCGGAGCAAGTATGGTGGGTCTGACACACCGGTGTCAATGTGTTCTTTTTTCCATTTCCAGGAGTGTATATTTCATCAAAAGCAGCATGAAATTCTGGCTGACCTTCGCTTAAGCTACACAATTTCATAGCCACTTTAAACTTCTTGGTTGCCCACCTTTGTGGTGACAACTGAATTAAAAATCTGGCTTCCTTTACACAATCATTTGGCTAGAACTCATCCTTCTCTTTACTGAGTCAGTGAGTACACACAACATTATTGGCTAGTTGCTCTTCATTATTAACAATGATGAAAGACCTTATCTCATTCTGACTATTCGCAATGCTTAAATTATTAACAACGATTCTCTCCACAGAGCCCAGAAGTAGTAGGGGGTTACTGGTTCTGGCCAAATGGGGCGCATTATTCTCTTAAGTATACAAACCGAGCACTTGCACTAGCCTAATTTATGACCCTTACATAAACAAACGGTCCGCTTGGGTGTATGTTCTGTTTATTTAGGCCTTAATTAATAGGCAATAACTGTTGAGATAATTATTATAATTTGTAGGCAAGATGGCGGCCTAGTGGGTTCATGTTTACTCAGGTGTTCAATGCTTTTGCTTAAATTGATAACTGCCATTTTTAATGACAGTAATTTGTGACACAAGAAAATGACTCCCCCGTTGCCACCACTGCGCTGATATTGGTCACGCCCTTACCACTGAACCCATTGCTCCCTAGCATCTTGAGATTCTCATTTTTAATCTCGACCTCACTGGACCAGCAGAGGTAGCAACAGAAAATTCAGATGATGTTGCATATTTCTAGCATAGTATGTCACCCAGGTTCTTTGACCTTGTTTTCGTAAATGTTCGGCACCCAATGCTATTTGCTGCTACATATGACGTTATTTACGGTTTCGTGGCTAATTTATACCAATTTTTTGAGAAGACAACCATTTCAATGCTATTTTGATGATGCCCAAACATTTTTTAAGAAAATGTGTTCAAATATGGATTTCGATGCTATTTTCCCCCACTTTTTAAGAAGATGCACGTATCTATGGGTTTAGTGACTAATTTACCGATTTTTAAGACAGCACTCATAAATACGAATTTCGGTGCTATTTTATCAATTTTCAGGAAACGCATGTAAAATGCATAGTTTTAAATGTTTAATAAGTAACGCCACAAACATATGACGCTATTTACAGTTTATAGGCAAATTTCATCGATTTTCCACCAGTGTTCCGAAAATATCTATAATTTTGCCGAATTTTTGAGACGACACACGCAAATATATGGCTCTCTTTAAAATTTTATCGATTTTATTCACAAAAAGCAACATTTTTCAGGGAGGCACACGAAAAAATATCAGTCTAACATTCCCAACGTCGCAGTGTTCCGAAAAATTACACGAATATTCAGCATTTAACTCTTTTTATTTAACAAAATACTCTCCAAGCTTACATTTCACTTAAACGAGTTTTTCCCCAGCACTTTTTGTGTATGACGTAACTGTTAGGTCGCCTAACGCTATGTTATGATTATAATGGACTTGTAAAAAAAATAACTGCTGGAAGGCTTCTACAGAAAAATGTACATGCATTCGCGAAGCCCGCACTAGGCTGGGAGAGAGCACGCCTGTGAGATTTTTGCATACGCCTACGGTGTAGACGTCACTCCTTGTTCGTGCCGTGCTCTGCATTTTAGAGACGCGAAGCCTGCACTTTATCGACGGGCTCTTATGTTTTAGCAGCCATCTACCACATCCAACCAACAATCACAGTTCACATTTTAGTACTGCTGTGGGATAACTGTCGGGATAATATTCGAATAATTACAACGTTTATATTTCAACAAATACTGCACCGTGAAGTGATCCCCGAAAAATATAAAAAACAATAAAATTTTGTACTCAGCTTAGTGTTCACGACACTGCACCGCGCGTTCCAGAGCGCGTGTGAGTAATGAAAGCTGATCGATCAACGACTACTTGCAGGATCAATGCCCTCCCCAACCGTCGCAAGCAGCAGGCATAATGACAGAGGCGCTTCTGTGACCTGTTGTGACTGGCCACGTTTTGCTGCTCTCTCCCGCCTCTTTGTTCTCATTACGGTGTGCGCATCTGATCATCTTTTCGGTCAAGGTTCAGTGAAATACTACAGTGTGTGTCACGATTAAAAAACAATTTCTTCCCCCCCTTTTGTACTCGAGCAGACTGTATGCGCGAATTTGCACCCATCCTGAAAGTTTTCATACGTTTCCAGAGATATATGACTTCATTTGTTTTACGAAAATCGACGTTCAATTAAATTTTGAGAATTTTTCCGTCGTTACGACCAAATGATCATCTACGAATGTATCAACATTCTAAATCCGACAGATGCCCCTCCCCTCGTTTTGACTATCTTAACGAGCAAATATACACTTTGCAGCTCCTAGCAATCGCCAAGAGTGACTGTTTTCCGTCTGCGACTAGAACCATTCGTGAAATGCACATGCAAAGAATGTCTGTCTGTTGGTCAGAAATTTTGTGCTGCAGGGTAAGTCCATTACCTTATTCTCTGGATTTTACATACGAGTCAACAATGTAAATTCCATCTGCCTGACCGAGCGAGGTGGCGCAGTGGTTAGCACACTGGACTCGCATTCGGGAGGACGACGGTTCAATCCCGTCTCCAGCCATCCTGATTTAGGTTTCCCTAAATCGTTTCAGGCAAATGCCGGGATGGTTCCTTTGAAAGGGCACGGCCGATTTCCTTCCCCATCCTTCCCTAATCCGAGCTTGCGCTCCGTCTCTAATGACTTCGTTGTCGACGGGACGTTAAAACAACACTAACCTAACCATCTGCCTGTTATGATTTCAGTCCATTTATGTAAAGACAGACGAAACTCGCTGGATTTTATCTACGAGTCAACAATACAAACTTCGTCTGCCTATTATGACTTCAGCCCATTCATTTAAAGACAGAAAAAAAACTCGCTGTATTTTATCTACTAGTTAACAATGTAAATTTTGTCTGTCTACTATAATTTCAGTCCAGTCATTTAAAGACAATAAAACTCACTGAAGAATGCACACTATCTACTCTGTCTTCTTAGTCACTCATGAAATCTCTAGCACTTTATTTACTGTACTGCAACACATCATGGAATTGATAATAATTGTCGAAGTCAGCTAATTATATTCCATAACTGAGCAGCTGAAAGGAACTGCTAAGTTACAAGGCAACACTGTGTTGGCGATGTTAACGTTTTCTTCAACAAGTCATTGAAAATAACCTTGCAACCTTTTTCTATTTAGTTTGATGGTACAAGCTGCTTTAGGCTATTTGTCCAGTGTCGTTTATTACATAATTATCATTGAATGGCTCTGAGCACTATGCGACTTAACTTCTGAGGTCATCAGTCGCCTAGAACTTAGAACTAATTAAACCTAACTAACCTAAGGACATCACACACATCCATGCCCGAGGCAGGATTCGAACCTGCGACCGTAGCGGTCACGCGGTTCCAGACTGAAGCGCCTTTAACCGCACGGCCACACCGGCCGGCACATAATTATCATTGAATGAACTTTCAATATAATACATATACGTTAGAATCTGCTTTCGTTTCTGGTACACTCATATGCTCTTATTTTGGTTGATGGAAAGAATGTCTGTCTACCCATTAAAATTCTTGAGTTGTAGAGCAATGCCGTTACTTTGTTCATAGTACTTTGTCTACGAGTCAACGATGTATAAATTTATTTGACCTACAGGGATATCAGTCCATCCATTTATAGGCACACAAAACTCACAGAAGAATGTCAGAGTATCGCTTACCCTCTACATTCTCACCATTCACGAGTCTTCTATACACGGTATTTGGCTCTACCTGATTTTGACGGGTCATACTGGCTCTAGATGTCCCCAGCTAACTCACAGAGACTTACTAATTCTCTCTAAATCCCATAACGTTGCGACAACACTTCTCTACCCATCACTGGCTATGGACAGAGCTATCACAACGAGACAGAACAGCACACTAACGTGTGGGAAGAAACTCACTGCCATGCTTATGTCCCGATATTAGCAAGTCTCTTCAGGTATTTTAGGTTCACTAGTTACACTCTTCGTTGAATGCATAGCGTTTTGTGGGATGTACATCATCGTCTTCTTCTTGTTTTTTTTTTTTTTTTTTTTTTTTTTTTTTTTTTTTTTTTTAGATATACAGATATATTGCAATTCTAACAGTGTCACAAAGTTTCCAACACATACACACACTCTGTCCACTGAATCATTTACACTGTTGCAACTGATTCGCACAAACATGCAGAATTCAGAGATACTGTAAGAGTAGAGGAAAGATTTATTGTTTAACCATACCACTGTTCATTTTTTCCCTCCCACTATTTGAGAGTGGGTTGACCTGATGTAGTATTCCGGGCAGAGCAGTGGGTAGCACGCATATGTGTTGTTGTATTTATTTTATTTTTTAAAACAACCCACTAGTACTTACACACCTGTCCGAATTGTAGTTTTAGTTAGGTAAAAGGGGACGGGATTTGTGGCCGCTGGCTTGCCAATATAAGTCGACCTTTCAGTTCATAGTGTTTGGGTTCCTTCCTTTAAGATCCCAGCAAATGAATCCGAGCTCGACATATGCATTCTTCTTCAGCTCGCTCCAGATGATTACTGTTAAGCGTTTTACTGCAGTTAATATTTCCGATGCCAATGTACAGGAATTCTAGTCCTATTAATGTGCAACAGTTTTAGCTACCTTCCTTTCAGCCACCCGTTCCATTACAGCTCTTCCCGCCTGCTGGTAGACAACTCCGTCACCTACGAACACCCTTCATTTGAAACAAATACGCCGCAAACCGTTGTACACTGTATGGCGGAGGGAACATCGTACCAGTATTATTGATTAACCTGCCATCAAACTCGCTCGCATAGAGAGAGTAAAAAATGATTGGATACATACCTCTATATATACCTCTAATCCACTCTTACGTTTTCGGGAGAAATATGTCGTCTTTCCCAAAGATTTCTTTTTCCATTAGATATTCGAATGGATTACGCCAACCTGTACGATCCTAGCAGAATACTCATGATGCTTTATCTTAGCAGATCAGCCACGTAACACGAACTGTGTGTCTCACATGATTGGTAGGCAGACACTATGTAGTATTGAGGTGTCGAATCGATGTTACTGTTCACCAGTGCGTATCATTTAACCGCAAAGAAACCTGTACGTGTTTTTGTCGGGATAGCAACTGCCACTGACATCAAAGTTGTAGTGGAAATGGAGATTGTGTAGTGAGGCACGAATGTAGGTGGGCTCGTTCAAATAGAGTGGGAGAACTGTGCGGCAAACTAACATACATTGAAGAGCCAAAAAAATTATGACCACTGCCCATGGCAAGATTTAATGCTGCCTGGTGGCACTGCGAGGATATGACGCTGTGAGGAACTACATAAGCGGACCGTAGCTAAATAGGAAATCATTCTAGCGACGATATGGACCGAAAGTTGGGAAATCAGATGACGTATGTGACTCTGGCAGAGGAAATATTATTACGGCCTGGAGCCTCGAAAGGAGCATTTCGGAAACGACGAATCTGGCAAACTGTTCGCGTACTGTTGTCGTAAGCATCTATGGAAAGCTGTTGTAGGACGATGAAGCCGTGGGTAAACGACAATACGTTGGAAATCCACGTCTCAGCACCGAACATAGAGTTCAGAGGATTTTCCTCTCTAAAAAGCAGGATAGGTGACGATCTGCGGCAGATTTGACGACAGAGTACAATTCTGATTCAGGCACAAGTGTTTCAGAGAACACCGTTCAGCGCGCAGTGTTGAACATGAGGCTCTGCAGCAGCGACCGCATCGTGTTCCCATCTTGACCTAACAACATCATCAATTACGATTCCAGTGGGCAATGGGATCATTGAGTTTGAGTCGTGGATCAATGAAACCGTGTCACCTGGTGGGATGAACCACGTTTCTTGCTATAGCAGCTCGAAGGTCGTTTCGGACAGGGCGTCATCCAGGCTGATGGCTGTTGGAAACGTGCACTGCGGCGGAGACACAGGCCGGTGGGGGCATTATTATGCTATGAGGGACATTCACATGGCCTTCTATGGGGGCTGGGCAGTAACAGAAGGCACTATGACAGCTGTGGAGTACGTGAACATTATTACCGACATTTATATCACTTCAAGCTTGACGTCTTCTCCCAGTGTACGGCTGCTTCTAGCAGCTTAACTGTCAACTGAAAAGGCTAGAATCCTGTTGCAGTGGTTTGAGGAACATGATAGTGAACTCACGTTGATATCCTGTGCACCAAATTCCCTTGATCTGAACGCGATGCAACATATCTGGGACGCTAGCGAACGCCAGCTCCACGGCCACAAACCACCGGCCTGTAATTTACGGGTATTGCGTGACCTGTATGTAGACACCCAATACTACATACCCCCGGAAGCCTACCAAGGACTTTTAGAGTCCATGTTACGCAGAACCGCTGTTGTATTATATTCCAGAGGTGGCCCAACACACTGTTAAGCAGGTGGTCATAATATTTTGGCTCTTCAGTGTATATTGAGATGCAGTTGAGAGCTAAGTGTTGCACATTCTGTCTCAGAATTCCTTTCTTCGACAGCAGCAGTGCTAGTGCACCAATACTCATTGTACTTGGAGTTCCTACGTTAAAATTAACAGCTCGAGAGGCATCGCAAGTTGCATTTCCAAAGTATCAAAGTGTCGTGAACGTACGTGGTTTGCACGAAGCGGTGTGTTGCTGTGGAGGTAGAATATATCTGTGACGTTATGTTGCTTAAGGTAGTGTGAGTATTGAGATGCAGCAGTGCTGTTTGTGATTTTTGTCACTCAGTCATTCTAAGGTCATCGAAATAATGGTACAAGATGGTGAACCTACTTCAACAGGTTTTGGATGCAATAAATGTGGAATTCAAAGCACAAAAAAACAATTATTTGTGAAATACTGTGCCATGGTCTCCAAATATCTGTCAGACCTATTTAAGTACAGTAATGTTGTGTATGTGTGTGTGTGTGTGTGTGTGTGTGTGCGTGTGTGTGTGTGGTACCCTTCACATCATTACGTAACGTTCCATTAAAACTACGGTCTTCCACACCATATACATCACATACTGACTTATGAAATGAGTTTCCGTGTCGATAGTATTTAGATAGGTTCAGACTCAAACAGCCCATTTCCATAGTTTTAAATCAGAGCTTCAAACCATGTTTTTTTTCTGGCAGAGGAAGATGTAAACTTTTGTGCTAGACATTAGGTAGTCGCACACATCCATTCTGTTAAAAAGCTCGCGTTTTATTCGAATTCATAAGCTAGTAGCTATACATAGGTCAGTATGATACTACAGGTTGATGGTCCATTTCAGCGTCAGTCAGTTCTGCTTTAGTTTGATTTCTCATATTCCCTCTGCATTCATACCAATTTTTCCTAATATTCCTTCTGCTCCTGGCTGTGGAAAATGGTACAATGTATTTATAGTGCATAGACTTCCTCGTAGTAAAGCACTGATATATCATATCATTCACCTGTCCAACATACAGTGCACACGTTAAGAAACCAAGCACGTTTTACACCCAAGTCCGATTACATATGCTGTGTATTACTTTCTGGTAAAGTAATGTGACAGATAGCCACAGGCATCCCTCAGATCTTCTTTTTCTCCCTTCAAAACATCTCAATACAGAACTAGTCGCTGCTAGCTTAGTGTGTCTTAACAATAGTATTCTGCTGGGGAACGAAATGATGTTCTTTTAAACCCTGGGAAGATTGCATACGTTGACAGATGGGTGGTACTGTATGTCAATTCTATTTCGACAAAATAAGTTAAAGAAAGAAAAACGGTTCTTCAACACAGATCACGAGGTGTATTACAGTGTAATCTTAGATTTCATACTAAGAGCATGCCTAAGTTTGCTTAATGTAGAAAAAAAAAGACAAGAACAGAATGCATTTGAAAGATTATGCTTTATACTTCGCAATGTGTATTAACAATGTATAAAAATACATAATAAAATAGTAGTATCTCCTACAACGTCATAGCTTTCGTAAAAAATGCTCTTACTGTTGATAAAACAGACCTCTGCACGGAGGGCACAAGTAAATGGTAGGTCCACATTTAACACAAGGAGCAATATATCTGGAGTGAAAGAACAGTACTACCATTTCTTCCTGGAAGCATATTTTACACAGGCGAGCATTTTCAAAAGCTCTCACAGTCACACAGTATTCAGATGCTGCATTCAGAAGATCTAATGGAAGATATATATTAGCTGCATCCTTTGCAGTAATTTTTGCTCTGTATTCTGACAGATATTATCCACAAAATCCTTATCCTTCGCAAGAAGCACTGACAGACACTTGGAAAACCACGCAGCATCTTCAACCCACGGTTTTTTTGTTTCATTCCTATATTTCAACCCTCCACCACCTTTGTAACACAGTTTCGTGTTTCTCATCGGTATAAAGGAATCTAGCTTCTCTTACTTCGTCGGGTCGTTGCTTATTAGCTTAAAAGCAACCCTTGAAAGATGCAAGCCTCGCATTATACGAGGATTGCCCAGAAAGTAATGCACCGCATTTTTTTTTCTTATCCGAAAACAGTGCCGTGAATGCGGAACGTTATGTATAAGCGCGCCAAGTTTCCGTCACTTCCGCTAGATAGCGTAGCTGCAGGACAGTTTCAAAATGGCGTATGTAGGTGATATATATTACAAGCAACGTGCTGTCATTGAATTTCTCACTGCAGAGAAAGAAACTGTTGGGAATATTCACAAACGCTTATGCGAAGTCTATGAAGCATTTGCTGTCGACAGAAGCACAGTTAGTCGCTGGGCACGGAGGGTGAGGTCATCAGAAGGCTGTTTGGTGGAGCTCCAGGATTTTCAGCGGTCGGGGGGACCATCAACAGCTGTCACACCTGGCAGCCCTGACCTAACACCCTTGGACTTCCACTTGTTTGGGCCATTAAAGGATGCCATTCGTGGAAGACATTTTCAGGGTGATGAGGAGATGATTCACACAGTGAAGCACTGGCTTCGCCAACAGGACAAGGGTTGGTACCGACAGGGCATACACGCCCTTGTTTCGCGCTGGAGGATGGCCAAAGAATGGGATGGACATTACAAGGAAATATAGGGTGTGTAGATAAAACATCATTCTTTCATGTGCGTAATTCTCATTATATTCAATAACGAATTGTTGAAGAAAAAAATCCGGTGCGTTACCTTCTGAACAACCCTCGTTTTTTAGCGTGAGTTAACCTTATCTCTCACACATCGCAAACTGAAGTGCATAAAGATGCTGATTTAGGAGATGAATGTGGAAGTATCTCCATTCTGCACATGTTTATAAACAGCTCGACCCACGACATACACTTTCACACATAAACCTCTCCAACACCCTCAGACATCCACCATGTTGCTTAGCGACCTGCTTTCAAAGCTCCCTTTATGCAATGAAGCGCCAAAGAAATTTGTATAGGCATGTATTCAAATGCAGAGATATGTAAACAGGCAGAATACGGCGCTGCAGTCGGCAACGCCTGTGTAAGACAACAGGTGTCTGGCGAAGTTTGTAGATCGGTTAGTGCTGCTACAATGACAGGTTATCAAGATTTAAGTGAGTCTGAACGTGGTGTTATAGCCAGCGCACGAGCGATGGGACACAGCATCTCAGAGGTAGCGATGAAGTGGGGTTTTTCCAGTACGACCATTTCACGAGTGTACCGTGGATATCAGGAAATCGATAAGACATCAGATCTCTGACATCGCCGCAGCAGGAAAAATATCCTGCAAGAATGGGAGTATCGTTCAAAGTGACAGAAGTGTAACCCTTCCGCAAATTGCTGCAGATTTCAATGCTGGGCCATCAACAAGTGCCAGCTTGCGAACCATTCAACGAAACTTCATCTAAATGGGCTTTCGGAGCGGAGCGGATGGGCGTGAATGGGTATCGAGACAATCTCGTGAATTCATGGACGCTGCATGTCAACAGGGGACTGTTCAGTTTGGTGGAGGCTCTGTAATGGTGTGGGGCTTGTGAAGTTAGAGTGATAAGGGACTCCTGATACGTCTAGATGCGTCTCTGACAGGTGACACGTACGTAAGCATCCTGTCTGATCACCTGCATCCATTCATGTCAATTTTGCATTCTGACGGACTTGGGCAATACTAGCAGGATAATGCGACACCCCACATACCCAGAATTTCTACAGAGTAGCTCCAGGAACACTCTTCTGATTTTAAACAACTCCGCTGGCCACCAAACTCCACAGAAATTAACATTATTGAGCATATCTGGGATGCCTTGCAACTTGCTGTTCAGAAGAGATCCCAGCCCCCTCGTACTCTTACGGATTTGTGAACAGCCCTGTAGGACTCATGGGTCAATTTCCTCCAGCACTACTTCTTAGTCGAGTCCATGCCACGTCGTGTTCTGGCTCTTTTGCGTGCTCTCGGGGGCCTTACACAGTATTAGGCAGGTGTACCAGTGGCCAGAAGACTGGAAAAGATCAGTATTCATCCCCATTCCAAAGAAGAGAAGTTCTAAAGAATGCTCAGATTACGGAACAATCGCACTTATTTCACATGCTAGCAAAGTTATGTTGAAAATCTTACAAAATAGACTTCGCCAATATCTAGATCGAGAGCTACCAGAAGAACAAGCTGGATTTAGGAAAGGAAGAGGAACTAGGCATCAAATTGCTAACATTCGGTGGATTATGGAAAAAGCGAGAGAATTCCAGAAAGATGTGTACCTCTGCTTTATTGACTACGCCAAAGCCTTTGACTGCGTCGATCACAAATTATGGAACGTACTGAGAAACATGGGTGTACCAGATCACCTCATTCATCTGATACGGAGTTTATACCTTGACCAGGAAGCCACGGTGAGAACTATGTATGGAACAACGAAATGGATAAAGATTCAGAAACGGGTCCGTCAAGGCTGCATACTGTCACCGTACTTATTCAATCTGTATGCAGAACATGTTATGAGGAATGCGAGGCTAGATGAAGGAGAAACAGGAATTAAAATAGCTGGAATAAATGTAAACAACCTCAGGTACGCGGATGATACGATCCTGTTGGCAGAAAGTGAAGAAGAATTGAGAACACTCTTACTGAAGGTGAAGAACGAAAGTGAAAAGGCCGGTCTTATGCTGAATGTGAAGAAAACGAAAATTATGGCAACTACACCTACCAATTCGTGGGATATAGCAGGAGAAACCATGGAGGTAGTGACCACATTCAGTTATCTCCGTTCGCAGATCTCTGCTGATGGCGACTGCAGCCATGAAATCCGGAGACGCCTGTTGCTCGGTAGACAGGCGATGTCAAACCTTGACAAGGTTATAAGGTCCAGAGATATAACACTAGCAACAAAGATCCGTATTGTGAGGGCTATGGTCTTTCCAGTTGTGATGTATGGATGTGAGACGTGGACCATTAGAAAGGCTGAACGGCGGAGAATTGACTCCTTCGAATTGTGGTGTTGGAGGAAACTTCTTAGAGTTCAATGGACTGCAAAGAGAACCAACAGATCAATACTGGAGCAAATAAAACCAGATTTCTCCCTGGAAGGTCTAATGTTAAAACAAAAGCTGACCTACTTATGACACAATGCGAAGGCATGCCTCGCTGGAAAAAACATTAATGCTGGGGAAGATTGAAGGAACTAGAAGAAGAGGACGTCAGAGGATGAGATGGATCGATGGCATCACAGAAGCAATGTGTTCCAACCTGGAAGGTCTACGGGAGAAAGTGCAAGACAGGAAAAAGTGGCGTGATTTTGTTCATGGGGTCACGAAGAGTCGGAACCGACTAAACGAATAGAGAGAGAGAGAGAGAGAGAGAGAGAGACCAGTTTCTTAGACTCTTCAGTGTATATAGCCTACTCTAAAGATCAAAGATGTCGACTCTTCTGCTCACGTTATCATGACGTCACTTCTTGTAACGTATTCTAAATTTGCTTGTAAATGTAGTACATCTGTATAAATCTAGCGCAATTACGATATTTTTCTGTGTGTATGTGTGTATGAGTTTCTCGCGTGGGGCCTATGGACCTATGCTGACCATAACATGTGGTGGGTCCACCTTCGAAACCTATCCCAATGTTATGCATGATAGATCCTCACTTGAGCTCTATTCTAGTCATAGCGTGTTGTGGATCCATCTTTGAATCCCATCCCAGACGTGTGCTGCATTGTGGGAGCCCCCTGTGAGAGACTGATGCATATACATACAAAAAATATAGCTATTGCGCTAGGTGTTTACATTTGTCCTGCATTTACAAGGAAATTTAGAATACGTGACCAGAAGTGAAGTCATGATCAAGTAAGCAGAAGAATCGGTATCTTGGATATTTAAAGTAGGCCATATGTAAAGTGAGCTTTGAAAGCTGGTCACTCTATAACAGGGCTGGTCAAATACCGTTTCGCGGGTGTGGGCGCTCGCAGATGCCTGCAAGGTCTGCCCGCAGTTCTCCCCCACTCCGCCAGCCAGCAGTAACCCCACCATCTACTCGCCTAGACACGCACGTCACTGCACTGCGCAGAGCCACTCGGTCCGTTTACTACCCATCGTTTGTATTGTCTGTGTAGATAAGGCGTTCGGTGTTTGTGGTAGAACAGAACTAGCGGGTGGAAAATTGCTGAGGAGTAGTTAGAATCGTTGAAACGAAAGTCCTTTGAACCCATACTAGTTAATCCACAGTGGGAAGAAGAGTACTTTTTTGTTGGAACACAAAGCGGACCTCAGTGTTTAATTTGCAATGTAATATTGTATTCACGAAGAAGTACAATGTGAAACGACGTTATCAACTGCTTCATGAAAAGAATATAGTCGGTTTGAATAATGAAGAAAGAAAAGCCAAACTTATCGAACTGAAACAGAAAAAGGAGAAAGACGTACATTTAATACATACAGATGGTTATGACATTGGGTAACATTATTACTGTTATTAATAATATATTATGTGCATTTTTCGTCACTTTTACCTTCTCCTGTATGTATTTACAGGACGAAAACCTTATCATCCACAACGGTCCAGCGATGACAGTAAGCTATCTGAGCCGTGACGGGACCGGCGCCATTAGTACCTCTGACATGAGTACGATCGATTTCCTAGTGCAGAGGTCTGTCTTTGAGCTTGGGCGGGCTCGAGATATAAGGGAGTGCCGACCGCGAGTAGTGAGAGAGGACACAACGCTGTGAGAACGGAACTCCGCGGTGCGCGAGTCGGCGATTGGCTGGCGGATAGAAGACGGCGTGCCTGAGGCCGGGCGGCGGTTGTCACGTGGTTGTACTGGAGGCGGCGGAAGTTGGCCGGCGCTGTGCATTGTCCAGCAACCTCGTGAGCTGTGGATGTGCCTGCTTTCTTGGAGGGACACGCTGTTATGGTCTCGCAAAATCGCCCCAGCATCAAGACACCCAGTTAAGTACGCTAACTACTAAGACCGCTTAGTTAACTGTGATCGCTCTTGGTACGGTAAGACGTTGCAAGACGTGTGATGTTATGTTTGTTCGATTTCTTTTGAGGCCTTTTACCAAGCGTGTGCCCTGCTTCCGCATAATATTGATGTATTTGCAGATGTGTGTCATTAAGTTCTAGTGAGTGTCGGTTCTCGTGAGCCAGTTCATTTCCCACTCTTAAGCCGTCGGCACACGGTCCGTGCTGTCGAACGTCAACGTTGAGCGTGCCGAGTTCAACGTGCTGCTGAACGCTCAGGAACGATGCTACTTGTGCATACGGTACGTGGGCCCCAACATGGTATACGCGATCGCGACGCACTCCAGCGGTAGTTGTGGGATGTTTCTATTAGTATATCACACTGTTTACTCAACGGGCGCGCGTAAAATTCCCACGTTAGCTCTATTAAAACGCATGTTTCCTCCATTGTCCATATCCTAGTCACGTTGTTCTATATGTAATATATACAAAAACTTCAATATCGATGTACACGTTTTTAAGACAAAAAGGAAGTACCATGTCCAATCAATAAGGACACAGGCTTATAAAAGTTCCATCACAAACAGTGCGACACAAATTTGCAATAGATCTCCACATATGATAAACTTTATTTTATCTTTCCTACATTTTGGTTCCTGTTCCTATCGAGTAGCAGAATCTTTAAAAGACGTGAATTACGAAAGTCAAAAGAAAAAGGAACAAAATATCTTTATACAAGTAGCGCAAGCTGTCCTGTAGATTAAGCGAATCAAACAAACTCACTCCTCAAAAGGTGAACTTATATTTACGTAACATCAAATATGTAGAACATACTTACATTAAACTACTAATAAAGCATCAAAACCTATTAAATACGCGAATGTTAGGGGGAAAAAAATATCGAAGCTTCGCGAGACACGAACTATCGTTCTACCACCAATCGGGTCGTGGATCGTTGACGCTACTCACTACGCTGAAGTGACATTAATGGATCTATAGACAATTCTGACATGTTACGACATGCTAAATGCTTTAATCATAGCTATGTTACTACCTGAAATTTAATTATAACAAATTTTACCGAGAACAATGGATTTTTTGTGGATCCTCAGTGTGTCGCTACCTTAAAATGACATACTCTCATAATACGCAAGTCAAAGTAATTCTTTTGCCACGAATAAGACGTTTCTCATTTTTTTATTGCAACGAATCACAATTAATCAAGGGGTTTTCGAGTGATTCTCAATTTTCTGGGGCTCAGAAACGGCATATATACGTATAGGCGTGAACTGAATGCCAATATGGAGCCTCAAAGCTCTCTGCTGAAGGGAGATGGCGTGCGTGTGACGTAGGTGGCGTTGTGCCATGTGATTGGTCAACGCTCAGACGCACGCTCAGAATATCTGACATGCTAGATATTGCTCTGCGCGTTCGGAAAGACTACCGAACGTGCTGTTCCACGCTATGGCGTCAGAAACTCGGCACGCTCAACATTCAGATGCACGGTCCGTGTGCCGACGGCTTTAGTGTTTGTTTATCAAGTGTTGCTTCACTTAAAGGAAGAACTTCCGAGTGAAATTAGTTGTTTAGCCTTGATTTTATAGAGTTAATTTACTGGTCAATCTTAAATGTTAAAGTTAAGAAAAGTTTTTCTGCCTCCTGTTGTCGGGTGTGGTCTGTGTTTCAGTGAGCTGAGGCTGTGGGCAACCGAAGCACAGGGCTTTCCTTAAGATTACAAGTTTCGCTTACAGGCGGTGGATTTCGCCTGAGCTCGAGTGTTCCTCTTCGGTAGCGTTTACTTGGTTCACATTTTGGTGGTTTACTCGACGTGGGGTTGCAAATGGAGCCACGTCTTGGTTCGAAGTTAAGTATTACTTCCCTCAATCGGTTGTACCGTTCGTGATTAAGCTTCGGCCTTAGAAGTTTGGGCATTCCTTCTGTTGTTACACATTTACGATTGTACGAAGTATTCGTGTTAAAGCTGAGGCAGTGTGTCAACTATTATTTTACGTGTGGTGTTAAAGTTTGGGATTGAAAGGGTCTTAAGTAATGTGTCTTAACTAGAGTTGTCTTGTTAAAGTATTGGTTAAATTCAGTCTTAGTGGCTTTTGTCAACTTTGGTGGGAGATTGTGAGCTAATGATTTATTAACATATTTACGATTTTATGTAATGAGAGTTTCTTAAATATTTTGCCTGAGTGGCGGTTCTCAATGTTGGCTAATTATTTATTAACTTGCTTATGATTTTATGTAATGAATGACTATTAAATAATTTTGCTCGAGTGGCGTCTGTCAAATGTTATGTGAGATTGTTTTGGGGAGTTAATAAACTCATTGTAATTGAAATGTTCACTTTATTGGGTCAGCCCTTTGTGAAGGCATTGCTAATTACGCATATAAAACTTTTTTTCGTGATTTTCTTTGGATTTCTATTCTTTTTCTTTTGTTCAGATGGGCATTTCTAGTTGTGATTATGTAACATTCTACTGTGGTTTTTAAATGTAAAGATGTAATTGTGATTATTTCGTTTGCCAATGGATAAATATGTTTCTTGCTTTGTACCTGTGGTAAAATTTCTAAAGTTCTCTTTTGGAATATTATTAATTGTGAAAAATTCAGTCAATAACATTTATAAAGGTTTATGTAATTTGCGATAACGATATAACACCTATAGACAGGGGACAGCGACAGTGATATCGAGAGTAGAGGGGATGGTGGATGGCGTGTTTGTGAAGCGTGCGCGGGAAAAATAGTACTGTGTTCCATGAAAAGCATACGTAATTGTATGGACAGTGATACCGAACTATCAGATTTGTTAATTCTTTTTACCACTGCGGTATGTAATGCCATCGCCAGCGAACTTTAAGAGCAAATAAACCGGACTGTGAAAGTGCCGCTAACATTACTTTGTTGTGGGCGACACGAACTGTGCCTTTATTCGAATGAACTTTGCTGGTATTGGTTTTGGGCGGTGGAACTGTTGTATATCACATTCTATCAAGCCATGAAAGTGAAGACTAATTAACTGTGCAATATAAATGGCTTTCAGTGATGTTGTCGAAGTGTGAAATGCGAGAACAGAGTGGACATTGTTTACGGTGTGCTTCACATACATGAACAATTCTATGAACTGTGTATTTGTGGCTAAGACTATATGAATGTGACGAACCGCGTGATTATGGACGGTAGCGTCACGGACAGTGCATAAAGTGTAAAAACGAGCGATGTCTACGTCATGTACTTTGAAAGAGAGGACATGTCAACAACGTTCGTATACTGGCGTCTTGTGGTTTGTTAATCACCACGGGGTTAATGATACAGCTGTGCCGGAACTTTATTTGCGTTTCGCCAGAGAAGATTAACCAACGGAACTGTCTGTATCCTGCTCTCATCATCGTAACCCGCCGACATCGTGCTGCCTAACGCAACGCTTCGTATGCACCAAAAAGTTAAGGGATTTCGCTGAACGCTATCCCCTGACCTAGAAACTTTCTTTCTCTATTAAAAGTATAAGAATTACAGACTCTGTTTAATTAAATTCTTTGTTTAGTTTGTTTGCTTTCTGCTAACGAAAATAAAATTACAATCAGTGAATTAAAAGTTGCCTGGTAGTCATTGTTGAAACACCAGTAAATATAAACTTCTTCCTCTCATTAGGACTAATTCTCCTTGCATGTCAAAATTATTGTAGTTATTTTATGTAGTTTTATGTATTGTTATGAGACTAGACATATGACAGTAACTAATAAGAGTATTTTGTCGCGAAATATGGCTTCGCGCGAAAATTACGGCGACTGCCATAATTGCTTGTGTTCTGACTAATAATGTAAAAGCTGCTAGTCCCGTATTGGCGCTTTTCCTGACGTGAGCGGGAATTATAAATGTCATCTGTCAAATCACGTAGTGACTCTTTACCCAGAAATAAAAGTTTTTTGATATTGTATTGCTACGAGTCGTAGTATTAAGAGACACTGGTTATACTCAAAAGTGGGTAGATGTATGGTGAAACCCCCCAGTGTCCATGCGATTGTTAACAGTATTGTGTGTGATTCAAGAAATTTTGTCACTTTTTCTCATTCCTTTGAAGTTTCAGAGAATATATACACAATTTTGTCGGCTCAGGTTAATTTCAGAGCAGTTTCTCGTGAATATTAGAGATTTCGGTTCATAAACAAAGTGGGATCGTGACCAATTGAGAAGTATAACAAATAGTGTGGTTTTCCAACTAGAATTTTGGATGACTTTACAGTTCAGATTTTGATTATTATTTTTCCTGTTGGTTGAGGTCATCACATATGGCGCCGTGTTGTGACTGGACAGTGTTTTAGTAATACTGTCTTTTCGAACCTGTCAATCTTAGGATCGATGTTTGAATTTGGAAGAATGAAAATTGTATTGTTTTGTTTTGTGAGGGTTACCTCTTTTAGACAAAATGACAATCAAAGAAGATGAGCGTCTAGCTAGTTTCAAGGTGTGGGAAAGTGAGCAAGAAAAAAATAAAGAAGAAGAGTTTGTTATGGAAAAGGTAGATAAAGGATTAGACATTAAAGTGGAACCAAGTGTCAGAAGAGAAGCAGATGACAAGGGAGGAGTGGAAAGTATGTTAGCATTGCTCTTGACGAAACTGGAAGGAATGAAAACAGAAGTGAGTGGGAAACTATAAGCTGTCAGCAAATCACAGGAAAAAATGGGTGAAGAAATAAAAAAGTTTGAAAAACATCTGAGGGGATTTAAACAGGAAATGGAAGATGGGTTGGAAAAGAAAATCTTGGACTTTGAGTCAGAGGTTGATAAAGATTTTGGGAAGTTTAAAGATGACGTTAAAGGGACTTTTAAAGATACAGAGTTTGAGTTAAATAAGAAGCAAGAGAAGTTTGGAAACATCATAAAGGAAAGTGTAAAATGCTTGGATAAAAACATAAAAACCCAAGCTACTGAATGTATGAAAGGGAAGGATGAAATTAAAGATTATTGCAAAGGAATATTCCGTGAATATAGACAAGAGACTAAGGCAGAAGTGGAAGATATTAGAGAGACCACTGCTAAGATCGAGAATAGGGTAGGGAGTTTAGAAAAGACAGTACAGGGTTAGCAGTTTACTGCATCACCAGTAATAGTGCAGATAAGGGATGGTAGTAGTTTCAATAATATAGTTTTTGATCCTAGTGGAGATGTACATCCCGTGTCTTTTGTGAATAGTTTGAGAAATCAGTTTACTACAGATTGGACAGAAAAGGACAAACTAAGGAGGGCAAGTGCTTGTTTAAAAGGGGAAGGTTTAGATTGGGGAGCTGATGCACCAGAAAAATATGAAACATTTGAGGATTTTGTGTCAGCGTTTCTGAAAAAATACTGATCGAAAGAAAAACAAAGTGATGTCATAGAAGCTTTTAAGAAGGCCCCATGGTATGATAGGAGTAGTAGGGAGAATATAAGAGAATATTGTGAGAAATGGATAAGTAAACTAAAACATTTGGACAGCCCATGGAGTGACAAGGATACTACAGAAGCATTGATAGGGAAGTTGCCTCCTAATATAAGATGTGGGTTGATAGGAAATTTTAGTACTATCAAAGACTTTCTGAACAGAGTGAGGGATGTGGATAGGTGGCAAGTGGGCTGTTCATTTAATGAAAATAGACATGTGGATGGTCATTATGATAATCAGGATAGAGTAGGGAGAATGAACCAAGTAAATGTTAGAGGTAGGGGAAGAGGCCGAGGAGCTTTTAGAGGAAATAGCCAAGGTTATCAGACAATAGGGGAATCACGAGAGGGAAACGGGACCCCACTACAGTGAAGGCCCGTGCTGGGGCGGGTCAAAGGTTAGGGCCTATTGAATTTTCAAATCACCATGGTAATGTAAGAGATACAGTGATGGGTAATAGTATTAGTAATGATTATGGTGATAGGGTGTGTAGTCATCATGGTCTGGTGATGGAAGAAATTGGACCTGAGGTTAATGGCGAAGGTAGTAAGGAATTAGGGGACTCATGTATGGAGAGATTTTTCCAGATGTATGAGGGAGTCAAAGAATATGAAAGGCAGCCAAAGGGAGTGATAAATGAAAAGAAATTATTTCAAAATGCAAGTGGTAATAATGAAAGGGAGAGTATGAGTAATGGTTGCAGTATTGGAGGAGAGAAAGAAATTAGTGAAAGGGGTGTTTTCCATGCATGTGATGATTTAAGGAAAGATGCTAAGCCAAGAGAAAGATCAATTTCTGAGGTGAATGGAAGGGTGATGAATACACATGCCTTGAACCATAAAGAGAAAGTAGGTAATGAAGAAGATGTCAATGTTTTTATTATTCACAGAGATGTAGGAATAGCAACTGATGATGAGGAGGAAGTAGGTGTTTGTGCTCTTCAGAAATGTTTAGAAGGAAAGGAAAGTTCAAAGTAGAATTGTGATGACTGGGCTCATAATGAAATTGAGCAGGATTTGTTATGTGAAAAAAGTAGTGATGATGGTGATAGGATTAAGCAATCTTTTGTGAGAATTGGAATGTATGGTAGGGAAGAAAAAGCTCTTTTGGATACAGGTAGTGAAATTAGTGCTATTGCTGAAAGTTTATTTAATTACATAAAGGAGCATAATGAAGTGATGACTGTACCAGTAGTAGGTTTGAAGATAGTGGGTGCTACAGGGAAATTAAGCAATGTAATTAAACACCAAATAATTTTGGAATTTGAGATTGGGGGCATAGGTTTAGTGCATAATTTTTTTGTAGTACCTGGGTTAACAGTGAATATTATATTGGGCATGGATTGGTTGACAGAGTGCAAGGCATAGATAAATTGTGGAGAGAGTTTTGTTAATTTTGAGGGTGATGGGTCAAGGATCAGTGTGAAGTTTGATGGATTGGTGATAGATAAGGACCGATTGTTAGGGTATTTAAAAGTGAAAATGATGCCTGTAGTAACTAATTTGGGTGATGATAAGCTGAACTTGGAGTATAGGAGTGAGGAGGATACAAGTGGACTTATGGACGAATTGAAGAATCAAATATCTAAAGTTGAAGGGTTAAATGAATGCCAGAAAGAAGAACTGAGAGAAGTTTTGTGGATGAATAGGGAAGTTTTTTCTGACAGGCCAGTAAGAGTAAAGAATTATGAATGTAAGCTGGATATCAAACCACACCACCTTATTCCATACCATTTGCACAGAGGGAGGCGGTAAATAAATAAATTGAGAGGATGTTGAATTGTGGTGTTATAGAGCGAGGGAAGAGTGAATATAATTCACCTCTGGTCATTGTGGGCAAGAAAGATGGTAGTGTGAGAATAGTTATTGATGCCAGGATGTTAAACGAAGTGGTAAGGAAAGAAACTGATAGGCCAGAGAGTATAGAGGGGATGTTACAGAGGTATCACAAAGCAAACTATCTTAGTAGTCTCGATCTGACCTGCGGATACTGGCAGGTGCCACTTGCTAAGGAATATAGGAAGTATACAGCATTTTTGGTAAAGGGGAAGTGTTATCAATACACTGTTGTCCCATTCGGGCTGAATATTAGTGTGTCTGTTTTTATACGAGCCCTTGATCAAGTATTAGGACCAGAGCTGAGTTCAAAACTGACAATATATGTGGATGACCTATTAGTTGCCACTGAGTTATGGGAAGAACATTGTTGTTTATTAAATGAGTTATTTCAGGCCTTAAGGAAAGGGGGCATGACTCTGAGACTCAAAAAGTGTGAATTTGTTCGCAAAGAGATAAAGTTGTGGGTAGGATTTTGTCAACTACTGGTATTAAGATGGACCCAGACAAAATGAAAGCAATCAAAGAGTGTCCATTCCCAAGAAATAGAAAAGAGTTGAAATCATTTTTGGGTATGTGTAATTTTTACCGGAATTTTGTGCCAGGGCAAGCTTTTAATGCCCCATGTCTGAACAAATTATTGAGTCCTAAAGTGAACTATGTTTGGACAGAAGAGTGTCAGAAAGCCTTTAATGAACTTAAGGAAGCTTTGAAAGTGGAAAAGATTTTACACCATCCGGATTTTAGTAAACCTTTCTGTTTGGGGACTGATTCGAGTGGGTACCGTATTGGAGTGGAATTGTTTCAAAATTTGGGGATCAGGAAAATGAAGATCATAGGACCATAGCCTTTGCAAGTAGGTCATTGACCAGGTATGAGAGAAATTACACTGTGACTGAGTGTGAAGCACTGGCAATAGTTTGGGGATTTCAAAAGTTCAGAGATTACCTATGGGGGAATAAAACTATCATATATACTGATGACAGAGCCCTTATATTTTTCAAAAAGTTTAGGCTGGTACATAGACGGTTAACAAGATGGACTTTGTTCTTACAACAGTTTCCTTTTGAGATAAAGTATATTAAAGGTACACAGAACAAAGTAGCAGATGCTTTATCCAGGTTACCATTGAGTGAAGGTTATGATACAGGGTATGATGTTGATGAAGAGCATTTAAAGTTATTTTATATAAAAGGTGTTCAAGGAGAGAAAAAATTGAAGGTATTTGCAAAAAGATGAGAAGGTATCAGAATCAGGATGAAATGTGGAAAATCGTGAAGCGTGAACTGGAAAGGAAAGATAGTAACAATAAGTTGCCAAAGTATTACAAAATTCATGATGGAGTGTTGTTTAGACGTACTGATGAAAATTCAGAAGATTGGAAAGTATGTTGGCCCTGTGGATATATAGATGAGATAATAGACTATATTAATTTGAGATTTGGACATGTTGGTGCTAAGAAGTGTATACAGAAATCGAGGGAATGTGTATCTTTTGACAACATGGTAAAGAGAGTGAATAACCGTATTAAGACATGTGACAAATGTCAAAGAGCCAAAGTTACTAACCAAACATGTAGGCTCCCTATGCAAAATGTTAAACCGAATGATGTAATGGAACTGTTATCGGTGGATCTTTATGGTAAGTTACCAAAAACCAAGGGAGGTTTTGCATACATTTTTGTAGTTTTGGAGGTGTTTTCTAAATTTATAAAACTTTATCCGCTACGTAGAGCTACTGGAAAAGCCGTTTTGAGCAAATTGGAAGGTGATTATTTTGTGAAGTTTGGGAAACCTAAGGCCATATTATCCGACAATGGGCCACAGTTTGCATGTAAGAAGTGGAAAGAAGGCCTTACCAATCAAGGAGTTACAGTAATTTACACATCAACGTATCATCCGCAAGGGAATCCAGTAGAACGTTATATGAGGGAGATTGACAGATTCTGCCGTACTTATTGTAGCAATAATCACAGTTCATGGGAATACATAATAGGAGACATTGAGGATGTAATGAATACTGTTGTTCATGAGGTAATGGGGTTTACTCCTCAGGAGATTATGAAAGATGAGAGACAAAAAAGTCTGGTGGAGGAAAATTTATCTTTCCCTGCCAAGGAGGAATTGAGTTGGGGTGAAAAGAAGAAAAAGGTAAGAGAACTGGTAGAGAAAAACTGTTGGAAAGAAAAAAAAGACATGATGATAAGGTGAAGGGTATTGATATAAGGATAGGAGATTTGGTTTTGGTCAAGACATATGAGAACTCAAAAGAGATAAATAGTGAGATTTCTAAATTTTTTGATGTATACAAAGGACCATTTGAGGTGGCTGGTATAACCCATCCGAATGCATTCTATCTGATTTATCCCAAGTCCAAGAAGAAATTTGCCCTTAAGAATGTGGTTGATTTAAAACCATATAAGGCAAGAACAACACACTAATACATTTACCCACTTGCAGTTTTCAGAGGAAATAAATTTTAGTGTAAACAGTGTAAAGATTTGGTTATGAACTGTAAATAAGAAGTGGTTTAAGAATAATTTCTTGTATACCATTGCATAAATTTCTTTTTGAAACCAGATAGTTTTTTTTTACATGTTTGATGATGTGAAGAGTCAAGTAGTTATCAGATTCAAGCAATGCTTACAAATTCTTCCAAAGACACTCCAGTGTGTGTGATGATAAGTAGTATATACAACTGTCAAGAATCTAGCAAGATTTGTATGCAGCAGCATTGTATAGGTTTACTGTAACTATTTGTTCATCCTAGAATTCTGTTTGTGCTGTAACTAACACCTGTGTTAGTTTTAGTCTTTACTATATGAAATATTCATTTGTTAATTTGATTTGCTTGCTTTATGTCAGCTTTCTCAAAGAATTGTGTGAAGTGCTGTTTCATTGTTGTTAAGTTTATTTGTACTGTTATATGATGTATCCCATTATTCATGTCAAACAGTCTGAATAGAAGTTTGAATACTTTAGGGCAATATATATACCCATGACATGACCTAGCTTTATGATGTTGGTTGTCTCACATGAGTCAATGACATTTTATCTTGAGAGGTTTCTGGGAACATCTCATGATAAAATGGGGGGCATATGAGAAGGCATTGCTAATTAGGCATATAAAAATTTTTTGCGTGATTTTCTTTGGATTTCTATTCTTCTTCTTTTGTTCATATGGGCATTTCTAATTGTGATTATGTAACATTCTACTGTGGTTTTTAAATGTAAAGATGTAATTGTGATTATTTCGTTTGCCAATGGATAAATATGTTTCTTGCTTTGTACCTGTGGTAAAGTTTCTAAAGTTCTCTTTTGGAATATTATTAATTGCGAAAAATGCAGTCAATAACATTTATAAAGGTCTATGTAATTTACGATAACGATATAACACCTATAGACAGGGGACAGCGATAGTGATATCGAGAGTTGAAAGATTGTTGCGTAGTAGAGGGGATGGTGGATGGCGTGTCTGTGAAGCGTGCGCGGGAAAAATAGTACTGTGTTCCATGAAAAGCATACGTAATTGTATGGACAGTGATACCGAACTATCAGATTTGTTAATTCTTTTTACCACTGCGGTATGTAATGCCATCGCCAGCGAACTTTAAGAGCAAATAAACCGGACTGTGAAAGTGCCGCTAACATTACTTTGTTGTGGGCGACACGAACTGTGCCTTTATTCGAATGAACTTTGCTGGTATTGGTTTTGGGCGGTGGAACTGTTGTATATCACATTCTATCAAGCCATGAAAGTGAAGACTAATTAACTGTGCAATATAAATGGCTTTCAGTGATGTTGTCGAAGTGTGAAATGCGAGAACAGAGTGGACATTGTTTACGGTGTGCTTCACATACATGAACAATTCTATGAACTGTGTATTTGTGGCTAAGACTATATGAATGTGACGAACCGCGTGATTATGGACGGTAGCGTCACGGACAGTGCATAAAGTGTAAAAACGAGCGATGTCTACGTCATGTACTTTGAAAGAGAGGACATGTCAACAACGTTCGTATACTGGCGTCTTGTGGTTTGTTAATCACCACGGGGTTAATGATACAGCTGTGCCGGAACTTTATTTGCGTTTCGCCAGAGAAGATTAACCAACGGAACTGTCTGTATCCTGCTCTCATCATCGTAACCCGCCGACATCGTGCTGCCTAACGCAACGCTTCGTATGCACCAAAAAGTTAAGGGATTTCGCTGAACGCTATCCCCTGACCTAGAAACTTTCTTTCTCTATTAAAAGTATAAGAATTACAGACTCTGTTTAATTAAATTCTTTGTTTAGTTTGTTTGCTTTCTGCTAACGAAAATAAAATTACAATCAGTGAATTAAAAGTTGCCTGGTAGTCATTGTTGAAACACCAGTAAATATAAACTTCTTCCTCTCATTAGGACTAATTCTCCTTGCATGTCAAAATTATTGTAGTTATTTTATGTAGTTTTATGTATTGTTATGAGACTAGATATATGACAGTAACTAATAAGAGTATTTTGTCGCGAAATGTAGCTTCGCGCGAAAATTACGGCGACTGCCATAATTGCTTGTGTTCTGACTAATAATGTAAAAGCTGCTAGTCCCGTATTGGCGCTTTTCCTGACGTGAGCGGGAATTATAAATGTCATCTGTCAAATCACGTAGTGACTCTTTACCCAGAAATAAAAGTTTTTTGATATTGTATTGCTACGAGTCGTAGTATTAAGAGACACTGGTTATACTCAAAAGTGGGTAGATGTATGGTGAAACCCCCCAGTGTCCATGCGATTGTTAACAGTATTGTGTGTGATTCAAGAAATTTTGTCACTTTTTCTAATTCCTTTGAAGTTCCAGAGAATATATACACAATTTTGTCGGTTCAGGTTAATTTCAGAGCAGTTTCTCGTGAATATTAGAGTTTTCAGTTCATAAACAAAGTGGGATCGTGACCAATTGAGAAGTATAACAAAGAGTGTGGTTTTCCAACTAGAATTTTGGATGACTTTACAGTTCAGATTTTAATAATTATTTTTCCTGTGGGTTGAGGTCATCACACCTTCCACCCCCTTTAGATTTAAAGGTTGAACAGAACAGGTGTTAAGTATAATCGTTCCACTATCATGCAGCTCTTGAAATAGCTAAAACAGCATGGCTCATGGAGAATTTGTGAAAGAATGTTTTGTTGCTGCCACAACAATTTTGAGGCCAGCAAGTCCTCCTGTTTTTGAAACCGTTCCTTTTTCACGGAGAAAGGATTGCAGGCGCATTGAATAAATGGCACACGATGTGGAAGCTCAGCTGTGAAACAGAATCAAAGATTCGATTTTCTTTCCATTAGCATTGGATGAAAGCAATGATGTATGTGATGTTGCTCGACTTGTAGTCTTTTTGTGAGGAGTCGATGTTCAGTTTAATGTGATTGAGGAATTCAGAGATTTAGTGCCAATGCATTATTCAACAATGGCTGACGATATATTTTAATGCGTAGAACATATAATAGTGAAATACGAGCTATGTTGGAAAAATCTTTCATCTATTGCAACAGATGGGAATCCTGTAATGATTGGTCATAACTCTGGTATCGTCGCTTTGATACGAAAAACTTTGAAAGCCGTCGGTGTCCAGCAGGAGCTATTAACAATACATTACGTTCTTCAGCGTGTTAATGTGCTAGCAAAATGTGCCAAACTAGTTAGTCTCGTGAACGTGGTTATAAAAACAATTAACATTCTCAGATCGCACGGTTTTGGACACACACAATTCAAATCGTTCCTGGCAGATCTCGAGTGTGAATACGGCGATGTTCCATATTTTTGTGAAGTACGCTGGTTGAGTCAAGGTGTTGTTTTAGAAGAATTTTTTTTTTAATTTGCGTAAAGGTATAGCGTTATTCACGGATGCAACAAGGAAATCCGGTGAAAGAATTGGACGACCAACAGTGGATTTTAGACCTTGCGTTTTTAACTGACGTAACTAAGCATCTGAATAGCTTGAATGCAGCTTTGCAAGGTAGAAATAAGGTAATTAGCGAAGTGTTTGACACTATTTTGGCATTCAAGAGAAAACTGCTTTCGTGGGCAAATCAACAGTCAGAAATGTCGTGTGTACACTTCCCGGGCCTTGCACTAGTTGTTAGTGAAAACAATTTGGAACAGGAGAGACTCAAAGAACATTTTGATGGGTTTGTGACGGTGCTACAATCTGTAGCATTTTCGATAGTAGATTTGAGGACTTAAAATCGACTGGAATGCGATGTCAACCTTTATGCGACTCCTTTTGCAGTTAACGTTGAAAATGTGCCTTCTCAAATTCAGTTGGAACTCATTGACTTTCAATGCAATCTTGTGTTGAAGGAGAAGTTTCGCACTGTAGAAACCTTGGAAAGCTTCGAAGCTTAGGAGTAGTCTTACTGATGTTCATCTGACTGTATCAGCGCCCCTAATGACCAGTAATTTCACATCAAATATCGAGATGCTAGTTGAAAACCATTGTACAAACATCCAGGATGATGCAAATTAATGCCCATGTCCTATTCGTACGCAGTACCCCTCCTCTGAATTACACACGCCTGTGTAAATATAACGTAACATTTACAACGCAAATGTGTTCGTTTCTTAATCCTTTACGTCTGTATCCTATTTGTGGCCATGAAAGCAGAACGTATTACAATGGTTCGAAAGTATATTTCATACGTACATGGCCAACCGTCGCATGGCACAGGATACACAAACTTCGGGTAAGCAGGTTTTACACTTACCTCCCACACACGCATGTTGTGCCACGTGTGACTGGCCTCCCGATAACCGCGTACCGGTGCCGAGTTCCCGGACGCCACATACGCGCGAAACGACCTCGGACGTATGTGTGTTCCACGTGCACTACGTACGTTAGCATGTCCATACTCAGCGGTGTGCGCAAAGCGCTCTCACAGGGGCGCGGTTGCCCCCCAGTGAAGTGTGCATACCCAAGCGGCCAGCCACATCGCACAGCTCTGCTACCCGCACTACGTGCCCGCACAGCTGCCCTGCGTTGCCCGCGAGGCCCTCGGTGCCCGCGATCAACCATGTGGGCAGCTCTCGTGCCCACCCCTGCTCTATAACATAGTGAATGTCTGAGGGTGTTGGAGAGGTACATCTGTGAAATTGTATCTATGGTGGATCGAACTGTTTCTTTTGTACAATACTTGTAACCTGTGCAGAATGAAGATGCTTCCACATGTAGCTCCTGGATCATAGTTATTATGCGGTCCAACGTATGATGTGCAGGAAAATAGGTTAGCTTACGCTAAATACAGAACATACGATGCGAGGCTTGAATCATTCAAATGTTGGTCTTTAGCTATTGAGTAACGTCCTGACAAAGTAAGTGAAGTTGGATTCTTTTATACCAGTGACAGAGACGAAACTGTGTGTTACCATTGCGATGGAGGTTGGAAATATTGGGATGAAACAAAAAACCGTAGGTTGAACATGCTGTGTGGTTTTCCAACGGGTTGTTTGCGCTAGTTGCGAAGGGTAATGTCTGGCAGAATATAGAGGCAGAAATTACTGCAAAGATGCAACTAATATTAAACCTCCATCAGGTCTTCTGAAATTAGCATGAGAACAACATGCGACGCTGAGAACATCTGACAAAGCTCACCTACGTATAATATTCTTCCAGAAAGAAATGGAGTACTGTTCTTTCCCTGCAGACATATTGCTGCTTACGTTAAATGTGGACCTACCATTACATAGTGTGCTACGTGTCCAGGAACCTGTTTTAGCTACAGTAAAAGCATTTTTGACGAAAACGATGATGCTGTAAGAGATACTGCTATTTTACGATGTGTTTTTTATACACCGTTAATAAACATTGTGAAGAATAAAGCATTGTTGTTAAAATGTATTTTTTGTTGTTTTTTCCTACATCAAGCACACTTAGATCTATTCTTAATATGACAGCTATGACTACACTATGTTCTTAACAAAAATGGTTCAAATGGCTCTGAGCACTATGGGATTTAACATCTGAGGTCATCAGTCCCCTAGAACGTAGAACTACTTAAACCTAACTAACCTAAGAACATCACTCACATCCATGCCCGAGGCAGGACTAGAACCTGCGACCGTAGCGGCCGCGCGGTTCCAGACTGAAGCGCCTAGAACAGCTCGACCACTCCGGCCGGCCCTATGTTCTTAAAACCTCTTGATCTGCGTTGAATAACTGTGATTATTTTATGTCCAAACGTAGAACTGGCAGAAAGTACCATCGTTCTGTCAACGTATGCAGTTTTCCGTAGGATTAGAAAGACATCATCTCGTCCCCAGCGGAGTATTATTCTCAAGAACTTTGCTACACAGTCCCTTATGATCTCGTAACAAGTGCTTTCCGACATGTACTCTCCACAAAGGTAGTAGCGACTAGTTGTACATAGCAATGCAATGCAGGACGAAAACGAAAATCTGAGTGTTGCCTACGGTCATGCGTAATATTACTTTAGTAAAAAGCGGTACACAGCAGATATAAACACAATTGGCGGGTATGTGCGACTACCTAATGTCTGGCAGAATGGTTTACATCTCCCTCTGCTGAGAAATAAACAGTTTGTAAGCTCTGATTTATACCCATGGAAGTGGCTGTTCGAGTCACAACCGGTGTAAATGGTACCGATACGGAAGTACGTTCCAAAAATCAAGTATGTGATATATATGGTGTGGAAGACTATAGTTTTAATAGACGAATTATGGCACGGAGCACCCTACACAGCACAACTGTAGTTAAACAGCTTTAACAGACGTTTGGAACCTCTATTACACGCATCTGATTCCTTGCTGGAGCACTGTAAGCAAATTACATTTCGAAATCAGAAGGGCATCTATGTGCATGTATATGGCATAGAAGACTGTAGTTTTAACTGAACATTTGTTAACAGTGGGAGGAAGTACCACACACAGATTACTGTTCTTAAACAGACCTGGCAGACGTTTGGAAACTACGTTACACACACATCCTCTCCACTGCTCCACTGGATGACTGTGTATTTCTTCGTCAACAAATTACATTTTGAAATCAGGATGGGAGTTTATATGCTATAGTTGACTGTGGGAGTGAATGGATAGCTGACTGTTCATCGTAAGAAATTAAATAAAAAAAAACAAAACAGTATGGTATGTGTATGCAAGTACATGGGCTGGAAGATCGTAGTTTTAATGCAACTTTGGTTAACACACACAAACACACACACACACACAGCATTGCTGTATTTAAATACGATTGACAGACATTTGGAAACTATGCTACAACAGTATTTTGCAATAATTGTATTTTGTTTGATTTGAATTCCATATTTTTTGCTTCCAAAACCTGTTGGAGTAGGTACACGTATCTTTCATTAAACTTTCGTTGATCTTATAATGTCTGAGGGACAAAAATCACAAGCAACACAGTTCCATCTCAATGCTCACAGTCTCTCAACCAAGACTATACCACTCACACTATCTCAACCAATAATGTACCACAGACCTATTCTCAATGCAGTGCAACACGTGCTGCATCCTGAAAACCACGTACGTTCACGACACTCCGATGCTTTATAAATATTCTCTGTGATGAGTCTAGAGCAATAGCAAACATAATGAGTACTGATGCGCTAGTACTGCTGCTTTCGAATACAGGATTTGCCGTACTTAGCCATCAACTGCCCCTCCATATATATCAGTCTGCCGCACATTTTCTTCCACTCCATATGAACGAGCCCCTCACCTTTTCTACCTCACCATACATTCTCCATTTCCACTATAGCTTTGAGGTTATTGTCAGCTGCTATCCCGTAGCAAGGCCCGTTTATGGTTCAATGATACTTACTGGTGAACAGTATCATCGATTCGAAAGCTCAGGAATACACAGCATTGTGTATGACTTCATACACAATCAGATATATAGGTGGACAAAAGAAGAGTGGTCTGCAACTGTCATCGTAGATAAGCTGGACAGGAACAGAAATGATTAGTGCACAATGTAACACAGTAAACGGAAAATTCACTTAACTTTTATTTCTCCTAGTGAACGAAGGCTCATCACAAATAATGCAGGAAGAAATATAATCCAGCTCTCAGTGTCAACAAGGAAGAGATCAAAGCGTGAACGTTGGTGTCTGAGCCGGACTAGGAGGCGTCTGCGTAGCTTCTCATAGCAAAGTGTCTGTGAGTGCGAGTGGGCTGTGTGGCTGCCGCCGGCAATCCCGTACTGCGATGGGAGAGAGCGCTTGAGGTACAGAGCCACTGCAGACGTGGCTCAATGGGCATGGCAGATCCACGGTGACGGATGGAAGCTTGCAGATCCATTGCCAAGTTTGAGGCACCCATGGGGTGGTATTGATATGTGGTACAAGACATGACGGCTGTCTACCAGTAATGTGAGTCCCCATCTGTCTGTGTTGCGTGGCTGGTCTGCTAAACAAAAGCACATATGAATGCTGCTAGGTTCTTATAGGTTGGCATATTTCGAATATCTAATGGAAAATGAAATCTCTGCGAAAGACAGCGTATTTCTCCCAAAAAGGTAAGGGTGGATTGAGGGTGTGTATGGAGGCCTATAGATAGTCATTTTTGAATCTATCAGTGTGTGAGAGTGAGGTAGAAGGATACTCGATAATACTGGTGTAGTGTACCCTCCACCGTGCTCTATACAGTGGATTGTTATGCATTTGCATTAAATTTAGGATCTTTGTAGGTGATCGAGTTGTCTACAAGAAGGCGAGAAGAGCTGTTGTAAGACTGGTAGTTGACAAGAACGTAAATAAATGTATTGTACGTTAATAGGACTAGAAATCCCGTACACTGTCATAGGAAGCATTATCTGCAGTTATACGCCTACCAGTAAGCATCTGGTGCGAAATGAAGAAGAATGCATATGTCGGATTCAGATTCATTAGTTGGAACCTTAAGGGAAGTAACCCAGACACTATGAACCCACAGGTCGACTTATGTGTAGCAGGCGAGCAGCCGCAAATCCCATCCACATATTAACTAACTACTACCACAGTTCGAACTGATGTGTAAATACTGGTGGAGTTATTCCTAAAAAAAATAAAACAAGTACAACTACACATAAGCATACCGCTCACTTCTCGGTCCTCTCAAAACTTAACACTGCCCTCGCCGTCTGTTGTCGTTAAACGCTCCTTGTCTTGACTACTAAGCTCTTGAGCTGCCAAACCATTACGATGATTCTCATAAGACTCCAAATCAAATAAAATACTTAATATTAGATATGCAGATTCAGGTTTTTCAGTTTTGTGCCTACATTTCTTCCTGAGTTTACCGTCATGCTCCTTCTAGCCTGTCCATAACTCTTCATTTCCCAACACCGCTCCCATGTTAAACACTGCGATTTGCCTATGATCACCATTGACACTGTGTATGTTAAACAACCTATTTTCGGTCCTGCTTCTGTTATATCATGTTATCCCTGCAGACTCCACTCGGGAGAAACCCTAGTTTCCCGGCTGCTGTCGCTGATTATTCACATTTTGATTCCACTACCACCTTGCCTATTACTGTCCCACCCTTCTCTGCTCAGTGATTCTCGCGGTTGTGTGGATTGGGCTGACAATTGTTTACATCATGCTGGAAGCGCTCTCGGTAGGCCTGGCAGATCCTATTTCCACTGGTATTCCCCTAACTTTTTGGACTACCGGCTCCTCTATTCCGGTAATACGTTGCACCATCCATTCCTTCCAAGAATTGAAGAAAGTTCTGCCTATTTTTCGTGGGGCTGTGGACCAAATCTCACTGCAAGTAATCTGGCAAATGCCTTTTTGAAGTTGAAATTTCTGTCAATGTACACAACAGTCTGTCCTAGTTGACCAGTTTTTGCAGCTCAGATTAGTAAAATTTCCGCATGCCTCCACGGTTACTGTTGTAGCACGCACCCTTCAGGAACGCGTTTTGCAGTTGCGTCTGCTTTCCTACATCCCAATGTCTTTTTAGCAGCACCGTCTCAAACGCGGCGTAATCAGTAAATGCTGCTGCATTTTGATTTGCCCACGACTAAACACCGGCGTCAAGCTGTTTTACGAATTTGGCCTTCTCCTCGACAGGCACGCCCTCCACAAAACAATCCTTACACGAGGCCAAGAAATCCATCATGTGGTATTTTTCTTTCCCACTAAAATACGCTAGTTTGGGACTCGCCGTGAAATGCGTAGTCCATCCCTGACTCATAACTAGGTTACTTAACGTGACCTTAACTGGCGCGGTTCCTTTGTTTCTAGCTTCTGTCTCTTTAAGGACGGCGGCGTGCAAACAGCTGTTCTCAGGTTTTACTGACGCCAGCTCTGCCTTCGCCCACGTCTAGCACTGTACCACATGGCCTATGCTGTCTGACATCGATTACAGTGCAGACTACGTCTCTTTCGACTTTTTATTGCACTTCATACAGAATCTGTCCTCTGTCCCAAATTATTCTCGACAGCAGTAATTCAGTCTGCCAGCTTTTTCTCTTTTGAGCTAATTCCCTCTCAAGTGATCTGGGTTACCTCAATTTGATACTTTAAATCTTTTCTAAGTTCTGCATTTTGATTTTTTAATTCATCAATCCCCTTAACTTTCTTTCTTTGACCATTGTCTCTATCCCGCATAGTGCGCAGGGTAGACAGGGTTAAGTACGGAATTGGCATGGTTAATTTTTCGGGGTGGCCGGATGCCCTTCCTGCCGCCACCCCATGGACGGCACGGAATGAGTGTACCCCAGCTGTTTGCTTCTAGTGTAAATCGTGCAATAGTGTGAATGTGTTACAAATGTCTGCGAGTCATGTAACTGAGGCGGGACGTGGGGATCATCCCAATATTCCCCTAGTAAGATGTGGAAAACCGCCTAAAAACCACATCCAGGCTGGCCGGCACACCGGCCGTCGTCGTTAATCCGCCGGGTGGATTCGATCCGGGGCCGGCGCGCCTACCCGAGTCCAGGAAGCAGCGCGTTAGCGCTCTCAGCTGCCCTGGCGGGTTCATCATCCCCTTAACATGATTTTTAATCTCAAAAGTTACTCACAGTTTCTGCGTAATAACTTGCTACAGCGCATGCGGATCTCCTGATACCTATATCCCATCCCCTTCCTCCAAAACAAATATTCTCATCTCCACCAGACCTAGCAGGGCTCCCCATGCTGTTGTCCACTTTTTTTTACCTTTTTTTCCTTTATTAAAACAACCATATATGTACATAAGCACAAAAACAAAATATTGAAGTGCTGGAATTGATTCAACACGAATTGTATCCTACAATACACTGAAGAACACATTTCAATATAGTGCCATTTGTAAGCTTACAAAATAGAACATAAATAGTAAACTGACAATAGCCTCTTCAGTCCAGACAGAGACATAGATCCGAAACGCAAACATATATATAATTGATTGTCTTAACTGGAATGACAGATCTGTCATTTGATTCATAACCGTCCAAACTCAGTCATTTGGAGCACACAAACGGATAACAAGAGATGCACAGGAACATAAATTAATGAAAACGTCATAATGAAGTTAGTAACACCATTGAGAAGTCGGGAGTAGTCCTAGGAACTGGTATAACCCCTTATTCGTTGTGTATTTTGTTCGCTACATAGTCTTGCATGTGATTTGTGTCCTTACCGGCATCGAGAATTACCCTACGCCTTGTTTTTCAAAAATTATGTCTAACATGTTAGCAAACATCTTCCTGAAATTTGGGTAACGTTTCATCTTCCAGCGTGCCGTTCCCATGTAAGCCTCGAAACTAACGAGATTATCTTCACTATTGGGGATAATGATATATGTCACAAACTGTCCTAACATCCACATCACAGTGTTGTTCTTGGTAGCGGGAAAATGTTTCGCGTCCGGCCAGAGCAGGATGTCGGTGCAGTGGCTGGCTGGGCTGCTGCGAGTAATCAGGCCCAGCCTCTGCTGCACCCATTTCCAGTTAATGAGATGACGGCCACAAGTGAAGCGATGGCGTAAGGTGTCGACCAGACCACAGCGGACGCATTTATCACTGTCACTTAATCCGAAACACTCGATCCGAGCGACACTCACTTGATGGTTACTTGAAACCATCAGGCATGGCTAACAAGCTATAAAGGACAAAGCAAATAGCGAATGCTGCTCGACTTAACTTTGATCTGCGACCGGTGTGCTCCTGCTGGTGTGAAGTTGATGGCTGCGTGCACTGCGTCGGATGCTGCGCTGGATTGGTGTGTAGATGACGAACGCGTGTCGCGCTGGAGACGTATTCTCGGAGCGTGATTTGCCCTGCGGTAGGCCGTCGTGGAGACGGCGTCCTCGTGGCTTAACGCGGCGCGCTGAAGCCTGCATCCTTAGAGCGTGGATTGCTGCTTACCGGCGACGGACCCTCACCACGTGATTAGTTGCTGCTGCGGCGGCTGGCGGACAACCTCGAAGCGATGCGTTCAGAGGACGAGCGTTCCCGGCGAAACCCGAATTTCGCAGTGTAGCTCTAACCACCACTCATATCGACCGACCGCAAAACCCAGACAAACCGAACACAGTGCCATGACAGCACTGGTGCCGCCTACTTTCTATCTTCATCTTTCTGTAAGGATGGAAGTCCGCCTGGTTAGCTGGGTGGTAATGTGCTTGCCCCCCATGCACTGGGTCTGGGCTCGACTCCAAGCCGGGTTGGAGATTTTCTCCGTTCGCAAACTGGGTGTTATGTTGTGCTCATTATCATTTCATCCTCGTCATCGGCCGCAAGTCGCCCAATGTGGCGCCGACTGAAATAAGACTTGCGCTTGGCGGTGGAACCCGAATGGGACATCCCGGCCAACAATGCCATACGTTCATTTCATTTCGTTTGTAAGGATGGGGTTTGAGGTGTACGCCACCCGCTGGCGTGACGCCGACGCGCGCTAGAGGGCACTGTGGCAGCTGGAGTGGGGAATGACGACGGGGACGGAGGTGGGCAGTTATTATGCGACAGCGAACGTGGGCAGTCCCGGTGCTTCGGCGGAACAGCTCCGAGAACTTTGTGTGACGGCAGTACTCGAAGGTGTGCATTAGCCTGGCCGAATGGATATCGTTAATGCCTGCCGGAGTGGCCGTGCGGTTCTAAGCGCTACAGTCTGGAGCCGAGCGACCGCTCCGGTCGCAGGTTCGAATCCTACATCGGGCATGGATGTGTATGATGTCCTTAGGTTAGTTAGGTTTAATTAGTTCTACGTTCTAAGAGACTGATGATCTCAGAAGTTAAGTCGCATAGTGCTCAGAGCCATTTGAACCATTTTTTGATATCGTTAATCCGGTAGGGCATTCTATCGACCTACAGACAGAGGGGTGGACTACGTCATAGTGGAAAAGTAAGACATGTCGGAAGCTGTATAACTTCTGTGAGACACGCCGAGTATGGATATGTTGTGATTTTCAGAGGAACTTGGCCTCTTGTCATCATGGAGAGAATAAGGGAAGATATGTTCTGTCTTTTAAACCTTAGCGTATTGTTTTAGCGTATACTTGTTGGAAGCATTTTAATGCACCAGTGTTATTTGACTGTCATGTATTCTTGAGGGCAGTGAATTTCAAAGTGTTGGACGTAATGTACGATTATTTGGCTAAGACTATTTGCTGAGTGCTTGACATGATGAGTTTCCGGACAGAGTCTTTCTAAAGCATTCGTGTTAACGATTAGTTTTCCACTTTGAGAACTGGTTCCGTTAAGTCCATTTCTCGTGCTTATAAGGTTAATGCTGATACGTGGAGTGAGTAATTTTGTGGCCTATTGGCTGGTCTCTTGTTAATGTCAGTTAATGATTAATTTTGTGCTGTATGTTTTTTTTTTAGATTATCTGTGCGTCACTGAGAAAGCTTATGATGGATACGTTGACGGGTCATTCGGATCGGCTGTATCAATGGTTATTAGTTTACGTGGTTTTACATTGTCTCGGGTATTCATTCTGATGCATCAGTCTCTTCGAGTCTAGTTTGTATTTACAAAATATGTTATTTTACTGCTGTTTTCTTAAGATTGTCTAAACTTAGTATATCTTAATAAATAAATTTCAAAATTATTTCTCAACTGACACTCAGTCAATCGCTCGGTTCCTTTACATCAACCTTCCTATTACACGATGAGGCTGCGACAGCCAGACAACCACGAGGTAGTGACGAACAGACAGTCAGACCACGAGGAAGCTTGCAGTACACGTTGTAAAGCTCCGGTCATCCCCTCCTTCCCTATGTCTCAGCGTCTCGTACCCAAGAAAACTGCACCCAACGACGTCGCACAGATGTGTCATTTGATCTCTTTTCAACCCTTTAGACAGGCACTGACAAGCCAAAAGATTATGTCCACTGCCCACCTCGATGGTGGATGCCGCCTGGTGGCGGCAGGCATGTGACGCGGTAGCAGAAGTATGTAAACGGAGCAGACACGGATGGGGGTCACCATAACGAAGATGTGGGCTGCAAATGGGAAAATCCACTGAGAGTGACTTTGACGAGGGGAAGATTGTTATTACGCAGAGCCTGTGAACGAGTATTACGAAAACGACGAAGCTGGTCGAATGTACACTTGCTACTGCGTGAACGTCTACGGAAAGAGGTAGAAGAACATCGAAACTACCACTAGGCACTAAATGGTTGGACATCCACGACTCTTTACAGAATGTGCGGTTTGGAGGCTTGTCTGCCCTGTAAAGCAGGATAAATGGTGTTCTGTCATATCTCTGCCGAAAGAGCACAATGATGGTGCAGGCACAAGTATTTCAGAGCACACCTTTCATCGTACATTGTTGCACATTGAGCTTCGCAGCAGACCACGCATGCGTGTTCACATGTTGATCCAACTACATCGTCAGTTACGTTTGCAGTGGGCACGGGACCATCAGAATTCGGCTGTCGAGCAATGGTAACATGCCGGCTCTTCGGGTGAATCAAGTTTTTGCTACGCTAGGTCGGTGGTTGTTTCCACAATCGCCGTCATCGAGGTGTTGGCGGTTCGAAACGTGCAGCGTGCCATTGACGCAGGCTGGTGGAGTATTATGCTATGGGAGACATTCTCCTTCGTTTGTATGGGAGCTGTGGTAGTAATTGAAGACACGCTGACAGCTGCGATCCACCTGCATCCCATCATGCTTGATGCCTTCCACCGACGGCGATGTCATTTTTCAGCAGTATAATTGTCCGTGTCTCGGAGCCAGAAGCGTGCTATAGTGGTGTGAGTGACCATTATAGTGAATTCAGGTTGTTGTCTCGGCGATCAAGTTCAACTGATGTAAATCATGTGGAACTCATTTGGGTCACTATCGGGTGCATACACCGCGTGAGCAAATCAGCGGCCCATTCCTGTCAAGGAACGCGGTATCTACCTGTATGCTGGTATCTACTGCTTTCTAGTTCCTACGGACGAACAGAGCGAGCTGCGTTTCATGCGATCGTTGCTTTCGGAACACATGTTGATCCCAGCAGATGAGATTTTCAGTCTCCAGTAATGTCATAATATGCGATCACAAATCATGTTCCAAAATTCTGCAATAGGCAGACGTCAGAAATATAGGCCTATAGTTTTATGCGTCTATTCAACGATCCTTTTTGAAAATGTGTTGTTTTTTTCAATCACCTGGGACGCTTCCTTCCTCTAGAGACTTACGGTACGCTGCTGCTAGACGAGGGGCAACTTATTTCGCATATTCTGTGTAGAGTCTAACTAGTATCACGTCAGGTTTAGTAGCCTTTCGTCTGTTGAGCGATTTCAGTTTCTTTCCTATCCCTTGGTCACTTATTTCAATGTATGTCATTTTGTTATTCGTGAGACTGTTTAAAGGAGGAACTACAGTGCGATCTTCCTCTGTGGAACAGTTTTGGGAAAATAGTTTAGTATTTAGGCCTCTTCTATGTCATTCACTGTTTCAGTGCCATTATGGTCACAGAGAGTCTGGACAGATGGCTTCGATCCGTTTACTGATTCAACGTAAGACCAAACTTTTTAGGATTTTGTATGAAGTCGATAGACAGAATTTACTTTAGGATTCGTTGAACGCCCCACGCATAACTTTGTTTGGTTTTTGTTTGTCTACGGGGACTTGGCTAAGTTTAAATTTACGTCGAAGCTCTCTTTGCATCGAAGTAGTTTTTTAACACTGTTGTCGAACCACGATGGGATTTTCCCATTCCTTACAATTTTGCCCGGCACAAATCCGTCTAAAGCGTATTGTACGATTCTTCATTTATGTGGCCATAGTGTCCGTAGTTGCTTTACAATTCTTGAGGGTATTTTTGTTCTGTCATTGCAACTACAAAAATGCGTGATTTTTTTTCACAGACGCGTTTCGCTTTATTGAGGTAAAGCGTCATAAGTGGTCTGTAATTAAATTATTTGCATTTTTATTTGATTTAGATCAGAAACAGTTCTTTAAGAACTGTACTTATGGTGATTTTCGTTTGATTTGTTGCTTACATCGGGAAATGTCGTCTGATAGCACATCGTTGTTTTTCTGCGTTAGACACTGATAATTATGGTCGAATATTTAGTTGTTCTGCAGCAATATGCATTTATTATGTTTTTCATAACACTTTTTTGCACACCACTGTATTCCGTTTGTTTCCGTAAATTTTGTAAATCTGTGGTAAGGTCTTATGGGACCAAACTGCTTAGGTCATAGGTCTAAGCTTACACACTACTTATTCTAACTTAAACTAAGTTACGCTGTGGACGACACACACACACACACACACACACACACACACACACCCATGCCCGAGGGAGGACTCGAAACTCCAACGAGGGCAGCAGTGCGGACCGTGACAAGACGCCTTAAACGGCGCGGCTAACCAGCGCGGCCTGTTTTTGTAATTCAGAGTATTCGTTGTGGTTTGTTTTTTGTAGTGTTGCCAACATAACCTTTCCCCTACTTTGTTTTTGACCTAAACCTTTTTTATTTATTTATTATTGTATGTCTGTAATTCTATTTAATTATGTTTCTATGTCTTTACATTCTGTGTAAGAGTAGTGAAGGAATAGCGACTGAGGAATTTTTTTTCGGTGTAGGGGATTGAGAAAAACCATGATGAATGGACATTAATGGACATAAGTGTACAGCAGTGTGATGGAGTGTGAGTTAAGAGGAGAAAGTGAGGAGAAAGAAGTGAAATGAAATTGTGAGTGAGGTGGGATGGTTGTGGGAAAGTTGGAGGGGTCGACACTCTTTTTAACTGCATTTAAGTATCGAAACCTGTTGTTCTGACCACCGGAACTATATGTAGAAACTCTTCGTGTACAGAAATGTCGTACTTTATTGCGCGAGGAAACTGAGAAGTTTACTGTGATATATTCGATTAGTACTCTCCTCCACACACATAAAATAATACCAACAGTTTGCAATTAAATTATTGTTTCTTTTTTATGTTGTATACCATTTCATGAATTCACAGTGCTACGTGACAAAGCTACTGTTTTAAAATATACGGTGGTATCATCGAAACCAAATTCTTTTTCCATTTCTATTGTAGATTATTTTGCGTCTAAGCCGTCGCTGATGCATTTGTGAGCTTTAGCTGATTTGAAGTGTACGACATACGATGCAGTGAAACTCTTTTTTTATGATTCGATGGTTCAGGAGAATTTTGTACCTCTTTACAAGAGAGCATCGTTCGTCATGAGAGTAACGCTTGTGTATTGCTTCATGCAGCAAAGAGAAGTATCAAGCATACCTTTGTTTTGATTTAAGCATTTTTTTGCATATTTAATACTGCGATTTTTCATCGGAATTGTGTCAAAACAAGTACTTAATCCCCCACTCCTAATGAAAAACGCGCTTTTCAATATTCTTTTTTTTCGACATTCTTAAGACTCGTAATAGGAAAATAGCTACAGATATAACCAGAACCAAAAGTAGAATGAGATCCACAGATAGAAACACAATGATAACTTGAACGGTAGAGCAATATTAATGAGAGTAAATCTGAACAAAATGCCTAGAGGAAACGGACTAACAAAACAACGTTACCTCTTCGAAGTCGAAGAGACACTGCTCGCTGCCCCTCTCTACTGCTGATAAACGAACCGAGGGCTGCGGCTAGACCGAAACGACAGCACCCGAGTAGAATTCGGAAGGGGAGGGGGGGGGAGCACTCACTGGAGGGGAATGTCTTGTGAGACATGCTTTGCCAGCCCTGTCCTGCATCTTTATTCATCCTGTCTACATATTTATTTCTCAACATAGTCACCCTAGCGACAAACACATCTTTCCCAACGAGCGACCAGTTTTTTGATATCGCCACTGTGAAGTGTTTGACTTTTTTGACGGAGCCATAACCTCCCCTCTGCTGGCATCGTTTCATAATTTTCAAAGTGAAGTCCTTGGAGGTGTTCTTTATGTTTTGGAAACAAGTTAAAATCGGATGGGGCCAAGTCGTAACTGTATGGAGGATGATCGATGGCAGTGAACCCAAGGCGCAGGATTGTTGCAGATGTCGCAGCGGTCGTGTGCAGTCTGGAATTTTATTATTAAGGAGAGGCTGCGCCAAGTGTGGACTCACTCTTCGAATTCGAACCTCGAGTACAGCACGCTGTTTCTAGCACACCGACATACGAGGGTCGTTGAATAATGCCCCACATCTTTTTTCTCAGAACATTTTCATTGCTAAGAGTCAGAATTTCGTGACAATGTAGATCAACATGTCTTTTCCATGTTCTATTTTTCTAGGTAGTCTCAATCACGTTCTATGGCCGTACGCCAACGTTGTGGAAGAGCATGTAATTCCTGCTGGAAAAAGCTCTTGTCTTGTAGGCGCAATCAAATTTTCACTGCATGACTGACACTATCGTCGTCTTCAGAGTGTGTTTCCCGTAGAGAATCTTTAAACAGCCCAAAAAGATGGAAGTCCGAGGGTGCCAGGTCTGGGCTGTAGGGTGGATGCGGCAATGATACCTGTGACAGGACGTCGCTAGCGTCGCTGACCATGGAGCTCTGTTTCTGCATTTCCTGAGGCTGTAACTTTCTTTACCCATCGGCCAACTGTACTCCTAACAACTGCAGCATCGCCATACACTGCACACAAACGTTCGTGGATGTTCACCACGGTTTCTTTTTCTGCACACAAGAATTCAATAACAACACGCTGCTTGTTACGTGAGTCGTATATTGACGCAATTTTGACGCTGTAATACGGCTCTGACATCTGCCAGAACGGTTCGAAACTTCACCGGCGAACAGAACTAACATCAAATGTGAAGAACCAACAAGGACATTTGTCTATGTGTATTAATGGCTTTTAAAAGAAATGTGGGGCATTACTTATTGAACAATCCTCGTAGTTACGTTACACACCGAGATATAACACACTACGATTCTTGCGGTACAGGTCACAAACTCGTAGGCATAAGGAATAAAGATGTAGATTGTTAATAACGTTTGTTTTATGTGAAAAGCTTCTGGATGTTTCACACAAAAAATTCCAAGGTATTGCTTTTCAGCACGTTCTCGTACTGTATTCGAACATTACAATATAGTTTTTCCTACCCATCTGGATCAACTTACATTTTTCCACATTTGGAGTTAGCTGACATTCATCACGGTAAACAGAAATTCTATTTAAATCGTCTGGTATCCTCCTAAAGTTACTCAACGACCATACTTTCTCGGATACAACAGCGTCATCAGTAAACAGTCGTAGATTTCTCCTCACCATTTCCGTCAGATCTTTTATGTAAATAAAGTACCCCTCTGGGACACTGCTGAGGATTCCTTAGTTTCCTATGAATATTCGCCATCCTGGGAAACATACTGAATTCTGTTACTTGAAAAGTCTCGATAATGTAAATGTCGAGGTCGTCGAAAATTTACGAAAATACCCCGTCATTGCTAGCAGAATACGTCTTCTACTCTTATATTTATTTATTAGGTACAGTTCCGAGATTTATTTGCTGTGTAGTACATAGTACGGCTGTCTACGTCGCCTCAGGCATTTGTTTTGTGTTTGAAGAGACACTGAAGTACTTGCAGGTCGCAGTCTAGAGTAGCTTTCGTGATTGCAGCAGCATATCAGAGGACAGCATTTCTTTCTGTGAGTTTGGCATAGCTTCTCATAAGAAGCGACTTATTTTAAATTTTCTTTTTGCTCTTTAGTTTAAAGTCGTTAATTTCGTGCTCGTTTTTATATTTACGAGGCGCAGTTCCGCGTTAATTAGCTGTCTAGTATATTTTCACCGTAGTTATTACGAATAGGAACTGTGACTGCTGTGTTCAGATGCAAGCGGAGTTGGTGACCTTTCGCTCACAGCTCTAGGCGGTGTTGGCTTCCGTCACACAGCTTGAACCTGCTGCCAATGGAAATCACTGTGGGGGGCTTTAGGTGAGGATCTGAGAGAGGTCCAGCGCATCCTACGCGTCTCCCGATCGGTCTACTACTGTGGCTGCCACAGGTACTGCCTGCACTGAGGAAAGTGGGTGTGGCAGGTAGCGAAAGAGTTTCCGAGGGGCCGATCGGAGGGCCTCACCGGTCCGTCTGACCAACTGGTTTCGAGCGCTATCTGTGGTTGACGAAGTCCCTGAGCTAGATGCATTCACCCGCCCTGTTCGAGAGGAAGCTTGTCGGCCCGCTAGGTCTTGGCATTCACAGAGGGTGGGTTTGCTGGTAGCTGGGAGCGCCAACGTTAGGCACATAATGGGGCCCCTTAGGGATATAGCTGCCAAGGAGGGGAAGGAAACCGGTGTGCCCTCTGTGTACATACAGGTAGGAGGTATTCCAGGTGTGGAAAGGGTGCTTCCGGATACCACGAAGAGCACAGGGTGCAGCCAGTTGCAGGTGGTGGTTCATGTCGGTGCTAACGATGTGTGTCTCTTTGGATCGAAAGAGATTCTCTCTGGTTTTGGGCCACTAACTGAAATGATAAAGACTGCCAGTCTTGCTTACGAGATGAATGTGGAGCTCACCATCTGCAGCATCATCGACAGTACCGACTGTGGTCCCTTGGTACAGAGCCCAGTGGAGGGTCTGAATTTGGGGGTCAGGCGGTCGTGCGATCGTTTAGGCTGCAGATTCCTCGACTTGCGCCATCGGGTGGTTGGGTTTCCGGGTTCCACTTAGTAGGTCAGGGGTCAAGGAGTCAACTACACACAGGAATCGGCTAAATGGGTAGCAGGGGCTGTGGGGAGGGGATTGGGCAGTTTTTTAGGTTACGAGGACTCGGGAAGACACTGAAAGGGCGTCAGTCCAAAAGAGGGCAGGACAAACACAGGAGCCTAGACCTAGAAACAATCGGCATTCCAGCTGTAAATTGTCGTAGCTGCATTTGGAAGGACCAGATCGCCGGCGTTAATAGCACAGGTGTGGAAAACTGACTAAAGCCGGAAATAATTTCAGCCGAAATTTTTTCAAATACCCAACCGAGTTTGGAAATGATAGATTAGACACAGTTGGTGGAGGGCTGTTTATTGCTGCCAGTATCAGTTTACCCTACAGTGAAAGGGAAGCAGACAGTTCCTATAAGGTAGTATGGGTAGAAGTTATACTTGACAACCGGAATAAATTAATAACGGATTCGCTTTACCAACCCCCTGACGCAGATGATACAGTTGCTGAACATTTCAACGAAAACTTGAGTCTTATTTCAAACCGGTACCGCACTCATGCAAGTATAGTTGGTGGTGATTTCAATATACCCTGGATACGTTGGAAAAAATATGTGTTTAAAGCCAGCGGTAGGCATAAAACGTCGTCCGAAATTGTATTTCGAACAATTAGTTCAGGATTCTACTCAAAGTGTAAATGGTTGCGAAAACATACTTGACCTCTTAGCAAAAAATAAACCTGAGCAAATGCGGAGCACCGTGACGGAGACAAAGGTTGGTGACCACAAGACAGTTGTAGTGCAAAACACATCTATTTAAAAAAGCAGTTATAAATTCGCTTGACGCCTTGCTTACCTAGTTTCCATTCCTTCCGCTTTGACTACGTAAGAGTAGACAAAACGGGTCAGAACGCTGTTTCAGAGCTACGAAAAAAGCATTCCAAATTTAAAACAACGCAAAATTCCTAAGATTGACCAAATTTTGCAGAAACTCGAAATTTTGAGCAAACTTCAGTGCGAGAAGCTTTTAATAGTTTCCACTCGAAGTCTAGCTAAAAACCCCAAACGATTCTGGTCATACGTAAAGTACACCAGCGCCAAGGGCGCAGTCAACACCTTCACTGCGCGATGACAACGATAATGTCACCGATGACAGTGTCACTAAAGCAGAGTTACTAAACACGGTTTTACGAAACTCCTGCACCAAAGAAGAGGAAGTAAATATTCCAGATTTCGAAACTAGAACAACTCCCAACGTGAGTAATTCAGAAATGGATATCCTCGGTGTAACGAAGCAGCTTAAGTCACTAAATAAGGACAAGGCCTCCTGTCCGGACTGTATACTAATCAGGTTCCTTTCACAGTAGGTTGATACAGTAGCTACAAACTTAGCAATCATATGCAACCATTCGTTCTTCGAAACATCCATAACTAAAGACTGGAAAGTTGCTCAAGTCAAACCAGTAACAAAGAAAGGAAATAGGAATAATCCGCTGAATTACAGACCCATCTCACTAACGTCGATTTGCAGTAGGATTTTGGTACATATGCTGTGTTCGAACATTGTGCATTACCCCGAAGACAACGATTTTATTCACAAATACTCAGCACAGATTCAGAACGTATCGTTCTTTTGAAACGCAACTAGTTTTTTATCCTCACGAAATAATGAGCGCTATCGACAGTGTGTGTCAAATTGATTCCATATTTTTAGGTTTCTAGGAGGCTTTCGACACCGTTCCTCACAAGTGTGAACTCATCAAATTATCGTGTCTATGGAGTATCGCCTCAGTTGTGTGGCTGTTCTCATGATTTCCTGTCAGAAAGGTCACAGTTCGCAGTAAGCGACGGAAAGTCATCGAATAAAACAGAATTAATACCTGGCGTCCCCCAAGGAAGGGTTGTAGGCCCTCTGCAGTTCCTGGTCTACCTAAACAACATAGGAGACAATCTGAGCAGCTCTCTTAGACTGTTTGCAGATGATGCAGTCATTTACCGTCTTTTAAAGTCATCAGATGGTCAAAACCAATTGTAAAATGATTTGTAAAACATGTCTGTTTAGTGTGAAAGGTGGTAATTGCTTTTAAATAACTAAAAGTGTGTAGCAGTCCACACAAGTCCTAAATTCAGTTACACGATAAATCATACAAATCTAAAGGCTGTATATTCAGCTAAGTACTTAGGCGTTACAATTACGAATAATATAAACTGGAACGATCACACGGATAATGTCGTTGATAGAGGAAGCCAAAGACTGCGATTTATTGCCAGAACACTTAGAAAGTGCAGCTGGTTGCGACCGAACCGCCGAATCTTTCCATCAGTAAATGGGGTATGTTCTCAACTGACTCGGTTGTTTTAACCCCTCCACTGACGGAATGACCCGCTTCCTACTTCCGTATGTATAAAGCCAATACGGACTTGTAGCTGTCACGCCTTTGCGCTTACTGCTACGTATTTTAACCGTAAATAGCTCAGCCCTAATGGTAAGAGGTAGTAGTGAATTCACGTTATTAATCTTTGAAGACAGCACAGCTGCCACAAGCTCAGCTCACTTTTACTCCACTCCTACCCTCGCCATTACACCACATTAACTAGGTGCTACATGGACCTTGCTAAATTCACTTGCGTATACCTTTTTGACCGTTACTCGCCAGTATTTACCTAATGATTAGTACACTCCTAACCGGACTATTTCCCAAAGAGCTGTGATGATTGAACGGGTTCGATCCACGGCCTACAGTGCCCTACAGTTCACACGGTAACACTGCCTACCTGACCCACTTAACTTGGTAGTGAGCTTATGTATCCAATCACCACTGCTAGCAGCAGTGGATAATCCTATCAGCACGACGAGAGCAGCAGACTTACCGTCGAATCCTCCTGAAAATACTTATAACTACGGTCGCCAGCTCTGAAGGAGCAAAAGAATAAATCAATTTTTTGGCTCGTTTCAAAGTGAAACGGCTTGAGTTGAATTTAAACTTAATTCTGAATATTACTATTTCTGATCATTCTAGGTGATTCTACAAAGCAAATACTCTCTCAATTTCTGTGAGTTGGTTTGGTAATTACCACCAAGACAACTTATGCAACTTAGGTTAACAAAATTCTATCCTTCAACTTATTTAATGATTTTGGATATTACTCTTTGGACAATTGATATAGGATTAGTTAAGTGACTTTACTTGAAAGGTTACTCAGAAAAATTTAAGTAACTATAAATAGGTGACTCATTCTGGTGTGACCATTGCTCTTTTCAACATTCTTATACGCTAAAGTATTCTACAACCAAAAGAATTGTAAATGAAAGAGGCGATGGTGGCCTCAGTCTGATTTCACTACACTATGTTTCAGGTTACTACACTTTACAATGAACAACATGTGTCGTAATTTTACTCATTACTATATTCTGTCCTCTGCACTTGCATAAAAGAAAACTGGTATTCTCCTTTTACATGTATATAAAGTTCGACTTAACAATTGCAAGCAGTCTTGCCTTGGGTAGACGTGTCGGTGCGGGTGGTGAGATGCATGTGGCTAACGCAGCTCTTCACGCCTCATGCCCTCAATGGCGGCTGGAACTACGAGCTGTAGCACTCGTATAAGCTACTGCACGTCCGCCATAAAATCTGGGCGCAGGAACTCTTACAATCAGCCCCAGTGGCATAGAGACGGCTTCGACTACCATTCGTCGCGTTCTACTCCACAAACGGCGACGATATTCGCCTCTTCGCTGTTGCACAATCACTTTTGCGTGAGCACAGTTACGCACGTCCGGTCACGTCAACACTCCCCAGGCCATTCCCTTGTTCAGTCCCTGTGTCTCCAGCTACCTCTAGCTACGCTCGTATCACCAAGAGTGGGGGCGTTCCCCTACCACCTTTTCACCGAAATCATTTATTATTTAAGAATATTTATATTTATTACTCTGGAGTTCATACCAGTCATAATAACTTACTACTAGCGCCTTATAACATTAAATCATACAGTAATAACTTATAATTACCAAGAAAAATAATACATTTGACTCCGAGAGCTTAGTGCATTGTCTGACAGGCAGCGCTAATTCCCAGTTTCGCCAATAGATGGCATCAGGGTGCACTCCCTGGCAGTCTCACACCAGCGCGCCCGTTTCCGACGCGCGGGCTCCAAATTACTGTCAGCCCACCATCATTTCAGTTCCGTTACATGGTCTACAAAAGAGACTGCTTACACCACACTTGTCCACCCTCATCTGGAGTATTGCTGTGCAGTGTGGGACCGACGCAGAACATCGAAAAAGTTAAGAGAAAGGCAGCTTGTTTTACATTATCGCTAAACAGGTGAGACGGTGCCATGGACATGAGACACGATTTGGGGTGGCAATTATTAAAACAATGAATTTTTCGTTGCGGCAGAATCTTCTCGTGAAATTTCAGTCATCAACTCTCTCCTCTGACTGCGAAAATATTCTGTTGGCGCCCACCAACACAAGGAGAAATGATTATCATAATAAAATAAGAGAAATCCGAGAATGCAAAGAAAGATTTACTTGTTCGTTTTTCCCGCGCGCTGTCCAAGACTGGAACGGTAGAGGAATAGCTTGAAGGTGATTCGATGAACCCTCTGCCAGGAACTTAATTATGGAATGCAGAGTCATCATGTAGATACATATGTAGACGTATGGGTAAGGAATCGTTTAATGCTATGCTAAGGGCAAGTTTCATTACATCACGGAGTGCCAGAAAAAGAGCATGGAAATGCAGAAATAGCTGAGCGTTCCGAGCGGCGACAGCAAAAAAGTCATGTTCTTCACATGGGTGCGAGAGAAACCGGAAGGGGAGGGAGTGAATGGGTGCGTGGGCAGCGGGGCAGGTCGGAGCATGCGCGGCTTGTTGCCGCCTGGCTATGGGGCCGCAGTCCGGCGCCGCGACGCGCCGACTTCGCATCCGCGCCCGACGCCGCTCCGCGCCTGCCCGAGGTAAGAGCGGCCACCTGCCACGCAGCGCATGTTGTGCCGCGCCACGACAGCGGCAATAACGGCATTGTGTAACATCAGTTTCTATTATTGTTATTACTCAGTACGTGTTGGAATTATTTTTTAGTCTATTTTCATTTTACGTTTAGGTTTATAAATTTTAGTAAGCCCCTTTTTTTGATTGCGGGTGTGCCGTCCACTCGCAAAACTACACTATTTTTGCGTAGCGATATTATCCTACTCCACGTTCATTGAAGGACAAGACGAATATCGAACGTCTATTACCAACGCCAGTAAATGGTAGGAACTTCCGTTTTCAGCACTGTCCATCGAACTGCTATAACTATTATAGAAGCCAAGTACGTTCTATTTTAGCCTACAAACAAACTTTTTATATGACTGCAAAAACGTTTTAATATCTTTAACATTTACGAATGTAAACTATTCTGTCTGTTTTGTTTACTCTTATAGTGGTTTGCAAATAGAAAATGTTTGTTTGCACTCCACATATTAATATACTAAAATATAGGAAGCAACAATATTATCTTCAATTACGAAATGTTTTTAGAAACTGCGTGACAAACGCTGACTTTTACGTGATCGCCTATCTGTATGTGTAAAAATTTATGCCTTGATATTTTAGATTTTAACTGCTTTCATCTTAACTCGCAACCTAATTCGAAATATAAACAAAAGTGCTGTTCTGACAGTTCTAACCACCTAGCGTCGATGGCCTGATTTGTAGATATCATGATATCTACAAATCAGCTGTAGATAACTTTCCAATTAATTAGCTTTCTTTTCAGTTAGTCTTCTGCAAAGTATTCTAGATGCTGTTGTTCCCCACACTGTAAGTTTTAATTGTTTTCGTGTAATACCATTTACTCAGATTTTTTATCCGTTCCTTAAGCAGAAGGAAAAATTTTGACATATTGTTCTATTAGTACGCAGGTATTGCGTAGGTGCCTGATCGTTATTTTGCTTTGGTTGGTCCTACAATAAAAACAGAATATCACCTACGCTTTTAATCACAATATAGAAGTGATATAATGGTGTAATTAGTTGTCACTTTAAATGGACAGCGTGAAGTGAAATAATCTTAATACATCTCTAAGTGGTGGAAAAACAACAAATGATGTAGTGCTAAAACTTACTTGACATGTTATAACTCCGAATGCATATCATTGTTGTAGCCACATCTAAGATGTAAAAGCAGAAACGATGTGTTTTCCGAAAGCAACGAAAGTAAAAATATTCAGTTCTACCGAAACGAAGTTCTGGGCTATGAAATAAGTATACTGTGAGCAATGGGTTAAGGAAATTGTCAAGTAGACTGCGTACCAGGATGATATTCTGTCAGTGTATTATTTCAGAAGGAATTGTACCTGCCAAGAACTATGCTTTGTAGCATGTTTTCACGGAATATTCCTAAGAATGTAGCAGTGGCTACGACAGCTGCCATCGACTGTCTGCAGTATATCTTCTTGTCACATAAATCACATTCGACCAGAGGAACGAACGGCCCTTCATATGTTCAGGTGACGTACTGCATAGACACACTGAAAATTTTGCGAGATCATTTGAGTCTTTCAGACAGCCATAAATTAACTTGCAGACGGGAAATGAAAGCTGTGAGGTGTACAGTGTGCAGGACTCTATTGAAATCCTTTTTAATGCACTGACTATGTATTAAATCCAAACACACCTTAGTTCCTTACCAAATGTGATGCACATATAAGATCCAAGCAGAAACAATCTTAGCAGTATTGCACTCTTCATTAGAATTAAAGGACATTGAAATTAAATATGTATTTTTATATATGTACTTCTTATATTCGTCTGTTTTAAGTTTCTCATTAGTCCGAACTCATTTAAGTTAAGAATTATTACACAACGTTTAATTATTGCTGGAATAAATTAATTTCTTGTGTCAACGGCAAGAAGAAGAATTTAAAGAAAGTAAGCGTTACAGTTAGTTTCCCATTCTAGATTTAATATTTCAGACAGACATACAGAAAATGGATGCGGGGAAGAATGGCATATAACTGTCGCTGGTTGACTTCTTTGAGATCTTTTCTGAATATATAGTGCAATGGATAGCGTATCTTTCTGGAATTTGGGTAATCAGTTTTGTTTTGAATGTTATACGACAGCATCATTTGAAAATAAATATTCTGTGTTAACGTTCCTTGTAATTTACGAATAAACTGTTCAGTAGTTCTTGCTTTTCTTGTCGAACTGCTTTATTTCTACCTTTGAAATAAATGACTGCATTTCGAACTTGATTGCCATACATTTCTGAAGTAAGACTATAAAGTTTCCGTCATCGTTTTCATTGTATGTGAAATACAGTGCTACTGTTCAACGGTGGTCATCTAATACACAAATATTCAAGCAGAAATGCTGTGAGAAGCATGCTTCTTCGCACATAGTCCTACATACGTGTTTGCGTAGAATGATACCGTAAGCTTCTGAAGTTTCAAAATTTCTTGCAACTAGAAACAATTATTATTAAAAAAGAGAACTGGTGATGTTGTTTCTTTCTGAGTTACTGTATACTTTTGTATTACGGACATCCAGAGTTCCTCTGCATATTGGTCAGCCGGCATCTGTCTCTTTTCTATGATTTATAGTAACATTTCACTAACATTTCCAAAAATATTCCACGTAACATTTCTGCATATTAATTCGCGCTATAAAGCAGTGCACTGCCATCGTTATTAAGTGCTGGTTACCGAATTAATGATAACCATTGATTTCAACATTATTTTTTCACAGTACGTCACTCAAAGAATTTTTACTTGAAGTACCACGAATATGTTTATTATTAAAACCTGCAGTATATTAGAGAACTCGCAAAATAGGGGCACTGTTTCTTGTTTGTGTAGGTGGCGTCAAATCCGAAGCGGCGCACGTATGAGATAAAGATCAGCGGCCGAGAGCGGGCACGTGACTGTCATGTCAAGCGGCGGATTTTGTAAATTCACTTACTGCACTTCCTCTGACCGATAGTGTCGTTCAACTTTTAGCAAGGTTGTGGCATCTCCGAGAATACTTAAAGAAGGAGACAGCAATTTGCAATAAAGAAACAATAAAGAGTAATAAGAAATAGAAGTTTAATTTTGTTGTACAAACTGTAGTTTCAAATCACTCATATCTTGTTACTTTAAATACGATTCTGGAAAATGTATAACTGTTGAGAGTGGAAAAAGATTATATGTTTCAGGCTGACACGTTTGCTGTTTACAGAAAAATTGAAACTATGCATTTTTTCAGCTTACTTGGGGTACTTCTTGAGATTAAGTTCCAACTATGAGACTTGTTATGCGTTACGACTAGGAATGATCTTGTTCGAAATATCTGCACTAATAAATGAAGAGAAGGCGCCTTGAACATCGATCACTCCTTGTCTGGTTTGCTACAAAATGTGATGCAAATGAAGTCTGTGCGTTTGCTAACATTAAAGCTCTTGTAATTTCTGCATAAAGAGCAGCTGCTAACATTTCATTGATGACACCTAGAGTGTGGGTTAATACTATAACACAACTGATGGATTATTGCACACTACACAGCTATGCTATTTTCTTCAGTTTGTAGACTCATGTAATGTACTTATCCTCTCGTATGGTCTATAAAAATCTTAAATGAGCCTACTAAGTCTACAGCGAAAGAACCATACCATTATCTGATAAGTAGTGATTCATATGAACTATAGCGTACTTCTTAATAGTTTGTAAAGACTGTCAGATTGCTTGTAAACAATTTTTAATGAATCATCATATAAGCATCCTACGAGATTTTGTGATACTTTCGATAAGCTCTCGTTACGTAAGAGTCGCAAGTTTTCATAGTGTTCAGTATTAACAACGTTATTTTCAACACTATCTGTTAGTGATGAGCTTATTTTCTCTCTCGGAAGGCTGGATTTTGATGACTAGTTTCTTTTGTACTGGTAACCTTGCAGCTCAGTTTGTGAATAAACTTTTAGATTTTTTTGCGCGAAAAGGAGGGAGGAGGGAGGAAGAAAATGCGGTTTCACGTAAAAAATGTAACAGCTAAGGAGTAGAGCTAATTGTGTAAAGCATCAACCACAAAAGAAAAATTTACTTTAACGATCAAATTAAGAAATTTCAACTAAACTGCATCCCATCGTTTAGCTATTAGTATTACTGAAATACACTCCTGGAAATGGAAAAAAGAACACATTGACACCGGTGTGTCAGACCCACCATACTTGCTCCGGACACTGCGAGAGGGCTGTACAAGCAATGATCACACGCACGGCACAGCGGACACACCAGGAACCGCGGTGTTGGCCGTCGAATGGCGCTAGCTGCGCAGCATTTGTGCACCGCCGCCGTCAGTGTCAGCCAGTTTGCCGTGGCATACGGAGCTCCATCGCAGTCTTTAACACTGGTAGCATGCCGCGACAGCGTGGACGTGAACCGTATGTGCAGTTGACGGACTTTGAGCGAGGGCGTATAGTGGGCATGCGGGAGGCCGGGTGGACGTACCACCGAATGCTCAACACGTCGGGCGTGAGGTCTCCACAGTACATCGATGTTGTCGCCAGTGGTCGGCGGAAGGTGCGCGTGCCCGTCGACCTGGGACCGGACCGCAGCGACGCACGGATGCACGCCAAGACCGTAGGATCCTACGCAGTGCCGTAGGGGACCGCACCGCCACTTCCCAGCAAATTAGGGACACTGTTGCTCCTGGGGTATCGGCGAGGACCATTCGCAACCGTCTCCATGAAGCTGGGCTACGGTCCCGCACACCGTTAGGCCGTCTTCCGCTCACGCCCCAACATCGTGCAGCCCACCTCCAGTGGTGTCGCGACAGGCGTGAATGGAGGGACGAATGGAGACGTGTCGTCTTCAGCGATGAGAGTCGCTTCTGCCTTGGTGCCAATGACGGTCGTATGCGTGTTTGGCGCCGTGCAGGTGAGCGCCACAATCAGGACTGCATACGACCGAGGCATACAGGGCCAACACCCGGCATCATGGTGTGGGGAGCGATCTCCTACACTGGCCGTACACCACTGGTGATCGTCGAGGGGACACTGAATAGTGCACGGTACATCCAAACCGTCATCGAACCCATCGTTCTACCATTCCTAGACCGGCAAGGGAACTTGCTGTTCCAACAGGACAATGCACGTCCGCATGTATCCCGTGCCACCCAACGTGCTCTAGAAGGTGTAAGTCAACTACCCTGGCCAGCAAGATCTCCGGATCTGTCCCCCATTGAGCATGTTTGGGACAGGATGAAGCGTCGTCTCAGGCGGTCTGCACGTCCAGCACGAACGCTGGTCCAGCTGAGGCGCCAGATTGAAATGGCATGGCAAGCCGTTCCACAGGACTACATCCAGCATCTCTACGATCGTCTCCATGGGAGAATAGCAGCCTGCATTGCTGCGAAAGGTGGATATACACTGTACTAGTGCCGACATTGTGCATGCTCTGTTGCCTGTGTCTATGTGCCTGTGGTTCTGTCAGTGTGATCATGTGATGTATCTGACCCCAGGAATGTGTCAATAAAGTTTCCCCTTCCTGGGACAATGAATTCACGGTGTTCTTATTTCAATTTCCAGGAGTGTATTTTAGTTGTAAGTAAAAAGCTGTACTCCCGACGTAAACTCACCTGAAGACTGGGATAGTTTCTAAAAGGTGACTTCAATTTCTCCACACATCTTCGAAGTATCTGCTTAAACGCTGCGTCTATAATCTTGTGTCTAGTCCTTTCAATCCCACAAACCAACCAACCAACCTATAATCTTGTACGTTAAAGGAGTTATAATACTCTGCTCTGTGTTGCATGACATGGTATAGGTAGGGCTTTCTAAAACCGCTAAACAATGATAATTCACCGACGGAATTACTGCAATCTTTCTTCTACGAATGCTGTAGCTAGAGTGGCTGTTAATGCGTAATCTTACGCGCTACATACGATTTCCCTTCACTTGAACTTATACTCGTTATCCCAAGGAATCTAATGGAGATATAATAATTGATATTTAAAACTGACTTTCTACCTTTTATGAAGTCGGACATTTCTTGCAATAATCGGTTTCTGAGTAAGGATTTCGAAATCTGAAGATCACAGTGAGAGCTGCAGACTGAATCACAGCTGCTGCTAAGGTGCTTAGGCGCGGTGGTTGTTACGGACGCTATACACTTATATTACGTCCTGCGGTGATACTAGTGCTCCTCAGAGACAAATATTTTCTCGCTAGCGTTGTTAGCTTCGTCTGAATGTTGACAGCACGAGAGAGATAGTACGCAAGTCAGCGCCTACCGTTTGTGTAGTTGCCAAATAAGACGATGCTTGGTCTGCAGCTGAAAGTGAATCTAAGCCAGTGCGACTTGCATCTCCTGTTGGTACGACGCCTGACTCTTCGGTGAGATTATTGTTGACGCTGAGAAATGGTGCAGTTTCTTTTCTTGAATGTGTATCGTAAAAAAAATATGTATACTCAAAGGGCCTTCAATATTTCTTGATATCACTGACGTAATTTTTCTGTGTTTCGCTTTCGACTGTAAACTGGAACTGTTGGCACTGGAAGTCAGTCTGGATGGAGCTCAAATGGAGGACTTTAATTTAGTTAATAATATGACACGCCCAAATGATTATTCGCCACAAAGCAAATTGTGTTGTCAGCATTTTCAAAAACTTAGCTCAGCTTTCAGTTCAAAGCAAGACTGTGTTCAAAGTTCCTATTCGTACGCTTAAGAAGTGAGATTTCTTTACCGGTATCATGCATGCATTTTGGCTCTTCTGGAAAATTTGTTAGCGTGTACTATAAAATGTTATAGGTGTATATAGCAAGAATATATAAAACTTAGAGGTCATGATCACAATTTTTCGAGTACAATGAATACACCATAATTTCCACGAGTGATATCCTCCATTTGACTCAAAGCTGTGCACTGTATATAAACACACACATTACCGATTCTGCAGCAAACTCCTTGATCTTCATAGTTGTTTGAAGATATGCAGATATGGGTGTGAAATTCTCTCAACATGGATTACTCACGTATTCGACAAGAAAAACATGCAAGTATATTTTATGTTAGAGTGTTCCCCATTCCATCGCGGCAGGCTGTTACAGCAACCGGTTTAGAAGTATTTCAGAACAAAAACAGTTTCGGTTGCGAAATTATTTAATGTGCATGACTCGTTTCGCCATTTTGGGCAATCATCAGATTGTCTACAAAAAGAAGAAACCAAATAATTAGAAACAAATGGAGGAAAAGGGCATGGTCCTATCTTGCATGGCTACGCAGACAACGTGAACTAAAAGTAGTAAAAACTTACGTAAAATAGCTGGATACGTGACCCATCAGTCATAAAACCACATATAATGTAAAAGTAGTTGGATGCATGACCCATCAGTCATAAAACCACCTATAATTTAAAACCAATGTAACCGGATACATAATACATGCGTCATGATAACCTAAACCATGAAGTGGACCTAGTGAAAGAAGAAATATAGACAGAATAACACTGAGAAAGTAGAAATATGTGGTGGAAAAATTTTTCACAGTCATCATATGTTATCTTGAGCACACCAGTCGGCCTCGCTGTGGCGGTACAAGATAGAACCAATTTGTCGTAATAATGTTTGTGTGCGCGCCAGATCTAGACATTGTGCCGTATATGTATTGTGCCGCGGTTTAGTAAGTGTAACCCTATCTCGTACTGCCACAGCGGTGCCGGCTGGTGTGCTCAGTGTAACGTACGATGACTTGTGGAAAATTTTTCGGCCACATATTTCTGCTTTCTTGGTGTTATGCTGGCTGTTTCTCTCTTTTTCACTAGGTCCACTTCATGGTTTAGGTGTCTCATGACTGGTGGATTATGTATCCGGCTACCTTGGTTTCACATTTTACGTGCTTTTGTGACTGATGGGTTACGTAACCAGCTATTTTTATTGTTTACATTATATGTGGTTTTATGACTGAGGGCTCACGTATCCAGCTATTTTTAGGTAAGTTCTTATTACTTGTAGTTAACGTAGACTGCGTAGCCGTGCAAGATAGGACCATACCCTTTTCCTCCATTTGTATCAAATTGTTTGGTTTCTTCTTTTTGTACACAATCTGATGATGCCCAAAAATGGTGAAACGCGTCATTGACATTAAATAATTTTGCAACTGAGACTGTTTTTGTTCTGAAACTCTGTTTATTATAACCAAAATAAAACTTAAAAATGATATTCATACTGAGGATTAAATTCATCATTGACTGTACACAAGCTCAACTTGCACTAGGCTGCCGGAAGGCCGTGTCCGATAAAAATAAATTTTAGAGCAAGTAATCCTGGGAAACAATGTAAACCCTTAATCTGGGTTGACGATCGGGGATTTGGAGACCACTCCTTCGACAGGTGGAACTGTAACTTAAGCACAACGTCTCTCGGTTGCATACAGAGAAAGGCAGATTTACTTCAGTGTTACATTTGTTACTTATGCCACGTTTTAGCTATATAAAGTGATTATAGGATGGCAGATTACGTGTGAGTTGAAAGTGGATAGGAAACACCTGCTAATATTTTTAAAATTCTCCTTTTAGAAAGCAACGAAGCTTTTACATAAGCTAATGACAAGATCAAGCTCAGTACCCGGCGCTGCTCGGGTATGCATTTACTCCAATCCTCTATTAGTCCATCTCCTCCTTCCCCCTCCCCTCCTGCCCTTTCAGTCCATCACCTTCTCTCCACTCCTTGTCCATCTCCTCCAAACCGTCTTTCTGTCCGCCTCCTCCATCCCCTGCTCTCTACCCATCTCTTCCTGTCCCACTCCACTGACTGTCCATCTCCTCCTATCCTTCTCTGTGTCCATCTCCGCGTATCCCTCTCTCTATCCATCTGTTTCTCCTCCCTCTCTCTGTCCATTTTCTCCTACCTACATCCTCCGTGTGTTTTTCTCCTTTTCCCTGTATTAATCTCCTGCTCCTCCATCTCTACAATCTCGTCCTCTCCCTCCTTTGTAAATCTCCTCTTCCGCCATCTCTCTGTCCATCCTCTCCCACCCCTTCTCTGCCGATCTTCTCCCTATACTCCCACTGTCATCTCCTCCCCTCTCTCGCACTTCACCTCCTCCTCCCCCTCTTTTTGACACTTTTCTCCTCTTCCTTCTCTCTGTCCATCCTCTCCCCACCCCTTTTACTGTTTATTTCTTCCCTCGCCCCTCTCTCTGCCCATCTCGTCCTTCCCCTGTCCTTGTCCATCTCCTTCTTTATCCTTTCTCTGTTTATCTCCTATTTTCCACTCCCTCTGTCCTTTTTCCTGTACCTCTCCCCCTGTCCATTTCCCCTCCCCTCTCTCTGTCCATTTCCTCCTCCTCCCAATCTGTCTCCATGTCCTGTTTTCCCACTCTCTATCTGTCAATCACCTCCTCCCCACTTCTCTCCGCATTACCACCCCCACGCCAATAGGAGGCAAGTGGTTCTTACTCTCACAGTATTTATTATCAGATTGTAACTGGTATGGGTACCAAGTTTGGTTGAAATCTTTCCAGGAGCTTAAGCTGAGCTTTTTAACCTTGGCTCTGCTTTCCAGGAGCTTAAGCTGAGCTTTTTAACCTTGGCTCTGCTTTCCAGGAGCTTAAGCTGAGCTTTTTAACCTTGGCTTTGCCCGTATGCACGCACGCACGTCAAATATACACTTGGCTGAAAATGACTTACAGATTCGTGCCGCCTTTCCAGCGGCAATGCTGGAATTCAGTATGGTATTGGCCCACCCTTAACCTTCATGACAGCTTCCACTCTCGCAGGCATACGTTCAGTCAGGTGCTGGAAGGTTTCTTGGGGAACGGCATCCCATTCTTTACGGAGTGCTGCTCTGAGGAGAGGTATTGATGTCGGTCGGTGAGGCCTGGCACGAAGTCAACGTTCCAAAACATCCCAAAGGTGTTCTATAGGATTCAGGTCAGGAATCTGTGCAGGCCAGTCCATTACAGGTATGTTATTGTTGTGTAAACACTCCGCCACAGGCCGTACATTATGAATAGGTGTTCGATCGTGTTGAAAGATGCAAACGCCAGTCCCGAATTGCTCTTCAACAGTGGAAAGCAAGAAGGTGCTTAAAACATCAATACAGGCCTGTGTTGTGATAGTGCTACGCAAAACAATAAGGGGTGCAAGCCCCTCCATGAAAAACACGACCACACCATAACACCACCGCCTCCGAAATTTACTGTTGGGACTACACACGCTGACAGATGGCGTTCACCGGGCATTCGCCACACCCGCACTCTGCCATCGGATCGCCACATCGTGTACCGTGATTCGTCACTCTACACAACGTTTTTCCACTGTTCAGTCGTCCAATGTTTGCCAAGCGAGGCGTCGTTTGGCATTTACCGGCGTGATGTGTGGCTAATGAGCAGCCGCTCGACCATGAAATCCAAGTTTTCTCACCTCCCCCCTAACTGTCATAGTACTTGCAGTGGATCCTGATGCAGTTTGGAATTCCTGTGTGATGGTCCGGATAGATGTCTGCCTATTACACATTACGACCCTCTTCAACTGTCGGCGGTCTCTGTCAGTCAACAGACGAGGTCGGCCTGTACGATTTTGTGCTGTACTTGTCCCTTCACGTTTCCACTTCAGTATTACATCGGAAAGAGTGGACATAGGGATGTTTAGGAGTGAGGAAATGTCGCTACAGACGTATGACACAAGTGGCACCCAATCACATGACCTCGTTAGAAGTCCGTGAGTTCCGCGGAGCGCCCCATTCTGCTCTCTCATGATGTGTAATGACTACTGAGGTCGCTGATATGGAGTATGGAGTACCTGGCAGTAGGTGGCAGCACAATGCACCTAATATGAAAAACGTACGGTTTGGGGGTGTCCGGATACTGTTGATCATACTGGGTGTTTCACATATATTTACCACATTTCACACGAATTTGTACACATATTTCACCTGTATCTCTGGCGAATTTCACTCTGCAGTTTCATTTTCACACAGCTCAATGTTTATGACATCGTATCTCCTGAACTACCTGTCCTACAATGATAGAATTTTGCGGTGTGTCTAGTGGTTTATGAGGCTACAGTGTGAGAAATATATTGTGCGTAGAGTTTGTAGTAAAGAAGTAAGAAATTAAAATGTCTTGCATGATGCGGCAGTTTTTCACGCATCTCGGTATTTGATGTCATACCTCAGGAACTGTGTCCCGCACAATAACGTACTTTTGTAGGTACATTCAGTGGCATATTTGGATACTATCTGCGAAATGTATCACGAGTACAGTTAGAAGTATTGAATTAGAACGTCATACTTTATTTGAGAGTTTTTCGTGAACCGCAAAAAATTTAGTAAGCGATAATTTTAATTCCTTTCATCATTTTATGGGCGTTATAAGCGATAAAAAGTTTTGTAAAGTTTTGAGATTATGTATTAAGTTTGTTGCAAGTCGATAAGTGCTCTCATTCTGAAATACTGGGTGAGTGAAGTATGGTTATTCGCGCGTTGTGGGCTACATTGTTGTTTCACCCCCTCTCCTTTGATAGGTAGGTGATTCTCACCACAACAACGATTCTTTCCAGAGAGCAAGTGATATATATGCAAAGTTTGGTTGAAATCGATACAATGGTTTAGGATGAAATGTGCAACATACATACATACATACATACGTATGGACATCCATCTTGAGAGATGGTACCCATACATATTATAGAGATGGATGTCCATCCTGCCACAGTTTGTGATTTTTGTCGATGAAACTATAATGATGAGTGTTACGTGTACTTTGTGCGGTAACTTAATGAAAAATAGCCATTCATAAGGCACGAAACATATGCGCACACTCAGAATTATTGCTGGCAAACTTTTTAATAAACATGGAGTACAACCCAATTTCTGATCGAATACACACTACCTCGTAGCTAATTGAAAGTAGAACTATAGAGTAAACAGATCAGAAATGTTTTTTTAAAAAACCACCGCTTACTGAAATTTCACCGACTGATATTTTTAGTGGTGATCATAGTACGATTATTTTTCATGGTCATCAATTATTCCTCCAAAAGTATTTGACTGCGCTTTAAGACGACTTTGAAGTGGATGCGCAGCCCAGTCGCCTTTCGACTGATGACTACAGAGGCAGAAGTGTTAAAAAGTATCAGAAAAATCTACACCCTTCGAGCGCCAATAGGTACTGAGATATCCTTTCGGCAACCACATCAAAAGAGAGGTGAACTGAAGGCTACGTAAAGTACTAAAGGCTCCTATTGCATTTGTAACAGAATTACCTTCGCTATAGCTCGTCCTAAAGCATTTTCATGGAACAAAGAACTGCTTGTAAGTGGTAAAATGGAACAGCATAGAGCGTTCCTTCTTTCTTTTTTTGGTTCCATTTTGAAGGCCCTCGATTCTGAGGTCCTCAAGGGCTTAACTCAATTCTTATTTGATTTGGCTTATGGGAGATGTGTGTCATCCTCCTCGAGAGCTTTTGGCCTGCTAGAATGCATATTCGAACATAGATGGTAATAAATCCTTAGGGAAGTCTTTAAATGTCGCTTGTAGATGAGATATGAAGAAATTACTGAAGTGTACAACGTTTTACTGCATCTTAGCTTACCCTGCATTGCCTTTCGCCGCAAATTAACCTTACACGAATGACTAAAGTTAGTTGATTTTGCTCTTTAATGAATCAGAGCGCAATGTCTTTCCTCTCAAAACCGGAACCACATAATACTAAGCTTTCATTCAACATACTTGACCCCCAGAAAAGGAACTTATGACGTGAATCACAAACCTCGGGATGCACGTTGAAGTTCACGCGAGTGACTAAGGTAATTGCTTTCAGTCTTCAATGAACAAGAGAAGAATGGTGTTCCCCAAGAAACTGAAAGTCCATATTATATCATTTTAATTCGAATACTAGAAACTGAGCTTATTAATTGAAACTTAACTCTCGTGATGTACAAAAACATACGAAACCATTGCATTTATTTGTTAGAAGTGCAAGCGATACGGACTTCCAATGTAGGAAGGAAGGAAGATTAAGGTTTAACGTCTCGCCGGCGACGATTTTGTTAGAGACGGAGCACAAGGTCGGATTGCGGAGAGAAGTCGGCCGTGCCCTTTCAAAGGAACCGTCCCGGCATTTACGTTAATAGAGTTATGCAAATAACTGAAAACGTAAATCTAGATGGCCGCCCGAGGATTTACACCACCATACTCCCACTGTATTGCCACTGTGCCATGTCGTTCAGTAATACGGACTTTATGGCAACGTTTACCATTCACGGAAGCGAGCATGATGAGAAGTTGAATAGAGATATTTTGTGGAAATTACTCAGGAGTAGAAGATTTAAATGCACAACTTGCTTTCAATTACTCACTGTTAACATTGTTCCCTTCATACAAAACAGGCAATATATCTTTCTGCAGTACAATGCCACAAAATAAACGTCATTATTGTACTCGCTGTGAATCTAGAAGCATGCAATTTAAAACACAGGAGACATGTCTTAATCTCATGAAAACTACAGGTGGAATATTTAGTGGCTTTCCTGCGTCTGTTGTTTAGAAGATATCCAATACAGTGCCCGATTGCCATCTAGTGAAGAAATTATCCTTTTTCTTCGACATTCTGTAAAATAACTCGTGAAGTTAATTATCTGTTGATTGGCGGAGCGAATGTTTTATGTGCGACAGATAAAGAATGACAGGCAGTATTAAGATTTGACAACCACGAATTACCATCTGATTTACCGACGGACAATATAAGCAATAACTGTAGACTGTTTGCAGAAGACGCTGCTGTTGTTGTTGTTGTGGTCTTCAGTCCTGAGACTGGTTTGATGCAGCTCTCCATGCTACTCTATCCTGTGCAAGCTTCTTCATCTCCCAGTACCTACTGCAACCTACATCCTTCTGAATCTGTTTAGTGTATTCATTTCTTGGTCTCCCTCTACGATTTTTACCCTCCACGCTGCCCTCCAGTACTAAATTGGTGATCCCTTGATGCCTCAGAACATGTCCTACCAACCGATCCCTTCTTCTAGTCAAGTTGTGCCACAAACTCCTCTTCTCCCCAATCCTATTCAATACCTCCTCATTAGTTACGTGATCTACCCACCTTATCTTCAGCATTCTTCTGTAGCACCACATTTCGAAAGCTTCTATTCTCTTCTTGTCCAAACTGGTTATCGTCCATGTTTCACTTCCATACATGGCTACACTCCATACAAATACTTTCAGAAACGACTTCCTGACACTTAAATCTATACTCGATGTTAACAAATTTCTCTTCTTCAGAAACGCTTTCCTTGCCATTGCCAGTCTACATTTTATATCCTCTCTACTTCGACCATCATCAGTTATTTTACTCCCTAAATAGTAAAACTCCTTTACTACTTTAAGTGTCTCATTTCCTAATCTAATCCCCTCAGCATCACCCGATTTAATTTGACTACATTCCATTATCCTCGTTTTGCTTTTGTTGATGTTCATCTTATATCCTCCTTTCAAGACACTGTCCATTCCGTTCAACTGTTCTTCCAAGTCCTTTGCTGTCTCTGACAGAATTACAATGTCATCGGCGAACCTCAAAGGTTTTACTTCTTCTCCATGAATTTTAATACCTACTCCGAATTTTTCTTTTGTTTCTTTTACTGCTTGCTCAATATACAGATTGAATAACATCGGGGAGAGGGTACAACCCTGTCTCACTCCTTTCCCAACCACTGCTTTCCTTTCATGCCCCTCGACTCTTATAACTGCCATCTGGTTTCTGTATAAATTGTAAATAGCCTTTCGCTCCCTGTATTTTACCCCTGCCACCTTTAGAATTTGAAAGAGAGTATTCCAATCAACATTGTCAAAAGCTTTCTCTAAGTCTACAAATGCTAGAAACGTAGGTTTGCCTTTTCTTAATCTTTCTTCTAAGATAAGCCATACGGTTAGTATTGCCTCACGTGTTCCAACATTTCTACGGAATCCAAACTGGTCTTCCCCGAGGTCCGCTTCTACCAGTTTTTCCATTCGTCTGTAAAGAATTCGCGTTAGTATTTTACAGCTGTGACTTATTAAACTGATAGTTCGGTAATTTTCACATCTGTCAACACCTGCTTTCTTTGGGAATGGAATTATTATATTCTTCTTGAAGTCTGAGGGTATTTCGCCTGTCTCATACATCTTGCTCACCAGATGCTAGAGTTTTGTCATGACTGGCTCTCCCAAGGCCGTCAGTAGTTCTAATGGAATGTTGTCTACTCCCGGGGTCTTTTTTCGACTCAGGTCTTTCAGTGCTCTGTCAAACTCTTCACGCAGTATCTTATCTCCCATTTCATCTTCATCCTCTTCCATTTCCATAATATTGTCCTCAAGTACATCGCCCTTGTATAAACCCTCTATATACTCCTTCCACCTTTCTGCCTTCCCTTCTTTGCTTAGAACTGGGTTGCCAGCTGAGCTCTTGATATTCATACAAGTGGTTCTCTTCTCTCCAAAGGTCTCTTTAATTTTCCTGTAGGCAGTATCTATCTTACCCCTAGCGAGACAAGCCTCTACATCCTTACATTTGTCCTCTAGCCATCCCTGCTTAGCCGGTTTGCACTTCCTGTCGATCTCATTTTTGAGACGTTTGTATTCCTTTTTGCCTGCTTCATTTACTGCATTTTTATATTTTCTCCTTTCATCAATTAAATTCAATATTTCTTCTGTTACCCAAGGATTTCTATTAGCCCTCGTCTTTTTACCTACTTGATCCTCTGCTGCCTTCACTACTTCATCCCTCAGAGCTACCCATTCTTCTTCTACTGTATTTCTTTCCCCCATTCCTGTCAATTGTTCCCTTAAGCTCTCCCTGAAACTCTTTACAACCTCTGGTTCTTTCAGTTTATCCAGGTCCCATCTCCTTAAATTCCCGCCTTTTTGCAGTTTCTTCAGTTTCAATCTGCAGTTCATAACCAATAGATTGTGGTCAGAATCCACATCTGCCCCTGGAAATGTCTTACAATTTAAAACCTGGTTCCTAAATCTCTGTCTTACCATTATGTAATCTATCTGATATCTTTTAGTATCTCCAGGATTCTTCCAGGTATACAACCTTCTTTCATGATTCTTGAACCAAGTGTTAGCTATGATTAAGTTATGCTCTGTGCAAAATTCTATAAGGCGGCTTCCTCTTTCATTTCTTCCCCCCAATCCATATTCACCTACTATGTTTCCTCCTCTCCCTTTTCCTACTGACGAATTCCAGTCACCCATGACTATTAAATTTTCGTCTCCCTTCACTACCTGAATAATTTCTTTTATCTCTTCATACATTTCATCAATTTCTTCATAATCTGCAGAGCTAGTTGGCATATAAACTTGTACTACTGTAGTAGGCATGGGCTTTGTGTCTATCTTGGCCAAAATAATGCGTTCACTATGCTGTTTGTAGTAGCTAACTCGCACTCCTATTTTTTTATTCATTATTAAACCTACTCCTGTATTACCCCTATTTGATTTTGTAATCACCTGACCAAAAGTCTTTTTCCTCCTGCCACCGAACTTCACTAATTCCCACTATATCTAACTTTAACCTATCCATTTCCCTTTTTAAATTTTCGAACCTACCTGCCCGATTAAGGGATCTGACATTCCACGCCCCGATCCGTAGAATGTCAGTTTTATTTCTCCTGATAACGACGTCCTCTTGAGTAGTCCCCGCCCGGAGATCCGAATGGGGGACTATTTTACCTCCGGAATATTTTACCCAAGAGGACGCGATCATCATTTAATCATACAGTAAAGCTGCATGTCCTCGGGAAAAATTACGGCTGTAGTTTCCCCTTGCTTTCAGCCGTTCGCAGTACCAGCACAGCAAGGCCGTTTTGGTTAATGTTACAAGGCCAGATCAGTCAATCATCCAGACTGTTGCCCCTGCAACTACTGAAAAGGCTACTGCCCCTCTTCAGGAACCACATGTTTGTCTGGCCTCTCAACAGATACCCCTCCGTTGTGGTTGCACCTACGGTACGGCCATCTGTATCGCTGAGGCACGCAAGCCTCCCCACCAACGGCAAGGTCCATGGTTCATCGGGGGAGACGCTGCTATCACTAATAAAATTTAATTGTGTTTTGTCTTTGTCATCATCACGCCAACAAAGAGGTTCTTATTGATGGACTGAGGCTACGAAAGAATGTGAGTATGACGCATACATCTACATCTATACTCCACAGGCCGCCTTACTGTATGTCACGGAGGGTACTTTGTGTACCACTGTCACTTCCCCTCTATTCTGTTCCACTCGCGAATAATTCGCTGGCGGAACGATTGCCGGTAAGCCTCTGTGTGTGCTTGCATCTCACCTCCTTGGCTGAGTACCGACAGCACGATACCTCAGAGTGCTCAGTCAGAGGGATAGATGCCTTCTGCAATAAAAAAACTGAGTGAATAGATCATCGATGAACTTGAACGGGTGTAATGGGACGTCCGCCCCGAAAAAATTCAACGAACAATGACGAATAAAATTAGATCAACAAAAAAAAAGTGGTATCGGGTTTGTCTACCATTCAATGGGCCCGGGTTCAATTCCCTGCCGGGTTAGAGATTTTTCTCCGCTTGTGGACTGGTTGTTGTGTTGTCCTCAGTGTAGCGTCAACTGCAAAAAGACTTGCAACCCGGCGGCCGAACTTCCCCGGATGGGGGACCTCCCGACCATCAATGCCATACGATCATTTCATTTTCTCTCATTTTATCTTCATGGACTTTCCGCGAGATATACGCAAGGGGAAGCAAAATATTTGTTGGCATAGAGATGCAGAACGCCTTTCTTGCAGCGTCTGCCACTGGTGTTCGTTGATCATCTCTTAGACGGACTCGGGCTTACTAAATGAACTTGTAACGAAACGTGCTGCTCTTCTTTGGATCTTTTCTATTTCCTCTATCAGACCTATCTGGAATGGATTCTATAATGACGAGAAATATTCAAGTACTGATCGAATGACTGTTTTTTAAGCTACTTCCTTTGTTGGTGGTTTCCATTTTCTGAGAATTCTTCCAGTGAATCTCAGGCTGGCATCAGACTTATTAGAGATTAATGTTATGTGGTCGTTCACTTCAAATTCCTCCATACACATACAGCTTCCATTTTATGGAACTTACTCGTTCCATTGATTCTTCTGAAATTGTGTGATCTTACAGTAAGGGGTCTTTCTGTCTATGTATTCGAAATAATTTATATTTGTTTATGTTGAGCGTCAATTACCACATCCTACACCAAGCGTCGATACTTTGCTGGTATTCCTGCATTTCACTACAATTTTCGAGCGGTGCGACTTCTCTGTATACAACAGCTTCATCCACTAAAAGCCCCATATCCTATAACACTCCCCTATGGAACTCCCGAAGTTACTTTTACCTCTGAAGACGTCTTACCCTTCAGAATGACATGCTGTGTTCTGTTTGCTAGAAACTCTTCAATACAATCACACAGTTGGTCTGATATTCCATATGCTCGTACATTTTCGTTAGACTGCAGTGCGGAGCTGTATCGAATGCCTTCAGGAAGTCAAGGAATACGGCATCTACCAGTATCTATTGCTTTCTGGGTTTCGTGGGCCAACAGAGCGAACTGGGTTTCACGCGATCTATGTTTTTGGAATCCATATCGGTTCCCACAGAGGAGGTTTTCGGTCTCCAGAAATATCATAATACGCTAGCGTAAAACACGTTTCAAAATTCTGTAACAGACATTCGTCACAGATATAGGACTTTAGTTTCGTGCGTCTGTTCGACGACCCTTCTTGAAAACGGGAATAACCTGTGCTTTTTGCCAATAATTAGGAATACTTCGCTTCTATAGAGATCTACTGCTGCAAGTAGAAGGGTAAGTTCTTTCGCATACACTATGTAGAATCGTACTTGTATCCAGTTAGGTCCAGTGGCCATCCCTCCATTGAGTAATTTCTGTTGCTTTTCTATCCCATGGACACTTGTTTAGATATCAGCCATTGTGTCGTTCGAGTGATGATTTAAAATAGGCACTACAGTGGCATCTTTGTATCTGAAACGGTTTTGGAAACAGACGTTTAGTATTTAGACCTTTTCTGTGTCGTCCTCCGTTTCACCTCCATTATGGTCACAGAGTTTCTGGGCAGATGGCTTCGAAGTGTTTACTGATTTAACATAACACCGGAACTTCTTAGGATTTTGTGTCAACCTTCCGTTGGTTGTGATAAGACTACTTACAAAGACTAATGTGATAAGACTACTGACAAAAAATCTTAACAGAAGGAATGTGTATCAGTCAAGAATGGGAACAGCGACATCGAATCATCATCGTTTACTAAGAGCGCGAGTGAAAAATTAACAGGTGTGTTACACGGAGTTAACTGCAGACGTAGTAAGAAAACGACTTCTATGCCACAGAAAATGCCATCACTTTTGAGGACCCTAAGCTACCAGCCATTGGGAACAACATGAATGATGAAATGGAATTCATCCTAAGTATGAGACATGTGCAGAGAAGAGCATTTTTTTTTCCAGGTACCCTGGGAAGATCTCGGTCAAAGGTGCTCGGTCATGAACGAGTTATCATATACGTAATACACACAACGTTGATGAAAAATGTAGTAAATCACGAAAACTAGGGATTTACGATATTACATACAGATTAGATTAGATTAGATTAGATTAGTACTTGTTCCATAGATCATGAATACGAAACTTCGTAATGATGTGGAACGTGTCGGGTTAATAAATGGTGTCTATACAAGATATTACATTAGACAAAATATTACATGACACTCAATAATTTTCTTTTGTGGAGGTTGGGAAATTACCCACTTACTATATCCAAAAATTCATCTAATGAGTAGAAGGAGTTGCCATTAAGAAATTCTTTTAAGTTCCTTTTAAATGCCATATGGCTATCTGTCAGACTTTTGATGCTATTAGGTAAATGACCAAAGACTTTTGTGGCAGCATAATTTACCCCCTTCTGAGCCAAAGTTAGATTTAACCTTGAGTAGTGAAGATCATCCTTTCTCCTAGTGTTGTAGCCATGTACACTGCTATTACTTTTGAATTCGTTCGGATTGTTAATAACAAATTTCATAAGTGAATATATATATTGTGAGGCTACAGTGAAGATTTCTAGCTCTTTAAATAAGTGTCTGCAGGATGACCTTGGATGAGCTCCAGCAATTATTCTGATTACACGCTTTTGTGCAATGAACACTCTTTTACTCAAAGATGAGTTACCCTAGAATATGATGCCATACGAAAGTAGAGAATGAAAATAGGTGTGGTAAGCTAATTTACTCAGATGTATATCGCCAAAATTTGCAATGACCCTAATAGCATAAGTAGCTGAACTCAAACGTTTCAGCAGATCCTCAGTGTGTTTTTTTCCAGTTCAACCCCTCATCAATGCATACACCTAGAAATTTTGAATATTCTACCATAGCTACCGATTTCTGATCGAAGTCTATATTTATTAATGGGGTCATTATCTTTACTGTGTGGAACTGTATATACTGTGTTTTGTCAAAGTTTAATGAGAGCCCATTTGCAGAGAACCACTTAATGATTTTCTGAAAAACATTGTTTACAACTTCACCAATTAATTCTTGTCCGTCGGGTGTGATAGCTATACTTGTATCATCGGCAAAAAGCACCAGCCTTGCATCTTCGTGAATATAGAACGTCAAGTCATTATAAGAACAGCAGAGGACCCAAGACCGAACCTTGCGGCACCCCATTCTTGATTGTTCCCCAGTTTGAGAAATCACCGGTTTTTTTGCATATTATGTGAACTGTTTATTTCAACTTTCTGCACTCTTCCAGTTAGGTATGATTTAAACCATTTGAGCACTGTCCCATTCATACTACAGTACTTGAGCTTATCTAGAAGTATTCCATGATTTACACAACCAAAGCCTTTCATAGATAAAAAAAAATCCCAATGGGTGACTTCCGGTTACTCAGAGCATTTAATATTTCATTAGTGAAAGTATATATAGCATTTTCCGTTGTAAAACCCTTCTGGAAACCAAACTGACATTCTGTTAAAACTTTATTTTTACAAAGGTGTGAAGCTACTCTACAATACATTACTTTTTCAAGAATTTTGGATAAGGCTGTCAGAAGAGAGATTGGGCGGTAGTTGTTGGCATCAGACGTATCCCCTTTTTTATGCAGTGGTATAACAATGTCATACTTCAGTCTATCTGGGAAAATACCCTGCTTCAGAGAGCTATTACATATGTGGCTAAGAATCCCACTTATTTCTTGGGAACAAGCTTTTATTATCCTGCTGGAAATGCCATCAATCCCATGTGAGCTTTTATTCTTGAGAGAGTTATTATCTTCCTAATTTCAGATGGAGAGGTGGGTGGAATTTCAATTGTATCAAATGGTGTGGGTAAGGCCTCCTCCATTAACTGCCTTGCTTCTTCTGATGAACATTTAGATCCTATTTTCTCTACAACATTTAAAAAATGATTATTCAAAATGTTTTCGACTACCAGCTTGTTGTTTATCAAGTTTCCATTCGCTTTGATGGTGATGCCGTCATCCTGTACTCTTGGTTGTCCTGTCTCCCTTGTAATAATATTCCAAATTGTTTTGATTTTGTTATCAGAGGTATTAATTTCAGACATGATGCACATGCTTCTGGACTTTTTAATAGCCTTTCTTAATGTAGCACAGTAGTTTTTGTAATATTTGGCTGTTTCTGGGTCATTAATCTTTCTTGTTGTTAGATACAGTTCCCTTTTGTGGTTACAAGATATTTTTATTCCTTTAGTAAGCTAAGGCTTTTTGCATAGCTTCTTATAATTAGATTTAACTACTTTCTTGGGGAAACCGTTTTCAAATTCTCTTACAAGTGCTTAATGAAATAAGTTATATTTTAAATTAGCATCGGGTTCCTTGTACACCTCATCCCAGTCGAACTGCTGAAGATTTTCTCTGAAATTTCTAATTGTAGAGTCATTAATTGAACGCACAACTTTGGAGGGTAGTTTTGAATTACTGAATAGAGCTATGTCACATAATGTAACTAGCTGAGCAGCATGATCAGAAATAATTTATGTTTTTAAACCTATCTTGGTCTATAAAAGTGTTATCTATCAATGTGCTGCTGTCCTTTACTACCCGAGAAGGAAAATTAATGACAGATGTCAAATTGAAAGAACTGAGCAAGACTTCCAGGTCATTCTTCCTATTACACTCTTTCAATGAATCAACATTGAAGTTCCCACAAATAATAATTTCCTTTCCCCTATCTGACAGATAACACAACAAGGCATCCAAGTTTTCCAGGAATAAATGAAAGTTTCCTGAAGGGGACCTATATACTGTTATAATTATAAAAGAGCCCTCCTTCAGTTTAAGTTGACAGGCACATGCTTCTATATGTTGCTCTAGACAAAACTCTTTTGTATCTAAGCTTTCTACACAGTGATAACTTTTGACATATTTGGCAACTCTTTTGTATCTAAGCTTTCTACACAGTGATAACTTTTGACATATTTGACAACTCCTCCTCCCACCTTATTCTCTCTACTCATATTTGCAGCTAGTTTATAACCTCTGATATTTACCTTTTCCACGTCAGACACAATGTGACGCTCAGACAGGCACAGTATATCTATTACATTATCAGATTCAATGTCATCTAAACAAACCAGGAGCTCATCTACTTTATTCTTCAATCCCGGAATATTTTGGTGAAAAATTGTAACATTATTTTTTACTTTACTTTTCTGAGAAGCTACTTTTTTCTTTACTCCACCAATACTTGGTTAAATATGGTAAAATTATTATTTATTTTCCTGTTGTGAGAATTTTGTGAGTTTTGGACCTCTTTAGCACCTGCCTGCCTGAACTTCTCATTGGACGACGACCTACTGTACAGAATTATTTCAAGAAGTGTCATCGGAAGCATCCCGTGATTAGTTAGAGCTTGTTAAAAAGCACCCAGCCATTCGTTAAGACAGAGCTGTAAGCTAAACAAGTACCGTTGTGTATGACTGATGAGTGGCTAATCTCCGCACTGTGGTTCATTGTAGAATGTCCATGTTTACCTCAAATTGATTACTGTAACATAAAGAATTGCATTCAGTTCTCTCTTGGCAACACGCTCACAGTAGCTCTCGCTGAAATCAGCAACCGATGTATTCGGTTTCCAGTACTTTTTTCTGCCCCTGTTTCTAAAGTTGTTGTTAGGGAAAAAATTGAATTTAATATCTTGCTGATGACAGGGTCATAACAGGCGGAGCATTCCCTCGGACTAGAGGAAGACAGAAGAAATCGGCCTTGGAAATCATCCCACTATTTGCCTTAATAAATTTATGGAAATCAAGGAAAACCTATATCATGACTACCCGACGGTGATTTAAAGACCGTATCACTCGAAAGAAACTAGTGTGGCAACACAGTGCCACCTCGCTCGGTTAATCCTGCAGGAGACATATTGAAAAGACGACTTAAGAGAAAAGGACGCAATATACACTGTGTTCTTATAGATTTCGGAAATAACGTATTGATGTGAGTATTTGTCGGTGATCCACCTGGCAAAGAAGCCCAATAGTTTCATCCTGTTTTCAGCGCCTCCGTGTCCAAGGTTGGAATGATAATAAATCTTACTGTTGAAGAGATCCCGTCGTACGAATCCACTTTTACAGAAATGGGAACCTCCACCTCAAGTGGCTCAAACACATTTACTAAATTGGCTTCATTTAATGAATGCACTGCGTTTCACGCTGCCAAGATTCAAAGTATAAAACTTCAGAGATTTTCTGTCTCCATGGTAATCGATGTGGGATCAGTATGCCCGAGAAACTTCATGCTTTAATTATAATGATAGACTAGAACATTTTTTTTAACTTTTCCGGAGATGCAACATGGTGAATAAGAAATGCTGCAACTGAAAAACACTTGTTTTATAGTAATGAAGCTGTGGCTACCCATACAGCAATTTACACAAGAGTGAAACATCGGTATCTTTTCTTTCCAGGCCAAATCGTAGATAGAAAATGGTATATTTAGAAATAATATAACAAATGTGGCCTAACTGTAAGCTAATCTTCAACAGAAACGTAAACTACAAACCTGTCCAGAAGAGTTTCTTTGCAACACGCAAGCAAATTTCTGAAATACGAGGGCTATTCAGAAAGTAGGGAACGTTTTGGCATTAAAGAAAAACTAAATACAAGAAATACATTTTATTATACAGGGTGTTACAAAAAGGTACGGCCAAACTTTTAGGAAACATTCCTCACACACAAAGAAAGAATATTCTTATGTGGACATGTGTCCGGAAACGCTTACTTTCCATGTTAGAGCTCATTTTATTACTTCTCTACAAATCACATTAATCATGGAATGGAAACACACAGCAAAAGAACGTACCAGCGTGACTTCAAACACTTTGTTACAGGAAATGTTCAAAATGTCCTCCGTTAGCGAGGATACATGCATCCACCCTCCGTCCCATGGAATCCCTGATGCGCTGATGCAGCCCTGGAGAATGGCGTATTGCATCACAGCCGTCCACAATACGAGGACGAAGAGTCTCTACATTTGGTACCGGGGTTGCGTAGACAAGAGCTTTCAAATGCCCCCATAAATGAAAGTCAAGGGGGTTCAGGTCAGGAGAGCGTGGAGGCCATGGAATTGGTCCGCCTCTACCAATCCATCGGTCACCGAATCTGTTGTTGAGAAGCATACGAACACTTCGACTGAAATGTGCAGGAGCTCCATCGTGCATGAACCACATGTTGTGTCGTACTTGTAAAGGCACATGTTCTAGCAACCCAGCTAGAGTATCCCGTATGAAATTATGATAACGTCCTCCATTGAGCGTAGGTGGAAGAACATGGGGCCCAATCAAGACATCACCAACAATGCCTGCCCAAACGTACACAGAAAATCTGTGTTGATGACGTGATTGCACAATTGGGTGCGGATTCTCGTCAGCCCACACATGTTGATTGTGAAAATTTACAATTTGATCACGCTGGAATGAAGCCTCATCCGTAAAGAGAACATTTGCACTGAAATGAGGATTGACACATTGTTGGATGAACCATTCGCAGAAGTGTACCCGTGGAGGCCAATCATCTGCTGATAGTGCCTGCACACGCTGCACATGGTACGGAAACAACTGGTTCTCCCGTAGCACTCTCCATACAGTGACGTGGTCAACGTTACCTTGTACAGCAGCAACTTCTCTGACGCTGACATTAGGGTTATCGTCAACTGCACGAAGAATTGCCTCGTCCATTGCAGGTGTCCTCGTCGTTCTAGGTCTTCCCCAGTCGCCAGTCATAGGCCGGAATGTTCCGTGCTCCCTAAGACGCCGATCAGTTGTTCGAACGTCTTCCTGTCGGGACACCTTCGTTCTGGAAATCTGACTCGATACAAACGTACCGCGCCACGGCTATTGCCCCGTGCTAATCCATACGTCAAATGGGCATCTGCCAACTCCGCATTTGTAAGCATTGCACTTACTGCAAAACCACGTTCGTGATGAACACTAACCTGTTGATGCTACGTACTGATGTGCTTGATGCTAGTACCGTAGAGCAATGAGTCGCATGTCAACACAAGCACCGAAGTCAACATTACCTTCCTTCAATTGGGCCAACTGGCGGTGAATCGAGGAAGTACAGTACATACTGACGGAACTAAAATGAGCTCTAACATGGAAATTAAGCGTTTCCGGACACATGTCCACATAACATCTTTTCTTTATTTGTGTGTGAGGAATGTTTCCTGAAAGTTTGGCTGTACCTTTTTGTAACACCCTGCATACATCTGAAAGAGTGACTGACATTCTACTTTTCCACATAGTCACCAAACACATTGAGGCACTTATCATAGCGGTGGATAAGCTCTGAAAGACCTTCCTGAGCAGACCATTCGGCATGTTGTTGGGTCCATCTGTACCGCACTGCATGGTGTCGTGGTTGCAAAGATGGAACTCACCATGCAAGTTGGGAGTGAAGTTGCGCCTCATGCAGCCTGCTGTGCACAGTTTGAGTCGTAGCACGACGCCCTGTGGCTGCACGAAAAGTATTATTCAACATGGAGATGTTGCTGTCGGGGTTCCTACGAGCAATAATCCGTAGGTAGCGGTCATCCACTGCAGTAGTCGCCCTTGGGCGGCCTGAGCGAGGCATGTCTTCGACAGTTCCTATCTCTCTGTATCTCCTCCATGTCCGAATAACATTGCATTGGTTCACTTCAAGACACCTGGACACTTCCCTTGTTCTAGGCGCTTCAGTCTGGAACCGCTTGACCGCTACGGTCGCAGGCTCGAATCCTGCCTCGGGCATGGATGTGTGTGATGTCCTTAGGTTAGTTAGGTTTCAGTAGTTCTAACTTCTAGGAGACTGATGACCATAGGTGTTAAGTCCCATAGTGCTCAGAGCCATTTTGAACTTCCCTTGTTGTGAGTCCTTCCCAGCTCAAAGTAACAATGCGGACGCGATCGAACTGCGGTATTGACCGTCTACTCGTGGTTGAAATACAGACAACACGAGCCACTTACCTCCTGCCTGGTGGAATGACTGGAACTGATCGGCTGTCGGACCCCCTCCGTCTAATAGGCGCTGTTCATGCATCGTTGGTTACATCTTTGGGCGGGTTTAGTGACATCTCTGAACGGTGAAAGCGACTGTGTGTGTGATACAATATCCACAATCAACGTCTATCTTCAGGAGTACTGGGAACCGGTGTGATGCAAAACTTTTATTGATGTGTGTATTACAGCCCAGGATAGCAACGTCTTTTTTAATATAACGGTCTATAACATAATAACGAACGAAGAACTGTGACATAAGCTAAACTCGCTAACAGCTAAAATATCATCTTATTACCTGCAAGCCTAGGAAGCTGAGAAAGAAACAAGAAGAGGCCATATATCGTGACAACGAAAAGCACCATGGCACACCCACCTACAACCACCTCCAGGAAGTAGTGAGGAGATTGGGCTGCATCGCACCGGCGTTAACTATCCACAAAAATGAGGAATCTAGCTTAGTTCTGATATAAAGTACAGTAATGTAGTGTAGTACTGCACACAAGCGTAGTCCGGAATTTTAAATTACAAAATTGGCGATCTTGCAATGCAGCATGGTATAATAGAACAATAGCATGTACCTCCTCGATTCTAGATGAACTTCTATCTGCGCTCCAGATGACCGTTTTTCTTTCCTTTAAAAATTATTATGAATTTTTTTCTATATGGTGATTTTCCCTCCTTAAACACCGTCATGCTTAGTTATACCAAGACAATTAAAATTACGTTAAAATGTTATGTGCTATTTTCACGCCGACTCATGTGAAACATTTGCTCTGTTCTTGTATCCTCATAACAGACTAAAAAAAATTGCAAATATATAAATAAATATTCATTTCACTGTAACGATCCAACTCCAGAGGCGAGTACTCTGTGGTGAAATCACTGTTTTATCTGTGTTTTCGAGAACAATTTTCATTGGTTAAATAAGCAAATGCAGCTCCACTCATTATTCCAACAGGCTAGTAGTAAAGATAATCTTTTTGAAAGTCTGTGTTATGGAATACACTGTCCGTGCAAGCCTTACATGCACATGACATATGTCCTCTGCTGTGGTAGGACACTGCCGCTGTATTTGCGCCCATGGAGGCCTTAGAACATATCGATCCTTCAAGAACTCGATGTACAGCTATAATTTCTTCCATTATAAACTAAGTACAGTATGTGATGCAAAACTTTCGTTTACTGTTCTGAAAACAGAAATTTTGTAAACTCCCGTTCTACATTTCGAATCACAAGTAGACGTGTGCCAATGGTTTAAAACGGTTCGGTAAGTTTGGTTTAAAACAAAAAACTGTTTCACAACAGTAGTAATGGGTTTAAATGGAACAACGGCTTGCAGAACTCAGGATCTCAAAACAAAACCCTGTGGACCGTCTTTGGTGATGTTTTCCACAATTTTCTTTCCGGAATATTCTAATTGCACCTGCCTGTTTCTACAATGATCTCGCAAGCTGTTATAGAAGCACGTGGGGCAGACTATTTGTTTCAGCCTTTTGAATAGGGCATGCCACCATAAATGATCAAAGGCCCAGCTATAACAATCATTATGCCTATAACGTACTTTCGTCAGAAGTGTTCACCATATCCACTGCGTAATTTATCGCATCCTCTGTGGATTTCCCTTTCGTGGAACAGTTTTGCAGGGGGCTCAAGTCTATTACCTGTATGAAGTCCTGTAGTTTGGCTAGAGTATTTACCAAACAAATCGGCTTGTAAGATTTCGGTGCTATTGGATCCTTGTCTTCCTCTTTTTTTCGTATAATAATAATAACCGAGATTTTCCTGATTCTGCACACGTATCTCTGCAAAAGACATTTGTTTATCTACGCTGTTGCTTTATAGTACAGGTTGGTCTGTTAGCTGATGCAACACTTGTGCCATAATTCTATACGTCGCTAGTGATTTCGTCTTCTGTAACTTAATTATTGTCAGGCTCACTTCCTCCTTGGAGAAATGGCTAGCTCAGGTCGCCACTGGGACTCAATTTTCACTCCAGGTTCATCACTTTGTTACGCCCCGTCGCGATAATCCGTGTGCTAGCAAATGCAGCTAGTTCGACTCCTCCGTTAATCAAAGAAACCACAACGGTTTCATACGTTCAAAGATTTTTTTAAAAGAAGTTTAACTTGGCACCTCCCGCTGTTTAGTCTAAATATGATGGTTTTTAATAAGTTGCGGCGGATCCCCCCCTCCCCCCCCCTCTCCAGTCTCTGACTCACAACTTCTCCACGTGATGTAACCAGTGGTACGTGTTCACAACCTGCAAAAACTCAGGAAAATATCATCCAAACATTTCGTCCCTGACACCTCAACCACAGAATTCACACATGTCCAATCCACCTGCCTAAAGCGATGAAATACCTCTCAACGGCGACGTTATCAGCATCTACCCTTTCATCCCCACCTACCAACCATACAAAGAAAGCCCGCACTAGACTAAAATCAACTCCCTGACAAACATGGGGAACTAGATCCTATTCCATCATCTATACATTCAAGACCCTCACACGACCCATCCATACCTATGAAAATGTAGCATGAATCTCTGTTCCTCATACGTTTGACCTCTTCCTCTCGATATAGAACGGTAAGCATTATGAACCGCGTTGCGTATCCGACTACCTTCTCTCACCTGTATCATATATCAACACATAAGTCTCCACACCTTCTCATACACCTATAACAGGTTCTCCTGTCTTACACTTCCGATAAACCTGAGTTCTAACACAGTATTTTATCTCCCATCTCTCGTGAGGCCTGGTCTCTATGAACACGTCTCACTTATTTTGTAGCACTCCACATACTTTCCCATTGTAGCTTCAATCGCCTCTCGCTCCTAGATCATAAGATATCTACCCATCCTATCGGTCATTGTTCAGCCTACTCCTTTAGCTCCATTGAAGACGCCGATTCAAACTTCATCCGGATAGCTGCGTTACTACCTGTCTCCCAACACCTGCATCCCATCCATTAATTCTTTCCCACACATACTACAAACCTGTACTATAATATCCATTACAATCGCACCTAGCACTACCAGGACACCCTGTCATCATCCGTTCCACAGAAAAAAAAGATTGCTCATCACCAACATCATGTCCTATATTTCATTGTCATTATCTTGTTTTATTAAAGTTATAGTGTTTATTAATTATTTTAACTAACACTGAATAGTTCGACGGTATACAGAGACCTATCCACCAGTCCAGCTCCAAACCTCCGACGGGGAAAATTTGCCACAATAAAGATATAGCAGTAGTGGGACATGGAATGTTTTCCCTGATAACTGCCATCTGTATAATGCCGGCTATAGACATTTAGTGCACAGGAAACAACATATTTCCTACACACACAAACTAATTCAGAACGAAGGAAAGCTAAATAGAAAGCCGGTACAAAATACAACTGGAATATTTTTACTGCAAATTGTCGGGTCACACGCTCGTATTAAATTTCTGTGAGGTCTGGCACTAATTCAGTTAAACGTCTAAAAACATATAGAACGTGTATTTTTAAGCGAAGAAGGCATCTGTGGATGAAGGCATGAGAATTAACACATCACTTAAGACCTTCTAGAGCATGAGTTGTCACGCGCTCGTGTGTATTAAATTATACTCACCGTTTTTCCTTTATAGACTGGCGGACACTAGTTGAGAGCAGCAGCTTACATTATATCGACTATTCAGAGAATATTTCTGCACATTACGTATTTTTTACCGGTGGGCGTTGTTGATCGTTTTTCTTGTTGTTTATAATAATTGCTCAGCTTCAATATGGCGCTCAAACACCACCGCCAGTACGGTGCTAGGAATACGTCCGAACTACTTTATGATGCCGCTCGACCATTACAGGTTTTGTTAAGTGTACTACAGTTAAAGGTTGTAAAAACTAAATGTAAATGCGTCAGCTAAGATCTGTGCTCACAATAAGCAGACCTGATCGAATTTCGCAGACGTACATCGCGGGAAAATAATAAATTAACTCCACGAAACTGAACGGAGAGGTTTCTGCCGCCTTCAGGGGTGATGTGATACTATAGTATCCATTCTTAATCTACTATTCCTAATTGTAACGGACCGTTCTAGGAAGCGTGGTAAGCAACAAGAATAAGAAAAACTGATAATAACATTGTATCATTAAACCGACGCTGAAATGGAGTACTAAATTTATAAATCAGAAGCCTAATGTTGTGGATAATCTGCAGTACTTAAGCAGTTTTTGGCTTACAAAGTCATCATGAGGAAATTGCTGACTATCGTCATCAAAGATGATATAGTACTTGTAAACAGCAGTACAAAAAGGTGTTAAGTATGAAGAGTAACATATGAAAACAGAGTGAAGTAAATCTCGCGTTTCATGTGTAGTACACACATAAAAAAATTTTGCATCACCCCAGTTCCCAGAACTCCTGAAGATAGACATTGACTGTGGATATTGTATCACACACACAGTCCCTTTGTTCAGAGATGTTACTAAACACACCCAAATGAGCAGCACCTATTAGACGGAGGGGGTCCGACAGCCGATCAGTTCTAGTCATTCCACCAGAAAGGAGATACACAGCTCGTGTTGTTCGTAGTTCAACCACGCCTGGACGGTCAATACCGCGGTTCGATTGCGTCCGCATTGTTACTTTGTGTCAGGAAGGGCTCCACGAATCCCTACCGATTATGGCTCGGAGGAACCCTGACAGCAAAGCCTCTATGTTGAATAATACTTTTCGTGCAGCCACAGGACGCCGTGCTACAACTCAAACTGTGTGCAATAGGCTGCATGATGTGCAACTTCATTTCCGACGTCCATGGCGATGTCCATCTTTGCAAACACGATACCATGCAGCGCGGTACAGATGGGCCCAACAACGTGCTGAATGGACTGCTCAGAATTGGCATCACGTTCTCTTCACCGATGAGTGTGGCATACGCCTTCAACCAGACAATCGTCGGATACGTGTTTGGAGGCAGCCCGGTCAGGCTGAACGCTTTAGACTGACCGTCCAGCGAGTGCAGCAAGGTGGAGGTTCCCTGATGTTTTGGTGTGGCATTATGTAGGGCCGACGTACGCCGCTGGTGGTCATGGAAGGCGCCGTAAAGGCTGTGCAATACGTGAATGCCATCCTCCAACCGATAGTGCAACCATATCGGCAGGATATTTGGGGAGGAATTCGTCTTAATGCCCCCGTCGTGCACATCTTGTGAATAACTTCCTCCAGGATAACGACACCGCTCGACTGGGATAAATTGGAAAGAGCTGTTTATGGACGACGAGACCCACCAACCACTCTGAGGGATCTATGCCGGATCGCCGTTGAGGATTGGGACAGCCTGGAATAACAGTGCATTGATGAACTTGTGGATAGTATGCCACGACGAATACAGGCATGCATCAATGCAAGAGGACGTGCTACTGCGTATTAGAGGCACAAGTGTGTACAGCAATCTTGATCACCACCTCTGAAGGTCTCGCTGCAATGCTATGTGTTGTTTTCATGAGCAATAAAAAAGCTGAAAATGTTGTTTATGTTGATCTCTATTCCAGTTTTCTGTACAGGTTCCAGAACTCTCGGAACCGAGGTGATGCAAAACTTTTTTCATGTGTGTATATTTTTGCAATGTTGTTCACCAGTTTGTAGTGTATCATCAACACTGGAATGTTAAAGCCATGTATCACCCTTTCTTTTTCTTTTCTTCTGTCTTTCAGAAGTATGTTTAATAATTTTTATGTAATTAAGTTATTGTTAACAATAACGATACCTCAGGCTTCACCTAAATGAAATGCCATCCATGAGGTGATGTGACAATGTATCTTGTGCATGGATGGCCACGATGTATCCTCTGCATGGACAACTACTCACCTGAACTTGAGCTACAGTTGTTCTATGTACTTATGCCCATAGGTAAATGTTTCCAGTTCCTCCTTACATATTTGTCTAGATTACTGAACTTGTAAAAAAATTTTGTTTAAATTTGTACGTCAGTAATATTAAACATACTTTAATGAACATATTAGAGGGTTTTTGATGAAAAGAAACGGAGGTTAGAGAGATAAATACTCAATTATTTTAACTTTCTAAAATTAGGTTTAACACAGTAGGACACACAAATAAATATAAATATGAACATAAAGCACTGGCAACGTCAGGTAGTGATGATGCAGATGTATCGTACATACTGCGTACTGAAGCTCAGTTTGCGTAGAAATTCGTAGGAAAGACTTGCTCTGAAATGTTCTGACGTGTAAGCGAATAACACCACTTCCATAGTTGCATTGCACTGTGCTAGTGGCTTGATGAGAGGTTCAGACTTTGGTAATAGTGGAAACTGGAAGTCTGGAGACAATTCCCCATGCTGTATTGATTTCTGCTCAGATGTATCAGGTGGCTCAACGATTTGTTTATATGTTGGATGTATTGGAAGTTCGAAGTCACGAAGCAATTTTGTGTCCTGCTGTGATATAGCGGGCTCTGCATCATGGAGTCAGTCTGTGTGCTGACTTGATTCCTGCTGCTGCTTAAATGCATCAAGCACTGCACTGGTTATTTCAAGAAGCTGTTGTGCTGAGGGTGAAAAAAAAACCATGAAAAGCACATGCATACACACACATACACACATAACAAATAATAAAAGTTGCGAGAGAGGGATGGCTTAATACTTACAATCAATTGTAGTAGTAGTTTTTTTCTGCCTTGAGGTCTGTAGACGTTTCATAATCATGATGAACCTTTCACTATGGTATACAGAACACAAGTGGTAGGTTCGCTCGGTGGGCAGTGAGATTGGTTGCTGAGGCTGAGTTGTGCAGGTAGAGGACTACAGTGCCATAGGAAATGGAAGAATTATTTTGGGCTGACAATGTTGCAGGCTGCACTCACGCTACCAGGTAAGTCATCGTAGATTCTGATGTCGTGAAAGACGTCATGGATCGCCATCTTGAATTATAAACTAAGAAATATCCAAGCTAATACCAGTATGGTGACGCCATGGAAGTACCGTTCTGTGCCCAGTGGTTTACAGTGCTGAAATGTGATACGTGAATAACATGCATGGCAGAGACTTATTCTGAAGTGCTCTGATGTGTGAACTCCATGAGGCTTCACCAGGGAATGCCATAAAATCTGTTTATGTAAGGCTATCACACATTGGGTATTTTTGCTGACATGTGCCAGGCTGCTGAAAGTGAGAGTACTGTATGGTATTCTCATTGTTGATGTATGTTTTCACTGTTCTTGTGTAGTTCTTGCACAATGTAATACAGGAACACTGTCAGGAGTTGAATATCACAGTTATTTGGGCTGAACTCCCTCTGTTGGAGGTTCGAATCTTCCCTAGTGCATGGGTGTGCGTGTTGTCCTTAGCGTAAGTTAGTTTAAGTTAGACTAAATAGTGTTTAAGCTTAGGGATCGATGACCTCAGCACTTTGGTCCAATAAGATCTTACCACAAATTTTCAAGGAAATATGTGCTGAATTCCTGTGTAATTGATATTAATCAATATGTGAAAGCACTATTTTCATGTCAAAAAATTGCGGATTTTTATAAATTAACGTTACCTTGAACTCTCGATCTGATGACAACTGTAGATAACACATTTAAGGTTGGAGAGAGTAACACCACATTCATTGGTGCACTATGCAACACTAGTGATGTAGACATTGGAGATAGTGGAAACTCAAAGTCTGGAAACAATTGTGTTCATCATGGAGCTTGTCTGGAAACAGTTCTGCATGCTACTTCAATATATTCTTTGTGGTTAGTAAGCCTGGCTGTGTGGTGGATAGAAATCTGCTGGAAATGTTAGATGTCCTATGTAAAACTTAAAATGCTTATAATTTATGTGAAGAATCACTTAAAATCTAGGACATTATATCACATTCCGTTTATAAGAAGAATGGTTTGCATTTAACATTAGCTCAGCATCAATATCAATTTTACATAACACCAAGGCACACCTACAGCGAAAACCAGTGTTCATTAAAAAAATAATAGTCAACCTTCAAGAGTGTGTGGGTCAGTGTGATATAGCTGGGTGAAAATCCTTGGTTATGAAACTACTACTACTGCTACTTGGGAACATAATGCTCTCTCTAATATGGACCTACCTTACTGAATCGACCATAGGACATACTCTGTGAATCTATTACTACTAATACTACTACAACCACTAGTACTCTACCAACTGAGCCACAGAAACCCACACCACTGCATGAACAATTATTGGACATTTTCCTGTAAAGGAACTATTACAGTTTATCAGATATAATTTAGAAATACCTTGGAATATTTTCATTATGTCAGTCGTCTCTACACAGTCAAACAATTTTAATTTTTTAAACTATAAATTTTCCAACTTACAAATTTACATTTAAAATTCTTTGTTGCAAATCATAAGTTAAATTCTTCTTTTTACTATCCATAATTTCATATGAATTGTTTAAGTCGGTATGTTTCCATTAAAAGTTGTGCATAATTTCAGTGTTGTTTCTTGAGTAGTTAAACTCTTCATTCATCTAATCTTATTTATGGCACAGACAGGATAATTTTGAATAAAATCGAATGGACCTAAATTTACATCATTATTCAAGTGTGTTACTGTTTTAAAATCATGAAAAGCAATATAAGTTTTTAAAAAGTTATTTGACGGAACAAGATTTTATATTTCTCAATGAAAAATTTCATTCCCTACTTTCTTTACATAGATATTTTGTAGTTTAACACAATCGAATAAAGAAGAATCACTTAACTAATAATTTTTGTGTTTTGTTTGAGAAACACCGAAAATAAAGTAAGGCATATCAAATTCAGCACAACTATAACAATTAGTAATACCTAATATCAAAAATTCTTTTTGCATTCAATCCTGCAGACTCTGTGGTTTGTGGTTCAAAGAAATAAATAGGAATTTTCATACCTTTTAGTCTTTCTTGTTCTAATTCAAGTGAATATTCTGATTCTTATTTAACAAATGGACATGTATTTCCATAATTTTACAACAATTTTACCTTCTTTTGGAAGTGTACTAAGAATAGAATATCTAAGAATAGAATCTTTAGAACTTGAACCACAAGTGAAAATTACTGTGAATCTCCTCCCCAAATTATTTCTTTGAAACTGTTAAGAAAAATCTGCCAAATAATTCTAATGGATGAAGTACTTCATTTTGGTTGTTTTCGATTTTACCATTGTTAACGATGTGACCTTCCATAGTTGTCTCATTTGATAGAGACACATTATATCGAATAAGAACTGATGAAGAAATAAATGGATATTCTGTTCCAGATAAAATATTCTTTCCTTTTTTAATTGTAATAACATCGAACAATTGTACTACATAATTAACAGTTATTTTAACATTTGATTTACCATCATATACTGAAAAATCTGTCTGAGCTACATGAATAACATCAAATGAAATGAATAATTTTGCATGATTTCGATGAATCCATCCATCACAAATATTAATATTAAATACTGTTTCTTTGTTTGGAATATGTAGATTATTATTCGTTTTTTCATGAACTGGGAAACTCTCGATTTTGTTCATGATTTATTAAGAAATATTAATTAAGTGAAATTAAAAATAACTGTAACAGTGGAATCACTGAAGTCAATCAAATAGTCGTTTTCATCTGTTGCAGTAATTACCAAATTCTGAATAGGTGAAAAATTGGTATACATATTGGATAATTTGGTTTATAAATTATTTGTTATCCAAATTTAGCATTTGGTTTAAACAAAGCAATGATAATAGTTCCCTCTATGATAATGATCAGTATATACTACAAATATACCATCATCTAAATTACAATTTATATAAATTACTGAAAGTGGTATTATTGCCAGTAAATTATTACCAACTGTTTTTGATTGGATTCAATAATTTGATCATTAAAACATAAAATTTGTCCAAAACCACCTTCTTCACTCATAAATACTGTTATGTCTCTTTCAATAATAACTCCGTTTAACATTTCATCTTCTATGTAAGCACATTTTGTTTTCTTTTGAAGGAATAAATTTTTTCAAATTTTTATAACTAAATCAGCCAACAGGAATTACTATTATTTCTTTACCACAGTACAGTTTATTATTTTTCGATGTAATATTTGGATTTAAAAAAGTGGAATAAAAAGCCAATTAGTAAATCGTTTTTATAAACTTCTCATATTGGAAAAGGTTAATCTCTTTTTAAGAAAAGATGCATGATCACTAAATTGACATAGATGCAGCATTTATTATTAATAACAATTATGTAAATAAAAATACCAGAAAAAATTTAAAAAATTAATGTGTTAAACGTTTACCAAATTCTCCACATGTTGTCAGTGCACCTGAACTTGTATGTGTGATAGATTATTAGAACGATGGTAACAGTTCAGTATATTTAACAAAATATTATGATGTAATAAGTGCCATACTCATCGGATCTTATGGGATTCTCATAGTAAAAAGGCTGCATCTTGATGACATGTACTCATGTCAAATAGTTTTATATTCTGACAGAATGTAACTTTGCAGTATTAGTTGAAAATGGCTATAAGGCCGAAATTGCAATAGTAACAATAAATATTTTATACAGTCAATGGCGACTATGATGTCTTTTAAGAAATATTATATGACTGTGAATCCCAGCTGTGAGAAGTTAATCACTTTAGTACTGATTATAATTTATTTTAAATGGTAAAACAAAATCAAAATTGATTAAATATCAATTAAATAATGAACAATAAAGAAATATTGATAGTTTTTTACCTAATACTCAAAAAAGAATGAGAGATCAGGGATTGTTAGAAATTTACTTATTACATTATTTATTCTTCTTGTGAAAAAGGTTATTGAATATATATTGACAAAAGTAAGGTGGCTCTCGATTAACAAAACATGAAGGAGGATTTTTACCAATTTTACTAGCAGCTTTATCTGCAATTGGCTCATTAGCAGGTGGTGCAGCAATCACAAAATTAGTTCATGACAAACAGAAAACGAAAAAAATTACAAGAACAAAAAGACGCAATGTAATAATAGAAAATAAGGGAAAATGACTGAAAAAAAGTAAAATAAAATATCAAAGAAATAATCTAAAAATATATCTTTATCTAATCATATCTTTATCTAATAATATCTTTATCTAATAATCTAGAAGAATTAGTTAATTAAAAATTGAACATTTCTGTAGTTTATTCATCATTGACAAATTACCTAGTAATTAAAAAATTACAGAATGTGGAACAGTTAAGTTATGTACATCTGATCAGTTTGGTACCCATTGTATTTGTTTTTCTAAAATTTTAAATGTTTTCCTTTGTTTGCTGGTAATATACCAAAACGACTAGATAGCTATTTGACAAAAGCTTGTTTCATAATTTCCAAAGAATACAGAATTTTATCGAATATATTTGTGATATTTGAGAGTAACCGTTTTAAAATGATTGTCAGATAATTACAAATATCAATATATCTTAAATATCATTTTTTGAGTAGAGTTAAATCTTAAAAAAAATGGATAATTAGAAAAATGCATATGTTTTCAATACTTATAACCAACAATTTATCTGATGTTAATCAGGTGATAAAGACATCAGAATCAAAAATCAAAAATGTTCTGTCAGTATAAACAAAAATTAAAAATGAAATACCTTAAAAATTTAAATATTTTCAATCAGAAATTAGAAATAGAACATATGGTACTCAGTCATCAACAAATCTACTAATTTATTAAAAAATATAACTGCCATTAGAGTCCTTAGAATTAAAAACAAAGATATCCAATTATTAGAGCTGAATGACTTAGATTCAGAATTTAAAAAATAAAGCCATTATTACAGCTCTCAGGAACAAAATTAACTGATATACAACTTTTCATTCATCAGTAGAAAAGATTTATGCTGGATTTTAAATTCAAGTACTAGATACATTAATTTTCTTGGTAGAAAATTAGAGAATGTGAAAAATCCAATCAATAAAAGGGCCTTGGTTAACAAATAGAGTTTAGGAAAAGAAATAAAAGACCTTGTTACTAAACCATAAGTATTTTAAAACAATTCAATAATTATGTTACTAAAAGATATTTTAGTGAAAAAATTAAACAACTTAATAAAAACTAATCTACTTACTCTACAAAAAAGTAAATAGAAAAAGGTGTTTCAAATTACTTTTCAAAAGCAGACTTAAGACATTACATAAAATAAGTAACGGTCAAAATAAAATCTGTGATAAATAAATAATAGAATTTACGTTATTCAACGGAAATGAACTAAAATGTGTAATTTCATCGACTACGATTTTATTCTTACAAAATTGTTGTCACTGGTGAAAATACAAAAAAGTTATTTCTTAATGGTTTTGGTACCTTTTAAGTGTACTTGATAAGTTATATCATATAACGAGAATTAATTTATCAATAAAAATCGTTCATAAATCTACTTTTCTAACTGTAAGATTAAAAGATTAAGTTAAATCTGCACCAAGAGATGTAGAAAATAATAATTAGTTGGTGAATTTTTGAATGACGATGAATGATTAGAAAAATAAATATGTAATTTTTAATCTGTTAAAATGGGTGCTCATAAGGACCTTCATGATTATCATATCTACTGTTCTAAGTGTACAAAGTTATTGAAACAATTAATCCTCAAACTGCAAAAACTAAAAGTGCTAGACAAAGAATTGAAGCGATTAGTTCAGTTCATTGAACTAAAAAAACTAAAATTGTGAAAGGAATTTTTAGGACTTTTTTGTTCTAAATAATCGTGAAGAAATTATTAATAAACTATATAAACCAATGTAAAAATATTTAAAAACAATATTTAATTTCTTTCAGAATTAATGGTTTTTCAGAAGGTGATTTAGTCGAAATGGATGCTTTGAATTGAAAGTAATTTTAGTAACAAATAAAGGTTTAAATATATAGTAACTGTCATTCACCTTTCCAAAAAAATTTGCTTGGGCTATTCCACTTACATGTAAAACAGAAATATATTATTGGTTCTTTTGAAAAAATATTTGAAAGTCATTACCAAAACAGATAAAGCCATAGAATTTATAATAAACATTTTCACAAATTGATGAAAAAATATAATATTGACTGTCATTTCACTTTTAGTGAATTAAAAGAATCTGTTGTTGAAAGAATTAATAGAAACCTAAAGGAAAAATATGTGGAAGAAATCTGCTGTTCAAGGTAATTATAAATGGGATGATTTAGTTAAAAATCTAGTTGGTCAATATAATAACACAATACATTCAACAACAATAAAGCAACCAATAGATGTAAACACAGAAAATGAAATAGACATTAACATTTTATGTAATAAATTCGTCAGACATTGAATCTATATGTAAAATTGTGGATAAAGGCAGAATCAGTAAACTTAAAGGTGTATATTAAAAATGATATGCTTTAAATGGTCCACTGAAGGTTTTCAAATTGAAGTTGTTATTCATTCCAATCCAGTCACATATAAATTAAAATATTTAAATGGTGAAGAGATAAAAGAAACTTTTTGTGAAAAAAACTACTGAAAATAAATTTTTCAGATATTTATCTAGTTGAAAAAGTCTTTAAAAATAAGATAATAAACATTATGTTCAATGGTAATGTTTTGATATTGTACACATCAGTTGGCCAATAAAAATAAAATTACTTTATAATAGATATTTTTTAGGTAAATGGAACTTTTTATTGACAATTTACTAATGTTTCAAGCTGAATATAGTTTTCGTGTTGCTTATTGCTTTATTAAAGCTGACAGAGTATATTTGAATATTAAAATAAACATAAATAAGAATGACAGTCACTTAGAATTGCTTGAAATTTTATAACTGAACTAATAGGATCAGCATGTTTTCATTCTTTTTAGTTTATTATATATTTATATATACAAATTTTATATATATTTAAATATATTTTATATATATAATGAATGTCATATAAAATTTGAATATAAAAAAAATTTGAAAATTCAACTATTACTGATATTAATTACATCATCATGCAATTTTCCTTGTGAATAATGTACCCAAAATATTGAAATAATTTCCATAACAGGCAATAGCCAATCATTCATTTGTTCTTTGGAATAAATTAATTGAATTAGGTACATAATCAATTCTTAAAGATTATTCACAATTTGTATGTTCGTTCACTCTTTCCATGTAAATTATTTATCAATTTTTCATCTAATTGTCTTATATAATCATCCTTTTGTTTTGCTCTTCCAAATGGTTTAGAGTCTTTGGTAGAGTTTTATTTTATATTATCCATGTCTGCGAATTGATGGTAACACATCACGGGTAACCCATTTTAAAATTTTTGCTTCTTCTTTCTATTTTAAAATAAAAATATGATGTGGTTAATTAACTAATTTTATTGGTTTTTCATTTGCTTTTAACCTATCCAAATAGGACACATTTAAATTCTCATCAATTTTTAACACATACTTTTCAAAATAATTTTCATACTTTATTTTATCGTTATTATCTGCCTTATTTCTAATTGATTTGTCTGTATCTTTGTACTCTATTGTCTCATCAGCATTTTTTTTCAAATTATATTTTTATCAATAATTATTAAATATTGATAGTTGTTATTTATAAATATTTAAGATCTAAATTTGAATACACTTGATTATAATTAAATTATTAATTTACAATTTTTTAAAGTTTTATCAATTTTTTTATAGACGGAAGGTATAATGCAATGAGTCGCTCATTGTATGAACATGAAAATCAAATTTATAATGAAATAAAAATGACAAAACAGAATACACCTTCAAAAACTGACTGTATAAAAAAGAAATGATGACATTACAGAGATAATTATTTAGAACCTGTAAAAACACTATGAAAAGGACACATTTACTTGTGAAAATTGTTAAAAACAATTTCAACAATCTCCTAAATATAGATGGGAACGAAAAGAGAAAGAATGTTTTTTTAATCAACAATGTAAAGATACTATTATCAAAACATAGATAATGTCTATGTAAATTTGTTTGCAAATTTATGTAAATAATTACCATATTATGATAAAGTAATAGGAAGAAATCATAGTTAATTGTCATATTACAAAATTTTTACTTTCTTAAACATCATGAGTATATACATTACAAAGCTCTCAAAATTTCAATTTTTTTAAAAGGAAAGGGCAGAGGAAATACGCACTGAAACAGCCAGGATACTGCGCCGAGCAAAACCACCAGCTTGCAACCTGAAGAAAGAAGAGGTACAAGCCATTAAGAATCACAACGCTGACATGAGTATATTGGTACTGCCTGCCAATAAGGGGAATGCGACCGTCGTAATGAAGACCGAAGATTATGAGCAAAAGATCCGAGACCTATTAGATCCGACGACGTACCGAAAACTAAGTGCAGATCCGACGCAGCGTATCACTCGGAATACGAATCGATTAATCAAGGCGTCTTCTCTGCCAGCGGACATACAGAGAAACCTGCGCAACACAGAAGCCCTACCACCTCGGCTGTATAGATTACCCAAGATCCATAAGAACAACGTTCCACTGAGACCGATCGTTAGCGCTCCTGGCTCACCAACGTATAAACTGGCAAAACACTTGGCCTCTCTGCTCCAGCAACACGTGGGGAAGACCGACACATACATTAAGGACTCAATACATTTCATTGAGAAGCTGAAGGAACTGAAACTTGCACCAAACGACATACTGGTCAGCTTTGATGTTGTTTCGTTATTTACGAAAGTGCCACTCAGTGACGCTCTGGAGCACATCAGTTTCATGTTCCCGCAAGACATCAAAAAGCTCTTCCATACATGTCTCACCACGAGCTATTTCACGTGGAATGGTGATTTCTACGATCAGCTGGAAGGCGTCGCCATGGGTAGTCCTCTCAGTCCAGTGGTGGCCAACTTCTTCATGGAACAATTCGAAGCACAGGCACTGGACTCGGCGACTTGCAAACCTAAGGTGTAGTACAGGCACGTCGATGATACTTTCGTGGTGTGGAGCCATGGTGAAGAACAGCTCGGTGACTTCCTAAGGCACTTGAAGAGCCTCCATGCCAACATAACATTTACCAAATGGTTCAAATGGCTCTGAGCACTATGGGACTCAACTCCTGTGGTCATAAGTCCCCTAGAACTTAGAACTACGTAAACCCAACTAACCTAAGGACAGCACACAACACCCAGCCATCACGAGGCAGAGAAAATCCCTGACCCTGTCGGGAATCGAACCCGGGAACCCGGGCGTGGGAAGCGAGAACGCTACCGCACGACCACGAGATGCGGGCCATTTACCATGGAAGTAGAAAAAGACAAGAAACTGCCATTTCTAGATGTGCTGGTCACAAGGGACGGCGAAAACCTGGACACAGCGTGTATCGAAAACCGACACACACGGACCGATACCTGCACAAACTGTCAAACCACCACCCGAGCCAGAAAAGAGGCATGATTAGTACGCTCGCAACGAGAGCAGGACGAATATGTGAGCCGCAATACCTCAACGAGAAATGCAACACCTGGAAACTGTTCTGAGGAGCAATGGGTACTCCACAAACTACATTAGAAGTGTAACAGAGCCCAACACTCGGCGAAGTATGGAACCAGAAAAAGAAATGTCGGGTATGGCCTTTCTGCCATACATTCCCAGAGTGACGGACAGAATCGGCCGTATATTGCGCAAACATGGCGTAAAGACGATTTTCAAACCGACAAGGAAGATCAAAGAGTGTCTTAGATCGGCGAAGGAGAAAAGAGACCCACTTGCAATGTCGGGAATATACTGTATACCATGCACATGCGGAAAAGTTTATGTCGGAATGACTGGACGATCCATTAACACCAGGATCAAAGAGCATAAGCGACATTGCAGGTTAGGGCAGGTGGAGAAATCGGCCGTGGCAGAGCACGCACTGAATGAGACCGACCACGTAATAAAATTCGCCGACACGGAAGTTCTGGCTGTAGAGAAGCACTATCATACGCGCTTGTTCAGAGAAGCTGTAGAAATACAAAAACACGCGAACAGTTTCAACAAGAAAGAGGAAAGCCTTAAGGTAAACGGATCCTGGCTTCCCGTACTGCAGCGAACGACCGTCGCAGGTAGCAAGAGGAGAACCGCACCGGAAATGACCGCGGAGAAGCCCTCGGACGTTGGCGCGCCAGGTACATATAGTCTGCGGCCACGAGCTCGCCTCCAGTTCACCACCAGCAATGGAGGGTGAATCTTTGACAATGCCAGCCACGTCAGAAAAATCATTAGATGAACGTCGGCCGAAGAACCCGAGACAGAAGCCAATAGGCAGTTTGTTATATATATATTGTATAGGTTTAAAAATTTAAATTAATCATGTATATATACATTACACAGTGTTCAAAATATTTTTGGTTTTTAGCTTATATAGTTTGTAAATGGTATATAGTTAAATGTGAAGATTCTATGTCTATGCATTAGGTGAAGATTCTATGTCTATGCATTATTTTTAACTGAAGTTCTAAACACTTTTGTAGATCTCTAAAACAGCTTTCTTTATTATTTAAAGTTGTTAATAATTTATTTAAGCCTTCATGTGCTAATGGTAATATTTGTGTAAATCATGTGTTTTCTTAATATTCCAGATAGACTTCTAAAATATAACCATACTGATTATCATCTGGTGTTTGTAAGATCTTTTTCAGTTTACAAATTTCTAACTGTAATCCTTCAAAACTTTTAATTGTTAAAAATTGTTACATTTTCGAACCATATAAATTATTTGCTTCCAAATATCTGATATAATTTGATAGTTTTTCTGGATTAAACTTTTTCATGTATTTTTAGCTTGATTTAGGATGTTTTTTGCTACAATGTGAAAGTCGTTCTCTAACACGTTTTTCAATAAATAACATCATGTCATAAAGGTTTAATAAACCTATTCATATTTTTGTCATTTTTAATATAGAGTGCCAAGATAATCCTGGTGGAATAAAGTACCAAGGCAGAACAACTTTACAAGGTTAAATTCATTTAAAGTTTTAGCATTGAACATTTTCTAAGCTAGTTTTGCACATATATAATCTGCATTACGCGATTTATTGAGTCTCGATTAAAAAGTTCTTTTTTTGGTTGTTTTGTTTCTTTTAAGTTTTGTTAGAATTCATATAGTCATATCGATAAACTTCTCATTTAATTATTAAATTTCGCTGTTCATCTTTGACAATTTTGACGTTCTTTGAATATTTCAAAATTTTAAACATGGCTGAAGCAGCAACTGTTAAAAACTTCATGGTATATGATAACAGCCAAACAGTTGCAGGATAAATATTTATTGATATCCTTGACATCGTTTTTGGTATATTTAAATATACCTTCATAATTTACTGTAAAATTATATAAAAATAGATCATTCTTAGGAATAGAAGACAATTTATCAATACTTGACAACCTAATTTTAAAAGTATATAAAAATGTTTATCCTAATCTGTTTCAGTAGTTTTCCTAAAAGAAATACATATGAGTTCATTATTTGGAATTGTATCAATATTTTAACTATATATCACTAATTCTTTGATAAACAAATAAGCATCAAACTTAGTTTAATTATAAATATAAACTGGAATAAAATTACAATTTCTATATACTCATGTGCTGCTTCTCGATATTTCCCTGTTACATGACAATGATCTTTTCCTTTTTTCATGAAGAGTAAATTCTTTTTCACAAATAACACACGTTTTGAATTTTTAAAATTTATAAATATCTTCTTAAGTCATTATCATTTTTCATTTCAGTCATATATTTCCTTAATTTTACCAGATTCTTTTTTTAGTATTTCGACGAATCTCCTGCTGCATTGTTGCAGTATACATTACAGGTGATTAATAATCATCATTATAATATTTGATATAACAACTAAACGAGAATGGCATATGATTTTGACATTTACTCATATAAATTTTTTCAGGATTTGGTTCATAACTGTTAGTGTCTCTAATAAACATTCTAAATCAGCATAATAGGTACTTATAATGAATGATTATAATATTTAAATTTAATTTCTTCACATTTTTCTTACATTTCTATTTTTACTTCATTATGTTCTCTACAACTGTTTTCATGATTGTCCAATTTTTCTTGTGAATTAAAAAATCTTAACCATCTATCACAAGGACGAGTTTTTTCTGTATGTTTAGTTGTTTGTGATCTAATTAATCCTACTAATTTTTCATCTAAAAATAATTTGAGTCTCGAATTAAAAGAAGATTGACAGGTTTTTTGTTTATTTTGTATGATAAAGTGGATATACAACATATTTTTCTTTGTAAGTGTAAACATTAACTGACATATTTTATTTCTGTCCAGATTTTGCGATATTTGTTAATTGAAAATTTTCAAAAATTTCTTCTAATTATTATATTTTTATACTTATTAACCCTTTAAACATGATCTTTTGCTGGTTATGAAGATGATTTTATTGAATAAAGAAAACATTTTTCCTTTGTATTCTTAACATTAATTGCTTTTTGGTAGTTCGATATGAGAAGAAAAAAGATTTGATTGTGTGTATGCACACTTAATTCTAAATTATTAATAAAAAAATAAGGACTAGGCAGATTTTTTCTTTGGATTTCAAAATTTTAAACATGGCTGAGGCAGCAACTGTTAAAAATCATCATGGTATATGATAACAGCCAGACAGCTGCAGGATTAATATTTATTGAAATTAGTTGTTATTAATAAAACTTTGTTACTTGTTTTAAACTAAATCTTGTATTTAGTCTTCTAAAACTTCAATAAAATGTCATGTTAACTGTAATTGATTTTCTTTCTATTAAAAAATCCTTTAATATACTGATTACTGCTTCTTTATTTTGACCAAGAAATTCTTGTGGTTCAACAATATTATCATTATTATTAATTTCGTACGGTTTTACTCTCAATTTAAAAGCAGGTTTCTATTTAGTCATTTAGTTGTTTTAAAAACTCAACATCATCTAGAAACTTGTAACCTGAAATTTTTCTGCTAGGTTTTTTGTTTTATTCCTTGATATTTATCAACTAGGAGCTTTTGAAAATAATTTTCTATCTTTTCACTACCGATATTATTACTATCCTCAGATCTTTTGTTAAGATTGATTGATAATAGTTTATTAAGGTTAGAATAATTAACTAAGTTTTTCGTTTTACAGATTATATGAAGAGCTTTTAAAGATTTTTCTTTCAAATCATTATCGATATTATTAATATTATCCTCAAATTTTTTGATAAGAGTGAGTAATTGTTGTTTACTAAGTTAAGTATATTTTTTAATTTTTTCCTTTCACAGATTATATATAGATCCCTTATAGATTTCTTATTCAATTCATTATAATTATTATTAATATTGTCAACAGGAGTTTCAATAACATAGGTTATTATTTCTTTATTAGGTTTAGAATAATTTTTTTAATTTCTCATTTTACGAATTGTTTCATATTTTTAAAAGTTTTATACCTTATTTCTCTCTTATTCACTTCTTTCATATTAAATTAATCAATGAATTCTATCAGAGCTTGTCTCTTTACATTTGATTAACCTTTCCATTTTCAATAATTTTATAACTGAAAGAAACATAATACTAGTTTTTCTTTACAGTAATTTTCTAAGGTTTGAAGTAGTTCTGCTTTGGAATATAATTTTTTCTTTTTTATTTATATACAGAAAATTGTATTTTAAATTTTTAAAATGTTTACAGTTGAAATGCTCTTTGAGTTTTTAAATGAAAGTGTCAATCATTGGTGTATATAAATGCGATTTATATAAAGAACAAATTTATTAAACTTTTATTTTTGAACTCAAATAAAAATTTTGTTAACTTCTAATGCTAGATGAGGTTTGATAGAAGTTATTTATAGAGGAAAAATTGTTCGATTTTTAAATTTTTTATTTAAATGACAATTTTGTTCATGGGTTTAGATAAACACGATTTGGTAGAACTTATTTATAATAAGAAAAATTATTAAATTGTTTATTTTTTTAATGAAAAGAAAATTTTGTTTGTGGGTATAGATAATTTTTAAAATGAGCGATACAGTAAAACTATAATCAGTTTAGCATTCTGAAATTTTAAAAAATGTGCTCTTGAGTCAGGAACATATATAAATATAATACACCTTTTTCACTTGGTCAGTCAATACAGGGACAGTTAATGTTGTTTGTGGATGACACTGTAGTTGTCTTCTCATGTTCTCTAATATGTGCTCAATTGGAGACAAATCTGGTAATCGAAGGGCCAAGGCTATATGTTGACGTTTTTCAGAGCACGCTCGATTTAAACTGTAGCATGTGGGAGAGTGTAAGCGATTGGAAATCATCCCCTGGAATGTCGTTCGTGAATGGCAGCATAACAGGTTGAATCACCAGACTGACGTACAAATTTGAAGTCAGGGTGTGTGGAATAACCACGATAGTGTTCCTGCTGTCATATGAAATCGCATCCCAGACTATAACTCCAGGTGTAGGTCCAGTGAATCTATTATGCAGACCGGGTGGTTACCGGCCCTCAATTTGCCTCCTAACTAAAACACTACCATCACTGGTAGCATGGCAGACTGGCTTTAATCAGGAAATGCAGCAGACCTCCACCATTCCCTCCAAAGAGTTCTCTCTTGACACCTCTGAAGTCGGAAATGGTGGAGGTTTTGGGTCAGCGGAACGCACGCTAATGGGCGTTTTACTCACAGCTGTCCTTGGAGTAACCGACTCATAACAGTTCGTTGTGTCACTGGGCGCCAACTGCTGCTCAAACTGTTGCTGCAGATGCAGTACGATGTACCAGAGACAGAAGCCGAACACGAAGGACTTCCCTTTCGGTTGTGCCCCCTGGCCCTCCGAAGCCCTGTCTTCTTGCTACTGTACATAATCACCGCTGGCAGAATTCAAATATAGTGGCTACATTCCTGGCAAGTCTTGCTGCAATACCGCAGAAGGAACATCCAGCTACTCGTAGCCTTATTTCGCGAACCCGTTCAAACTTAGTAAGATGCCGATAATGGCGTCTTTGTCGCCTTAAAGGCGTTTTTGACTAGAATCTGCTCACGACATCCAATCTCAGAAGTAATTAACGCTCTCGACCGTTACAGTGTGTATTTAAAGCAAACCTGATTTGCGTTCTAATAGTGGTACTACTAGCTCCACTTTTACGCGACGGGCGCGAATTTGAATAGACATCATCTTCCACATGCAGAAAACAACTAACAACTTTCGTTTATGTCGTACAACTCCTTCTTGGTGTTGCCATATTTCTGCTTCAGTTTATATTGAGATGTAGGACATCCGAAGTCCTAACTGAAAGGTATACTCTGCCATGTCTACATCTACATCTACATCCATACTCCGCAAGCCACCTGACGGCGTGTGGCGCAGGGTACCTTGAGTACCTCTATCGGTTCTCCCTTCTATTCCTGTCTCGTACTGTTCGTGGAAAGACTGTCGGTATGTTTCCGTGTGGGCTCTAATCTCTCTGATTTTATCCTCATGGTCTCTTCGCGAGATATACGTAGGAGGGAGCAATATACTGCTTGACTCCTCGGTGGAGGTAAGTTCTCGAAACTTCAACAAAAGCCCGTACCGAGCTACTGAGCGTCTCTCTTGCAGTGTCTTCCACTGGAGTTTATCTATCATCTCCGTAACGCTTTCGCGATTACTAAATGATCCTGTAACAAAGCGCTCTGCTCTCCGTTGTATCTTCTCTATCTCTTCTATCAGCCCTATCTAGTACCGATTCCACGCCGGTCAGTAGTATTCAAGCAGTGGTCGAACAACTGTACTGTAACCTACTGCCGGCCGGAGTGGCCGTGCGGTTCTAGGCGCTGCAGTCTGGAACCGCGAGACCGCTACGGTCGCAGGTTCGAATCCTGCCTCGGGCATGGATGTGTGTGATGTCCTTAGGTTAGTTACGTTTAACTAGTTCTAAGTTCTAGGGGACTAATGACCTCAGAAGTTGAGTCCCATAGTGCTCAGAGCCATTTGATTTTTTTTGTAACCTACTTCCTTTGCTTTCGGATTGCGTTTCCTTAGGATTCTTGCAATGAATCTCAGTCTGGCATCTGCTTTACCGACGATTAATTTTATATTGTCATTCGATTTTAAATCACTCCTAATGCCTGCTCCCAGATAATTTATGGAATTAACTGCTTGCAGCTGCTGACCTGCCATATTGTAGCTAAATGATAAAGGATCTTTCTTTCTATGTATCCGCAGCACATTACACTTGTCCACATTGAGATTAAATTGCCATTCTCTGCACCATGCGTCAATTTGTTGCAGATCCTCCTGTATTTCAGCACAATTTTCCATTGTTACAACCTCTCGATATACTACAGCATCATCCGCAAAAAGCGTCAGTGAACTTCCGATATTACCCACAAGGTCATTTATATACAGGGTCTTACAAAAAGGTACGGCCAAACTTTCAGGAAACATTCCTCACACACAAATAAAGAAAAGATGTTATGTGGAATGTGTCCGGAAATGCTTAATTTCCATGTTAGAGCTCATTTTAGTTCCGTCAGTATGTACTGTACTTCCTCGATTCACCGCCAGTTGGCCCAATTGAAGGAAGGTAATGTTGACTTCGGTGTTTGTGTTGACATGCGACTCATTGCTCTACGGTACTAGCATCAAGCACATCAGTACGTAGCATCAACAGGTTAGTGTTCATCATGAACGTGGTTTTGCAATCAAAAATGGTTCAAATGGCTCTGAGCACTATGGGACTCAACTGCTGAGGTCATTAGTCCCCTAGAACTTAGAACTAGTCAAACCTAACTAACCTAAGGACATCACAAACATCCATGCCCGAGGCAGGATTCGAACCTGCGACCGTAGCGGTCTTGCGGTTCCAGACTGCAGCGCCTTTAACCGCACGGCCACTTCGGCCGGCGGTTTTGCAATCAGTGCAATGTTTACAAGTGCGGAGTTGGCAGATGCCCATTTGATGTATGGATTAGCACGGATCAATAGCCGTGGCGCGGTACGTTTGTATGGAGACGGATTTCCAGAACGAAGGTGTCCCGACAGGAAGACGTTCTAAGCAATTGATCGGCGTCTTAGGGAGCACGGAACATTCCAGCCTATGACTCGCGTCTGGGGAAGACCTAGAACGACGAGGACACCTGCAATGGACGAGGCAATTCTTCGTGCAGTTGACGATAACACTAATGTCAGCGTCAGAGAAGTTGCTGCTGTACAATGTAACGTTGACCACGTCACTATATGGAGAGAGCTACGGGAGAACCAGTTGTTTCCGTACCATGTACAGCGTGTGCAGGCACTATCAGCAGCTGATTGGCCTGCACGGGTACACTTCTGCGAATGGTTCATCCAACAATGTGTCAATCCTCCTTTCAGTGCAAATGTTCTCTTTACGGATGAAGCTTCATTCCAACGTGATCAAATTGCAAATTTTCACAATCAACGTGTGTGGGCTGCCGAGAATCCGCACCCAATTGAGCAATCACATCATCAACACAGATTTTCTGTGTACGTTTGGGCAGGCATTGTTGGTGATGTCTTGATTGGGCCCCATGTTCTTCCACCTACGCTCAATGGAGCACGTTATCATGATTTCATACGGGATACTCTAGCTGTGTTGCTAGAACAGATGCCTTTACAAGTACGACGCAACATGTGGTTCATGCACGATGGAGCTCCTGCACATTTCAGTCGAAGTGTTCGTATGCTTCTCAACAACAGATTCGGTGACCGATGGATTGGTAGAGGCGGACCAATTCCATGGCCTCCACGCTCTCCTGACCTGAACCCTCTTGACTTTCATTTATGGGGTTATTTGAAAGCTCTTGTCTACGCAACCCCGGTACCAAATGTAGAGACTCTTCGTGCTCGTATTGTGGACGGCTGTGATGCAATACGCTATTCTCCAGGGCTGCATCAGCGCATCAGGGATTCCATGGGACGAAGGGTCGATGCATGTATCCTCGCTAACGGAGGACATTTTGGACATTTCCTGTAACAAAGTGTTTGAAGTCACGCTGGTACGTTCTGTTGCTATGTGTTTCCATTCCATGATTAATGCGATTTGAAGAGAAATAATAAAATGAGCTCTAACATGGAAAGTAAGCGTTTCCGGACACATGTCCACATAAGATATTTTCTTTCTTTGTGTGTGAGGAATGTTTCCTGAAAGTTTGGCTGTACCTTTTAGTAACACCCTGTATATTGTGAAGAACAACACTCCTCTGCGGCACACCTGAAATCACTCTTACTTCGGAAGACTTCTCTCCATTGAGAATGACATGCTGCGTTCTGTTATCTAGGAACTCTTCAATCCAATCACACAATTGGTCTCATAGACCATATGCTCTTACTTTGTTCATTAAACGACTATGGGGAACTGTACCAAACGCCTTGCGGAAGTCAAGAAACACGGAATCTGCCTGGAAACCCGTGTCTATGGCCCTCTGAGTCTCGTGGACGAATAGCGCGAGCTGGGTTTCACACGATCATCTTTTTCCAAACCCATGCTGATTCCTACAAAGTAGATTTCTAGTCTCCAGAAAAGTCATTATACTCGAACGTAATACGTGTTCCAAAATTCTACAACTGATCGACGTTAGAGATATAGTCCTATAGTTCTGCACATCTGTTCGACGTCCCTTCTTGAAAACGGGGATGACCTGTGCCCTTTTCCAATCTTTTGGAATCCTACACTCTTCTACAGACCTACGGTACACCTCTGCAAGAAGGGGGGGGGGGGGCAAGTAAGTTCTTTCGCGTACTCTGTGTAAAATCGAACTGGTATCCCATCAGGTCCAGTGGACTTTCCTTTTTTGAGCGATTTAATTGTTTTTCTATCCCTCTGTCATCTATTTCGATATCTATTATTTTATCATCTGTGCGACAATCTAGAGAAGGAACTACAGTGCAGTCTTCCTCCATGAAACAGCTTTGGAAAAAGCCTTTAGTCTGTCATCCTCTGTTTCAGTACCATTTTGGTCACACAATATCTGGACTTTTGTTTTGATCCACCTACCGCTTTGACATAAGACCAAAATTTCTTAGGATTTTCTGCACTCAAGGTACACGTTTTATACTATTTCTACTAACCTACAAACTGAAACATTAGAAAAGCGACGATGTGGACCGAAATTACTTTAGGTTGGATACAAGCCTCTGGAAAATCAATTTAAAATTAAAATTCTTTGTTTCTGAAGCAAAATTGAAAATCAATTTACATCCCCTTCTACACATTAGAGTCCATCAAATGAAGATTCTCGAGGGAAGAAGTGAAGAACATCTTGGAAGTAACTCGTGTCTTATAGTTTTATAGTTTTAGCGTTTGTAAGTGCGGCGTTGCTGTGCTATATTTGCGTAACTGCTTACTGTTTCTTTCGTCATATTATCAACCACAAAAATTCCACCTACCTCAGGACGGAATCTGTCACCAACCGCTTCTTTGCAACGCAGATACTGTTCTGACGATGTTAAAAGCAGCGTTAGCACAGTCCACATTAAAAATGACTCTGAGCACTATGGGACTCAACTTCTGAGGTCATTAGTCCCCTAGAACTTAGAACTAGTGAAACCCAACTAACCTAAAGACATCACACACATCCATGCCCGAGGCAGGATTCGAACCTGCGACCGTAGCGGTCGCGCGGTTCCAGACTGAAGCGTCTAGAACCGCTCGGCCACACCGGCCGGCTCTAGTCGAGAGACGTCGTTATCACACGCAAGACAGCCAGAAATGTACCAAAGTTCAACCCGAATTGTTACGCGTTTTTCACAGTTTGTACTCAGCTACAACACGAGTTTTACATTCTGTCCTTTTCAGTGGATTTCTTTAAAAGAAGTTGCTCGTCAACTATTCCGTAAACGATTACGAAATATGCCACGCGGAACTCTTCACTAAGGCCGAGATTTCACACTCGTTTATCTCTCCAACTAATTCCTTCACAAAGCTCAAATTTTCACAATCTGTCCATAAATGCATCAGCTTTCACGGCGATATAAACCGAACGCGAAATAACAGTACCTTCTTCATTTTACATATAACTTTTTCGGACACATTCAACATGACCTGCGCGTCTGACAGCGAGACTACGACTGCTCAGTGCCGTTGCTCACAGCGCATATACTACTTGATAGAGCGCGGGGAAGACTTCACTCTGATTGGTTGAACAAATGACCAGCTAATCGTATCAATCTTTCAACATCATATTCGCGCCTAAACTGTTTTACGCAAGTCATCATTCACAGATGCATTTACGTCATTTTATGCTGCAAATATTAATAAAATTTTCCACCAAACAAAACGAAAACTAATCTTGAAATAACTTTAGAAAAACATTACTCTACAAATAACTATTCTGGCTGCCTTCTTACAAAAACAAGCACACTTGGACATACGTCATCAGCAAGTAAGGGGAATTACAGCTTTCGTTGCAACAGCTTGTTGCACACTTTCCCATGACCAAGTTACATAATGTTTAACAGGAGATAATGTTGAATATTTACGCATGTTCCACATACACGCTCTCATTTACTCTCATTTATTTACACAACAAAACAAATAGTTATTAAATGAATATTAATTCTTACTGAATTCTATATTACGAAAACGATAAATAGTGAACGTTATTTAAGTATAAAAATTCAAAAATACTGACCTAACATTTTGTAAACTTCAGTAATGATTCCAACTGATAGCAAAGAACAAACTGTTATGCATCCAAACTGACTTTAATCTTACTAGAGTCGGGTTTTGGTATTTTTGGTAATTTTCTCTAACTTTGAAAGTATCCCAGCGAGAAAGCTGAGATTTTGCAACCAACTTCGTTTTAATAACGAAAGGCTAAATATTAAGTTTTTTCGAAATTGAATAAGATTTAGTATAGTTTATTTAGATTATTAATGGGGTGGATATTCTGTCGTTGGAACTGACACAAGTAGCACTTCCAATGGTCGTGCTGGCGACAGGTGCCACTGAATCACGCCGAGATACAAGCGGCTGTCACCGCCACCGACTCCAAAGCTACGAGCCCGTACCGCAAGGTAGCTTACTGCAATAAAATACTATAGCGGTTTGACTCGCGACGTTATATAAGTCAGGGACAGCATGTAGTTAGGTTCTGTCAGTTTTATGTACACGTTTCTGTAGTAATTTCTGGACAGTTACAGAGTGCGTGCATGTGTACATGCGCACATGTGGGTGTATGTGTGTGTGTGTGTGTGTGTGTGTGAGAGAGAGAGAGAGAGAGAGAGAGAGAGAGAAAGAGATCTAGTGTTCTTGTTCACGATGTTAATGCAGCATACTGTTTCAGTTCAGACACCAAACACTGGTGCTCTGCTTTTGTCTGTTTCAAACAAGGGCCTCGCCTTCGTCGTGTGTATTGCTAATAGTCGCATTTTGTAAATGTAACTGGAATCCAACTGTGATAAATCTTTGTAGGAGAGATAAAGTGCCATCCTCGAGACTTAAAGAGATTTGAAAGATACATCATCAAAGAATCTAGTGCTATTTGCAGCGCTTGTGTGTCTTTCACACTTGTTCTGTCAACCTATAAAATTGTGATCTTAGATGTTGTTCTTCAGAAACGATTTACAATTTCCTCGGAAACGTTTCATATATATGTCTGTTGTTAAGGTATATTGTGATATGCGACATTCTCAGCCCTGTATGACGAGTTGTATGCTATGAATTTCAGGGAACGTCCCACTGCGAAAACCTGTACCAAAATCATAAATAGAATGCATGACTGGAGTTTTGTGTGTCTTGCAGATCAATTCAGTACTTCTCCGTTGATTTTACATTAACACATAGACGTAAGGGCTGTTTGATGGCGTTAAATCGTCATCAGCACGTTCCCATTGGGTGTCCTGCGGTTTCACCTTGTGTGCATACGTCGGTTTCAGTAAGAAGTGTTTTCTTCTGAATATGTTTCACTCAAGAAAGATAAAAAGTTGTTTACTGGATCAAAAATTGCACATTTCAGTCGCTTTCAACCTATAAAAGGCATGTACAATCCATACCGAGCGAGGTGGCGCAGTGGTTAGCACACTGGACTCGTATTCGGGAGAATGACGGTTCAAATCCACGTCCGCCAATGCAGATTTAGGTTGTCGGTGATGCCTTCGATAGGGCACGGCCGGTTTCCTTTCACATTCTTAACATAATCCGAGCTTTGGCTCCGTCTCTAATGACCTCGATGTCGGAGGAACGTTAAACTCAATCTTCCATATTACACAGAATAGCGACACTGTATTGAGTGTGAAAATGTTGGACCGACACGCTAGTAAGTAGGCTTTCCCATTTTTTCAAGACCGTCACTAAGTTGATGCACGCAACTTAAGTCAACATTGCTAAGTTAGACCGACTGAGGGATTTTGTCTCTGTTAATTGTTTCTTTAAAATATACGTAAGGAGTGTTGGATGGCATTAAATCATTCCTAACTTCACATTATGATTTCCGACACCTGTTCAATATGACTATTAAAAAATGAGGAACACATTTCACTGCCGACCCATTCACTGACATTTTGAGGATACTGTGCGAACTATCACTAAGTTGATACACATAACTGAAGTTCTTTATCGCTAGCGCCGGTTGTGAGGAAACGTCTGGTGTGCATACAGTATTCATATGTTCGTCTCCATTAGATCTGTGTAGTACTGTGCAGCTGATTTTACTTTAAAATATTGACCTAAGGACTGTTGGATGGTGTTAAATTACCATCTCACGCTGTTGTAGCTGACACACGGCTTCCTGTGTTTCTCCTCGAGAAATAGTTTAGAGAACCATCCTTCGGATCAAAGACGATTTTGCTGATAAATTAGCCACAATATCCTCAGAGAATGTTCGTCCTCGCAGATTAGAGATAAAAAAGTTAGTATGATTTTAATAAACTGCAGGAGCATCCAGGGAATGGTTCCAGAATTGGTGTCGGTTACTGATGGTTATAATGCATAGATAGTATTACGAACAGAAAGTTGGTTGAAACCGGACGTTAACGGTAACGAACTACTAAGTTCAGATTGGAATGTTTATCGCAAGGATAGATCAGTAGCCAATGGTGTCGGCGTGTTTATTGCAGTAAAGAATTAAATAAAATGTGGCGAGGTTATCACGGATTCCGATTATGAATTAATCTGGGCGAAGATAAGTATCAAATATCGGTAAAAAATGGTTATTGGATGCTTTTATAGACCGCCTGGGTCAGGAGCTCTTGTGGTAGAGCTCTTCAGACAGAACTAGCAGAATATCGTTACTAATTTTCTTGATCATGCCATTGTAATAGGGGTGACTTCAACTTACAGGGTATAAGTTGGAAGTGTCATGGTATCAAAACTAGTGCCAAAGACAGGGATTCGTGTGACATTGTTCTGGATGTCTTGTCCCAATATAACTTTGAGCAGATAGAGAACCAACTCGTGGGGGTAACGTCTTAGACCTCCTGGTAACAAACGGACCTGAACTTAATTGAGTCAGTTAACACAGAGGAAGATATTAATAATACAAGGCTGTGATAGCGTCTATAACAAGAGGTCTTACAAAGACTGTTAACAAAGGCAGGAAGATATTTTTGTTTAGCAATAGTGACAGGATACAAATTTCAGAGTATATGAGCAGTTAACATCGAATATTCGATGATGAGGACGAAGCTGTGGAGAAAAAATGGAAAAATTCAAAGACATCGTGCAATATTCCCTGGACGACTACATGCCGAATAAAGGCTTAAGGGATGGGAAAGACCCACCATGGTGTTAGAAAACTGTTTCGTAAACAAAAAGAGCTTCATCTCAGATTCATGAGTAGTAAAAACCTAGCTGACAAACAAAAGCTGAACGAGGCAGAAATGAGTGCAACGAGAGCAGTGAAAGATTTTCAAAGTAAACCTTTGGCAACTAATCTGAGTAAAAACCCAAAGAGGGTATGATCGTATGTAAAATCAGGAAGTCGGTCGAAATTATCTATTCATTCACTCAGTGACCATACTGGCATCTAAACGGAAGATAACAGAGAGTAGGCCAAAATACTGAATTCGGTCTTCCGTAATTTATCGTAGATCGCTTGAGCAACGAAGGGAACCTAGGAACTGGAAAAAAGCGCAGATCATTCCCGTTTTTAACAAGAGCCGTAGGACAGCTGCACACAATTATAGACCTAATCGTTTATGTCAATCTGTTGTAGAATTATGGAACATGTTCTATGATCAAAAATTATGACGTTGTCGGTGAATGAAAATCTCCTCTATGAAAATAAACATAGACTCCTCAAAGAGAGATCCTGCGAACTCAGGTCACTCTGTTTCTCCAGGAGATCCACAGCGCCGTAGACAACGGCACTCGGGTTGGTGCCGCGTTCCTCGACTTCAGAAGGGCATTTGACGCCGTCCCGCACTGCCGTTTAGTGAAAGAAAAATGCGAGCTTATCGAGTATCGGAGCAGATTTGCGTCTATATTCAAGACTCCCTTGCAGGTACAACACAAGTAGCTGTTAACAGAACTAAATCGACAAATGATAAGGTAATTTACGGAGTACTCCAATAAAGTGTGATAGTACCGTTATCGTTTACAATATATATAAATGATCCAGTAGAAACCGTCGGATGCTCTTTAAAGCTGTTCGCAGATGATGTGATTGTCTATAACAAAGTGGCAACGCCAGAAGATAGTAACGATTTGCAGGATGTCCTCTATAGAATTGATGAACGGTGCAGACTCTGGCAGTTGACCCTGAACCTAAATAAATGTAACGTATTGAGTATACATAGGAAAGGAAATCCACTAATGTACAACTACAGTATTGATGACAAACTGCTGGAAACAATATCTACCGTAAAATATCTAGGAGTAACTTTCCAGAGCGACGTTAAGTGGAATGACCACATGAAACAAATAGTGGGAAAATCAGATACCAGAGTCAGATTTATAAGAAGAGTCTTGAAGAAAATGTAACTCCCCTACGAAGGAAGGGGCTTATAAGGCATTTGTTCAACCGATTCTTGAGCACTATTCATCTATCTGGGACCCACACCAGGTAGGACTGATAGAAGAGATAGAAAAGTTCCAACGACGAGCGGCGCGTTTCGTCACGGGTCGTTTAGCCGGCACGAGAGCGCTACGGTGATGTCCACAAACTCCACTGGCAGACGTTACAAGAGAGACGTTTTGCATCACTGACCGATTTAGTATTGAAATGTAAAGAGAGCACTTTCCGGGAAAAGGTAAGACGACATATTACTTCCTCCCACATACGTCTCGCGTAATGATCACTAGGAGAAAATTCGAGAAATCAGAGCCAGTTCGGAGGCATACCGACAATCATTCTTTTCACTCGCTATTATTGTGGCTCTGAGCACTATGGGAGTTAACAGCTATGGTCATCAGTCGCCTAGAACTTAGAACTACTTAAACTTAACTAATCCAAGGACGTCACACAACACCCAGTCATCACGAGGCAGAGAAAATCCCTGACCCCGCCGGGAACCGAACCCGGGAACCCGGGCGCGGGAAGCGAGAACGCTACCGCACGAGCACGAGCTGCGGACATTCGCTATTCGTAAGTGGAACAGGGTTGAAGGGCTCAGTTAGTGGTACAAAAGTATCCTCCACCCCACACCATTAGGTGGTTTGTGGAGTATGATGTGGATGTAGTTGGAACTGTATAACTGGGTGACACTGAAAGTAGTTGAAATTGCATGCCTCATTTCTTACCTATATGTGAAACCCAGATGTCTGTGCATAGGCTGGAACGTTAGCTGACGATCATTTTGTAGGAATGATGTGAACATACCATAATTTCAGATCAGTTCCAAAATTGTAGTATGTTTAAGTGTAAACCCTTTTAGTCCGATTTCCTTAGAGACGATTCCACTTTGCTAGCAATATTCCGACAACTCTCACGAGATTTCTCCATCCCTTACAGTTCGTTCTACTGGGATACCGCTCTGTGCACACAGTTTACGTGATTTTCGTGAACCAATTGATGCCTTATATCTCCGGAAACCTACCAACGGCTTGTGTCACACAGAATCATCGCTGTATTCGATGTTAAATACATGCCAGTCAGATATTCACTTTTCGTACCCGTACTGAACTCATACAGTAAAAAGTGCTGATAGTTAAATAGCAATACAGGCATACATCGAGGGATGTGTATACTTTGATCGGATCGGTCTGAGGTTTCATCTGAAAAAAAAAAAAAAAAAACTGGCTCCAACAAAGATCACGAATTGCGCTAGACTATGTCATCATACATTTATGAGAGTGCTCAAATCGTGAAGTATCTATATTCAACTCGCTGCAAGTGTGTATCAGTTGAAAACTGAATAGCAGTCTGCCAGGGACATGTAGATTCCTCCAGATATGGAATGTCAGAACGATTACACTGATTTCCTCTGCAGCAATAGGAAGCTCTCCTGTGTTAAGATTAGGGTATGTTTAAGTGTAAAATCGTATAGTCTTAGTAATATGTCTGGAAGCTGTGTCGTCTTATAGAGCGAACCAGCTGTGTTGGGGGAGCCCAGTCTTAGTGAACAGCAGGCGAGCACCTGCCTGCATTCCTCTCTCTATGGGATGGCGCCGGCTGATAATATACAGTCATATGCGAAAGCAGCCTGTCTGTAGCGTGACATGTGGAGTGCAGTGGAGGTTCCTGGCGATATCAGCTGTCAGTTGCGGGTCGCAGCGGAGGTAGCGGTGGCTGGCTAGACCAGTGCAGCAGTCAGCTGCGGCGCCTACGAAACGGCCCGGTGCGGAGCGATACGGAGGCTCACGGTTGGCGGCTGTCTCAACGGCTGCCCTGCAGCACCGAGTCAGCTACTGCGGACGGCGGGGCGGGAGGTGTGGCAGAGGAGTCGGGAAAGGTGGGGGCGGGGGTTTTGCGTGGAGAACTCTTTCCATCTCTGGTGTGGTGTTCTAAAAATAGCATAAGTGGGAAGATTATAACTTACAAGCATTGGAGTTAGGATCAACAACATGCAGGAATTCTATAAGTAACCATACACCTCTGAATTGTAAAATATTAAGGAGGCCAGCAGACTGACATCCTCTGTCTGACAGACAGGTTTGGACCATCAGACGGGGACAACAAACACTATCTGTTCTAGAACTGATCACAGGGGGAGGAGGGAACGACCTTTGACTTTGTCCCAGAACCACAGGCCTTGACCTATAGGGTGAAATAAATATCTTTTGTCTCAGGGGGGGGGGCAGGGGGGGAGGGTAACCCAGGAAATCTGACATCATAAAGTCTGTGCCAGTTTTTCAGGTCAGACAGCCTGGATTTCCATCTTGAATTCTGACATTATAAGGCCAGCACCACTATCCTAGGTGAGCCATTTTTTATTATGACGTCATAGAGCCACCACCAGTGTCCGAGGTCATCCATCTTGAATTCCAGCGTGACAGTGTGCCATCTTAGATTTTTGAATTGCTCACTAATCTATGCTTAAGGCAACAGCCCTACTTCCACAGTGATGTCGCAGGAGTGTGGTGGGGGGTGGGGATTTGTGATTGGTGTAAAGAATGGCAGCTAACTCTAAATATATATAAATGTAAATTAATGCAGATCAATAGGAAATAGAATCCTATAATGTTTGAATCCTTCATTAGTAGTGTAGCGCTTGAGACAGTCACGTCGATTAAATATTTGGCGTAACACTGCAGAGCGATATGAAGTGGGACAATCATGTAATGGCAGTTGTGGGGAAGGCGGACAGTCGTCTTCGGTTCATTGGTAGAATTTCGGGAAGATGTGGTTCATCTGTAAAGGAGACCGCTTATAAAACTAATACGACCTATTCTTGAGTACTGCTCGAGCGTTTGGGATCCGTATCAGGTCGGATTGAGGGAGGACATAGAAGCAATTCAGAGGCGGGCTGCTAGATTTGTTACTGGTAGGTTTGATCATCACGCGAGGGTTACGGAAATGCTTCAGGACCTCGGGTGGGAGTCTCTAGACGAAAGGAGGCGTTCTTTTCGTGAGTCGCTACTGAGGAAATTTAGAGAACCAGCATTTGAGGCTGACTGCAGTACAATTTTACTGCCGCCAACTTACATTTCGCCGAAAGACTACAAAGATAAGATAAGAGAGATTAGGGCTCGTACAGAGGCATATAGGCAGTCATTTTTCCCTCGTTCTGTTTGGGAGTAGAAAAGGGAGAGAAGATGCTAATTGTGGTAGGAGGTACCCTGCGCCACGTACCGTATGGTGTATTGCGGAGTATGTATGTAGATGTAGATGTAGATGTAGAGGGGGACCCAGTAGAACAATTATGCAATTTCTGAATTTCCCACCATTTTTTGAATTTCTGGCCAAAATTTGAATTTCCCGGCATTTTATGCATGTGGCAATTGACATCTGTCAGAAATCTTGCAATAGCACGTAACATCATTGGAAATATGGCAACAATACAGAGCACATCAGAACTCTCCTTCTGTAGCCACTAGTGTGCTCTACATCACCTTCTGCTTCTGGCTCGCTCTTATCTGCCCTCAGGCCGTAAATGTGAAATGAATAATAAGGATTCTGTCTCTCAAATTTATGTATGGTCTGGAGTTTTATGGGGAATGAAATATCTTTGAAGTCATAATGTCCACAAACATGAGATGTTTTGTATGTATCCACATGGTATGCAAGTTTCAGGTAGTTTCTGTTACAAGCCAAAAGCAACCATTCAAGGCGATATTAACTCCCTTAGCAGTACTATGGACGTTAATACATGTCTGTTTAGCAACAATATCTTCTTGAAGGGGGCAAAATTGGGGGTCAAAAACACAGATGGAGTACACAACTGATTGTCTTACCATAATCTCTTTTCTGTAACGTGGAAAAATGGCTTAATAATACACTCTTGATAAAAGTTCCGAACCATCATCGTTCGATATTACGCCATTGTCACCTCAAAATTTGATAATGCTTTTCTCCTCTGCATATCTATCTTCTTTCAGGGGGTATATGAGCTTGCAGTATACAAGTAGAACTGCCTTACACCTAATGGAGAGATACTGCAGGTCACTGAGGTTTTTGAGAAGCTTTCTGTACAAAATGTCTTGATAGAGGCTGAGGAAAGTAGCAAGCTCTCGTTACTCTGCATTAGAGCTATTGAGGCGAGATTCCATCCCCAAAAACGTCAGCAACTACTTGGCCGTCCAATGCGGCTGTGTGATTTACCTGGTGATCAGTAACAGAGCAGGCCAGTGGGGTAATGCTAGGTTCAGACCGATGTCCGTATAGACTAGGAGGCGCCGGACTGGGCTTAGGAGAGCAACCTGGACAACGAACAAGCACATAAAGTGTTCCAGATACGTACCTGACATCACCTGCCATCACCTGAGAAACAGGTGAGTTTATGCACTCCATCACCATTAGATTAGTCAGACTGGCGCTTCATAACTGGTGCTGTAGCCATCAATGATTATGATTCTGAAATGGACAGGGGCCTTTCAGTGAGGCTCATCAGTGGGGTGCACAGGCATCTAGTTTCACCAAGAACGACGTGTTATCCCGACTAACAGCAAGCCTGTTGCAGCTTGCATTTAGAATAATGATGATGCAACTGCCAGAGTGCCTGTTGGAGCTTGTGTTTTGTTGATGTTACGCCAATATAACGTATATCATTTCACCACCGCCACTTGGCTGTGTGTATGGCAGTGGTCTGGTCAGAAGTTGACGACATACCAATGTGTAATAAACACATAATATTACGCCAACAGATCTGAGGTAGTTGGATTAAGGATTATGCAACTGCCAGCATGTCTGTCACATAGTCAGCGTAACACCAATACAGCATATAATATTTCGCCACGACATTTGATATCATACATGCGCTGTAGCGATTGTTGCTGCAGAATCAGGTACCTGATTGATGTGAAACAGTGTGCAAGGTTCACGACGAACTGCATAGGCAATGTATGATGAAAACTTACCTGAATTAAAAGAAGGCTGGCCGGTGTGGCCAAGCGGTTCTAGGCGCTTCAGTCTGGAACCGCGCGACCGCAACGGTCGCAGGTTCGGATCCTGCCTCGGGCATGGATGTGTGTGATGTCCTTAGGTTAGTTAGGTTTAAGTAGTTCTAAGTTCTAGGGGACTGATAACCTCAGCTGTTAAGTCCCATAGTGCTCAGAGCCATTTGAATTAAAAGAAGAACCTCGAAGAGACATAATAAGTGCTGAATAAATAATCACACAGTTTTAAAAGAATATATCATTTGTTAGTGATCCAACGTAATTGTACCTCTACGTTATGTGAAGTACACATATAACCACTGTTGTCGCCACAATACATCTGCTTGAGTCTTAGGACTGATGGGTGTTGTCGTATTCAAGATTTTGAATTGATGTGCTGTTGATGTTACACGTCCATGAGGAAATTGGATTACTTTTATTTCGTCCGTCTCAGTTACATTGATGTAAGATTCAGCTGTAGTGGTTACTGGTTTCGGGTTGACATGCCCATTTTCAAATAACACACCTAAAAATTACAAAGTACATGTCATAAAACAATATGAATTCATATATTATAGGTACTCACATGCCATTAACTACAGGGCTATTACAAATGATTGAAACGATTTCATAAATTCACTGTAGCTCCATTCATTGACATATGGTCACGACACACTACAGATACGTAGAAAAACTCATAAAATTTTGTTCGGCTGAAGCCGCACTTCAGGTTTCTGCCGCCAGAGCGCTCGAGAGCGCAGTGAGACAAAATGGCGACAGGAGCCGAGAAAGCGTATGTCGTGCTTGAAATTCACTCACATCAGTCAGTCATAACAGTGCAACGACACTGCAGGACGAAGTTCAACAAAGATCCACCAACTGCTAACTCCATTCAGCGATGGTATGCGCAGTTTAAAGCTTCTGGATGCCTCTGTAAGGGGAAATCAACGGGTCGGCCTGCAGTGAGCGAAGAAACGGTTGAACGCGTGCGGGCAAGTTTCACGCGTAGCCCGCGGAAGTCGACGAATAAAGCAAGCAGGGAGCTAAACGTACCACAGCCGACGGTTTGGAAAATCTTACGGAAAAGGCTAAAGCAGAAGCCTTACCGTTTCGAACTCATTGATGGGGACATGCTGCGCCGAATGTGGGAGGAACTTGATTATCGGCTTGATGTCTGCCGAATCACTGAAGGGGCACATATCGAACATTTGTGAATGCTTAAAAAAACTTTTTGAGTTTTTGTATGTGTGTGCAAAACATTGTGAAAATATCTCAAATAATAAAGTTATTGTAGAGCTGTGAAATCGCTTCAATCATTTGTAATAACCCTGTATAATTATTCATACAATATAGTGCCAAAAGTCACATCATGGTATACAGCGGACAACAAGTATCCTCATTGATCTTAGACTATGCATCCGTTGCTACTGTCTGACACACTCAAACTGCAAGTATTACCTACAGTAGTCAACATGACACTTTTGTAAGTGTCGCCCTCATACATACGCGCATGCGCATGTGGCTGCCTATTAGTTTTCTATGGCGCTGTCCCATCCGTTGCATTTTTATTGATAAGATTTTAAAAGTAAAGAAATATCATATTTACATTACAGAAAATTTTGACAATTTTGTTTTACAAAATAATGTGGCATCCAAACGTAAATAACAATTTTAGATTATGGGAAATGTTAACAATTTTTTTTTACAAAATAACGTAGTGTCCAAACGGAACATACAAAGCCTGGAGGCGCCTGGAGCGCGCCCTCCTGTCTAAAACCCTGTATTTTTGTAGCAGGGTTTAGTATCAAGCATTACTACCTCACATGCAGGGCGTCAATGCTAAAGCCTAAAATATGCTGTTCATTATTGCATGTTAGCCACATACTGTCATGCCTCGAATAACACATCCGTGACACTTTGTTATGGCCTTTGACATGAACTATGCTGTCTGTATGATGGCGTGTGACTAGAGCCTCCCATCGGGTAGACCGTTCGCTGGGTGCAAGTCTTTCGTTTTGACGCCACGTCGGCGACTTGCGCGTCGATGGGGATGAAATGATGATGATTAGGACAACACAACACACAGTGCTTGAGCGGAGAAAATCTCCGACCCTGCCGGGAATCGAACACAAGCCCTTAGGATTGACATTCTGTCGCGCTGACCACTCAGCTACCGGGGGCGGACGTCTGTATGATCATACGTGGATACGTTGACAAATAATGCCTCTGAATGTTTTATGTGACCCTTATTAGAGCTTTTTAAATAAAACAAAAGGTATTACCATTTTACGTATTTTTTCTTCATGTCCACATACTTGCAACCTTCTGCCGCCAGAGGGCTCCAAACTGTAGCGTGTAACATGGCAGTGGGTAACGCAGCTATGTCGTTGAGTGAGAATAGTGTGCTGTAATCGCATTTCGAATTCAGAGTTCGCCCACACATGGAGCACCCTCTCCTTGAGCATGACAATGCCAGACCACACACGAGGTAGCAGAGAACTGCAGGAAGGCCTGTTGCGGGTTGGTGATTGGTAGTGTAATTGTTCTGAACGGAAATACATAGAGCTATTATATCTAAATAGGCCCAGAACTTCTCTACTATACAATCGCACTATCAAAAATGGTTCAAATGGCTCTGACCACTATGGGACTTAACAGCTGAGGTCATCAGTCCCCTAGAACTTAGAACTACTTAAACCTAACTAACCTAAGGACATCACACACATCCTTGCCCGAGGCAGGATTCGAACCTGCGACCGTAGCAGTCGCGCGGTTCCGGACTGAAGCGCCTAGAACCGCATGGCCACCGCGGCCGGCAATCGCACTATCGCTGGAAATGTTAACTACTGTAAGATACCTACGGAGTATCCAGCTGGAGTTATCTAAAGTAGGATGCATAATGAACGAAGCACATGTTGGACTCAAACTCATTTGCAGGAATCTTAAGGCAATATAGTACACTCATATAACACTACTAACTGGTAGAATCATATCACGTAATTGGTTTTTGTTGAACTGCTAAGCAGCTGCATGAATAAATGTGGATCACATAGAGGACCTTCAAGCAACTAAAGGATCTTTAGAGTTCATAAGCAACTATGAAAGCAAGTTTCTCTCTAACATAGTCGATGTCTGGGGTACTGTGGGTGTACACCTGTGTAATACAAGAGGTACAGAAAGAGAGAGAAATGTCGGCTACAATAAGAAAATTGCATTTCAAAATCAGGAAGATAGGAATTGCAGATGAAAATACTGTATATTGAAGACTGTAGTTTTAATGGAAGATTTGTTTAAGGCGAGAAAATGGGGACACACCCACAAAGAAACGCCTCCTGAAAGGACTACAACGAGAAATTACGGACGTTTACCGACAGACATTCTTTCCATGCTCCATTCACAAACTGTATGAGGAAGGATGGTTCTAACAGCAGAGGACATTATGCGTGATGAGTCTTAGAACTGACTCACTTTATCTCTGATATATACGATAGTGCAATTTCAACGAAGGGAGACCTATCTGCCATAAATGGAATGTCAGTTCATGGTTGATACATTCGTCGGCGATCATTCTGTCGGAATGAGGGAAAACACGAGAATCGTCAAACTGCAATCCTACTTGAATTTCGTCAACATTTGAAGTCATATACCTCTATGGACCTGTAAAGACTTCCTGTCCCCTAGAACTGAAGTTGTATTCGGTGTAAATGGTATACTGACACACTGTTAAGATGCTGGAATGGTTTATTTCTGTATTATGAATCTGTGGGTTAGCGTATAGATTTTAGACAATTTCTAACCAGTAGGATCAGCTGAGATAATGTGATAGAATTGGTGTGCAAAATTGCGTGTGGGTGGTGCTTTATAACACGTATTTTTTAATATGTATTGTGCATCGATGTATTGAGAAAAATGTTTTAGAAGAGAATAACTCAAGGAAGTGGTCGAAGCAATCTCCAATCTTTTAATCGTGATATAAATCGAAGGATCTCATAGAGTCTTAGCTGCTGGGCATGTCAGCGGCGTCTCGTCTTGCGTATCTGCCTCTGGGAGTTGGGAAGGCGAAGGGTGAGATGCAAGGCTCTGCATCCGGTCAAGACAGTGCCAGGTCTCTGCTATTAATGTGTTTATCCATGCGTGGTACCAGTGCCTGCCTCCGACATGCACTGCAGTATCTGCAGTCGACAGCACCAGCGAGTGAAGGTGAGTTGTTTATTATCTCTATACGGGCTGCATTTGGCACAGTGCAGATATATTTTGAATATATTGTGGCAGAGGTCCTGCAGCATTTTTTGTTTGCTGTAAACAGAGATCATGTCTGCCCTTATTTGTTTGTACTATGCCCCAAGTGGTACAGTGTGATCATGCATGCTGCAATTGTTAAAACAAGGAAACATGGGTATCAGTGTTATTTTAGCCATGTGTTGTATGTATATACATGCGTGTCTACTAGGATTTCCTGCCATTCTTTACAATCCACAGTAATCTTATTGTATTGGATCCCTCTCAAGCGACCTGTAGTGACACAATATACACCAATAAGTCAGGGATAAGTTCCTTGCATTGGCAATATTCAGCAAGAGAGTGTTTCTTGCATCGTGGCAATTGTTAAACATGAAATTTTTGTCGTATCAGTGTAATTTATTTAAATATTACACTGTGGTGGTATTGGTCAAAGTATTAAAGTCTCATATCTATCTGTGTCTTCTTAAAATGTGAGAGAAAACCGGGGAAATTATAATGAATTGCTCCAAAACTGTGAATAACATCATATGTTGGTGTGGTTGCAGGGCATGCACAGTAGTGGTCGTCGTTAAACATTTGAAGGCCCATATTTATTTGCGACTTCTTGAAAAGTTGGAGAAGATTGGTAGAATTGCATCAGCTAGCTCCAAAACTGTAAATTGTGTCATAAATTTGGGTGCTTACAGAAAATATCATTGGGCGCGATAATCTGGTGGAAATTGCAAGTATAACCTGAATTCGCTGCTGCTTCGGCTCGAATAATGTACAACGTTACAATAACATCGGTAACTAGTAGCAGACAGCAACCTCGAAACTCTAAAGATAACTCAAAGGTATTATTTGTATATGGTAGTTGTTTCCACTAGAAATATGTGACCTAGGGTAATGTATTCATATCCCATACTGAATAGTGAGCCTGAGCTCTCGGACATTTTATTAACGCGCCACGCGGAAATGTGAAGGTGATTGTATCCATGTGCCACATATCGTGGACGTTGGGAACGACTAAACATTGCATCTAAGAATATTTTAGAATGCTAGCATATACGTTCAGCAAATCGTCATTTAACACAAAACTCGAAAAGAACTGAACGGTTACACCATCCCCTAAAGAGCCAAAAGTAAACAGTAAATTTTACGCAAAAGTTTTTGTAGTGTCAGTTAGCGTAATACGTCTCAGATTGCCAACTAAGGAATACTCCATACTGCGTGCAGCTCTGACTGCCTTGCTAAAATCCTGCTATACTCAACAGCTCGTGACCGTCTCAGCGACTACGGAGAGCTATCGTGCCGCTATGTTAGAACGTAATCTTCCATGCGAATCTAATACTTACCTATACCAGTATGCATGTAATAGATTCGCTAGACATTTTCTAATAGCTCATGCCTCATATCAGACAACAGACTACTTCATTTCACTTACACACTAAATAAATACATAGTAACATATTTAAACGGAATAACACAGAAATGACAAACTGAAAAAGAAGTTTTAGATCAAATAAAAACTAGTGGTAAAGTCCACAGCACTACTAAAAACACTTGATACATTTATAGTATAAGGGTACAAATAAACAGTGGTAATGTCACACTGTGTTGTGTTTAACACAAAAAAGTATATTTCTGCAAAGCGGTGTGGGATTAGGCCAGAATCAACAGTGCCAAACGAAGAAATAACCAAAAAACGTACAAGCTGACGGCGTTATCTGATGTGAGCAAAAATCCAGGCATGAAATATGCTATGTAAAAGTCAGCATCTTGTAACATCCCATTTTCTGATATATAAAGCCAGTCAAATCTTTCAATACAGACCACGTATGATTTTTTATTTCAATAAAACGAAATGCGTTTGGTGACAAAACAAGCACTTTCTTGTAGTATGAAAATACCGTCAATAATTGTAAAGCAACAACGGAGGATATGGCCAAACAAATGAAGAAGCTAGAGATCTGTTTTATAATGCTCAGAGTAAGCGAACATTATTGCAGTAAAGTTTATTAAATTCTGACCTACAAAAGAAGAAATGCAAAAGTTTTGTAGCTTAATTTTATATATTTATTCTTTACGAGAATTTAGCATGATTATGCATATTAATGAGTTAAGCAGGAAGGCAACAGTGACTCTGGATCATGGAAGGAGGGCAATAGCGACTTTGGATCAGATTTGATCTCGAAATTCCCCCTCTCCATCTCCCCACGCAACAATCTACCCCCCCCCACCCCCTCCCACCGTAGCTGTCACCCTTCCCCATCACCCTTTTCTGCTTCGTTTCTTCTCAAGAGAGGGAACAAATGAAACAGCAAACCAAATAGCTTCCTAGGAAAAGGATTGGCGGGGCATGATATGATTGTTATGCAGTGGTGGTGACAAATGCGCAATATCTGTGAATGAAATGTCCACGAGGCATATATTGTGCTAGTCTGGATACGGCTAAGTCTTTACGCAGGCACTCTCTTACAAAGACAGCCACTTGAAGAACGTTAGAAGAGAGAGGCAAGAATATCTTCATACATGAACAGTGCAAAGAGGCTGAAGAGAATAACAGAATGGGGAAGAAAAGGGGTCTTTACAAGAAAATTAGAGACATCAAACGAAAATCCTAGGTGAAAGTTGGAATCATAAATGATAGAAATGGTAAAGATCTAACAGAAGCAGAGAACGTTAAGGAAAGATGGGCATAATATGTTGAAGAGCTACATAAGTGAGAACTGCATACTAGTGAAGATAAAGTTAATGACATTTTACAACAAAAACCAGATATTTTAGAAGTTAAATGAAATGGTCTCCAGAAAAGTTGCTAAAAACCAGGCTAGTCGTCATGATGGAATTCCAGTAGAATTGTTGAAAGACATTGGATCGAACACAGCGAAAGTAACTCGTTCAATATCCTAACAAGAGTATTTCTAAAACAGTCGCACGTATCTCATGTGCTGGCAAAGTCAAGCTTAAAAAATTACAAAATAGGTTTCGTCAATACAAAGACCGAGTGATACCTCAAATACAAGTTGGATTTCGAAAAGGAAGAGCGACCATAGATCAAATTGCCATCAGCTGAATTATGTAGAAGGTAAGTGAATTTCAGAAACGTGTGTAATTCTGCTTTATTACACTGCTCCACACAAAGTGTAACGCCCTGAAGGAAGCATACAAATCAGGTGAAATTTGCAGCATGCATTTACGGCGACGAGAGATGCACGTGATTGGTATTTCAGCGCAGGCGTACATCATGGGCGCCAGTAGCACCACCCCTGCAAGCGCTATGTAGAAGGGGAAAAGACAGGTGTTTAGACATACTGTGCCAGCCGGTGTGGCCGAGCGGTTCTAGGCGCTACAGTCTGGAACCGCGCGACCGCTACGGTCGCAGGTTCTAATCCTGCCTCGGGCATGGATGTGAGTGATGTTCTTAGGTTAGTTAGGTTTAAGTAGTCTAAGTTCTAGCGGACTGATGACCTCAGAAGTTAAGTCCCATAGTGCTCAGAGCCATTTGAACCATTTTTAGACGTACTGTAATTGTTGTTTAGTGCGGTTGTTTTGCGTAAGCAGCTTCAGTATACCTCGTAGAAGACAGCGAGAGTCTTTAGAACACGTTTCGTACTTCAACCGAGGAAGAGTGGTTGCCTATATGGATCGTTGATTAACCTTCAGAGCAATCGGTGAGAGTGTTGGATGTAACCAAGCGCGGATCTGTAATCGCTGGTTGCAGGACGGAATGGCAGACCGCCGGAATAAATTGCACCCACCTCGTTGCACCAATATACGTATAACAGGCTTACTGTACACAAGGTAGTGATGGATCACTCTACCACATTACGAACAATATCACAACAAATTCGGCCTGTTGCGCAACAAGCAGTGTTCGCGCGTAATTTGCAGCAGAGTGGGCTGTCCATAAGTCCTCCATTGCAGCGTTTCCCTCTGAGTGTACGACACAGGCGTTTGCGCCGGATATGGTGCGATGAACGTGGACAAGTGAATGAAACGGCATTGTTTTTACCGATAAATCCCGATTCTGCTTGCACCATCACTATAGTCGGATTAGAGTCCGGAGACAACATGGTGAGAGACTGTTGAACTGTCTTATGCATCGCCATACTGGTCCCGCTCCCGGTGTTATGTTCTGGGGTGGTATTGGATTCCACTCTGTCACTCCCCCTAGTACGCACTGTCGGCACACTAACCATCCAGTGTTATATCTCTGAAGTGTTGAAGCATGTTGCCCTTCTATACCTTTGGAGCTTGCCGACGGTCACATTGCAGCAGGACAGTGCGCTACCAAACGTGTAACGCAATGTTCAAGACTTCTTCGTCGTCCATCGGTTTGCATTGCTACCTTGGCCCACTTGTTGCCCAATCTCTCGCCTATCGAAAACGTCTGGTCGATGACTGCGGAATGACTGGCCCGTGATACACCAACTGCTACTACACCAGATAAACTTTGGCAATATGCGGAAGCAGCATGGACTGCCGTATCCCAAAGCACATCCAAACTCATTTGATTCAATGCAGAGGCGTGTAGCAGCAGTTAAAGCCAATAATGGCGGCAACACTCAGTACTGATTTCATCATCTGCCTCACTTCACATGGGGCTGTATTTTCGATCATGTGATCTTTGTACAACGTGCTATGTCCAAAATCAGTATGGCTGTGATATCTGTGGTCCTTCTTGGTGCTGCATTTTGGCTGGCCAGGAATGTATTATGGAAGCCTTTTACTCCGTCGACAACAGTAAATTATGAGAAGTATTCAGAAACATGGGAGTACCAGATCATCTCAGTCACCTCATATGAAATTTATACACTGACGAAGAAGCCATGATGAAAACCTTATATGGAACAAGTAAATGGGTCAACATTCGGAAAGAGGTATGGCAAGGCTGCATGCTGTCACCTTACTTAGTTGGTCTGTATGCAGAACACATTATGAGGGATACCGCGTTAGATAAGGAAGAAACTGGGATTAAACTAGCTGGTATACAGGTAAATAAACTTAGATATGTAGCTGATACCATCCTGATGACAGACAGGGAAGAAGAGTTAAAGATTCTCTTGCTGAATGTGAGAGGATAAAGTGCAAAGGTTGGCCTAATGCGGAATATCAAAGAAACGGAAATTATGTTCTGTTATTTCGGCTCCTTGTTATCTTCTGATGGTGATGCTTTTTACTTGGTAGAAAGGCAATGTCCAAGGTTGACAATGTTTTAAGGAGTAGAGACATGACTTGAACAACGAGGATTCGTATAGTAAGCTTTATGCCCTTTTCAGTTGTGATGCACGGTTGTGAGACCTGGACCATAACAGGCTGAACGGTGTAGAATAGACTCCTTTGAAGAGTGGTGTTGGACGAAACTCCTTAGAGTTCCTTGGACCTCAAAGAGAACGAACAGGTGAGTGTTAGAGAAAATAGAACCAGACTGCTCATGGAAGATCTAATACTGAAACAAAAACTGACGTACTTTGGGCACATCATGAGAAGTCTTAATTCGCTGGAGAAGACCTTAAGGCTGGAGAAGATCGAAAGCACAAGGAGAGGAGGGCGGAAAAGAATGAAATGGATTACAACCTCGCAAGTCTTGGGGAGATAGTGCAGGATAGATGAAATTGGCGTGGCGTAGTTCATAGGGTCGCGGAGGGAGAGGGAGATCACGTGATATAATCCAGGCAATTATATAACTTCAGGAAAGAGGTAGAGTCTTCTGTTTTCCATGCACGTTCAAACAGATACTCGTTCTCTCGTGATAGGTATAGGTCACGAGAAAATCACTAAGGTATTTACAGGGTGATTATAATTAAAGTTAAACTTTGAAAATGCTGTAGAAGAAACACCACTGGTCGGAATGACGTCAAACTGCAACGGAATATTATCGGAGAAGGAGGAAAACGTATGGCAGAAAAAAATAGTGTGAAAATTGATCAATACATGGTGCTCTATAGGTCAGAATACGTAAAAAAAAACACCTGTCATACGCACGACCCACTGAAGTTGGTATATACACGCCTTGTACACGGCTTTTCTTCCTTTCGCGTTTGCAACATTCGCCATGACTGTCTCAACTCACGATCGCGCTCTGCTTGTAAAGCTGTATTCCAGTTTGATGACTGTGCACACGTCGCTCTGCAGAAGTTCCGGACAGTGAAGCGTTTGAAAAAAGCGTTGGTCCGATGACTGCCGTGAGTCTGGAGAAAATGATTCGGAAATTCGAAAAGACGGGTTCTTTTGGTGTGCAACCGGGTAGAGGGAGGAAACGAATTCATTCGACGTCAGTGGAAGCAGTGGCCACAGCAATGCAGGAGGAGACGAGTGGTGGTGTGCAAACGTGTAGTGCATGGAGAATTGCCAGAACATTGGACATACCAGTGAGCACGGTGCGTAAAATCCTACGAAACATCGTTCTCTGCTATCCATTCAAAATTATCCATGTGCACGAGTTGCTTCCTGTTGACCGGCCAGCAAAGAGATCTTTGCTTTAGAATTTATTGCTGGCATGTAAGAGGACAATAATTAGTAGTGGAAGGCTTTGTGGACAGACGAAGCCCACTTCCATCTGACAGGATATGTCAATACACAGAACTGTCGAATATGGGTAACGGAAAATCCAACGTAAATCAACCAGTACCACTTCATCCTGAAAAGGTCACTGTGTGGTGCAGGTTTACAGCATCATTTATCATAGAGCCAGATTTTTTTCGAAGAGATAGGTGCTTCCGGTCCTGTTATCTGTACCGTCACTGGTAAGCGCTAAGAGTGTTTTTTGCGCAACCACGTCATTCCAGCTCTCCAACAGCGTAGATGTGTGGATGGGAACATTTTTATGCAAGATACCGCATCTCCGCACATTGAAAATCCAGTTAAGCAGCTGATGAAGTGCCATTTCGGAAATGCTAGAATTATCAGCCGCTATTTCCCTACAGCCTGGCCGTCCCGATCACCTGATCTTAATCCGTGTGACTTCTGGCTGTGGGGCTATCTGAAAGATGATGTGTTCAGTGCTCCGACTGCAATCTTAGCTGCATTGAAGGTACGCATTACGAAACACATTCTGAACGTGATCCCGGAAATACTTCGATCAGTTGAGGGACATGCTGCTTCTCCATTTCAACTTGTTCCACGAAACGGTGGACAGCAGATTGAAAATGTTTTGCACCAGTCACATGGAAATTAAAAACCCGATTTAATTTTGATTAATGCTTTTTATGCGGTTTTTGATCTGGGGACAATTAAAAACCAACGAGAGTGATGCTTTTTATGCAGTTTTTGGCCTCAGAACAATTAAAAACCTATTTTTCCCATCCGATGTCATATGACCGTACCGTGGTGGTTGGACTTACGTAACTAACAGTATCACACCTGTGCACCCACGCACGCTAAGTAGTACAGTTTGTTTAACGTCAAACGTACACATTAGGAATTGTTGTATGATTCATTTGTCATTTGTAGTCGACCATTATTAAATTATGATGCTTACAGCGTCATCTGTTGCTACACTCTGTAACTATTTTCTTTTCTCCCATACGTTTTCCCTCTTCTCCGATAATATTACATTGTAATTTGACGTCATTCTGAACAGTGGTATTATTTCTACAGCAATTTGAAAGTTTAACTTTAATTATAATCACCCTATATCTCAAGATATTATGAAAGTCTGTAGTTATATTATCATAATACATCTACAAACAGTATTTGAGAATTTAAGTTTACGTCTTTACTGTATCTAGAACATACATGTTACAGTTTCAGTACATCACTTAGGATACAATAAATTTCATTTTACATCTTTCCTACATCTAAAAAAAAAAAAAAATGGTTCAAATGGCTCTAAGCACTATGGGCCTTAACATCTGAGGTCATCAGTCTCCCAGACTTAGAACTACCTAAACCTAACTAACCTAAGGACATCACACACCAGAATGCCCGAGGAAGGATTCGAACTTGCTACCGTAGCAGCAGCGCGGTTCCAGACTGTAGCGCCTAGAACCGCTCGGCTACAGCCTCGGGTCCTACACCTACAACACGTAGGTTAAATTCAAGTACATAACATCTGCAACCAGTTGATTACGATTTCATTTACATCTAAAACCGTTTTTGTTTTAAATCACCTCCTATGCTGCTGAATAGCCAAGGCTTCTCGAAAATAATCCCACGGTACAGCGCTCACTATATTAGCGTTTATCATCTTTTGATACACTATCAATTTACTTTGATTTATAGTGGAAACCGGAAGTACATAATGAACAATCGGTTTATCAGTATCATATAACATTCTCGGTAATTATCAGTACTTAATCCCTTAGCTGATGAGTATTTCACAGCTTTGATCTATGCATTATGCGTTGTGTTTCAGTTCGATAGCATACAGTTTTGCTCTCAGTCCTATGAATTCTGTACTAGTGTCCCGCGATAATTCGCCTTTCATATGTACAGTTTCATCCAGGAAGCTCGACGGGATGATATCCGGTGAATTTTGCTCAGAATAAGATTATTGTTCAGACACTGTTTTAAATTTCTGTACTTAGCCACGTAATTTTACTATCGTATGATGTGGAAATCAGTTTCTTTGGAACTCCTGGCTTTTTGATGCTAGATGGTGGTACCATTTTCTCTTGACATAATGGTCGACTGGAATGAAGTTCATGGATATTTTGTGGATGTAAAAAATGTACGACTGAAATGTAATCATGCCTGAATCATCTGGTATACCCATTACATTAACGATGTACACAGATAACCGCGCAAACTCAGAGACTGGTGCTTGTTGCACCATTCCCAGCAGTAGAGACTATTAACATCAAGGTATAGGAGATTCATTATTTTCATTACAATGAGCTATGAAGCTATTGTTTGCAGCCAGCCGTTGTGGTCGAGCGGTTCTAAGCGCTTCAGTCTGGAACCGCGCGACCGCTACGGTCGCAGGTTCGAATCCTGCTCGGGCGTGGATGTGTGTGATGTCCTTAGGTTAGTTAGGTTTAAGTAGTTCAGATTTCTAAGGGACCGATGACCTCAGATGTTAAGTCCCATAGTGCTCAGAGCCATTTAATGTTTGCAACAAGATATCTATACAAGTGAACGGTACCACTCCTGACACCACATTCAAGAAAGTGTAATTGTTCTATATCCGTAATACGTTGTCATTTTACATTAGTAGTTTTCAGCAAAGCATTAATCGCTAAATCAGGTGAAGTTAGAGACAGAGTGCGTGTATACTTGCAAAGACATCGGCCAATAGCAAGACATCAGTCTTCAAGTATAGGGCGGAGTAATCTCTTAATGACTTAGATTTAAATAAACGCATCACCTTGTCAGCTATTTGGTATTCAGATTCTTTAATTGGTGTTTCACCGGTTAGTAAGCTATTGAGTGCTTCAGTTGACGGCAACTATTCATACAGCAGACCAGATTCGTCAGTTAGACGCTCGCAAGGAAACATGCCTTTTTTACAAATCAAACTAAACTGTTGATAGACGGAAAAACAGTTTTTTGTTATTAACTCCTCAGGTTTTAAACATGAGACGCAATTTACTACAGAATACGCTAGAAAGTAGAAAGAATCTATAAAACAAAAATTTATGTCTCAATGAAGTTTCACTGCGATAGTTTTCGTATATGTGTTAGTCATGGAGGTATGTTCCGTCCTTGCAACTAATACTTTTCCATGTTTGTCACAATCATAGAAACATCATTTGGCTTTATATTCACTATTTTATTAAACCTAGTTTCTTCCTCTTGCAAGTATAATTTCATAATTATAAAATTGGAATTGTTATCCTTCAGATTATAGAACACTACTGGCACTGTAGAACTAGGTCTATAATTTAAATTACAGCTAACATTAGCGGCTCCCCGAAATCTGCCAGTAAAATTGCAAAGACCTCTCTTTTTCATATCAGTCAGCTTGAAGCGTTCCTTGCATAAATGACAAATTCTGGGGCTCGAAACGCTACTTCCTGTTCGTGGTTATTAGTAATCTCTCTGTTTCGCAACAAGTTTTTTTTGTGGGCTCACAAATCAAATAAAGTTGTTTACTAAATCGTTTTATACAGTCAGTATCTCGGTACAGCTGATGCTGAGTGAGTGTTAACCGAGGCCAAATAACTAAGGGCATCAGTCCCCTACTCACCAGGCAGGACAGCAGAAGTGTACATAATCGGTCTACGTATAGAATAAAATCGTGAAGAATAAAAACTGTGTGGAAGTGTGAGAAAGTGTTCTAAATGTTTGCTTAGCGTGTGTCTGAGGCGGAAAATGAGAACCAATCAGATGTCCACCAAGTGGTATGTGGAACATCACTTAAAAACCACATCCAGGCTGGTCGGTACACCAACACCTCGTCGTTAATCCGCCGGGCGGATTCCATCCGTGGCCGGCATAGCGACCGTCCCCAATGTGCCTACATTAACAAGCGCGGCTATCCAGTAAAGATCAGAAACGAAGCGAGTACGAGTCAAATTTTGAGGTTGCATACTTAAAAAATCAAGGCACCACTGTTACATCAGTGCTAACGGATTTCCTTCATTTCCGCTGTAATTCCGCCAGTATGACGAGTCACAGAACTGTGGTGCTGTGGTCGCTTACTACTCGTCGACTCGTTGTCCCTTACTGTAGCGTGCAGGAGTGTAACCCCAGTCGTGAATTACTGTTGATACGGAAGATGAGTACACAGTCTTGCTGCTGTTGAATGGCACTGATATGGCGAAATGACCGATTGTCAGGATTAGACGGCCTTTAACAAAGCTGTGTTTTTTGAGGGTGTAAAATGAACATTAATACAATTGCAAAGGTAATCCATTACAGGGGGAATGATATCTGAAATAAGTTTCACGCTGTAGTCCTCGTTTCTGATGAAAAACATATAAATTTCGACCGATGTAAACGAAATAGTTGTATTCTGTTTTATTCCACCTCCACCATGAGAAAACATATGTGCTGCGTCGAACGAAAACTGGGCACAGAGCAACGTAACTTTTACGTCCCTGCGACAAAAAAGCGCGCCATTTCTATATTCATTTCGTCATGGCATTTAAGGACTGACAGCGTGATGTGTAGCTTATCATTCATTTCTGTAATTTATTTTGAAAATTAATTGCCATTTAGAGATCGCACTTCATCCTCATGCCTTGTTCCCTGATACTGTCGTTCCAGACTAGATAACGCCTCGAAAGTGTGCATATGTCAACAAAATTGTTAAGCGTTCTCAGAATAAATGTTAAATATTAAAATAAATTTGCAGTAGTCTTCGAAAAAGTTCTATTTATGTAAATGTACGTATAAATAGGACAACATTCACTGCTAATCATTCGCCGCTTTACCTCGGAGGATGGCTCCCGCAGTCGGAGACGAAACGTCAGGGAGAGTTGTATTCATCGGCCACGGCTTATCAGCCCTGAAGTCTTAAGTGAAGACAATAACGGCCATGAAAGCCTACATTGTATGATCGATCAGTCGTAATGTTGCTCTATGAGATCTTGCGTCTGTCATTTAGGCAGATCGGACATTTTGTGACATTTAAATTTGCACTTGAGAATGGCTATAGAGCAGAAATCACGAATGGCTGAAATAAATTAACTGTAATTTACAGTTTAATGGTGGAAATTTCCTTCAAAACCGTTGCGTATATAACGAGAATGCTACGAGTGCGCGATTATAATTGCGAGCTCGTGTACCCGCAGTCCTTCCTGAGAGAGTCAAATCTGAGGTGTAAACATTCCACTTTCCCCATGCTTGCTTGCTGGCCAAGCAGGCAAGCTACCGCACCTTATCAGCAGAATGGGCAGGCTACTTTATTCCCATCCAAGCCAAGCTGTGCCTAGCCAAGGCAGGCTACGAGAGTCTTTCTTTCCTGCCTGTCTCCCGCTGTGCTACGCGACGTAGCAGTTGATTCTGTACGGCTTCATTGTAGTATTGCGAGTAGGTTTCGGAAGTTAATGAAAAGTTTTTTTCCCCCCGAGTATCACAAGACGAGGCTGAATGACATACACATTCATTTTGGGTTATTGTAGGCCAGAAAATGGTGGATTTTATTTGTCCTTTTTTCCTTTACGGCGTATTTCGGTCTTATTTATTTATTTAGGTATGAACGATTTTCTCTGCAACCTCACCCTCTTTCGACTAGTACTGGTTATTCTCGCTTAGAACCCTCATCAGGACACTTCTAATACACTCCTGGAAATGGAAAAAAGAACACATTGACACCGGTGTGTCAGACCCACCATACTTGCTCCGGACACTGCGAGAGGGCTGTACAAGCAATGATCACACGCACGGCACAGCGGACACACCAGGAACCGCGGTGTTCGCCGTCGAATGGCGCTAGCTGCGCAGCATTTGTGCACCGCCGCCGTCAGTGTCAGCCAGTTTGCCGTGGCATACGGAGCTCCATCGCAGTCTTTAACACTGGTAGCATGCCGCGACAGCGTGGACGTGAACCGTATGTGCAGTTGACTGACTTTGAGCGAGGGCGTATAGTGGGCATGCGGGAGGCCGGGTGGACGTACCGCCGAATTGCTCAACACGTGGGGCGTGAGGTCTCCACAGTACATCGATGTTGTCGCCAGTGGTCGGCGGAAGGTGCACGTGCCCGTCGACCTGGGACCGGACCGCAGCGACGCACGGATGCACGCCAAGACCGTAGGATCCTACGCAGTGCCGTAGGGGACCGCACCGCCACTTCCCAGCAAATTAGGGACACTGTTGCTCCTGGGGTATCGGCGAGGACCATTCGCAACCGTCTCCATGAAGCTGGGCTACGGTCCCGCACACCGTTAGGCCGTCTTCCGCTCACGCCCCAACATCGTGCAGCCCGCCTCCAGTGGTGTCGCGACAGGCGTGAATGGAGGGACGAATGGAGACGTGTCGTCTTCAGCGATGAGAGTCGCTTCTGCCTTGGTGCCAATGATGGTCGTATGCGTGTTTGGCGCCGTGCAGGTGAGCGCCACAATCAGGACTGCATACGACCGAGGCACACAGGGCCAACACCCGGCATCATGGTGTGGGGAGCGATCTCCTACACTGGCCGTACAACACTGGTGATCATCGAGGGGACACTGAATAGTGCACGGTACATCCAAACCGTCATCGAACCCATCGTTCTACCATTCCTAGACCGGCAAGGGAACTTGCTGTTCCAACAGGACAATGCACGTCCGCATGTATCCCGTGCCACCCAACGTGCTCTAGAAGGTGTAAGTCAACTACCCTGGCCAGCAAGATCTCCGGATCTGTCCCCCATTGAGCATGTTTGGGACTGGATGAAGCGTCGTCTCACGCGGTCTGCACGTCCAGTACGAACGCTGGTCCAACTGAGGCGCCAGGTGGAAATGGCATGGCAAGCCGTTCCACAGGACTACATCCAGCATCTCTACGATCGTCTCCATGGGAGAATAGCAGCCTGCATTGCTGCGAAAGGTGGATATACACTGTACTAGTGCCGACATTGTGCATGCTCTGTTGCCTGTGTCTATGTGCCTGTGGTTCTGTCAGTGTGATCATGTGATGTATCTGACCCCAGGAATGTGTCAATAAAGTTTCCCCTTCCTGGGACAATGAATTCACGCTGTTCTTATTTCAATTTCCAGGAGTGTATATGTTTTCTGTAATAAGCAGAACCATCTCCGAAAGTCAAGATTCTTTTCACTTAAGAACCTAAAGATGTCTGTTATACTGCAACGCCAACTAAAGCAAGCCTAGTTCCTGTAACCCTTAATTTGTTCCATGCACGTATGTCCCCAGCTATACCGATCTTGATTAATTTTTCAAGCATGTGAATTGTGGGTTCACTCAGTTCATTTTAAGTGGCCAAAATAGTCCGTGCTAAATTCCCCACATGTATTTTAGCAAACACAAAGTTTGTTTTTCACATAGTGCTTTTCTTTTATACTAAGCTTTCTTTGCACTACGTTGTATTCCAGTGGAATGTTGTTTTTAATATCCACTGAGCCATATTCTTTTCCTATTTCAATCAATGTTCGCCCTAAATTGAGAAAGTCTGTATACTGTTAAATGGCCTCAAGTGGTTAGCACGCATTTCCACACACTTGTCAGTCATTAAGTCTTAATCCTCTTTCAAAATATTTATGGATTGATGAAACGGCTGGTAAGATTTACAAACACGTCTTAATATACTCTAGGTTCCCAAATGAGTGTTTAGTAACATTTTACACAATTTGTATTTCGAGACACCTACCGATTTATTTGAACTTGCCTCACACGAAAACTTTTTTCCTGCTGGATTTAGATTCTTTTCGCTACTGGTATATACTCCATAATTCTTAATTTCCTCAATCTCCTATAAGTTTGGTTTGTTCAATCTGCTGCTCCCACCATTATGGTTAATGAGCTAAAGTGAAACTACCTACCTGTCTATTCTGTAGTCACGTTGCATTGACTTGCCAGGGTTGCATTGACTTGCTTCAACCACTGCGCTTCAGTACACATGTACTCTTGTGTCTCCGTTGCGGCAGGCTGAGCTGCTTTAATAGGTGTCGCGGAGACAGGGGCAGGCAGGCTGAAAGGAGAATTTGTGCACTTCTGCTTGTACCAGGGAACAGACTCAGGTGGCGAGTGGGCTGCGGTGGAGACTCGAGTTTACGGCACGCGGAAATAGTGAGTTCGGAGATGACGCACAGGACTCTGTGGCGAGTTTAAAGCGGGTATACGGAGCTCATTTCTGATCTCTGCTACCCAGGCAGTTGGTATAGTGGCAACTCTGAATATATTTACAGTAACCACAATGTACATTGGAAGTAATACGATACTTAGAGACATTATACATTTTCTATTACTATTGGACGAGAATGATATCATGTCCCGTCTGTCCTTATGATAAAAATCTCTATGACTGGCTGATTCATTTATTCAGCCGATTTCCGGAAAATGAAATAGGAAAGACGGAGGGCGGGTGGGAAGGGTAAAAGGAGAGGAGGGACATGAGGAATAGGTTGGGGATGGGATGGTGGGGGAAGGAGGAGGGAAGTTTAAGGTCAAATTTGATCCAAGGTCGCTATTGTCTACGTGATCGAAAGTTGCTATTGCTTTCCTACTTAAATATACATTCCGTTTAACAAAACAAAATACATATCCGCAGTCGTACGATATCAGCCACCAAGTAGGTCAAATCACAATGTAATTTTCACGTATTTTGGTCCTTTGACTCGTCTGTCATTTTCGGGTAAAAACAAATAAAACCTTTTAAACGCTTAAACTACATATTTTATTATATATAAGATCTATCACAAAAAATACTAAACTACAGAAGAACATTCAGTTCGTCACTGTTTTAAAGCAATAAAAGACCAAAAACAAACAAGACACATAAGTTATAAAGGCAAACGATAACCTGCCCACGGTTAGGGTGGTGAGGAATGGACTAGTTGAAATCAAGGATGGAAACGCTTAATAGCTACTGCAATGAAATTTAATAGGGCAAAAAGCTGGTCGTAGTCTTTTAGATTACAGTTCAATGAGACGGAAGTCTTCGCTAATACTAAGGTGTTCACGGCAGGATCGTCATTTGCTTACTTATTAGATAGTCAAAGATTGTGTATAGTGTTCAATCAGAAGGATTGAAATGGAACGATCGTATGGTATTGATGGCCAGGAGTCCTCACAAGTGGAATTTCGCCTGCTGGTGTGCAAGCCTATTGAGTTGACGCCACACTGGTCGACTTGCGTGTCGATGATGATGACAACCAAACACCCAGCCCCGAGAGGAGAAAAACCTCCAACACCTCCGGGAATCGAACCCAGGACCCACTGCATGGCAGCCAGACGAGCTGGCCCCTCAGCTAAATGTGTGGACAACAGAAAAGTGACTGGCATGTAACGTATTTGTTCTAATGACTTACAAGTTTATGACTAGTAAGCTGACAGTTCAGGTAGTATTAACAATTAAAATTGTGGTTAAGGACTGGGAACGAAATAGGTTGAATGTCAAAATTATTTATCAACTGTACTTACCTACAGTTCCCCTTACGTCACTGATTGCGCTGTTCCTTTGACAGAACTCATCTACGTGCGAAAGTGCTGAGTGTGGTGTACTTTCTGATGGGTTGATGGCTCTACCGTACAGACTGCTTTTACAACACTACAGTCTAAGAACTTAAAAAAAGCACCCATCCTCCTCTTGCTGGTTAAGAAATAGAGATGAAAATTTCTTGCAACGTCAGGATTCTGACTGACGTCAGCAACGAAGCCCAGTAAATGATGCGTGCTCATCGATTTTGCCTTTGTCGATTGAGACAGGCAAAGATATTGCTGCGTGGCTCCAGGCCATAGGACGCGAGGTGTGGCGGTGATTCTTACGTCTGAAGTGAAACCTTACGTAATGCTACGAGGTTTTCTATTAATATTTAGTTAACTCTTTCATTGGTCAGTCATGACCGTCTGGGATATAGAATTCGAACAAAATAATTTGCAAGGTGGAGTTATAACTGAGAACGCTCTTTGGAATTAGTAGACTTGAATTATTTTGCGAAAGGAGTAATTGGAACGCTGTGAACGGCCAGCTTTGGGGATCGGTGATGAATACACGCCCTTACCGGAGGACAGCACGAAGAGAGACGGTGTCAACGGAAGCGTATGCGGCAGACCGAGGATGTCTATTGGTGCAGGGCTCCTGACTGTGGCACCGGGTTTGGCGCCGAGTTGCGATAAAGGCTGCTATCTGGCTTGGGGTACGCCTTGCCTGTGGAACTGCGGTTAGCATTCCCGAACTTTATAAAGGAGTTCCTTGACTTCCGTATAGCTCGCCGTAATCTTGCTCTGTGTTTAAGACTAGAATCTGCTTTGGGGTGTGAAGGGAAAGGAAGAGCAAAGCTGAGTGTGTGCTCTGTTTTCCCACGCTTAAGTTGGTACTGAAATTTTGAAAGACACTTATGTGACTCGGAGTGTCTGTGTTAAACGTAGTTGTGTACGGAGTGTCTTTCGTTAAAGAGCCCTTGTGGCAAACAGGCACTGTAAATTATGCTAAATGAAACTGCATCTTTCTGTTTGCTGTATTTCTCTCTGTGCTTTGCCAGGCTCCTGAAATTACATTTTACAGTGTGGGGAGGCACTGACAGTTCTAAAAGGTAGGTAAAACGGTGCCTTTCACTGCGTGTAAGCTGATTGAAAGTTTGAAGTGCCATGTACGAATACCGCTTGCTTAATGCAATGTTATAGTTCTTATAAAGAATGGATTTAAACGTTGCTTATACTTATCATTTACGCCAGTCTGTGTCTAAGAAATGTTTGATTATTCATAGACTCGTATTGCCAGCTGTTCTTGGGCGTTCTGTCAGCAAAATCACACCTGGTGTTGTATACGGAACCTGCCAGCAGGGCAATAATGGTTACTTGTTTAATGCTGTCTTGTTTACATTTGAATATTTAATCTAATTGTTTCCTTTACTGATCAGTTACGGGCGCCGTTGGTTAAGGAATATTCGATTATTAGCTAGTAGTTAATAACGGCTGCTTCTTTAAGACCATGTTATTTGCTTTAAATATTTAATCTAGTTGTTTAATTGGAGAGTCACTGCTGCTTACTTAACGCTATGAGGTTTTTTAAATCAATGTTTAACTCTTTCACAGGTCAGAATTCTAACAAAATAATTTGCAAGGTTACGTGGCGTTAGAATTGAAACAGCTATTTGGAATTGAACGTGAAGTCCTTTGAGAAAGGAGTAATTGTCTAGAACTAATTGGAGTCAAGAAACTTAATACAAGCCATTTAACTGAATCTGTTTTTCCTAATGTGAGAGCTCTAATTGTACTGTTCTTTGGAATTAACTACAGTATCCTGGCGCTTTGTTTTATTGGACTGAAATGTTTTTAATAATGTATGTCTTTTCCTGTATTGCTCAAGTATGTAATGTGGGCTCTGGCGTCAAAATAAATTTTGGAAAGAGGTCAGTGCCTTTCCACACTGGAACCACTGTGTCGAAGGAAACAAGTTCCAAGTTTAAGTGTCACCCAGCTCCCCCCTCCTGCCACCCTCTTAGTCTTCCTTAGTGGATGCTTTTCAGTAAATATTCTATTAGCAATCTTCTTCTTACTAATCATATCTTCATTAAGCTCATAACAGCCAATTTTAGACTAGCTGTTAATACTGTCTCGATGTTAATTGATTTTTTGTCATCTCAGACATTCAAACCGAGTGCACGGAGCTTCAGTATGACCAACATAAAGTATTCATTCACACATATAGTAATATACTCGATGTTTGAAATATGAAAAGTGATGTAAAACCACTTCAACAGGTTTCTACGTCGGTTCTAACTAGAATCTCACCAGAATACTATACACAGTCATACATGTAGCTTAATGTTTTTCTCAGCACTGAAGTCCTACATTATAAGCTGAACAATTTTGTATTAGTTGGCGACAGAAGAAGACACAAATCCCTGTGAAAGGTGAACTGCTATGTAGTCTTCGATGTCCTACCTGGGGCTGCATTTAAAGCTTATCAATTAACAAAATGAATCAAATAATTGTAACAAATTACTGGTTTGGACGTTTTCGTTGAATTGTGAGTTAGTTCGAATCTTATATTAAATGAAAGAGAAATAAAGACGTTACAATAAACTGAGTTTGATATTGACTTATCTTTGCTAACTGATGTATGGGCGGTAGGAGTATTGGTCAATAGCTTCAGTTAACCAGCTCTAGTCACGCAACATGACATATATGTAAAGACTAGTGTGGTACTTACGTAAATTAATCTTTTGGTTTAATCTATTTCACCTCTGTTGACTACATTACAAGATTAATCTCAAGGAGCATCAGTATTGCATATTTAAGTGCATAGGCTTTCGCGCCATGTGTCCGTTTGAACAGTCGTTTCGGGAATTAAGCCTCGTCATTTTCTAAAATTATATTGGAACCACAAGAAAAAAAAACGGCTTTTCAACAGATTTGCAGTAGTCCTTTTCAGCGAGACAAAACTGCTAGGTTCTGAAGATGGTTTCCCGTACGTATAAGGTGCTTTCTAAATTTTCATGCGAGAAACAACACCATTCTTCCATAGTAATAAATATATAAAATGAGCTGCTTGGTACAGAGAAGAAAAAGTAGATAAAGGACAAAAGAAAACTTCTTGGCGTTTGCTTCTCCGTACGCGAAAGAGATCTGCGATGGTGAAGGAAAGGTTCTTCGCAGCAGAGGTATAAAGCCAATATTTCATAGCTAGTGCAGGACTCGCCAACTTTCGAGGTCCACAAAGAATTCCATAGATGCCCTCCACGCTGTGGGCGTGTACGAAGTTCGGTGTGAGTGCACCGCCGTCCATACTGGTGAAACCAGGATGTCGGTTAGCCAACGATAACCGGAGCGTGAATGCCATGTGCGACACATATCAACAACAATAGCCCAGAATTTTGACTACCTATGAATTTCATATAATTTAGTATATTCTCCCTGTAGCCATAGAAACCACAACGGACAATAAAAGAGGCGGTCGAAATAGTTAAACGACCTAGCAAAATATCTGAACGGGACACGGTACTTACGTAAATTAAACGTTTGATTTAGAGCCTACGTCCTTGGATCTCATTTACTTTTGACTGACACTCTGCCAGAGTATCACAGGCAATAATCACCCCCCTCCCCCTCAATTCCCCCTCACATAATTTAACTTTCGACTTCCAAGAATAGTAAAGTCATTTCTCATATGACAACTAGAAAAGAACAATATGTAAAGGGGAGACCACATTAAGAATAGAGCATTTTCGTTCTGAAGAAGACCGTTGAAGTCGACTGAGACGTCAGAGCCTTTAATTGGTACGTGACTGGAATTCAATAGTGGGAAAGGCAAGAGAGGGAAAAATAGTGGCAGAAAAAAATGAGCGTAGGGAAAGGAATTCAAGGGGAAGTCATATGGGAGGATTTAGGGTGGGCTCAGTTGAATCATCGCAAACACTTTGTGTTAGAATAATGAAAGACAATTGTCGACGGCCGCGCGGAATTAGGCGAGCGGTCTAAGGCGCTGCAGTCATGGACTGTGCGGCTGGTCCCGGCGGAGGTTCGAGTCCTCCCTCGGGCATGGGTGTGTGTGTTTGCCCGTAGGGTAATTTAGGTTAAGTAGTGTATAAGCTTAGGGACTGATGACCTTAGCAGTTAAGTCCTATAAGATATCATACACATTTTGAACAATTGTATACGTAGAAAAGATCTGGAGACATCATATAGTATCAAATAGATTGTAAATTGTTAAAAATGTTTCCATCGCTCACACAACTTGCATAGTTCGTGTTTTTTGATCGGAAATCTCTTTCTCGGTGCTAAACGACCACAGGAAATTCCTTCATGCAGCTATCTGTGTAATAGAGGGTAAATAAACCTGCATTTCCTGAGCACGCAGTGACTCCAGTTCCTCGAGCGGTCAGTTACAGCTTAATGCTCACGTCGGGTTGCAACCACAGGATTTGCCCGACCAACTGGTGTACATCGTGGTGACGCTACTCATCCATTCAACGCTTTCGTGAGAAATGAAATACTAATATCATCCTCGCAGTTGTAGCCCTCGGTCAACAATACCAGCTGATGACCGCTATCTATAAATTGTAGTTCAGGGTACCCCGAGAAGCTGCGAAAGTTAGTCATCTTCTTCGACTTAACCAAGGCGTTTCAGTATGTTGATCGCAAAATATTACTGCAGAAGTTGAACCATTATGAAAAAAGAGGAGTATCTCCACAGTACTTAAAACGCCTGTGAGGTACCGTATGACTGGGGCACGGTTAAGTGGGGGGAGGGGGAACTGTCTCAGGGATCAGTGCTGGGACCACTACTGTCCTTTATATGTATGCATGATATGTCTTCTAATATGACAGGCGATTATAAAGTATTTCTGCTTGATGAGGACGTTAGCATGGTAGTGGAGGACATCCACTGTAAATATACAATGTATCAAATGGGCCAATTAAAGACATAAGATGATCGCTTGCAGAACATAATAGGCTATTGATGCTAAATTACAGTAAGACTCAGTTTTTACAGATTATAACAAACAATTCCGCTAAAACTTATATTCAGATTACAAATGATTAGCGAGTCTGGAGAATTCCAGTTCCTAGGAGGTCAGATAGATGGTAAGTTGTCATGGAAAGTCCACGTTCATGATCTTGTTCAAAAACTGAATGCTGTTATATCTACCCCGATTACAGCATCTGCAATAAGTGGCAGTCCAACAGGAAAATTAGTCTATTTTGATTATTTTCGTTCGCTTATAACATACGGTATTATTCTCGGGGTAACTCTTCCTATCCACAGAGTGTATTTTTGACTCGTAAACTGGAAGTTCGAGCAATACGTGATATTAGTTCACTAACCTCTTGTCGACTCCTGTTTAGGAATCTGGGAATTCTGACATTAGTCTCTCATTATACATTTTCTTTAATTTCATTTGTTGTTAACGGTATGAACTTACTTCTAAAATTATTAACTTTCATTCAGTCAGTCTTAGGAAGAAATTCGATCTGTATTTGGTTGGCACGTCCTTGTTTTTTGTGCAGAGAAGCAAACAGTATTCTGCTGCATCCATTTTGTGTAAGTTACGATAAGATTTAATGAACCTTAGCAGTAATGCTCCCACATTCATGCCTAAATTGAAGAATTTACCCTTGGCTCTCTTGTGTTCACCGGGAAATTCCTGGGAGAAATTAAACAAATTTCCGTGTCATATTGTTGTTTACGCTAATATATATTCAGCAGCTTGTCGTCTGCATAGGATTTTATGTATTATTAAGCTTTCTGATGTAATTTCATGTACTGACTCCTTCCATGACCATGGAGATTGGAATCTCATTTTATCCTACGTAAGTAGACGTGTAACAAAATGGGCACTGTCAAAAAAAAAAAAAAAAAAAAAAAAAAACACACACACAAAACGGATTTTAAGATTCTAATGGAGATGTTTTCTTCTTTTCCCTGTTGAAGAATCTCAAGACCGTCAGTGTATGGCGGAAACAAGTTACAGTTGTTATTAGAGTATATGACTGTCTCAAAAAAAAAAGAAAGGTGTACTTATTTTGTGTGGAGACGTCTGTTAATGTATGTTCACGGAGCTGTTCAATGTGGAGACACTAACACTGAGTTTGGGTTGGGTTGGGGTTGTTTGGGGTAGGAGACCAGACAGCGAGGTTATCGGTCTCATCGGATTAGGGAAGGATGGGGAAGGAAGTCGGCCGTGCTCTTTCAAAGGAACCATCCCGGCATTTGCCTGGAGCGATTTAGGGAAATCACTGAAAACCTAAATCAGGATGACCGGACGCGGGATCGAACCGTCGTCCTCCCGAATGCGAGTCCAGTGTCTAACCACTGCGCCACCTCGCTCGGTACTGAGTTTGGGCCCTGAATGAATAAAGGATTGTGTCTTTCAGAGACGAATCGAGCTTCAGTTTGAAGAATGACTCTCATCGCACGCACCTGTGAAGGTGTGTCGTAACCGGTGCAGTTAATAGAACATACTGGAAAGGGATCATTTGATGAGAGTGTGGTCCCAGTGAGGTGGTACGTTGGTTGGGCGTGCAGAGCTTCGCATCTTCTTTGATAGTGAAAAACGCTGTTAACGCAGAGAGGCGGGGAGATAAGGTACCAAAACAAGATTTGAAGGTTTCAAAAGATGCGATCGACTCAATTTTCCACTTAATGGACCTTAATGCCATTCCGAATTCAGCTGCGCTGGAGGAGTAATTTCCCGCAAGCAACGACATTCCATGTATAAGCAAATCGCTGACTTCACCAGAAATTAACTTTCTACAAAGTGTAGCAAACTATTCGGCTCAAAATTATACAGATGGTAGAGTATCATAATCTGGGTATTTTGAGGTAGGGGAGGAATGAACGGAAATGAATATTTAATTTTTTTATTGACATACACAACTTACACCTTACAGCAACAACTTAAGTAACTGTCCAAGACCGCTACGGTCGCAGGTTCGAATCCTGCCTCGGACATGGATGTGTGTGACGTCCTTAGGTTAGTTAGGTTTAAGTAGTTCTAAGTTCTAGGGGACTGATGACCTCAGATGTTAAGTCCCATAATGCTCGGAGCCATTTGAACCATTTAACTGTCCAAGATGGTGACCTCCAGTCTCCCTGCATGCATCACGGTGCAATCCATCTCTAGATCTGAACCTTGGGATCAAATCAATTGGGTCCCAGTGCTTGCACACCGTTATACACACATTAAAAAAAGTTTTGCATCACCTCGGTTCCGAGAGTTCCGGAACCTGTACAGAAAATTGGAATAGAGATCAACATAAACATCATTTCCGCCCTTTTTATTTCTCATGAAAACCACATATTGCATGTTGTACCACCATAGAGCGAGACCTTCAGAGGTGGTGGTCCAGATTGCTGTACACACCAGTACCTCTAATACCCAGCAACACGTCCTCTTGCATTAATACATGCCTGTATTCGTAGTGGCATACTATCCAAAAGTTCATCAGGGCACTGTTGGTCCAGGTTGTCCCACTCCTCAAATGCGATTCGGCCGTTAGACACGTTCAGAGTACCAAGTAGAAGACTGGTGGCCCGCGTAAACACGTTGAGAGCACACAGGGACAGGTACAAAGGCACGCGCGTTAACACGTCCAGAGCAGTTAAAGAGTTAATGCCAGACCATCTTTAACAAATCCACACAGGGCTCTAGTCTTGGCCAAAGGCAAAAGAACACTTTTAATATCATATTTCCTGACAATTCTAGAAATTTTTGAAGAAATACTTCCAGCAAAGGGTAGAAAAGCAACTGATTTACTGGTGTCCAGCGCTGGTTCACTTGATGGTCCAAACTGAAAACCACGATTAATTATATGATCGGTATATCTGTTGAGCTTGAAGACAGCCTTCAGATGATCCAGTTCCTGTGTCAAATTTTCGGAATCAGAAATGGCATAAGCTCACGGGATCGTGAGAAGTGGTTCTACTTGCTGGACAGTCTCCCTGATTATTTCTGCTCTTTGCTTCATCCCACATGCGTCACCATCACTCTCTAGGATGTCCACATCATTCTGACCTTCGCAGATCGAAGCGAGAAGTTCTGCTTCGGCGAGTTGGTGGGACCCTGGTTCGGTTCAGTGGTCGCGGATTCCAGGACTGGAACAGGAAGGTGGACATTTTCTCTTCCCCACCTCAATTCGATGTTATGAGGCACCTCAGTGAAGTTCACGCGACAGGCGTTTCATCTCCCTCTCATCTTCTGGGTTTCGATACTGCAGCCTGCGACGTCCGGCCCTATTCTTTTGAGTTTTTAAATCTTGGATGAGGGGAGAGAGGTATTTTTGATAAGGCATAACGTAGGTGGTGATGAGTGATGCCTGTTTGTATGCTCTTAGAATCTGCCTAGTTAGTTTGTCAATGGCTTCATAAATACAGGCTGCAGATGAAACGTCTGCAGTGAGTCGGACATTGGTTTGCAGCCACCTCTCAAACTGGTCCCAATTCGTGGACGTTTATGATGGATGTCGCACCATCTGCAAAGCCTCTATGATCACGTCAAAGACAAGTTGACGGTGGGAGGTCAAGTCGTTGATAATCTGCAACTGAAAATCCAGCGTCAGGTTCATGAGCGTGGGCACATCCAGACTATCTGGTCTACGATGGGTGTTCGACGGAATGTGTATTAGATCCTCAGGTGCGAACGTGACAGCATCAAGTCTTTCTTCCAAAGCATAAAGTCTCTCATCCGTCGGGTTGTTGTATCGAGAGTGCCATGCGAAGTGCTTTGCATTGATGTCACCACACATCAAGATTTTCCAAAATCGGTCGAATATCACTAGGAAATCCTCTTCAATGAACTGGGGCTGAGGTACTCAGAGATAAGCATGATGTGGCCGTAGACAGTAGAAATTATGATGGCTGTGGCTACAAGGGTTTCCAGTGCTGGGAGAGTCTTTGGTGCATGCATGATGGAGTTCTTGATAAAAATGGAGGTACCTCCCCTGCGGTCATTGTCACAGTCTGTCCTATAACAGGCCATCTTGTGCAACTTAACAGTTTGTGTGGGACGGAGGTATGTTTCAGTAACAAATACAATGTCCACACGATGACGAAGAATAAATGCTTCCAATTCAGTCTTCTCATTTAAAACTTCAGCTGCATTAAACATACAGAGAGAAAGGTCACTTAGCATGATGGGGCTATAGGCCATAGCTAGGGTGCAATCAGTGCCATGGCACCTTCAAAGAGGCCAATCTGTTTGGAGATGGTGGTTGGTTCAAATGGTTCAAATGGCTCTGAGCACTATGGGACTTAACTTCTGAGGTCATCGGTCCCCTAGAACTTAGAACTACTTAAACCTAACTAACCTAAGGACATCACACACATTCATGCCCGAGACAGGATTGGAACCTGCGACCGTAGCGGTCGCTCGGTTCCAGACTGTAGCGCCTAGAACCATTCGGCCACCCCGGCCGGGTAATGGTTGGTGCTTCGTTAAAATTCTTCAGCGTAGTCGTAATTGTGGCAAAGATGTTCCATTGTTGTAGCTTAGAGAAGACGTTAGAAATGCTTGAGAAAGTCTTAAGAAATTCTCTGTAGTCGAAGGAAGGCTGTTCTTGTGGAACTGCCGTTGGTGGTTGTCGTCCTCGATGCATTCCGACTGTCTTGTCGAGGACGCCGACGGAGCCTGTCGATTCGGAAGTCCTGCGAAGTACTTGGTACTGTTGAGAGCCAGTGGTGGCTTGCGTCGTGTAGGTGCGCAGAGCTTGTCGAAACGTGTAGCAACCTCTCCAAGTGCCTGGGTGTTCTTCGCCGCAATTTGCGCAAGTTGGTTTTTGAATTGGAGATTTCGTGCAGCCACATTTGAAGCACCTGGTGGGAAGTGATCAGTGATTTTCAGTGTGCAAATAGCGCTGGCAGCCTGCTTAGGTTTGTAAGTTTCCACCTTCACTTTTGAGTCCATGATTTGATGGATGTCGTAAATCGAGTCATTCGTAGGACCAGTAGGGAGTCACACACAGTAGACTGGTTGGGCTATTAATGTATTAGTCTTGGTGTCCCTTGTCTTGTACTTGTGCACCACAGCTTGTGTAAAACTACTGGCTTGTAACTCAGTCTCAACTTGCTTCCCTGTATTTTCTGCCGAGAGGTATTTAACCTTCTCTCTTGGAGGTTGGTGTGTACATAACGGAATTTTTGCGTTCTGGAAGAACTGCAGTGCTGTCCATTGGTCCGCTATCGTTTCGAAGTGGTGTTTGATCGATTCCCCTTTGTAGATAGCCTTAATTAGTCCAGTCACATGTCTGTTCAGTTCGGTGTTTAATGAAAGATATTTGTAATTGTGCTACACGGTTATTGGAGGAATTTTCGTCGGTGGAAGTTTAGGTGGCTCTCTTGCGCCAGAGATGGAAGGTTGTTGTGCGTCTTCCGTTCTTGGTTGAGGTGTCACTTCCATTAATTCACCCTCCACTTGCAAGGGGGCAAATTGGTTGGAGGTTGGTAGTGGAATTTGTCGCTTAGTGGCATCAGCAATGTCTTGTCAGTTCTTCCTCTTACGTCCAGTTCGTTTGTTTCAAACAAATGGAAAACCTGAGTCTTCGTCGTTGCCAGACGGTTGGGGAAATTCCGAATCAGATTCAGTGGCTGGTACTGATGCGTGGTCAGAATCAGAAGAGTCATCTTTGTGATGCTTCGGCGTGATTTCGCCGCGTCTAGCGGCCATATCACGCGGCAGCTGATCTCGTCTTCTTCGATCGTCGTTTGTTATTCGTTGTCCTTGATTTGTCGCTTAGTGGCATCAGCAATGTCTTGTCAGTTCTTCCTCTTACGTCTGGTTCGTTTGTTTCAAACAAATGGAAAACCTGAACCTTCGTCGTTGCCAGACGGTTGGGGAAATTCCGAATCAGATTCAGTGGCTGGTACTGATGCGTGGTCAGAATCAGAAGAGTCATCTTTGTGATGCTTCGGCGTGATTTCGCCGCGTCTAGCGGCCATATCACGCGGCAGCTGATCTCGTCTTCTTCGATCGTCGTTTGTTATTCGTTGTCCTTGATGGTCTTCAGTCTGTGGAATGTTGACAGGTGGTGGGGTGCGCGTTTTTAGAGTGACTGTCCTTCCTGTGAAGCTGTGGCGGGTTTCAGACCTTGATTGTTGACGTGGAGGACGCGGGTTTGGTTCAAATGGTTCAAATGACTCTAAGCACTATGGGACTTAATATCTGAGGTCATCAGTCCCCTAGACTTAGAACTACTTACACCTAACTAACCTAAGGACAGCACACGTCCATGTCCGAGGCAGGATTCGAACCTGCGACCGTAGCAGCAGCGCGGTTCCGGACTGAAGCGCCTAGAACCGCTCGGCCACAGCGGCCGGCTGGATGCGGGTTTACCGGCCGCGGTCGGTGGTCGGGCCCTCCGTTGTTGTCCGTTCGCGTCATTCCACAGGGTACCGTGTCTTCAGACTTGGTCGTCGTCGCCCTATTTTCTTTCTCCATTGCGATGGTCGTCGTAGGCGGGGCGGCCGATGGGGTCGCTGGCGCCGCAAGCACCTCAAAACGGCGATCAACCGCTCGCTTGTGCATCGCATTCTCGAACGCACTGCAACTGGCGGCGGTGATCAACTAAGTACAAATGACAGATCCACCAATGTACTGGCCTTTTACACCTCGTATATGCGGTACTACCGCTATCTGTGTACAGTGTATTCCCGTAAGAGCGAGCAAAAATGTAACAGGACCTAGAGATGCGCCACTGAACAATTACAGGTACGGAAGCTGGGGTCGGCGAAGCCAGCTTAAGGAGACATGGAAGTAAATTTGTCTACCGCATTGTCTAGCGTCACTGTTTTCCATCTTATTTACAACTAACATGCGTACAAGTTTACACGTACTGGACTGTTTATTTAAATGTACATTCTTTATTTCCTGCAAGGAAACAAGGACGACGAACCTGATTACCAGGAAGTCATGAGGCAGGTTTTGTTTACTTTACTTGTCCATAACGTGGCTCTGTACTATCGTATTTACATTGTCCCGTGACAGAACGTGTTATGTATCAACGACAGACCCATGTATTACTCAATGCTAATCAGAGATGTACAGTACAATACGATGGAAAAGTACGGGTACAGTATTTTATGGTCGCTGGATTGGAAGGGGAGGCCATATAACATGGCCTGTGAGATCGCCTGACTTGAATCCCCATGATTATTTCCCATGGGGGTATCTAAAGTCACTTGTGTATGAGACCAGTCTATTCGGAGATGGAATTAGTTGTCAGAATTGTAGCTGCCTGTGGTGTGATTAGAAACACACCAGGGATATTTGTTAGGGTGCATCAGAACCTTGTTCGCTCATGTCATGCTTGCATTGAGGTTGATGGCCGTCAGTTTCAGCACATTTTGCAAGATACAGTACAAATGGTAGGTTCATTGTGTCAAGGGTGGTATTTACAGTTAACTAATGTAAATAAAAAAGTATCAAGTAATTGATTTTATTTCTATTATCTCCTTAAGCTGGCTTCTCCGACCTCCAGGTTCAATACCTGAAATTGTTTAGTGGGGCTTCCTTTATGTCCTCTTAAAGTTTTTCACGCTCTTACGGAAATACCCTGTATGTGCATATCGCTACGCCATGACTTTCTGTCTCGTAAGTATATATGCAGGTTTTAGAGTTACAATACCGAATAATGCCCCATATTTGACAATCAGTCATGAACTGTAAACACAGTATACGGACACATAACAGACAATTGTGTGTTGTTTTTCAAGGTAGATGCGGCAGGCATTTGTTTTGTTATGGAACCGTGACAGATTACAAACTTGTGCCCACGCACGTCACTCATTCGTACAACATACTACCCGAAATATTCATTTCTGGCCATCGGTTTCGAGCACCAATGGATAAACTTGTCGATTTAAGAAAAGGAGTAATGAATGACGTATGTAAATTGCACACCACGTTCATAAGAAAAACTATTTTTGATTTATGAGTATCGGCATGTAGAAACGTATTATGTGTGCTGTATTTACAGAGCCACACTGATTATGCTTTGCGAATACAAGTGAAACGCGTCTGGTGTAACATTTTCTTGAATTGCAGTACACCTACGACAGAAAAAATAACAAATAGCAATTTATATATCGCACCTACTGTGCAAGATAGCCATACAAACAAACGTATTACAGGTCTTGGTTAGCTGGTAGGATAACTGGGAAGGTATCCTGTTATTACAGAAGTGTTTATAAACCTCTTGCACGGTCCAGTGCGTGGAGAACACTTAACTTTGAAATACCAGGGTTTGGTGAATGGGAAGCACAAATCGATTTATTTGATGGAATTAAATTTAGCTTGAAACATATGAGTCTTTACTTTATCTTCGATAATAATAGAAGCTGAAAAATGAATTAAAATTTGTACCACAGCTATGACTTTAACCTGTGCCTCCAGATTACTAAAGCAGATGTGCTAGCTCTGTGGCTGCCCGAGCAGTAGTAGCGGTATGAGAAGGGATAATGAGCTGAAGGTTTGACCTGAGGTTTGTGCTAAGGAGGGCATTGGACTTAGGCAGTCCGTGCAGGGGTGTAATGGCTAGCATATGTACCATGTAAGTATTCAATTCGTGGCCGTAGTACAAATTTCAATTCATTTCTTCAGCTTCTGTCATTATCGAACATATCTATTTGTCACAAAATTATTGAAAAATTGAAACTAGAAAAACTTGCCACGATACAGGTAGTACAGGACAGCCAAAATAAAACTGACGGGGAACAACGGGTTACTGTAACTAATACCATCTGGGTGTCTAACACCAACAACTAGTAGTTGTCACGTGTGTGCACGTACTTGCCTCACATACAGTACAGTCTGTTCCTCATTCTAACGCTTTCTTTACCATTTACACTAGATTATCTGTCCAAAAATTTCCGAGACTGATTTTAGTCCCGGCGTATAAGCGACGGCAATGCAGTAATTAGTGTGGCAGCTTGAACTAACGGCTGTAAACAACAGATGTGCATTCGACCAGTCAGTTGACAGCAGGCATTGTTAAGTGGAATACGTGCAGATGTGGTGTGTGTACGTTGTTCTGTCACAAATTGCAATACACCAAGATCTCTAAATCAAGGTTTCAAGACCTTCTCCAGAATGTCTTGAACGGGAGGGAAGTGTGTGCAAAGTTTGTCCCGCACAACTGACTCCCGGACAAAAACAACGTGTGGGTGCTTGCCGTAACTATATTGAGAAGCAAAACCCGAACAATTATTTCCTGGAAAAAATCATCTTAGGTGACAAGAATTGGTATTATAAAACCGAACCTACCACAAAACGACAAAGTGCAGAAATTCACAAGGAGCGTCATTGTTTAGACGACACAACCGGCGTTCAAGCCAATGCGCCACAGAGGTTGAACGACATCCCAAAGAAGGACTTTTCTAATAGTTTCACATGGTTGTATAAACGTCCTGTGCTTTGTGTACAAGTAGTGGGAGCCTGTATAGAACACCTGAAGCACCAACACCACCATTTTAACTTTTACCTATTGTTTTATGAAACCAGTCTCGAAATATTTTAGGAATTACGGGGGCTATACTCTCACGAAATGTCGTAAACAATTTTTGTGCCAGTTTCATTTTGCCACCATATAAAAATTTTGCAAAAGTTTAAAAATAGGTTTTTATTGGCTAATCCAGCATTTTCGTGCAGCCTCTACTTTCTGCATATGGTACTGTCTCTCTCTACACCCCTCCGCGCTCTACCTAACTGATTGTGACGTAAAATTAGTGTTCGCAGTTCATATAAAGGCTTATAAACTGCCAATGTTCCCAAGGCACACGCTGCGAAGTATCTGACAAACATAAGACAATAAAAATTTCTGAGCCACGCATCTTACACATACAGTATTAGCATACAATGAGTGTAGCTAATAAGTTAATCTGTATGCAGGTTGCTTCAGGCCTAACATACAGAAAACGAAGTGTTCCATCCGTTTCGGGAAAAATTAGGCTTACGTTAATCAATAAGGTCGAACTGAATGGACGACCTTATATTACAGGAATGCTACTGTAAAATGGAGAAAATGAACCTAACTTCATGATTTGATACAAAAATTTGACACGGAATTAGCGTTGTCGAATAGAGCTCTGAGATCTGAACATTTTTAGTGTAAATTGTTTTCTTTGTATTTCGCCCCGATTATATCATAATAACCATCTGAGCAACATTCCCGGAAAGAAGAAGTTTTAGTTTATTGAGTAAAGCGTGTGCTTTTCAATGTTCCAGTGAAGGAAAAACAAAATGATTTAACTTTTTATAACCTTTATTGGCGTTACAGGATTTATAAAAAAAATTGCAGAAGGGCACACTCCATTTTACGTATCAGGTGTTGAAAATGACTTTTTCTTTATTTTAAACGCATTCGCACAATCTTTAGTTCGCTCTGAGTACTCCTAGAAACGATAACTGATCTTCACGTGTTCGATTCTTCATCACTGTCGGACACTGTTAATACACAATATCTTTGACGAGACCCTGAAACCAAAAATTAAGAAAGGTAAAATTTGATCACCTTGTTGGTTAGGCCATTGGCCGTCTATTATCAAAATTTAAGTTGCGCATAGCTATCTAAGAAAAAATGTATGAGAGATCTATGTCCCAGCAACCACGTTAAAATTGCGTTATTGTCGAAACGTAGTCAAACAGTTCTTTCTGTGCGTGTAGGAGATATTCAGAGCTCTGGTCACCAATCAACTTTTCATAAAAGGAATCCCATTACTTGAGCATGGATGAAAGCACATCACGTACTTATACTCTAGACGTGATAGCCGTCTTGTTGACGTCACCAGTGCGGGCTTCTGTTTACCAGGATGAGCACTAGATTTGAAAGTTAGTCTATAGCGAGCAATTCGAGAAGTTCAAATTTTGAATTAGAATCCAGTTGCAGATGCCGATTATTCGCTCATTGACTGCGTTTTTAATGTGATACGGACATAAATCAGCATCGTGTTCATTTCTACGTGCGGTACTTATCGTCACTCAGAAGTCCCGTGATTTTGTTGGTTTACATTTGTTAAACCATGAATCTCTGCACTTCTGCCGCCTGTGACAAGCGTTTAGGTTTGATTTTTAGGATTATGAGTCTGTTGCACATAGCCACTATTGCTAATCCTTGGATCGTAATGCGGAAAACTATTGCGTTACAGGTATGGACGATTTTAATACTGCTCTACATCGACTTGCTCTGATTGTCGGTAGCTGTTGCGACATTCTCCGAGTGCTAGACAATGAACGCTTATTCATTTAGTTTTCATTTATTGGTTTTCCTAGAACAAATTTTAACCTAAAAGGATCGAACGCACCATGTGACGTAAAAGGATCAGGTCTTAAGTATCCTGAAGAGTGTTTGGATTTACTGGACTTGGTTTCAGATGGTACAGGTACTTTAGAAGGTCCCATTTCGCAGTTTAACTGTGCATATGTTTTGTGATAGTAGCAACGAAAGCAATATTTTCTGGTTTGGCTGTAACCACTTCGTAGAAGCGTGCGTGTAATACGAAATGCTGTAGCTGAACATTGTTATCTGGGAGGCAGAAGACGGAACTCTCGTTCCAGGGCAATCTGCCGGCTTCATCCCTGCGACAGAGATCAAGCTTAAGAACGGCGACGCAGATGTCTGTAACTTGGCTCCCTGCTATCGTCCATGCGCTTACCAAGCCACCGGGCTATCTCTTGCCTGTAGCTCCACAGAAAAGTCTCGAAAACACATTGTCATCTCCCAATAATTTTTTAGAAATATTCTTTGTAACAGAACTAGTTACTGTATCTGGTTAACCGGTCATAATGTGGCAGTACCGAGTTGTGCGCTGCCTCCGGTTATACACAAGGAGATCACAGAGGATTATGACAAAATGGAAGAGGCACTCATTTGACGAAAGGTAGTGAACGGACAGTGACACTGGCGTTCTAATAGTTTTCAGACAGAATGATAATCAAAACCCACGGATGACAGCAAAGAAGGTACTGAAACAAATATGTCTGAAGCAAAACCAAACATGCGGTGTCATACAGGCAAACATGTTAATTGAAGTTCACGTAAATTCATTAGGTATATGACGTGGGAATCATGTGGCGTGATGCAAATTGATTAATAATTGCTTGAATAATTGGAAAAATTGGTGAGAAAGAATAGTTGACAGAAATTTGAAGGTAATTTATGAATCTGTATACTATCTTGGGTGAACTTTAACTGATACCAGTATCTACAGACTTTCAATATCAATACAGCAAAGGTCAATATTTATAATTTCCGTTACGTGCTGCTTTACATTAAATCCTTTGTTCTTAGTCTTGATTGTGACGAAGTCGATGCAGGATAGCTCCTCCGGATATCGGGTAAGTTCTTAATATATGCTCCGAACCTCTCGCTGCAGGATCTCGGCGGCGAGTGACATGATGAACAGGCAGGAGTGGACGTCTTAAATGTGGTAATAAATTTTGTTTTTCTAAGAACTTTTTATATCACTTTTAATGTACGCTGGAAATACACATTTTTAACAATGATCGTAAGACCGATCCAAGCATATGTCTGTACGCTACCACTTATCGAAACAAAAGGATGAAGATACAGGAATTAATAAATTGAAAAGCGTATTTCGTATTTTGTTTCATACAGATATTTAACGATGTATCAAAACATTGTCCTTGCCACGAAATAACTCCTTAATTTACCTTTAAAAAATGGTTCAAATGGCTCTGAGCACTATGGGACTTAACTGCTCAGGTCATCAGTCCCCTAGAACTTAGAACCTACTTAAACCTAGCTAACCTAAGGACATCACACACATCCGTGCCCGAGGCAGGATTCGAATCTGCGACCACAGCGGTCGCGCGGTTCCAGACTGTAGTGCCTAGAACCGCTCGGCCACTGCGGCTGGTTTAATTTACCTTTGTCGTCGTTTATAACTCATTCATTTTACACATAGCTTATATATAAGAAAATAAAAGAACTAAAAAAATAATATGATTCAATACAAGATTCACAAATTATTCTTGCAAGAAAGACATTTATACATGGTATACAGGGTGCTTCCTCTCCTAAGAGTCGTCAGGTGCATTTTATCTGGTTTTCTTCAGATATTTTCAGTTTCTTCCTGGAGTCAGCCCAAAGAAATCTTGCTCAACACGTCTTTCATACGACGCCCAGCGTCAATGGAAAGCATTAGTTTGCTTCCCTTTTTTTTAGTTGATCTTCAAAATGGAATTTTAGGTGCTTATTCGACAGAGCGTGTCCAAACTTAGTCTAGTGCGACATTCCTTTTATCAGTATCCAGTACCAGGGACAGTAAAACACGAAGACAAGCAGTAGTCCAGCCGCGACGGTACCGCCCTGGCTTGCATTGACAGCTACCACCATGCAGAAGCGCTGCTCGGTCACTGCTGGAGTTCTGAATATTCTTCGTGTTTTTCTGTTCTCGTTAATACCCATCGATGAAACGAATAACGCGCTAAACTAATCTGGGAGCGCTCTATCGAATGGGCACATAAACTTCCACTGTAAAAATCATTTAGTTTGTAATGGAAAACAAACCGACGCATTTCGTCGACACGGAGCGTCGTATGGAAGACGAGATGAGCAGGAATTCTCTGGGCTGACTGCAGCTACATGTTGCAAAAAAGAAATCGCAAATATCTATCGAAACCTCACAGAAATTGCACCTACCGACCCATAGGAAGACTCATGGCATATACCTCTTGGAAAAAAAAAGTTGAAGCTCTCAGAAGACACGGTCGGACATCAACGTAACTTTGTACATGTTTATATCATTGATGGCTGTGTAAATGATTTGAGAGCTGCATTTCTCTGTGACAGCTAGAAAGGCCACCTTAGTGCATTAGTGTAGTTATCAGAGGTGTTATAAGCGGCACCAACAGCGTGCGCTGTAGAGTGATCACTGAAGGCCATGGAGATGCCGCATGTTTGTGTGAGACAGCGTTATCAACAACTGACAGAATTTGTGAAGGGCCTTATTATGGGTATTCATTTGGACGACTGATTAAATCATGCAAAATTCAGATCTGTGGAGCACTCGAATGCTATCGTGGGTCGATGTCATTTTGCATGGGAACGTGAGGGCAGGCAAACTCGATGTCAAGGTTGCGGTCTGTCACGTCTGGCCATCACAAGGGAGGATCGCCGTATTGTGCACCGAGCAAATCCTAACCTCTTGACATCTGCGCCACCCGTCGGAGAACAAGTGGCGGACTCCTGCAATATTGTGTGTCACCCCACCCCGTTGGTTCGAGACTAGCAGCAGCCGGGCTGGGAATAACACTCCCACGCCTAGGCTGCCGTTAACACAACAACACAAACAGCTGCGTTTGGAGTGGTTCCGTCACCTGGAAGCATGGGCCGCTGATGCATGGTGTCGCACTGTGTTCTGCGTTGAATCGCTGTTCTGCACTATCTCGGATGGCCATCATCGCCGAGTATGGTGGCGACCTGGGGGGACAGCCCATTGTTCCAATATGTTAAGAGAGGCACATCGTTGTTACTCCTGGCATCACGGTGTGGAGGGCCGTAGGACACGTCTTCAGGTCACGGCTGGTAGTGACTGAGGGAACTCTGATGACAGAACAGTACTTTACAGACATCCTGCGTTCTCTCATGTTACCTCACATGTGACAGTTATGGTGCCATTTTTCAACAGAATGATGTTCGCGCAGTGGCTGATCTGGCCATAGTCTCGTGGCCAGCAAGGTCCCCAACTCTGCCCCCGATAGAACATATGTGGGACAGGCTCGGACGTCAACTCCGTTTGAATACCAGTGTTCAGGGCATCAAGGACGAGGTACAGCATTTGTGGGCCAGCCTAGCTCGTAAGAGAAGACAACGGCTTTGTGACACACTTCGAGTACATCCAGGCCGGAAGGGGTACAACGTAATACTGGTAAGTTAACTTACACTGCTAAGCTCTTTGTAAATTTGACTCGATTTTATAACCACTGAAACATCACGTGGTCAGGTGGTGTGTGTCTGTATTTATACATGTAATTCAGTACTGTAAAAATTTCGTATGTCTGGGAAGAAATTGCGGAGTAGAACTGTATTTAAAATTAGGTTTTCCTGCTGTTCTTACAGAGACTGAAAACGCACAACCGGAAATTTCATTATGCTCCTCTCCACACTAAAATTCTTCGGCAATGTAGGAGATATGTAACGGCGCTCTGTAGATTTGAATGAAATACGGTGGAATCAGTCTGCATAGATAAGGCATATTGTGACGCATGCAGAAGTTCATTTATTTTCTATTGCTAGTAAAGAACTTAATGTCGTCCACTTTTTAATTTATAAATATTTTTTAATACATCTAAAGATTTTTCGGAATAAAGAATTAGCTGATAATGTACTAACTAATGGAGAATGCATAAAGATCGGCAAAGCTTTTCTGGAAGTTCTGTTAAAAAAACCGCATAGCTCCGTTTTAAAAAAATGATACGCATCTCATGTTAATACGGTTTCAATAGCAACAGTTCGACATTTTATGAGGCCATAGTGAATATTTTCAGTGTTTTCAGCCTTTCAAAAAGTATCTAATTTGAAGTAGGTGCCTCACCCTATCTGTGGGATTCGAGGTAGTGTGCCTAACCGTAGGCCAGAGAGGTCGCGGCTGTTTGAAATTATGTATTGCCTGTTCAACCGGAGGCTCCGATTGAAACGGTGCGAAAACTCGAACTCCGGAAAAATCACTCAGTGACCAGCACTGCTATAGACCGAGGTCACAAAAGTCGTGGGATACCTCCTAATATCGTGTCGGACGACCGTTTGTCCGGCGTTGTGCGGCAACTCGACTTGGCATGGTCTCGATAAGCTGTTGGACGTCCCTTGCAGAAATATTGAGCCAAGCTGCCTCTATATCTGTCCGTAATTGCGAAAGTGTTGCCGGTGCAGGTCTTTTCTGCACGAAATGACCTCTCGAATATTTCCCATAAATTTTCGATGGGATTCATGTTGGGCGATCTGGATGGTCAAACCATTCGCTCGAATTGTCCAGAATATTCTAAGATAATTGCAAACAATTGCGGCCCGATGACATGGCGCAAAATCATCCGTAAAAATTTCATCATTGCTCGGGAACATGACGTCCATGAATGGCTGCAGATGGACTCCAAGTAGCCGAACATCCAGAGTACTCAGTCCACTCCATGTAAACACAGCGCTCAACATTATGGAGCCGCCGCCAGCTTGCACAGTTCCTTGTTCACAACTTGGGTCCATGGCTTCGCGGTGTCTACACCACAATCGAATATTGCCATCAGTTATTAACAACTGAAATCGGGAGACATCAGACCATGCCACGGTTTTCTAGTTGTGTGGGACCCAACCGGTGTGGTCACGAGCCCAGGAGAGTCACTACAAGCCATGTTGTGCAGTTAGCAAGGGTACCCGCGTCGGTCTTCTGCTGCCATACCCCATTAACGCCAGATTTCGCCACAGTGTCCTAATGGATACGTTCATTGTGCGTCGCCGATTGATTTTTGCGGTTATTTCACACAGTGTTGCTTGTCTGTTAGCACTGACAACTCTACAAAACGCCCCTGCTCTCGGTCGTTCAACGAAAAAAAAAAAAAATGGCTCTGAGCGCTATGGGACTTAACATCTGAGGTCATCAGTCCCCTAGAACTTAGAACTACTTAAACCTAACCTAACCTAAGGACGACACACACAACCATGCCCGAGGCAGGATTCGAACCTGCGACCGTAGCGGTTGCGCGGTTCCAGACTGAAGCGCTTAGAACCGCTTGGCCACTTCGGCCGGCCGTTCAACGAAGGTCGTCCGCCATTCGTTGTCCATGGTGAGAGGTAATGCCTGAAATTTTGTATTCTCTGCACACACTTCACACTGTGAATCACGGAATATTCAGTGCCCTAACGATTTCCGAAATGCAATGTCCCATGCGTCTAGCTCCAACTAGCATTCCGTGCTCAGAGTCTGTTTATTCTCCTCGTGCTGCCATAATCACATCGGAAACATTTTCACGCGCATCACTTGAATACAAATGACGGCTCCGCCAATGTACTGCCTTTTACACCCTTGTGTACGTGACACTATCAAAAAATGGTTCAAATGGCTCTGAGCACTATGGGACTTAACAGCTATGGTCATCAGTCCCCTAGAACTTAGAACTACTTAAACCTAACTAACCTAAGGATATCACACAACACCCAGTCATCACGAGGCAGAGAAAATCCCTGACCCCGCCGGGAATCGAGCCCGGGAACCCGGGCGCGGGAAGCGAGAACGCCGTGACACTATCGCCATTTGTATATATGAATATCGCTATCTCATGAATTCTGGCACTACAGTGCACATTCATGTTGTACCACCGATTACCAACAGCATGATTACCTGCATTCGGATCGAAACATGAATGACTTTTCCAGAGCCACTATGCAGCGAGTGTACGCTGTTTGGAAACAGCCTCGCTGATTAAGATGGCGTCTAAATCCGGCTAACAGTTTTAATCTGGCAGGAAGTTTTAAAATAGCGCACGCTCCGCTTCAGACTGAAAGATTCATTGTGAAAACTTTCCCTTGGGCTACGACTAAGCCATTTCTGCGCAGTTTCCTGTTTTAGTGGTGCGCTCGTCCAGCAAGGTACTCAGGTGAACTTCTGTGAAGTTAGAGGAGACGAAACGACGGAAGTGCAGGTTTGAGGGCGGGATCTGAATCGTGTCTGGATAGCTCAGTTGGTAAGACTGTTGTCTGCTTCAGAATTGCGTCCCAATCCGGTAGAGAGTTTGAAAGCTTTCCGAACCAGGTAGTTGGTTGGTTATTTTTTTCAGCACATTTAGTGCCACGGGTATCAGTTCAGGTGACATGTACGGTAGTGACTTGTAAATAATAGATTTCAGCTATCAGTCATCCTTTTTAAATTTTATTGGCAGATCTAGATTTCAGCTAGAAACCAGCCATTCTCAATGCACTATCATTTTTGATCAATGCATATAATGCCTGTTGGTCGGGCTTCGTCCACAGTTCGTATTCAACGAACCGGAATAGGAAAGGAAATGACTAATAGTGGTACGTGGTACTCTCCTTCATGCTTCATGCACCGTACGGTGGCTTCCGGAGTATGGAGGTTGATGCAGATGCAGGAGATATTCTCTTTAGGCAAAGGTACCCATTCACAAGTTGATCGTACCTGCTGGCAGCAACAAATCCACCACGGTTCGAGAGCCGACAGGTAGAAATGGCAAACCTCAGGAAGTTGGATATGGCAAGAAAGACTTCCAGTTTTTTTTTTTAAAAAAAAAAAGACAAGAAAAGGTACCTTGCAGACGGAAACGATCGAAAAAAAATCCCAACATTTCAGTTTCGACGGTCACAGAGTCGTATTCTGCAGACTAGTGTTCTTAATCGTAGTGAAAAGTACCGTGCTGTTAATGATGAAGGTACCCTTCCATTTTGTATCACATAAATTATGACATTTTCTAAATTCTGATAGTTTGGCGCGAACATAAATCTTAAAGTAATTGGATTACACATGTCCTTCTCTATTATTCGGAAGAGTACTTTTCAGATGATTTATTGCTGTTAAGTGCAATTGGTTGGTAGTTATGGTATGTGATGTACTAAGCACTGGTGGAAATAAATTATTACTGCTATTATAGTAAAGTATTTTACATACTTTTTGTTTTGTTATTATTAAATAATAGGTATCTGAGCCATGTTAAAACTGAGGATTACGCAAGTTTCATTTGTAGAGGGGAAAATACCAGCTGTGAACAGGGAGAATCTACAATGAAAGTAGCAGACATCCATATCAACAACAAAAACAGATGGTGATGAATGATGAAATACACTGATAAGCCAAAACTTTATGACCACTGGTCACCGCGACGTTGGATGCCGCCTGGTAGCTTTGCGGGCACGTGACGCGGTGACAAAAGCATGTAAGTGGAGCAGACACGGACAGCGGATCACCCTAGCGAAGATATGGTCTGCAAGTGGGGGAATCCATTGAGATAAGCGACTTTGACAAAGGGCAGATTATAACTGCGCGGAGCCGGTTAACGAGTATCTCGAAAACGGCGAAGCTGGTCGAATGTTTACGTGCTACTGTCGTGAGCATCTACGGAAAGAGGTTAGAAGGACCGTGAAACTACCACTAAGCGCTAAATTGTCTGTCGTCCACGAGCACGTGGGGTTCGGAGGCTTGTCTGCTCTGGAAAGTAGGATAGATGGTGAGCTGTGGCATATCTAGCGAAAGAGCACAATGGTGGTGCACACACATATGTTTCGGAGCACATCGTCCATAGTACATTACTGAACATGGAGCTCCGCCGCAGACCATCCCTACGTATTCACATATTGACCCAACGACATCGTCAACTGCGACTGCAGCGGGGGCGGAACCATCGGGTTTAGACAGTCGATCAATGGGAACTTGACGGCTCCTCAGATGAATCACATTTTTGATACACTACCTCGCTGATCGCGTCCACAAACGCCTTTATCGAGGTGAAAGACAGCTCGAAACGTTCAGCGCGCCACGGACACAGGTTGGTGGGTTTAGTATTGTGCTGTGGAAGAAATTTGCCTGCGCTTTCATGGCACCTGTGGTCATAATCGAAGACACGCTGATAGCTGCGAACCACCTGAACCCGTGCATGCTTGATGTTTTCCCCCATGGCGATGTCATCTTTCTGTAGTACAATTTTCTGTGTCTTGGAGGCAGAACCGTGCTACAGTGGTATGAGGAGCATTATAGTCAACTCACGTTGATGTCTCGGCGACCCAGTTCGCCTGATCTAAATGCTATGGAACCCTCCTGCATCGCTATCGGGCTCCATCACCGCTTACGCAAGTCAATGGCCCGTTATTTTCGTGAATTAAATGTCCTGTGCGTAGACATCTAACGCCACATACCTCCACAAACCTGCCAACAAAATTTTTGGCATCTGATCAGCATAATCAATGATGTATTTCGTTCCAATGACGGAAAAACAAGCCATTAAGCAGGTGGTCATAACGTTTTGGCTCATCAGTGTATACTTTCGAAATCACCCTAAATTAACGACAAACTGCCTCGCCTATCCCTGAACGAAAATCGGGATCCGCGCCTATCTGAAAACACAACCATACGAGTCTATAGCTTGAGGTGTCTAGCCGGCCAGTGTGGCCGTGCGGTTCTAAGCGCTTCAGTTTGGAACCGCGTGACCGCTACGGTCGCAGGTTCGAATCCTGCCTCGGGCATGGATGTGTGTGATGTCCTTAGGTTAGTTAGGTTTAAGTAGTTCTAAGTTCTAGGGGACTGATGACCTCAGATGCTCAGAGCCATTTGAACCATTTTTTGAGGTGTCTGTTTGTCACCATTCGCCTCATATACATTAATCCAGTGCAGAATGTTTGTTTCACGGCTGGTCCCGGTGGAGGTTCGAGCCCTCCCTAGGGCATGGGTGTGTGTGCGTGTGTGTGTGTTTGTCCTTAGGATAATTTAAATTAAGTAGTGTGTAAGCTTAGGGATTGATGACCTTAACCGTTAAGTCCCATAACATTTCACACACATTTTTTTTTGTTTCATCTCTGATGTTAAGAGTTTAGTGAAAACTGCTGCGTCTGTGTTCAAGGAAACTTGATATTTCACATATCAAATTCCATTGTTTACAACATCAGATTGAATACCAGACTCACTCAGAAAACTACACAGGTCACATTTCTGAACTACTTCTGGGAAAGTGTGGGTGCGGTTCATATCTGTCCAGGCCAATAAAGTGCAGCGCTGTAATAACATACCTCTGAGGTAAGACCTACAGTAGATTGCTTTGTGATTGCGACTCACTAACTTCGAGATACAGCGGGTCCTTCTATATGCTTGATTATATCGAAAGAATCCAGCCAGCCGCTGGAGATGCCAACCAAAGTTCTCTCACTGAACCGTCTCATACCAAGGCGTATAAACGTTGGCGAAATATTTCTTTTATTAGGGGATATATTTTACAGATATATTTGTTGTTGGAATGTCACTCGTTATAGAGCTACTAAGTTGGTCTGTACCACTAACCATCAGTTCTGATTATCGGTTTCGGTTTTTTCATCTTGATAAAAATACCTTCATTACTCTTATTTATTTATTTATTTATTCATTTATTTTACCTGGCAAGATAAGGGCCTTCAGGCCCTCTCTTACACCTAACCAGGCATACTCAAATTGAACAAATTTCAGTTTGTACAGAACATTAAGGACATACAACGTGTTATACATTATTAATGTTAAAGAAGAAAAAATAGAGATTATAACAGTAGTACAACGATAATTTTAACAATGAAAAAAATAATTATAATGATCAAGAATAATAATAATAATAACAGTAATGACTAGGTATATGAAAGTAGACATATTTTTCTTTTATGAATGTCAGTCCTATTGCTAGTTGGGAATTTTCTCGTTATGTTCTTGCAGCTTGTGAGTTATTCTCATCGAGCAGAGACATAAGACGATAGAATGGGGTGAAAGAGAGATAGAAGAGGTAGCTAGGTTAGAGGAAGAGAAATTGAATGGTAAAATTCGAATCTATGATGGAGAGGAGAAAAAAAGAGATGAGAGGGGCACAACAATGGTGGCTATACCGTTCCTAATATGTAAGTTTTGAGTTCCCTCTTGAATGTTGAGTGGTTCTGGATAAGTCGCAGATCACAGGGGAGCGCGTTCCATAGTCGTATGGCTGAGATGGAGAATGACACGGAGAAAGATTTTGTATTATGTAAAGGTACAGCCAAGATGCTAGACGTATCCGATCTGGTATTGCGGTTGTTGAATGATGATAGGTGTTTAATGTAAACACATCCGTATCTATGGTTAGTTCCATCAGAAAATATTGTTGTTATTTAAAGAATTTTCCCTGGAGTTAACGTATACCTAAATAGTGTTTCGCTTTTCACTACTCGGTTTCACTTCTCAAAATGAAATGTTGAGTTTAGAAATTGAAAGAATTTCAGAACGGTATCGGATTTAAGTTATTTCTTCCAAATTGCAGCTTTCAGCAAGTTGGAGTCTCAGTCCGGCACAAAGTTTTAAACTGCCAGTAAGTTTTAGATACGTGAATTTTCAAAATTTTGGATTTGGAAACTAAGATTATTTACTTGTTGATGTTGTGGTCTTCAGTCCGAAGATTGGTGGGATGCAACTCTCAGCGCTAGCCTATCCTGTAAATATCTCTTCAAGTCTGCATAACTACCGCGACGTATCAAGTGGATACACTTGAGCCTTCTCACTGCAGTCTGGCTTTTTTCAATTTATTAACTTTCGGCCGTGCCCGTTTAGCCATCTCAAAGTGTAGTGTCAATTACGACGATACGAATGTAAAGGACAACACAACACCTAGTGTCTGAGTCGAGAAAAATCTCCGACACTGCCGGGAATTGAATCCGGGCTCATTCGTGTAGCACACCGCTACGTTGACCGCGCAGCTACCGAGGCAAACTCATCACGCCTTGGTCTCCCACAATTTTTAGCCCCCCCCCATGCCTCTTACACTTCTCGCATTACTAAGTTCTTTATTGGTTGTTGCACTGGAATCCGCCCCATCAACTGAGCCCTTTGTTAGTGAGGTTGCTCCATAAATTACTTTTATACCAATTATAGTCATTAGTTTTTCATTAGTTATCCAGTTAACCTATCTCATCTTCATCACTCTTCCGTGGCATCTCACTGCAAAAGCTCCTCTTCTATTCTGATCTATACTGATTATCGCCCATGTTTCACGTACTTAAAAAGCTACGTTCCAGATAAATACTTCCAGAAAGTATTTTCTAACACTTAAATTTATATTAGATGTTAAAACAACTTTTGTATGTGGCTGCGACAGACGAGAAACAATTTAAAAATGTCAGCAATCACTGATGACTCTACAATGACCAATTCACCTATCGTCGTTTATTTAGCTACTCCGATAACGGAACTCATTTAACAGTTTCGATTTCTCATTCCTAAAGAAATTCCATCAGCAATGCATGATTTACTTCGAGTACACTGCATTATCACTGATTTGCAGATGCTCACCAAATAACCTCCTCTGAAGACACTATCCATTCCGTTCAACTGAACTGATCTTCCATGACCTTTATAGCCTCTGACAGAATAACAAGGTCACACCTAAGTCTTGAAGTTTCTTCTGTGCTCCCTGTAATTTAACTCCCTTTCCAAATTTGTTCTTGATTTTCATTTTTGCTTGCTAATTGTATAGACTGAGGGGGTGAGTTAAAACCATTGGATCTATGTCACCTGGTAAGATGAGGCTCTTCAGGAGCTCTCTTAAATCTAACCAGGCATCATTAGTGCGTTGACATTAACATGTACATAGTATATCAGCCCTATGTACAATAACGACATTAATATTAATTTTAAGATAATTATAATAAATATACAGTTTTACTGTAACACCAGTCACATTAACAAATGTTACGTAATTTTCTTGTTACTTTTCTAATGATTGCGGGTAGTGATACAGTAATAGAAATACATTTCTGACCAAAGAAGTGAAGCACGAAGAACGAAATTAAGCTTAACAGGTTGAGAGGGTATGCGACTATTTCAGTGATTACAAAATCGAATCGAATTGACAAACAATTTGGCAGTATGATCCCACTGATCAGTATGACGTTGCACCCCTTCTTGCCTAGATGCACCACTCGGTTGGGAAGCCGCTGCATCCACTCCTGAGACAAGCTGGCTGACACCTGTTGTAACTCGTCATTGATATCCTGAATACTGCCACTGGAACGGAACTGACGTCCAAGCTGATCCCACACATGTTCAATCGAGGACAGATCTGGGGATTTTGCTGGCCACGGGGGTAATACTACTTCACGCAGACTGTTCATGGAGACATGTGTCATGGGTGGACAGCACTGCCCTTTTGAAAAATGATACCACGTACTGTCGCGTGAGAGATTACAAGTGCCAGTGGCGTACCATTGTTATGTCAAGAAGTTTTCTTGATCACTGCCCGTTCACCTGAAGTCATACCCCGTGGGTCCCCACAAAATGAGTCCGGTAGTAACACCGCTAGGCTTCTCCAAAACATTGGAAGAACGGGACTTATGCCGAGGTCTCCACCGTACTCGCTGGGGTGGTGTAGAATGCGATGCATTGCTGAACACAATGCGACTACATTCATAAGCAGTCCATGCTTCCCGGTCGCAGCACCACTCCAAACGCAGCCGCTTGTGTTATGGTGTTAACTGAAGCCTACGAAAGGGGCCGTCATCTTCTAGTGCAGCTTCTGCTAGTCTCTGACTAATGGTGTTACTTTTTCTCGGATAAATGACTATGCATTTGGTGGTAAATACGGAGATCCTCCTTTGTGATTGTCTGACTTGGTTGACCGGAATCTTGTCGACGAGCATACCTGCCCTCGGCTTCCCCTGCAATCCAACATCAGGTCACTGTCACCTTCAGATGCCCCACCAACCTGGATACTACACGATTCGACCAGCCGGCCAAATGGAGTCCCACAATGAGGCCCCATTCAAGCTGTTTCAATTGCTGATAACGCTGTCTCACACAAGTGCGCATTATCTCCGTGTCCTTCATAGTGATCACACTACATCTGATGTTGTTCTCGCGCCTTATTACCTTACCAGGCCTGGTAGCAAAACTAAACACGAACGACACTAATTTGTCCTGGTAGGCATTCGACCTGTTAAAGATAATTGCAACTCTAATAATTTACATATCTACCGATTGTGTATACGTGTACGAAGTTACATTGACATCCAGTCATGTTTCCTGAATGTTTCAATTTTTTTTATTCAAAAATGGTTCAAATGACTCTAAGTACTATGGGACTTAACATCCGAGGTCATCAGTCCCCTAGACTTAGAACTACTTAAACCTAACCAACCTAAGGACATCACACACATCCATGCCCGAAGCAGGATTCGAACATGCGACCGTAGCAGCTGCGTGGTCCCGGACTAAAGCGCGTAGAACCGCTCGACCACAGCGGACGGCATTTTTTTTGTCAGGCAGTGTACATGGAAGCAGTAAAAAAGAAATCAAATTTGCAGAATAATATGACTGGTAGGGGGAGGAGCGAGAAATAATTGGCTAAAATTAGATGATGTGATGGCACGAAAAAGTAACAGAAATGACTCTCTGTCATTCGCGGGTCACTGGTTACATTTTCGTTCAGGGTTCACTGGGTAGCTTTTTCCAGGGGCGCTTGGTTTAAATGAAAAAAGAGATGGAGAAAGATTTACTTTTTATGCATAGTTCCTGAAATGATGCTGGACGTATCAGATTTTGGAGTACAGTTATGAAATGATGATAGGTACTTGATATGTGAGGGAAGGCATTGAGGCACATCAGAGATTAAGAAAATGGTAAGAAACGGTATGTGAATCTCTTGTCGCCTAACGAGTTGCATCCCTCCGCCACACACCGTTGGGTGGCTTGCGGAGTATAAATGTAGATGTAGATGAAGTGAGTGTGGGAAGGGCTAACGTGCCGAAACGACCGAATGTTATACACATATCTCAGGCAAGCCACTAGCGCGGTTATGGAGTTCTAAGACACTGAAGGACACTAGACTCGTATTCGGAAGGGCGGCCGTTCAGATGTCCACACAGCCATGTACACTCCTGGAAATTGAAATAAGAACACCGTGAATTCGTTGTCCCAGGAAGGGGAAACCTTATTGACTCATTCCTGGGGTCAGATACATCACATGATCACACTGACAGAACCACAGGCACATAGACACAGGCAACAGAGCATGCACAATGTCGGCACTAGTACAGTGTATATCCACCTTTCGCAGCAATGCAGGCTGCTATTCTCCCATGGAGACGATCGTAGAGATGCTGGATGTAGTCCTGTGGAACGGCTTGCCATGCCATTTCCACCTGGCGCCTCAGTTGGAACAGCGTTCGTGCTGGACGTGCAGACCGCGTGAGACGACGCTTCATCCAGTCCCAAACATGCTCAATGGGGGACAGATCCGGAGATCTTGCTGGCCAGGGTAGTTGACTTACACCTTCTAGAGCACGTTGGGTGGCACGGGATACATGCGGACGTGCATTGTCCTGTTGGAACAGCAAGTTCCCTTGCCGGTCTAGGAATGGTAGAACGATGGGTTCGATGACGGTTTGGATGTACCGTGCACTATTCAGTGTCCCCTCGACGATCACCAGTGGTGTACGGCCAGTGTAGGAGATCGCTCCCCACACCATGATGCCGGGTGTTGGCCCTGTGTGCCTCGGTCGTGTGCAGTCCTGATTGTGGCGCTCACCTGCACGGCGCCAAACACGCGTACGACCATCATTGGCACCAAGGCAGAAGCGACTCTCATCGCTGAAGACGACACGTCTCCATTCGTCCCTCCATTCACGCCTGTCGCGACACCACTGGAGGCGGGCTGCACGATGTTGGGGCGTGAGCGGAAGACGGCCTAACGGTGTGCGGGACCGTAGCCCAGCTTCATGGAGACGGTTGCGAATGGTCCTCGCCGATACCCCAGGAGCAACAGTGTCCCTAATTTGCTGGGAAGTGGCGGTGCGGTCCCCTACGGCACTGCGTAGGATCCTACGGTCTTGGCGTGCATCCGTGCGTCGCTGCGGTCCGGTCCCAGGTCGACGGGCACGTGCACCTTCCGCCGACCACTGGCGACAACATCGATGTACTGTGGAGACCTCACGCCCCACGTGTTGAGCAATTCGGCGGTACGTCCACCCGGCCTCCCGCATGCCCACTATACGCCCTCGCTCAAAGTCCGTCAGCTGCACATACGGTTCACGTCCACGCTGTCGCGGCATGCTACCAGTGTTAAAGACTGCGATGGAGCTCCGTATGCCACGGCAAACTGGCTGACACTGACGGCGGCGGTGCACAAATGCTGCGCAGCTAGCGCTATTCGACGGCCAACACCGCGGTTCCTGGTGTGTCCGCTATGCCGTGCGTGTGATCATTGCTTGTACAGCCCTCTCGCAGTGTCCGGAGCAAGTATGGTGGGTCTGACACACCGGTGTCAATGTGTTCTTTTTTCCATTTCCTGGAGTGTAGATTTAGATTTCCCTAAATTGCTTAAGGCGTATGGCCTTGTGAATTCTTTGCAAGGGCACGGCCGATTTCTCTTCTCATCTATCCCCAATCCGAGCTTGAGCTCCGTATGTAAAACCCTGTCGTCAACGGCAGGCGTTCGTGGCTAGCCAAAGTCGTCGAGAGCTTTCGCAATTAGAGGCGTCCGCCTGCTTAGCTGGGTGATAACGTACTTGCCTCCCATGCACTGGCCCCGGGTTCGATTCCCGGACGTGTTGGAGATTTTCTCTTCTCGGGGACTGGGTGTTGTGTTGTCCTCATCATTTCAGCCTTATCATCGGCCGCAAGTCGTCCAATGTGGCGCCGACTCCGAACTTCCGGTCAACAATGCCATACGATCATTTCATACTATCGGAGGCGTGTTAAGCTGCTTCACAGTAATAACGATTTGGGAGGACTAAAGACTCGACTAGTTTTGGTTTTATTTTATGTGTAATATGCCGCATAATCCGAACTGCTTCCGTGCTAATACTGACACGAGTGGAACCTCAACGTGTTAGAGGTCGTCCAACCCCATCAAATATCACCATCCATTATCTGAAGCTATAGTCTTGTGCCTGTGAAAAATATTCGTACGACCTCTGGTGTAGGTGGCGTTTCTACAGCTGCATTATTCTTCTCAGATTTCGTCAGCACACATTTAGCCATGCAGCGTATATTCTATGTACCATATCGAATTTCGTGTGGTTACCCATGTGTGGTTATAACTAAACGCTCCTTGACGACTTGAATATCTACCACAGTTTAAATAACATCAGTAGGAGGAAGTTAGCTTCAAGTTTGACATTGTAGTCACTAGTGCTGTATGTCGATTGACATCTAAAGAAATTGGCCCTTTGTATTGTTGAAGGGACCACAGTGTTTTCGTGTGAAAGCAATTTAGTAAAATCTTGAGAAACCTAGTAACAGGTGCCCTGTCGTAAATTTTAACACTGCTGCTCTCGGAAATGGTTCCAGTGTCTTCAGTGAGGGAGAAAATTATCACCATTGTAGTTGTCCTTATTATGATACTTAATTTCTGGGATCTATTTGAGCATTCGACCTGCAACAATGGACGTTTTAACCTTTTATTGCAACCGCTCTTTGTACTTACGAGGCTTATTTGGAAAGTAAGGAACGATCGGTCGCGAAATGGAAACCACAGTGAAAAAAGTCCGATGAAGTTTTGCAAGGGTGTGTTGGGCAGTGTCTCTAGTACGCCCGTCGATCGCGTTACGTCGTTCTTTTTAGTTCTGAGCACACAGGGAGCACATAAAGATACCTAGAAGCATAGTGTCTCCCGCCAAGTACGAGGGCCTGGTGAAAAATTTCGCTTGAAGCTATGCAGCCAACATTACATAACTGTCGTGCGTTTTCTTCTCCATTCTTCTGCAAGGCAATTCTCAGCCGCATTCTACAGGGGCAGTGAAGATGCTACTGCATCTTTTTCAATTGGAAATGTTTGATTACCCACAATACAGCCCGTAATTGTTTCCCTCTGAGTTTCATGTCTTCTCACATGAACCGCCGGCTACGAATACAATATTTTGGCACAGACAACGAGCTGTAGGCCAGCGTAGAGAACTGGCGGAAAGCACTGGCGGCTGCCTTCTATAACGAGGGTATTGGAAAGTTGGTACAACGCTACGACAAACGTTTAAGTCGGATGGGCGACTATGGAGATAAGTAGCTGGAAGTTGTAGGTAGCTAACTGTTGCAAATAAAACAGTTTTGATTTTCACTGTGGTTTCCATTTCGCGACCTATCGTTCCTTGCTTTCCGAATAGCCCTCGTATTTTCATCCTCTCAGAAATGGCATTCTTCTTATATTATGATCACCTGGTTCCGACCTTCTTGGATAATTTTGTCTGTTAAACTGCCTAGTTAATAATATTCTGCTTCAAATGTTTCAATCTTGTATTTCCTGTCATATTATCTCTGCTTCTTTCAGCTCTCCTTTCACTGCTATGATCTGCTTTGCTGTCTGTCTTAGCTTGACTGCTAGTTTAGTTGAACACCGCAACGTTTCCTTTAATACGCCCAGAGAGTTATATACCAGAATAAATGTCGGTATGCTATCAAATTTCCTTAATTTCTCTTAGACTGTGTCTCACTGAAACGGTTTTCCGAAATTCGTACTCCTAAGAAGACAAGGTAAATTTCCAGAATTCGAATCAAGAACTGTTGCCAGCATGAGTAAATTATAAGTAGAAATCCTCGGTATAACAAAGCAGCTTAAATCACTTAAAAGCTACTACTCCCGCTCGACGGAAGATACATACCTTAACACGGTTAAGTTACACAAGTCACACCAATACTCAATAAAGGAAGTAAAAGTAATCGGAGAATTAACACTCACATCGCAGATGTCAATTTTTAGTAGGATTTTGGAACATAGACTGTGTTCTAACATTATGAATTACCTCGAGGCTGTTACACAGAGTCAGCAAGGATTTAGAAAATATCTTTCTTGTGAAACACGATTAGCTCTTTATTCTCACGAAATAACGAGTGCTATCAACAGAGGAACGTAGATTGATTCCATATTTGTAGATTTCCAAAAGGCTTTTTGTGCCGATCCTCAAGAGCGGCTTCTAATCAAATTGCGTGCCTACGGAGCATCGTCGCAGTTGTGTGACGAATTCGTGATACCGTCTCAGAACGTTCACAGTTCGTAGTAACTGACGGAAAGTCATCGAGTAAAACAAAAGTGGTATCTGGCATTCCCCAAGGAAGTGTTATAGGCCCTCTGTTGTTCCTAATCTATATAAACGATCTGAGGAGCCCTGTTAAATTGTTTGCAGATGATGCCATTTACCGTCTAGTAAAGCCATAAGAAGATGAAACCAAAAAGTTCAATGATTTAAACAACATACTCTCTGGTGCGAAAAACTGCCCCTAAATAGTGAACAATGTGAGGTCATCCATATGAGTAACTAAAGAAACCCGTTAAATTTCGGTTACGCGATAAACTACATAATTCTAAAGGCTATTAATTCAACTTAATACCTAGCAATTACAATTACGACCAACTTAAATTGGAACGGTCACATAGATAATGTTGTGGGGAAGGTAAACCAAAGACTTTATTGGTCAAACACGCAAAAGATGCAACAGGTCTACTAAAGAGACTGCCTACACTACGCTTGTCCGTTCTGTGCTAGAGTACTGCTGTGCGGTATCGAACCCTTACCAACTAGGACTGACGGGCAACATCATAAAAGTTCAGAGACCGCAGATAGTTTTGTATTATACTGAAATGGAGGGGAGTGTGTCACGTATATGACACGCGATTTGTGGCAATCATTGAAGCAAAGGCGTTTGCCGTTGTAGCGATATATTTTCACTTAATTTCAATCTCCAACGTTGTCTTCCGAATACGAAAATATTTTGTTGACACCCACCTGCACAGGGAGAAATGATGATTGTAATAAAATAAGAGAAATAAGGGCTTGCACGGAGAGATTTAGGTATTCAGTTTTGCCGCTCCCTATTAGAGAGTAAAACGTCAGAGAAATGGTGTGAAAGTGATTTAATGAACCCTCTGCCAGACATTTAAGTGTAAATCGCGGAGTAATCATGCAGATGTAAAATTATCTTCCCTCCTCACAGAATTTTGGAGGAAATTTTTCCTGATCACTTTTCATTCTCTCTTGAATTTCTTCAGCGTCTCTCTCTGACAGTTACCACGTGTAAATGGTCGACAAGCACTCAAACGAGTGCTCATAAACGTAAAACCACTTGAAGTAATCCCAAGCGCGAGATGGTTAGGTCTATTTTCTCTCTTTGTTTGAAATGACTGTTTCAGCACAATAAAGACCTAATTTGATGACCGCGTTTTAACGCCTCAGTTTTGTGGATTTCGAGCTACATTTTTATTTGTAAATGTCTTTGGTAAGCATGAAAGCTGTTTTCATTTTGTTATTATAGTTGTAAATAGCGGCGTTGTACTTGAGAAAATTCGTGGCCGTAACTAAATGGAGAGCTGTGACCCAAAACACAGGTTCGGCGAGTTTTGGCGCGTGGAACGCCGAGCAGGAGTACGCTGTGGTTGGACGAGCACTTTGCTGGGAGCGGAGGTGAAGCGTGTCGGTCACGGGGCGTCTGCTCCCTGCCAGCGCCTGATAGCTGCCTCCCCCTTCCCAACGCCTCGCACCACGCTGCTTCTACTACACTCACCAGCTCAATATACTCTACGAGTCAGTCTTACAAAAAGCAGGCCTTTAGCATTTAACTCTATACTACAGGTAGTCAAAGTTTTAATTATCATCTCGAAAAATTAAAGATACGTAACTGTATTTTTTAATCGTCTTAAGGTTGGAGCTCTTCTGTTCATGTTTGCTTACAAATAGATTTGTTTTTGGAGAGGATCCGCCTTGAGCAAAGCACAATTCTATCTTTTCTTCTATGTTTTGCTGATGTTTCAGCATCATGACTGGACTTTTATTTTCTTTCTATTAAACAGTAAAAATGCATTTTACTACTTGTATACAGTGTGTCAACTGTAAAAAGAGAGTGTCCGGTACCGTGACCTACTGGGGGGCCAGGTTTTGAAATTTAGACCTCTTAAAACGTTATTTTAACCTTTTTATGCGCATTTTAACAGTTTGAATACAACAATTTTACTGGTAAAAAATAAAGTTCTACCTTAGTACATCTCAGAATCTGCGATTCTGATTCTTTTCGTCAGCGGTACCGGCAAAATCAAACACTGCTTGTATACATAAAAATTTGAGATTTTAACACAATATTTACAAATTTGAAGGACAGACAAGTTTTTGTACATATATCTTGCTGCCCCATGCTGCGGGTTTCCTGCTTTTTTATGTTTTTTATTGCACTTGTGTTCTTTTACATTTTGTCATCTGCTGTTATATACAAATTAATGTAGAAAAGTTATTTACATATAAATGTTACGACTGGGAATGTTATAGTTGGCCCAACATTAACTAATTCTATGTGGAAGATTATTTCTTTGTATGTGTGTGTGTATTTACTTTTTCTCGTTTCCTCATTATTTTCACTATGAAAAACTGCAGTGACACTGAAAATTACATAGTTCAATTTTTCACAGTGAAGATATTGGGGAAACCAGAAAAAGTAAGTGAAACATATTGCAAATACAAACACACACACACACACACACACACACACACACACAAAATCTTCCACGTATAATTAGTTAATTTAGCCCTAACCATAATATTCCCAGTAGAAAATTTCGACGTGGATAACTTTTCTACATTAAGTTCTATTTGTTTGCAATGACAAATTTTGAAAGGAAACGAGTGCAATAAAAAATAAAAAAGACAAGCCGCAGCATGTGGTAACGATATATATATATATATATATATATATATATATATATATATATATATATATAACTTCGTACTTCAAATTTGGAAATACTCGCTCAGAAGCTCAAATTTATGTGTGTTCAAGTACGTAAGAGCATTTTTCCAGTTTAACACAAAGAAAATAAAAGCGCATTAATGATGCTGAAACTTGAGCGAAACATGTCTGGGAAATAGAAGAAAAAATAAAACAGTGTTTTGCTCAAGGCGGAACCCCCTAACAAATAAAATGAAATGTCGTGTAGCTAGGGCCTCCCGTCGTTTAGACCGGTCGCCTGGTGCAAGTCTTTTGAGGTGACGCCACTTCGGCGACTTGCGCGTCGATGGGGATGAGATGATGATGATGATGATCAAGACAACACAACAACCTGTCCCTGAGCGGAGAAAACACTCCTACCCAGCCGGCAATCGAACCCGGGCCCCTTGGCATAGCATTCCGTTGCGCTGACCACTTAATTTTTTCATTTAGTTCGTTACTGTTCGTTGTATTTGGTCGTGTTGGACGTCACATGACATCCATTGAAGTTTGTTGTTGATCCTTTCACTCAGTTTTTTATTGTAGATACCAACCAGCTCTCTGACCGAATTCGCTGAGCTACCGTGCCGGGACCACTCAGCTATCGAGGCGGACTCATACAGAAATTTTTGTTTTTGTTTTTTAGTTACATGTCTTCACTCTCCCCATGCCAAACCAGTACGTTGTAGCACACTGATGAAGGGGAGAATCGTGCGGTTTCAGTTTTCAACATTTGACGGGCAACAACGCTTGCTGACGTAACGTTTCCTCCCCTCCCCACTAAATGAACGAAAATAAATGATCCTGCCATTACGCGTTACTATGTCGGACACAACAATCCAAGTTAGACATGGTGGTTACGATTGAGGGATTGCCGGCAAAAACTCCACTAGTCAGAAAATCACAATGACAAGAAAACGAAACAGAACACATATCTTAGTCCCATAAGCAGATAATTTGTTTTTGTTTCGTCTAAATGCTCTGTAGGCATTATGAATGGTATCAGAACTATTTGAGTGATACCAAATTATATTTTCTGTATGTGGAGAAGGAAATGGATTGTACTTGTTGGAATTTTAAGCAATTCAATAGAAACGCCACTTACCTGGTGCATAGAAATAAAATAGTTATATGCCATGTAAATGTTATTGTCAGGATGAATTAATATCTTATGACTTATTTATTAAAAAAGTAGAATGAAAAATGTCATATACAGCATACAATGACACCTCAAAACATTAATCTTCACGTCCATCATTACTGTCATCATTGTCTGTTTCATAATCGCAACTGATTGCAGGTGAATCCGCTGATGCAGCAATGCCAAGCAGTCTTGAGTTGTACTCTTTGCTTGAAGGATATTAGAAGTATTCGGCAAGTTTTAATACGTTCCTAGCCTTCGCAGGTTTCACTCCAGCACGGGATGTGAAAGCTCCTGGTAAGTTGATTGTTTCGGAAGTTTTGAACTTCGGAGCTGTGATGATGCGACGATTCTATGTACTATGGTATGTGTGTTGCAAATATACAGCTTTACTTTGAAGCCAAACTGCATAGATTGCACACTGAAGCCTGGCTTTGTAGATGAATGTCGTCGCCCAAAGTTTCATATGATCATCATCCGTTCGTAATCGAAAGCTGATGGTTCCATATATTCCTATCAAACCACTGAGATAACTATCTTGGGCGTCTTGCGACATTATTTTCTTAAAGTCTTCGATTATGTTACGCCGGGCTTCTCTCCCCATTTTCTCAAACCACCACAACCTCCAACACGTAGCCAGAAACTGACAGAAAGATAAAAAGATTAGGGACTGTATTTTCCTTAGATGTGACAGGCATACCACAATCAAAGAAATAACATGAAGTAACAATAACAATGTTTAAGTTTACTAAAAGATCATTAGAAGGAGAAGCCGTGTCATGGTTTTACCAGTACTGTAAAGGTTCCTTGGTTGTTGTTGTGGCGTAGCAAGACAGCCACGCCACGGAAGTAGCCGAAAGGCACGCGTTTAGTTCACGCAGGCAAGAGATAGGTCTGTAACAGGATACGTAATGAATGCTATAAAGAAAAGTACGTAGCTTCTGGAATACTTAACTTTAATCCATCCTTGGTACATCGCTATTGACGATATAAATGAGACTCCATAGATACATGCAATGTTACTAATGGCGCCTTGCTAGGTCGTAGCCATTGACTTAGCGGAAGGCTATTCTAACTATCTGCTCTGCAAATGAGCGAGGCTTCGTCAGTGTCGTCGCTAGCAAAGTCGTCCGTACAACTGGGGCGAGTGCTAGTCCGTATCTCGAGACCTGCCTTGTGGTGGCGCTCGGTCTGCGATCCCTGACAGTGGCGACACGCGGGTCCGACATGTACTAATGGACCGCGGCCGATTTAAAGCTACCACCTAGCAAGTGTGGTGTCTGGCGGTGACACCACATTCCTCCCCCGCAAATCGGCGAACGGTCGTGTTATAAGGCTTCCGCCCGCCGTGGGGAGGACTCCATGTGGACGTATGCGATGAGGTGGGGAGCCTAACAACAGGCGAGGCTGTGCCACCCGCACCCGGCCATTCGGTCCGAGGGGATCTAGGAAACGCCTGAAAACCTAGTCCAGGGTGCACGTCAACATGCAGTGTATGCGCCCGTAAAGAGACAGGAGGGGCCGAAGGGTCGACCTCCATTGCGTCTGGGTATCCGACGCGCGATGACGTCATGTGGTCCGGAGCGGGCAAGGGTTCCATGGCGGAGGACAGCTGGTCACGGGAAGCGATCGGCGGCGCGTGACCCAGGGAGGCGCTTGGCGGCTGCAGCGAAGCGTCCACTGCGGGCGGCGCCGGCTGGAGGACAGGCGGCGGCGGCGGAGGCGGCAGCGGCGCGTCGCCATGGGGCAAAATGGAAGGCATCGTCGGTAACACCTGGGGATGAGGCGAGCCAGTAGATGGGTCCCCAGGGCGCTGACCGGACGGCACCGTCGCTGAAAGCAGACGGGGAGCGGCAGAACCCGTGCGGCGACAGAGGCGCAGCTGATTGAGATGCCGACGCACCTCACCAGAGGCCCCCAAAACCAAATACATCGCGCGGCCGAGGCAGCGAAGAATGCGCCCTGCGAGCCAACGCCGTGAACCTCGATAGTTGCGATAGAATACAACGTCGCCTGGAGCAAAAGCAGAAGTCTGCCGCTGCACAAGAACCTGATGCGGCGGGTGCAGCAAAGACATCAAGGTTCGATGAGGACGACCGTGGAGCAACTCAGCCGGCGAGCGACCACCTCGGGGCTGAGAGTGATACGGTGACAAAAAGAGCAACAACGCGTCCTCCCGAGAATGCGACTCTTTCAACTTCAACATCTGTGACTTGAAAGTCCGGACCAATCGTTCAGCGGCACCGTTTGACTGAGGCGAAAACGGCGCGCATGTCAGATGTTGAATACCATTGGCCTGGCAGAATGACTGAAATTCTGCGGACATGAATTGTGGGCCATTGTCGGAAACAATAGTGTGTGGAAGACCTTCAATGCAAAAGAGAGCAGACAACGCTTGGATGGTGGCAGAGGACGTCGTGGAAGACATCCAGACAACAAAAGGAAAATTACTGAAGGCATCTACCAGAACCAACCATCGAGCATTCCAGAATGGACCAGCAAAATCGATGTGCAAGCGTTGCCAAGGGGAAGAGGCTTCCGGCCATGCAAAGACTTTCCGCGGCGGCGCGGATTGTTGTTCGGCACACGCCATGCAAGAAGAACACATATCCGTAATCGCAGCATCGATTCCGAACCAAGTACATTGCTGACGAGCAAGTTGTTTCGTTCGCACTATACCCCAATGTCCTTGGTGAAGAAGCCGTAAAACAGAGGACTGTAACGAACGTGGGACCATGACTCTGGACTGATCATTATCAGAACGCAACAACAAAACACCACGCCGAACAAAAAGTCTCTCCTTGTGAGCAAAAAATCGGCGAACCAACGGATTCTCGATCCGAGACTTTGACAAAGGCCATTGCGTAGCAACAAAACGCAAAACGGTAGCAAGGACCAGGTCAGCAGCTGTGGCTGTAGCTACACGACGAAAATCAATCGGAAACGATTCGACCACTTCATCGGTTTCCGAATCAATGAACATGCAGGCAAGTTCGGAAGAATCGAATGCTTTATCCTCAGCAACAGGCAAACGGGACAACGCATCGGCGTTGCCGTGCTTAGCAGTGGACCGATACAAGATATCGTAGCGGTACTGCGAGAGGAAAAGTGACCAGCGAATGAATTTCTGCGCTGTACGTGGAGGTACAGGCTTTTTCGGATGAAAAAGCGATGTCAAAGGTTTGTGGTCTGTGATGACGGTAAAGTGACGACCATACAAGAAATCATGAAACTTTGTAACACCAAAGACGAGAGCCAAATCTTCTTTCTCTATCTGTGAATAATTTCTTTGCGCAGATCTACATCTACATCTACATCTACATCCATACTCCGCAAGCCACCTGACGGTGTGTGGCGGAGGGTACCTTGAGTACCTCTACCGGTTCTCCCTTCTATTCCAGTCTCGTATTGTTCGTGGAAAGAAGGATTGTCGGTATGCCTCTGTGTGGGCTCTAATCTCTCTGATTTTATCCTCATGGTCTCTTCGCGAGATATACGTAGGAGGGAGCAATATACTGCTTGACTCTTCGGTGAAGGTATGTTCTCGAAACTTTGACAAAAGCCCGTACCGAGCTACTGAGCGTCTCTCCTGCAGAGTCTTTCACTGGAGTTTATCTATCATCTCTGTAACGCTTTCGCGATTACTAAATGATCCTGTAACGAAGCGCGCTGCTCTCCGTTGGATCTTCTCTATATCTTCTATCAACCCTATCTGGTACGGATCCCACACTGCTGAGCAGTATTCAAGCAGTGGGCGAACAAGCGTACTGTAACCTACTCCCTTTGTTTTCGGATTGCATTTCCTTAGGATTCTTCCAATGAATCTCAGTCTGGCATCTGCTTTACCGACGATCAACATTATATGATCATTCCATTTTAAATCACTCCTAATGCGTACTCCCAGATAATTTATGGTATTAACTGCTTCCAGTTGCTGACCTGCTATTTTGTAGCTAAATGATAAAGGATCTATCTTTCTGTGTATTCGCAGCACATTACACTTGTCTACATTGAGATTCAATTGCCATTCCCTGCACCATGCGTCAATTCGCTGCAGATCCTCCTGCATTTCAGTACAATTTTCCATTGTTACAACCTCTCGATACACCACAGCATCATCCGCAAAAAGCCTCAGTGAACTTCCGATGTCATCCACAAGGTCATTTATGTATATTGTGAATAGCAACGGTCCTATGACACTCCCCTGCGGCACACCTGAAATCACTCTTACTTCGGAAGACTTCTCTCCATTGAGAATGACATGCTGCGTCCTGTTATCTAGGAACTCCTCAATCCAATCACACAATTGGTCTGATAGTCCATATGCTCTTACTTTGTTCATTAAACGACTGTGGGGAACTGTATCGAACGCCTTGCGGAAGTCAAGAAACACGGCATCTACCTGTGAAGCCGTGTCTATGGCCCTCTGAGTCTCCTGGACGAATAGCGCGAGCTGGGTTTCACATGACCGTCTTTTTCGAAACCCATGCTGATTAATACAGAGTAGATTTCTTGTCTCCATAAAAGTCATTATACTCGAATACAATACGTGTTCCAAAATTCTACAACTGATCGACGTTAGAGATATAGGTCTATAGTTCTGCACATCTGCTCGACGTCCCTTCTTGAAAACGGGGATGACCTGTGCCCTTTTCCAATCCTTTGGAACGCTACGCTCTTCTAGAGACCTACGGTACACCGCTGCAGGAATGGGGGCAAGTTCCTTCGCGTACTCTGTGTAAAATTGAACTGGTATCCCATCAGGTCCAGAGGCCTTTCCTCTTTTGAGCGATTTTAATTGTTTCTCTATCCCTCTGTCGTCTATTTCGATATCTACCATTTTGTCATCTGTGCGACAATCTAGAGAAGGAACTACAGTGCAATCTTCCTCTGTGAAACAACTTTGGAAAAAGACATTTAGTATTTCGGCCTTTAGTCTGTCATCCTCTGTTTCAGTACCATTTTGGTCACAGAGTGTCTGGACATTTTGTTTTGACCCACCTACCGCTTTGACATAAGACCAAAATTTCTTAGGATTTTCTGCCAAGTCAGTACATAGAACTTTACTTTCGAATTCATTGAACGCCTCTCGCATAGCCCTCATCACACTACATTTCGCTTCGCGTAATTTTTGTTTGTCTGCAAGGCTTTGGCTATGTTTATGTTTGCTGTGAAGTTCCCTTTGCTTCCGCAACAGTTTTCTAACTCGGTTGTTGTACCACAGTGGCTCTTTTCCATCTCTTACGATCTTGCTTGGCACATACTCATCTAACGCATTATGTACGACGGTTTTGAACTTTGTCCACTGATCCTCAACACTATCTGTACTTGAGACAAAACATTTGTGTTGAGCCAACAGGTACTCTGAAATCTGCTTTTTGTCACTTTTTCTAAACAGAAAAATCTTCCTACCCTTTTTAATATTCCTATTTACGGCTGAAATCATCGATGCCGTAACCGCTTTATGATCGCTGATTCCCTGTCCTGCGTTAACTTTTTCAAATAGTTCGGGTCTGTATGTCACCAGGAGGTCTAATATGTTATCGCCACGAGTCGGTTCTTTGTTTAACTGCTCAAGGTAGTTTTCAGATAAAGCATTTAAAAAAATTTCACTGGATTCTTTGTCCCTGTTACCCGTTATGAACGTCTGAGTCTCCCAGTCTATATCCGGCAAATTAAAATCTCCACCGAGAAGTATAACATGGTGGGGAAATCTACTCGAAATATTTTCCAAATTATCCTTCAGGTGCTCAGCCACAACAGCTGCTGAGCCAATTTGGACGCAAAGGCAATAGGGCGATCATGCGATCCATCTTTGTGCGCAAGCACAGCACCGATCCCGAAATCCGATGCATCTACCATCAACAAAAGGTGTTTCTGGGGATCGAATGGCGCAAGGCAAGTATTAGAAAGCAACGCCGATTTCAACTGGCGAAAGGCGCGTTCGCATTCCGTCGTCCAGACGAACGGAACACCTGTACGGCGTAAGCGATGAAGCGGAGCTGAAATGGAAGAGGCATTGCGCGCATTCACTCACACCTTGTGATTCCAAATCGTTTAATGTTCTTGCGACCTCATACCGCAATGCGTGGGGAACATTGCGCGCTCTGAAAAATTTCGGTTGCGCGTTTACTTTCAGTTCCAAATGTGCTTCATAGTTCTTAGCGCAACCAAGGCCCGGTGCAAAAATGTCTGCAAATTCTTCACATAGCCGAGAAACACTGCCGGAAGGCACAGTCTGATTCACTAATAGGACCTGATTTACAATAGACAAGTTAAACAATTGAAATAAATCTAAACCAAACAAGTTCACTGCAGAAGAAGAATGAAGAACGTAAAATGACACATGTTTTGTTTGTCCCTTATATGTTGCAAGAAGGCTGCACTGTCCTAACACAGGGATATTCTGACCTGAATAACTAGTGAGCTGAACATTTGCGGCACGCAACGGAGGTTTGCCCAGTTGTTTGTACGTGTCGTGATTGATCAATGACACAGCAGCTCCGGTATCGAGCTGGAATGCTATCACGTGGCCATGAATGTCCAAATCGACAAAAAGTTTATTGTCCGGTTGACAACAAGAGCGACTGTCGCGTGCAATTTGAACTGACACTGGTACAAAAGCACTTGCGACTTGACGCGATTTCCGGCGACGTCGACGCACAGTATTTGTGGGACGAACACAGTCACTGTTAGAGACAGTGGCACTGGACGAAGTGGAATTAACTACATGAATGTCCATGGGCGAAGGTTCACGAGCCTGAGTATTCTTGGTTCGATTCTGGCGTGAAGCAAAGGGCCTGGAATGGTTGTGATTGTCTGATCTGAGCTTTTTCTGGCAAATACTTTGAACATGTCCTTTCTTATTACAGAAAAAGCAAATAGCTTGGCGTGACGGGAAATTTTCACGCGAATGTCTAGTAGCACACCGCGGGCATGATTTCACTGCATTTGTATGCTGGCGCGGCGCACCTGGTTTAGAGCATGGCGGCAGCTGCGCGGACGTGTGCGAGGGCAGTTTACCCGTCCGTGCAGCGCGCCCGGCGAGCCAGTTAATGTTACACACGGCTGGCAAAATTGCAAATGATTCCTGAGCAAAGTCAAGCGTGTCTTGTCTATCCAATATGTCTATCACTTGTTGAAGGGAGGGATTGACGAGTTTCAAAATCTGTTCCCGTATGCGAACATCAGAAACGTTCTGTGCTATTGCATCACGTACCATAGTATCTGAATAAGGGAGTCCACATTCACACTCAAAAGCACAATCCCTTGTAAGGCCTTGCAATGTTGCAACCCACTCCCTATTAGTCTGACCGGCCGTACGTTTCGTACGAAAGAAAGTATACCTCTTTGCAACTACATTAACTGTTTCCTTGAAATAGGCATCTAAAGCAGACAAAATTTCTTCGCAGGACAGAGTTGCTACGTCGCGTTGGGGAAATAATTTCACTATCACATGGTACGTTTGCACCCCTACACACGCCAATGAATGAGGCTGCCGCCCGTTACCTTGAATTCTGTAGGCGGCGAGATGAAATCCAAACTGGCGTGACCACTCCGTCCATGTTTCCTTAGCTGGGTCAAATTGCCGGAACGTGGGTGCAACAGCATGTTGTGGCTGCGGTAGCGGTGAATCGGCGGCTGCCGCATCGTTTTGCAGTGCACGTTGACCCTGGACGAGCTATCCAAGGGCATCCAATAACGCCTGCGTCTGCTGATTCTGCAAGCGATAAAATTCGGACAGTACATCTGGCGAAGCCATGACACAAGTAAATGTAAGCAATTAGAAAGAACAAGACCCTTTTTGGACTCGTCGCCAACTGTTGTGGCGTAGCAAGACAGCCACGCCACGGAAGTAGCCGAAAGGCACGCGTTCAGTTCACGCAGGCAAGAGATAGGTCTGTAACAGGATACGTAATGAATGCTATAAAGAAAAGTACGTAGCTTCTGGAATACTTAACTTTAATCCATCCTTGGTACATCGCTATTGACGATATAAGTGAGACTCCATAGATACATGTAATGTTACTAATGGCGCCTTGCTAGGTCGTAGCCATTGACTTAGCGGAAGGCTACTCTAACTATCTGCTCTGCAAATGAGCGAGGCTTCGTCAGTGTCGTCGCTAGCAAAGTCGTCCGTACAACTGGGGCGAGTCCTAATCCGTATCTCGAGACCTGCCTTGTGGTGGCGCTCGGTCTGCGATCCCTGACAGTGGCGACACGCGGGTCCGACATGTACTAATGGACCGCGGCCGATTTAAAGCTACCACCTAGCAAGTGTGGTGTCTGGCGGTGACACCACAGTTGTTGTCCTGATTTTGTGAAATAAAACCAATATGGTTGTGAAATAAAAAAAGTAGGAAGCATTTAACATCAAATATACATTTTATTTTGCAGAATTACTATTGCAGCATTGAAGAAGTACATTTGTGGCAATTTATCTCTTAAATCTAAAAGAAAGATAAAGACAGAGATAAGACTGAAGTCTGAGATATTTCAGATGTACTGATTTTGGATTTTTAAGAATTGACGCCTTACAATCATGCATGCGATACCAATGAGTAATGACAATACAATAAATACTTAATACTACGAACTTAGTCATGCGAGCTGGTACCAATTTCCCGACGTGATCAAAACGTTCTCCCCACGCACTTTGGCGTCACTAACATTATACTCCTTTTTCATCTTTCTTGCTCTCTTTCGCCGCCATTCTGTACTGTCTGGATCCATATTGAGGTAAAAACTTGTAGGTTTGGAGTATAACCTCGAAGAACGAGGACGACTGTAAACCAAGTGTAGGTTATGAGTGGTTTATCGGGAGTTGAGCAGGGCGCTTTTGCGGAAGCTGCCTGAGACACCGCTGACTAGTGGGATTGTTGCTAGCTACAGTACAGGCTTGTGGGGTTTTTCGGAATCGTCATATTTTTAGAGGCTTATGCAATACGACTTGATGTGTTTTTGGCAGAAGCGGTTGTGTAATCACATGTGTAATGATGAACACTACATGATGGTGCCTCCAACTCATTTTCCTATTTTTTTGACTAGTGGGGTTTTTTCTAAGGAACCATCAATTAAACTTCCGCTACTTGAGCCCGTGTAGACGGAAAACTACGAGGACGTGCTGAGAAGTATTGCATCCGGATATTTTATGCGAAGACTCTTACAGCTTTGTAAACAAAACAAACGTTATTCATATTCTACATCTTTATTCTTCATGTCTATATATTTATTTCTCAGCACAGTTACCCATGCGACGAACACATTTCTCTCAGCGACAGACCAGTTTGTTGATACCGTCACTGTAGAATGCTTGACTTTGCTGACGGAGCCACAACTTCATCTCTGCTTGCACCGCTTCATCACTATCAAAGTGAAGCCCTTGAAGGTGTTCTATAAATTCTGGAAACTGATGAAAATCCGATGGGGCCAAGTCGGGACTGTGTGGAGGGTGATCGATGAGACTAAACCCAAGGTATTGTATTGTTGTGGATTTCACAGTTTTCGTCGTCTGGCATTACCATGCTGAAAGAGAGGGTGCTCCATGTGTGGAGGAATTTTTAGAATTCTGAACTCGAATACAGCACGCCGTTTCTCAAGCACGGACATAATTACGTTACACACCGCTATGTTACACCCTACAATTCGGAGCCCTCTAGCGACAGAGGGCTGCAAGTATGTAGACATGAAGAACAAAGATGTAGAATGTTAATAACGTTTGTTTTATTTAAAAGCTTTAAGAGATTTCACATAAGAAATTTAGAGGCATTAACTTTCATCAAGCCTCTGTGTTTACCGTATGGGTACCCAAGTTTATTAGGAATAATGTTCAGAGTGTGCGCTGAAGACTTTGCGTTGTTAGTAGCGTGTGCCATGATTGACCGTTAGGCGCCGGTACTGGTACAACGACGTAGCTGTGAAACACAAGCATCAGTGTGCATTACAGTTGCAGACATTCAACATGGGTCTAACAAGGTGAGCAGGGCTATACTCTTAAAGCTATTATATCAAAACAACAGCGGTAATGATGCTGCTCTTCGCGAGCTCCACCTCACATTGCCCGTGAGGTCACTCTGTTACTCCGTACCACAACTGGCACATCGTTTCAAGCTGTCATCGAGATCACATCACCAGATTTGAATCCGAGTGATTTCTGACAATGGAGTTACATGAAGGATAGCGTTTACGAATAGGACACTAACTCACATGGGAGGTAGCCCACATCACACCTGAAATGTTTCTGGCGGCAGCTGAGCAATCTCTGTCGTGGATGTTGATGGTCGTCACGTTAAACAACGTCTGAAACCTGGAACGTAAACATGGTACGCAATTAACAAATGAGACCTCCTCATGTCGAAGTTAAATTTTGCTTCTTTCATTGATTTAACCGTTATTTCTCTTCCGCACGCCCTTACAAATGTTTCCACGTTTCACTGTCTTACCCTCACTCGTTTTACATGGGGGCTCTCTCAAGCAGGGAAAGTTTAAATATATATAACAGACCGATACATTGCGAAAGGATGCATGTAGAGTGCTACGTTGAATGAAGCTCAAATGTAAATTCTATCAAATTTCTCCTGATTCTTATCTGCATCATCAGGAGAAGGCTCGCTTACATCGTCTCTTCTGAAGCCGTCTCGATGTCCCCACCGAATTTCTTGTCTGTAGGCTGCCGCCCCTAAAATACAATCTAAAGAGAGAGAATTTTGGAGTGGCTTTCGGGAGTACTACTACAATTCTACAACAAAGTCTCAGTACATATGGTGCCACCTCATTCGTTAATTCAAACCAAAATGGGGAAAATGGGTTTTCAAAATCATTTGCACCTGAGAGCCAGTCTGAACTCATTAATTAAAGTACCGATCACGGCATCTGATTATAGCCTTTCCAGCACCACAGGACGGACAAAATAATACATGGCATCTGTTTCCTCGTTTCGTCAATTCTAATCGTAATACCGGTTAGCATAAAACTTCAAGCCGGTCGGGGTGGCCGAGCGGTTCTTGGCGCTACAGTCTGGAACCGCGCGACCGCTACGGTCGCAGGTTCGAATCCTGCCTCGGGCACGGATGTGTGTGATGTCCTTAGGTTAGTTAGGTTTAAGTAGTTCTAAGTCCTAGGGGACTAATGACCTCAGCAGTTAAGTCCCATAGTGCTCGGAACCAACCACCATAAAACTTCAAGTTATTTTCTTAAGTGAGAAACAGCACCCAAGAGTTGTGTATGTTCACAATCTTAATGGCAGAACTAGACAGAGTGCAAACGTTTCCCACTGCAAAGGCAAACTTTAAGGCACTTTTAACTGAACGAAATTACCACTCGTAGTGCACACATGCTGCCTGTATGAAGGCTAGTCTTAGACTCCTACTGCGCTATCCTAACTCTCTCACACCTATCTGCTCAGGACGCTTTCGTGATTGGCCGCTCAAGTCCGTCCATCTCTCGTAACATTAATTTGATTTTTAATTAATTTTGGAGACCAGTTATGACTTATTGAAATCGTAGTGATGTAAACATCACTGAGGATAAAACCTCAACATTGTCAGAATAGTTTCTTAATCACTTAGACATTAAATATTAATACTAGAAGTTATTCGTCTTGGCACCAAATCTAACATGGGATAGAGCGCTGTCTGGCGATGATCAAGCACAATTCTGTACATGGGCAGGGAGACGGGGAAGAAAGTTGTTCGATTCTGCGTACGACGACAACGTAATGGAAGTCGAGCGGTCGGGACTTGTGAGGGGGGCATCCAGGGCTGCCATCAAATGACAGAACAGAAAATTTGGTAAAATATAGAGAATATATTTCGATGTACGGTAGCCAAGGGTCGCGCCTAGGGAGGAAGTTACCAGGTTTAGGCCAGTCTAAGAGGTCGAAGAAATAATTACAGTTGGCAACGGAAGGAGAGACGGTTCATGCTAATTGATGTCGGTGACCGGTTGTAAGACGCAGAGCCTCCCTGTTCTGCTCGAGGTCTGGATCACAAGAGACAGAAGCAACTGTATTCTGCACTGTAGAATCCACAGAGTCCACACACGTGACCTGTATCCAACGCATACTAGTGGCTAAAACCGATGGGGTGAATTCGCTAGCAGTTTCAGCAGAGGGCTAAAGGCGTCTCTTGCCAGCAGCTTCAACTGGACAGTACTGCCTCGGTTCTGACAGGCAGGCAACTTGTGTCACGTAGTCACCGTCGAAGTGGCTCTGGGAGAAAACTTGTGAAGATCTGGCTACGGCCCTTGAAATATTTTTTATTTAAATTATTTGCCTAAAATGTTCCTTGACGGGCTGCCACCCTGTACAACGCGGCGTACTCTCATAGCTCCCCCTCCTCATAAGGCATGTCCAACTATTTCTTACTGAGCGGGTAACGCTTCGTTTTTGGCGTACACAGTAAGATACAATATTATAAATAATGTCCCGCATTGTAGCATACATGCCAGACTGACTTGGTGGAACTGTACGGCAAGAACGCACCCTCATGTGACACAAAATAGTTCGGTGTCAAAGACGCTTTCTTTGTGGTCAAACAAGTTTCGAAGACCACTGTATCACAATCAAGGTTGTTGTTGTTGTGGTCTTCAGTCCTGAGACTGGTTTGATGCAGCTCTCCATGCTAATCTATCCTGTGCAAGCTTTTTCATCTCCCAGTACCTACTGCAACCTACATCCTTCTGAATCTGCTTAGTGTATTCATCTCTTGGTCTCCCTCTACGATTTTTACCCTCCACGCTGCCCTCCAGTACTAAATTGGTGATCCCTTGATGCCTCAGAACATGTCCTACCAACCGATCCCTTCTTCTGGTCAAGTTGTGCCACAAACTTCTCTTCTCCCCAATCCTATTCAATACTTCCTCATTAGTTATGTGATCTACCCATCTAATCTTCAGCATTCTTCTGTAGCACCACATTTCGAAAGCTTCTATTCTCTTCTTGTCCAAACTATTTATCGTCCATGTTTCACTTCCATACATGGCTACACTCCATACGAATACTTTCAGAAATGACTTCCTGACACTTAAATCAATACTGGATGTTAACAAATTTCTCTTCTTCAGAAACGCTTTCCTTGCCATTGCCAGCCTACATTTTATATCCTCTCTACTTCGACCATCATCAGTTATTTTGCTCCCCAAATAGCAAAACTCCTTTACTACTTTAAGTGCCTCATTTCCTAATCTAATTCCCTCAGCATCACCCGACTTAATTAGACTACATTCCATTATCCTTGTTTTGCTTTTGTTGATGTTCATCTTATATCCTCCTTTCAAGACACTGTCCATTCCATTCAACTGCTCTTCCAAGTCCTTTGCTGTCTCTGACAGAATTACAATGTCATCGGCGAACCTCAAAGTTTTTATTTCTTCGCCATGAATTTTAATACCTACTCCGAATTTTTCTTTTGTTTCCTTTACTGCTTGCTCAATATACAGATTGAACAACATCGGGGAGAGGCTACAACCCTGTCTTACTCCCTTCCCAACCACTGCTTCCCTTTCATGTCCCTCGACTCTTATAACTGCCATCTGGTTTCTGTACAAAATGTAAATAGCTTTTCGCTCCCTGTATTTTACCCCTGCCACCTTTAGAATTTGAAAGAGAGTATTCCAGTCAACATTGTCAAAATCTTTCTCTAAATCTACAAATGCTAGAAATGTAGGTTTGCCTTTCCTTAATCTTTCTTCTAAGATAAGTCGTAAGGTCAGTATTGCCTCACGTGTTCCAGTGTTTCTACGGAATCCAAACTGATCTTCCCCGAGGTTGGCTTCTACTAGTTTTTCCACTCGTCTGTAAAGAATTCGTGTTAGTATTTTGCAGCTGTGCAATCAAGGTGACATTCGAAAAAGTGAAAATCAGTCATGGATCAGTTTCCAACATCTTACACAATATTTTGAACATGACAAAGGTATCTCTCCCCTCTAGCTTTCGTTACTACTCACACCCATTTGAAAAGCTCTCAGGTCTGAGGCGGGAGCGAAAATTTCACAGTTGTGTCAGGCCAGACCAGAAGGCTTTCTTAACTGCCTAACAACCATGGACCCCGAGAAAAATCGGCGTAGCAAGCTGTAGAAACATGTTGATTCACCATCGCCATAAAAGGCGGAGACAACCATTACACAGGTCTGCAAAAATATATTTTTAAAGTTGTTTGAAATTTGATAACTGACTTTTATGTACTTCTCAGGGCTTATTTCAAGAATGCAATCCATTTTTTTCTATCACGTCAGGTTTCCTCACAAAAAAGGGAAAATTTTTGGGTATAATGACAAAATTTAAGCAATTTATCACATTTTTTCCAACGTTATAAAATTTTATTTTGTTTATAAATCATGTTCTAAACTACATTTCCAGTACACTTTCATTTCCATTTAAGCTCGTAAGTCCTTATATTAACGCTTTCGCTTTCTGTCGAAGCTTCTTTTATTGTTTTTCCGGCTTTGGACTCGTTGAAGATCATCTCTTTTTATCATCCAGCAGTAGTGCAGTCGTGTTAACGTTCCATCTTCCTTGATATCCTCTTTCCATTTCTTTGATGCCTTGGTGGGACCTTCCGTCCTGCTCTTCACTTACATGACCAAGGCTTGCAGATTTGCAGGGAAGTAGTCAAGATGTGAGGGGAGAAAATGAACTTTAATGCTCATGTTGCAGCCCAGCTTCTTAAAGTTGTCGAGCATGTCTGCGACGATTGTCTTGTAGTTTGGATCTCTTTCGTTTCCTAGGAAACCGGTAACAACTAATTTAAAAGGTGTCCATGCTGCCTCTTCTTTTGTTTCTATTTTGACCACAAAGTTGGGAGCTGTCATTAGTTTTTTAATGTCTGGTCCGACAAAGATTCCTTCCTTTAGCTTTGCCTCGGATAAACCAGGAAACTGTCCACAAAGATATCTGAAACACTCCCCTTCTTTTGGCAATGCCTTAACAAATTGTTTCATCAGCCCCAATTTAATGTGAAGTGGTGAAAGTAACACCTTTCTGGGATCCACAAGGCTTTTCCTCTCAACATTTTTAACCCCTACCTGTGAGGTTTTTCTCAGGGGCCAAGCTTTTTTTATGTAGAGTTGCTTTCTGTCTCTACTGTCCCATTCCCAGAGAAAGCAAGGGAACTTTGTATAGCCACTTTGTTGACCAAGCAGCATTGAAATCACTTTTATATCACCACATAGTGTCCATTTGTGGCCTGAATAGCAGAGTTTGCTTAAAACCAGTTCAAGGTTTTCATAATATTCTTTTAAGCGAACCGAGTGTCCAACTGGTATAGAAGCATGCTTAGGGGAGTGTAGAAGTACTGCTTTAAGGCTTCTTTTAGAAGAATCAATAAAAAGTCTCCACTCATCAGGAGCATTTCTATTTCGAAGCGTGCCATAAGTCCAGGAACATGACTGCAAAACACCAGGTCACCTTCTTGAGAGAAGAAAGATACAAACTCGTTTTCTGTCGATAGATACCAAGAAAAGGATGTATCCGGAGCCAACATATATTTATCTTTCAATCTAGCTCCTAAAACCTCTACAGATTCTTTAGAAAGGCCTAGGTGTCTAACTCAATCGTTCAGTTCAGATTGTGAGAATGGAATGGGATCGGTTGTGCCAGGATTGTAGTAATCTCGTCTTCTTTGTTATCACCTTGCTGAGCCAATGGCTCGTGATCATCTATATCATCCAAAGAACCTGGAGGAGAGGGTATTGGTACTTCAGGTCCACGAAGAACAGAGCGAATGGTTGATTGAATGTTAGGGTAAGAAATATCCTTTTTGTTTTTCAAATTGAAATCTCATACGTTGCAAGAACAAAAATAGCAGTCATCACTATGATGTTTGGGCTCCAGCCAAACCATTGGTATTCCAAAGCGTAAGGACTAATTTTACGTTGAAACCATTGCCTCAGTTCTTCAACACACACTGAACAAACTTTGTGTGCCGCCCAAGGCTTATCTTGATCGCCTAACTTTATAGCAAAATAGGCGAAATATACCTTTTCAACAAAATCGGAAATGTTTCTTTGTTGCTTTTTAACGGAATAGTTACCACAAATGTAGCAGAAGTAATCTCGCGAGTTAATACATCCTCTGGTAGCCATTGTCCATTGTCCATAAAACAACTTCACAACATAAGAAAACAGTCACTACATTAAAGCACTAGTAACAGCAACACGTGAACAGCACAGAGTGAAGAGGTACTGTGAACTGAAGAACAATAGCAGAAGCTCACTGCTTGGTGATGACGGGGGAAGGGGCAGCGCGACAGACATCCACTGACATGAAAATACTGCTGGTTTCTCCTAATTACTCTTTATTTTACGTATATCTAGTATAAAAACTGCTAAATAACAGTTTATGGAGATCCTAAAAACAAAAATTCAAACTCACTAGAGTGCTGAAATATCGAAAAAAGCTAAAACTAGACAAGCAGATTGTGAAACAACTGTACGTGATGGAACTTTTTCACTATTTTTCCCGAAATTAGCGTTGAAAACACTATAAAAACAACTTAATAAATACGAAACAATTTTTATGTCACAGTCCTGTGTTATCGGTCATTGTGGAGGGTTGAATTAGCATGGCTCGGTTCTCACAGCTTATGCTCGCAAGGGGCAAACCGTCACAGGAGCATATTACCGAATCTCCTGATGGGCTACGGCAGTGTCAAGTCGAAGAGTTGCGGGTAGCTGTCCAAGGGGTTGTTGCTCCACGATAACGCCCCGGTTCATTCCGCACAGGACCCTGCAAGTGCAACAATCCGATTTCCCAGAAACTTCGCTCTGTGGAAGAGGAATCAGAATAAGCGAACACGTGTATCGGCTTATCCGTAGATACCGACCGTTTCTGACAAAACGATGGTCAAAGTTTTTCGAGGTAACTTAGCACGCAGTAACCTTAGTCATAGTGGTTGCACAGTGTGTAGCGACACGGTTTCTCCATTTTGCACCCCTGTTCGAAACCCGATTACTGTCTTTATTTATTTTATTTTACTATTTGTCTACCCACATCCGTAGGTTATTCCACTAATGTTTCTTATAAGGATAAGGAATACAAGGGCGTTAATTAATTATAACAGTATAACGAGGCTTTACAATGCCATACAGTTGTTATATTATATATATGTGTGTAGTACTTTCAGAGGTTACAATGTTATTAAATTATCATGTTCTTAATTTTTGTTCTTATACCGATTCTTATATTTTATTCTTACCTTTATTCCTCAGCAAGATTTATTATATTCCGTTGGTTGGTGCCGAACGTAGAAACAATCGAAACAAAGAAATTCAGAACATTGCGGTCCTCGCGCGAAGTCAGGTTTGCTATAGTGACATTTCTTTGTATGAATTTCACCCGGGAAAGAAACGTCATTAACATTATCGAAGAAATCACTTGTTGGCAAACATTTTGCGGCAAACCACGCAAAACGCATCACTTTTTAGGAAACTGGCGTTTGCAACTTATTATATCAATCAAGATGTTGTTGTTGTTATTGTTGTTGTGGTCTTCAGTCCTGAGACTGGTTTGATGAAGCTCTCCATGCTACTCTATCCTGTGCAAGCTTCTTCATCTCCCAGTACCTACTGCAGCCTACATCCTTCTGAATCTGCTTAGTGTATTCATCTCTTGGTCTCCCTCTTCGATTTTTACCCTCCACGCTGCCCTCCAATACTAAATTGGTGATCCCTCGATGTCTCGGAACATGTCCTACCAACCGATCCCTTCTTCTAGTCAAGTTGTGCCACAAGCTCCTCTTCTCCTCAATTCTATACAATACCTCCTCATTAGTTATGTGATCTACCCATCTAATCTTCAGCATTCTTCTGTAGCACCACATTTCGAAAGCGTCTATTCTCTTCTGCCTAAACTATTTATCGTCCACGTTTCACTTCCATACATGGCTACACTCCATACAAATATTTTCAGAAACGACTTCCTTACACTTAAATCTATACTCGATGTTAACAAATTTCTCTTCTTCAGAAACACTTTCCTTGCCATTGCCACTCTACATTTTATATCCTCTCTACTTCGACCATCATCAGTTATTTTGCTCCCCAAATAGCAAAACTTTAAGTGTCTCATTTCCTAATCTAATTCCCTCAGCATCACCCGACTTAATTCGACTACATTCCGTTATCCTCGTTTTGCTTTTGTTGATGTTCATCTTATACCCTCATTTCAAGACACTATCCATTCCGTTCAACTGCTCTTCCAAGTCCTTTGCTGTCTCTGACAGAATTACAATGTTATCGGCCAACCTTCAAGTTTTTATTTCTTCTCCATGGATTTTAATACCTACTCAGAACTTTTCGTTTGTTTCCTGCTTGCTCAATATACAGATTGAATAATATCGAGGATAGGCTTCAATCCTGTCTCACTCCCTTTCCAACCACTGCTTTCCTTTCATACCCCTCGACTCTTATAACTGCCATCTGGTTTCTGTACAAATTGTAAATAGCCTTTCGCTCCCTGTATTTTACCCCTGCCACCTTCAGAATTTGAAAGAGAGTATTCCAATCAACATTGTCAAAAGCTTTCTCTAAGTCTACAAATGCTGGAAACGTAGGTTAGCCTTCCTTAATCTTTCTTCTAAGATACGTCGTAGGGTTAGTATTGCCTCACGTGTTCCAACATTTCTACGGAATCCAAACTGATCTTCCCCGAGGTCGGCTTCTATCAGCTTTTCCATTCGTCTGTAAGGAATTCGTGTTAGTATTTTGCAGCTGTGACTTATTAAACTGATAGTTCGATAATTTTCACATCTGTCAACACCTGCTTTCTTTGGGATTGGAATTATTATATTATTCTTGAAGTCTGAAGGTATTTCGCTTGTCTCATACATCTTGCTCACCAGATGGTGGAGTATTTTCAGGACTGGTTCTCCAAAGGCTGTCAGTAGTTCTAATGGAATGTTGTCTACTCCGGGGGCCTTGTTTCGACTCAGATCTTTCAGTGCTCTGACAAACTCTTCACGCAGTATCATATTTTCCATTTCATCTTCATCTACATCCTCTCCCATTTCCATAATATTGTCTTCAAGTACATCGCCCTTGTATAGACCCTCTATATACTCCTTCCACCTTTCTGCTTTCCCTTCTTTGCTTAGAACTGGGTTTCCGTCAAAGCTCTTGATATTCATAAAAGTGGTTCTCTTCTCTCCAAAGGTCTCTTTAATTTTCCTGTAGGCAGTATCTATCTTACCCCTAGTGAGACAAGCCTCTACATCCTTACATTTGTCCTCTAGCCATCCCTGCTTAGCCATTTTGCACTTCCTGTCGATCTCATTTTTGAGACGTTTGTATTCCTTTTTGCCTGCTTCATTTACTGCATTTTTATGTTTTCTCCTTTCATCAATTAAATTCAATATTTCTTCTGTTACCCAAGGGTTTCTACTAGCTCTCGTCTTTTTACCTATTTGATCCTCTGCTGCCTTCACTATTTCATCCCTCAAAGCTACCCATTCTTCTTCTACAGTATTTCTTTCCCCAATTCCTGTCAATTGTTCCCTTATGTTCTCCCTGAACTCCTGTACAACCTCTGGTTTAGTCAGGTTATCCAAGTCCCATCTCCTTAAATTCCACACCGGCCGGCCCTACTGCCGAATTCCAGTCACCCATGACTATTCAATTTTCGTCTCCCTTCACTACCTCAATAATTTCTTTTATCTCACCATACATTTCATCAATTTCTTCATCATCAGCAGAGCTAGTTGGCATATAAACTTGTACTACTGTAGTAGGCGTGGGCTTCGTGTCTACCTTGGCCACAGTAATGCTGTTTGTAGTAGCTTACCCGTACTCCTATTTTTTTATTCATTATTAAACCTACTCCTGCATTACCCCTATTTGATTTTGTATTTATAACCTTGTACTAACCTGACCAAAAGTCTTGTTCCTCCTGCCACCGAACTTCACTAATTCCCACTATATCTAACTTCAACCTATCCATTTCCCTTTTTAAATTTTCTAATCTACCTGCCTGATTAAGGGATCTGACATTCCACGCTCCGATCCGTAGAACGGCCATTTTGGTCAGTGTTACAAGGCCAGATCAGTCAATCATCCAGACTGTTGCCCCTGCAACTACTGAAAAGGCTGCTGCCCCTCTTCAGGAACCACACGTTTGTCTGGTCTCTCAACAGATACCCCTCCGTTGTGGTAGCACATACGGTACGGCTATCAGTGTCGTTGAGGCACGCAAGCGTCCCCGCCAACGGCAAGTTCCGTGATTCATGGGGGGGGGGGGGGGGGATCAATCAAGATACACTATACTAATATCACGTACAAGAATTTCAAGTAAACGAAGAGTGTGAAGAAGCACTAGAACAAAGGGCTCAAAAACGGAAAAATGGAGATCTTCAAAAAGAGAACAACATTTCGAAGAATTCAGGCAACAAAGGGAAGCAACATCAAAAGTAATCCGCAAAACCAAAAGAACCTTTGAAATCTCGGCTTATAAAAATACGCGGAATTAGAAATTTTTACTAAACTTCTGGAAATGTACTTATAATATTTATTTCAAAGATTAAAATGGTAATGTAGGATTAAATAACAAGTAAGTGGTGAAATACTAATAAAAATGTTTGATAGGTTCTTAAATTGTCCAGTACCAAGAGTTAAATTGCAATTTCCAGCAAAACCACAAAATATGTTGGCAGATTTCCCACGAACAGAGCAAGAAATTCATGAAGCCATCAAATCATTCAAAAACAACATAGAAAGTGGTGAAGACTCCATTACACAAGAATTATTGAAATGGTCAGAACCAAAGATTATAAAAGATAGACAACTGCTTTTTAAGAACATCTGGAAAACTGAAAACAACCAGAAGATAGCCCCAATCTACCTGTTACATGAAAAGGGAGACAAACAAAGTGTAAACAATTAGAGAGGAGTGTCACTTTTGGTAGTGGCACACAGAATGTTATCAAAAATTCTTTCGGACAGAGTTGCAGAAACTTTAGGTAAACAATTGGGGGAATATCAAGGAGGTCTCCGAAAGGAAAGGTCCTGCACAGAGCAGATTTTTAACTTAAAACCAATAATTTGCCACAGAATGTTAATCAGTATCACTTATTAATCTCATAAACGCAGTTTACAGTTATGGAAGAAGTAGCTCAGTCATTTGAAATAAAATCTGGTGTTAGACGAGGAATGCCTGTCACCTTTATTGTTCAACTGTGTTCTAGAAAAAATTGAAAGGATCTGGAATTTGGAGCTAAATAATCACAAAATTTAACCAATAATTCTAGGAAGGAAATCAAATGGAATTAAGGTAAACTGCCTGGCTTTTGAAGACGATTTTGTAATACTTTCACAAAATATGTCAGGCGCAGTTATTTAAATAAATCTTCTGGAAGAAATAGCAAATAGAACTGGTCTCAAAATTTGAGCTGAAAAAACAAAATTCATGACAAATATAAAAAATGTACCAAAATTCGTAGAAACACAAACAGATAAAAATAGAGCGAGCCAGTAAATGTAAATATCTTCGAGAAATTATGCAACAGAACGAGCTAAAAAGATTTGCAGATGACGAAAGAGTTAACAAAACGGAGAGAGCATATGGTTTGAAAAAAAAAACGCATTTACGACAAGAAATGCGTACTTTGAAAAACAAAACTAAAACACTATACCACAGTGGTACGACCAGAATGTGGATGCAATACAAACTGCAGATGGCTGGAACGTGAGAAGTAATGAGGAGATCTACATCAATATAGTGAAAATATCAGAATTAACGGATAAAAGAAGATTAATCTTTTTTGGAAACCTCTACCGAATGAATGTGAAGAGGCTCACAAAACAAACACTCCCATATTTCTGGAAGAAGAAATCGATAATAGCATGGATTACAGAAATAAAGAAAGCAGTAGAAAGAAATATAATAAAAGAATTGGAAACAACAGACAGGAACTTTCTTATAAGCAAAATACTACATTCAGAATGCTTTCAATGCAGAAGAAATGAGAAATCGGGAAGAACGTTGACGGAAAAAGGAAAAGACAACATGGGGAGAAGGTGAAGGAGTGCCGGAAAGATAGAAAACAACAATAAAATCAGAGGAACTGAAATCGTTACGTGGTTCTAGTTGATCAACGCGAAAAATAAAAAATAAAAAATAAAAATCGGGTTTGGAACACGGATTGAGGAAGTGTGAAGCCACGACGATAGCGCCTGTGTCACCGCTTCAGTTGAACCTAAAAAGCATACAAACTACCTCGAAAACTTTGAGTGTCATTTTCTCAGAAGAGCTCGAGTATCTACGTCTAAGCTGCGACAAGTACTCAATTATTCTGACCCCTCTTCCAGCGAGAGAAGATTCTGGGAATTCGGGTAATGACACTTGCCGTATTCTACTCGGCAGCCACATATGCTGCTTCTTTGGGCTATCAAATGTTGTCCTACAGCTACCCCACGACAGCTCCCATCGCTGAAAAAGGCGAAAACACTATCATCATCGGGAAAGGTAATGCTACCTGTTTCTGGGGTTCCATGGAGTGGTGTGAAGAGATTATGCTCGTAAGAGGCAAGCCGTCACAGGACCACTCTTCCGAAATATCTTGACAAGATACTGAGAGGCTGCAAGATGAATCGTGGCGGTAAGCTGTTCAAGTGTGTATTAATGGTCCATGACAACGTCTTGACGTATTCTGCACATACGACAGACACACTTCCTGCTTCATTCGGCTATCAAATTTTGCCTAATTATCCGTATTCTCCTGGAACTCAACCTATGGCACACAGTCACTCCTTCCTCTTTCCTCGATTGAAGAAAGCATCTCGTGACATGAATTTACAGAATAGAATCGAATTGATTTTACACGTGGAAATGCAGCTAAAATGCAGACTCCTACAGTAAAGTCTCCGACAAGTCATCCATCGATAGGAAAAATACGTCACATTCGTGGTCTGAGCTTAATTTTTTGAGGTTAATACACTCCTGGAAATTGAAATAAGAACACCGTGAATTCATTGTCCCAGGAAGGGGAAACTTTATTGATACATTCCTGGGGTCAGATACATCACATGATCACACTGACAGAACCACAGGCACATAGACACAGACAACAGAGCATGCACAATGTCGGCACTAGTACAGTGTATATCCACCTTTCGCAGCAATGCAGGCTGCTATTCTCCCATGGAGACGATCGTAGAGATGCTGGATGTAGTCCTGTGGAACGGCTTGCCATGCCATTTCCACCTGGCGCCTCAGTTGGACCAGCGTTCGTACTGGACGTGCAGACCGCGTGAGACGACGCTTCATCCAGTCCCAAACATGCTCAATGGGGGACAGATCCGGAGATCTTGCTGGCCAGGGTAGTTGACTTACACCTTCTAGAGCACGTTGGGTGGCACGGGATACATGCGGACGTGCATTGTCCTGTTGGAACAGCAAGTTCCCTTGCCGGTCTAGGAATGGTAGAACGATGGGTTCGATGACGGTTTGGATGTACCGTGCACTATTCAGTGTCCCCTCGACGATCACCAGTGGTGTACGGCCAGTGTAGGAGATCGCTCCCCACACCATGATGCCGGGTGTTGGCCCTGTGTGCCTCGGTCGTATGCAGTCCTGATTGTGGCGCTCACCTGCACGGCGCCAAACACGCATACGACCATCATTGGCACCAAGGCAGAAGCGACTCTCATCGCTGAAGACGACACGTCTCCATTCGTCCCACCATTCACGCCTGTCGCGACACCACTGGAGGCAGGCTGCACGATGTTGGGGCGTGAGCGGAAGACGGCCTAACGGTGTGCGGGACCGTAGCCCAGCTTCATGGAGACGGTTGCGAATGGTCCTCGCCGATACCCCAGGAGCAACAGTGTCCCTAATTTGCTGGGAAGTGGCGGTGCGGTCCCCTACGGCACTGCGTAGGATCCTACGGTCTTGGCGTGCATCCGTGCGTCGCTGCGGTCCGGTCCCAGGTCGACGGGCACGTGCACCTTCCGCCGACCACTGGTGACAACATCGATGTACTGTGGAGACCTCATGCCCCACGTGTTGAGCAATTCGGCGGTACGTCCACCCGGCCTCCCGCATGCCCACTATACGCCCTCGCTCAAAGTCCGTCAACTGCACATACGGTTCACGTCCACGCTGTCGCGGCATGCTACCAGTGTTAAAGACTGCGATGGAGCTCCGTATGCCACGGCAAACTGGCTGACACTGACGGCGGCGGTGCACAAATGCTGCGCAGCTAGCGCCATTCGACGGCCAACACCGCGGTTCCTGGTGTGTCCGCTGTGCCGTGCGTGTGATCATTGCTTGTACAGCCCTCTCGCAGTGTCCGGAGCAAGTATGGTGGGTCTGACACACCGGTGTCAATGTGTTCTTTTTTCCATTTCCAGGAGTGTAGTTAAACCTTAATGACTGTCATCTATATTTATTTTTAGTTGGGAATTTGTCTTTCCTGAAATCATTAAAAACACCAAGAACAAGAGTAAATGAAATACTACATAAGGTTTGCGGGATGCTTTAGCAGTATTTGCTATGCTTGCATTAAATGGTGAAGAAGTTGTCAAAATATTATAAGAATATAAGTAATGGACTAATATAAACAATATTAATGTTGGTATCATTAAAAAAAACAATACACAGCATTAAATATTTGAACTGAGAAAAGAGTTAGCAAGTAATCTACTCGTTTTTTCTAGATTAGATCATTAGATATTTCAGAAGATACTCCACAGCTTTGGCTAAAAGATGTTTTGCAGGCAAACAACTTTTAAAAAACATTGTTTTAGTCAATGAAACGAGGAAGGCTATCATCAAAACATGAATCTGGATCCTGTTACTGTATGGCTGCGAAAGCTTAAATGGTTCAAATGGCTCTGAGCACTATAGGACTTAACTTCTAAGGTCATCAGTCCACTAGAACTTAGAACTACGTAAACCTAACTAACCTAAGGACATCACACACATCCATGCCCGAGGCAGTATTCGAACCTGCGACCGTAGCGGTCGCGCGGTTCCAGACTGTAACGCCTAGAACCGCTCAGCCACGCCGGCCGGCCTGCGAAAGCTTAAGTATACAGGGTGTCCGAGGAGGAGTGGTTAATTTTCAGGGATATGACAGAAACGATCATTCTAAGCAAAAAAGTCTAGTAAACATCGGCTCTAAAATGCATACCTAACAGCTATGAGCACTTCTTCATATTCGATTCTGTGAAACAAATTTCTTCTACTGCGAGCTCTTCGCTTTCCATTTTCAGGGAGTAGGTAGTATGCACCAAAACAAGAAAAAATGGTCTAGTAAACATGTGTTCTAAAATTAATACCTTAAGTGCTGTGAGCACTTGTGCAGCCGAAGAGATATGATTCACGTTAGCAAAGATGAACAAGTGCTCATATTTCTTAAGGTATGCACTTCAGAATGCATGTTTATTGGATATTTTTTCTTGTTTTGGTCCACATTACCGCCTCTAAAAACATGGAAAGCAAAGAATTTGCACAAGAAGAAGTTTGTTTCACAGCATCGAAGGTGAATAATTGTTCATAACTCTTAAAATATGCATTTTCAAGCCCATGTTTAGCAGACTTTTTTTCTTCGGACGATAGTTCCTGTCGCCACTACCCCCGGTGCACTCTGTAGAAGGAAAGGAAGTGTGTTAAGTGCAGGAGGATGACCTAATCAGTTGGTCAGAAAGGAAGAGAAATGAGGCAGTATTAAAAGGAATAAGTGGGTGGATGACATCCTCAAAACAATCAGATGAAGAATATCGTCAATCTTTGGGCATATTATAAGGAATAATATCTCCCTAAAAACATTTCTGAAGGTAAGATTCGTGGGAAGAAAGGAAGGGGGAAAAGCATGCAAGATCATATACGAATTGGTGCAAAGTGTAGGGAACAGAAGCTGAAAATAAATGGAAAGAAATGCAGAAAAAAGAAGTTAATGGTTGCACTGACAAGGTGTAACCTTCAGTAAATGCTGATTATGGTGACGTCATTACAGACGAATAGCGATGAGAGTGTAACTGTGAGACATAACATCTACTAGTTCTGTGAGTCAGTTCGCGGACGATGCTCCTCTGTATGGAGATGTTACAGTAATAGAAAAAAGTAGCGAAATTGATGATGACCTACAGAGGATCGAATATTAGTGCATGAGCCAGCAGTTTACCCTAATCGTAAATAAATATGACCTATTCCGTATAAATAGGCATGTAAACCCACGACTACACTATTGGTAATAAATCACTGAAAACAGTAACATCCGTAAAATTTATAGCAGCAAACGTCCGGAGCGTCCTAAGGTGAAGCGACCACATAAAACTGCTTTTAGGAAAAGAAAATGTCTGACAGATGAATCGGAAGAAACGTAAGGAAATGTAGTTCATCTACAAAAGAAATGAATTGCAAAAGATGGCTCGACTGTTTCTTGATTATAGCCCGTCAGTCTGGGACCCTCGCCTCTTAGGATCAATAGAGGCGATAGAGCAGATGCAAAGAAGAGCGACGCGTTTCATCAAGGGCTCATCTGGTAAACGCGAGAGAGTTACTAAGATGCTAATCTTCTGTACGAACTTCAGAAAGTAATTTACATATGTCGTCCCACGAAAAGACCACTGGGCAACAAGAGTGGCGCATTGTCAGAAGAGAGTATTGTGCATGTTCCGTGCTTCCTGCAGGCACAACTCTGCTGCGGCACGTATAACAGGTGCATTACAGTGTGCCAGTGAAATGGCTGGCTCTGAGCACTATGGGACTTAACATCTGTGATCATCAGTCCCCTAGAACTTAGAACTACTTAGACCTAACTAACCTAAGGACATCACACACATCCATGCCCGAGGCAGGATTCGAACCTGCGACCGTAGCAGTTGCGCGGTTCCGGACTGCGCGCCTAGTACCGCTAGACCACCGCGGCCGGCAGTGAAATGGCGCGCCAACTGGAAACTACTACAAAGTTGAAGTACGCGAGACAATACTCATCATGGAATTCAGGCGGTGTGTGGACCAAGTGCAATGTCTTGGCCAGTCGTAGAGAAATGGTGCCAAGAATTTGACCAAGGCCGCACAGATTTGGGTGATACTGAACGGGAAGGCAGGCCATCGACATTGGCCTCAGACGATAATATTCAGGCGTTGAGAAACTGATTCGCAGGAATTGCGAAGTGACTATCGCATACACTGCTCAGCAGACGAACATTTCAATAGCCAATGCTCATTCCATCGTCCGAGGTCGTCCGCAGTACCGGAAATTCGTGTCACATTGGTTTCTGCGATCGCTGTCATCTGCATACGAATACGCATGGTTTATGGCGTCTCTGGCTGTTGCTGAGCGTTACCTCGTTGTGAGCAATGATTTCCTAAGCCGCATCATTACAGGTAATGAGGTATGAGTCCATTATTTTACACCTGAAAGAAAGTGTCTGTGGAACTGAGACATTCATCCTCGACTCCTCGGAAGAAATGCAAAGTGGAGCCATATGCAGAGAAGGCCATGGCCACCGCTTTCTTCGACTGTGAAGGAATTGTGTACTCAAAGTTAATGGCAAAGCGAACAACCATTAATGGCGATTCGTACTGTGCATCACGACATCGCTGCGCAACGCCATAAAGAACAAGTGTGGTATCGATAGCAACGATGCCACGGCATAGATTCAAAGGTTGGCACTACCACGAGACACAGAGGACAGCGCACTCTAGCCGGAGCGGGAGAGCTCCACGAGCTCCGCTCCAGTTTCAGCCCACCTGATCAAGAGCAGACGGCCGGGACACTTCGCTTCAGCTTCGCACTACCGTGCAAAGTTATGCACTACTTTTTCCTGCTCCTGCTCCTACCCACACGCCTCCTTCCAGGCGGGATACAAAAACAACAGGCGCAGAAAATTAAGTAAAGGCATTGTTCTTCTGCACGACATTGCAACACACCACAGGCACGCTTAGTACAATATTACTTTAACGTTTTAGATGGGAGGTTTGGAAGCATCCGCCATACAGTCCAGGTATTGCACTATGCAGTTCGCATATTTTCGTTCAAAAATGGTTCAAATGGCTCTGAGCACTATGGGACTTAACTTCTGAGGTCATCAGTCCCCTAGAACTTACAACTACGTAAACCTATCTAACCTAAGGACATCACACACATCCATGCCCGAGGCAGGATTCGAACCTGCGATCGTAGCGGTCGCGCAGCTCCAGACTGTAGCGCCTAGAACCGCTCGGCCACTTCGGCCGGCCATATTTTCGTCATGTTGAAAGAACGCGTGGGGTAAAGAGATTTTGCGACGATGAGAAAGTTCACACAGCGGTTCTCGATGGCTCTGTGGCCAAAGACTTGATTTCTTTCGCTGAGGAACTGAACGTTTGGTAGAGAATTCCACCGTTGTTAACAGAGACTTGGAGACTATACTGGAAAACAGTGTCATCTATCTGTGTCATTGTGAGGGGTAATGCAGCATATAATAAAAAGTTACTTGGTCTGCCATAATAATGTGTAAATTACCTTTTGTAGTCCCCTCGTAGGCCAATGAGAGATGCTTGAAGCGATGTGTTGTACGCCACTCAGAGGTTTGGTGTTACATTCATAGAGGGTGCGCGGCAAGACGAATCAAGCCAAGCCAAAAATTACCTCCTGTCTGCAGAATAATGTTGGTGACAGGAAAATCAGAGAAATCAGATCTCATGTTGAAGCTTACCGCTCTTCCCACACATCATTCGCGAAGGAACATGGAAGGGTGAACGCGATAATGGTATCACAAGTACCCTTCACCACCCAGCCTAAGGTGGCTTGCGTTGTACAGGTATAGTATGCCTTCGTGTAATGTTACTCTTGAACGACCTGCCGTGAAGAACCGTGGCAAGTTAAAACTGCTTGCCGGACCCGGATTCTACCCTCAATCTCTGCCTTTCGCAAGCGGTTTGAATCATGTGAAGAGGTCTGTAAGTAAAATCAGCAGCGCACCCCTTCTTAATGAAGATTAAATGTACGGCTGATAAATAGCACTGCGCTACTCCCTTCTCTGCGTTACTACAGAGAGCACGTTACTGGCCCCATACATAATGGGGTAGTAGCACGTGGGCCTTCCATCCTTTGCTTTTGTTTCCAGTGAGAATTGTCTGTTAATTCGGAAATTTCATTTTTAAGCATTCTATTTTGCTTTTAGTAGGTCTCTACAGTTATCTTTGCAATATTTTGTGCATCTCGACTAGATTTGACCGATCGAAATCTTTGGAAGGCCGGTTTGTCTACTGGCCAATGAGGAAGCTTTGCGATCTATAAGCCACGGGGTCTTCCATTTCTGAACTGGCTTCTGCTGTTCTGGTTCTTGTACTGTTCTGTGATGAATGGAGTAATCCTGCTCTGGGAGGAAAACTGGCTTTGTGTTGTCTGGAAATGCCATGATAATGAAAAAGTGGGTAAGGTTATATCAGTTACTTTCCGTGCTGAAGCTTAGGTGACCAAGTTAAAATAATTTCGGGACTGTTTGCTACATTTCTGCACATTTTACTCGCTATTACTCCGCGTTCAGTCTTGTTAATATTCTTCCGCATGGCGTAATTGAATATCACAGGTTGCTCAATTTTGAATAATGTATGCTGATTATAGTGACGAACGTAATCTTTTCAATTTGCCGTGTTGTAGATAAAAGGCGATCACCCTCTTTTGAATAACGGAAGAGTTTGTCTTATTTAATGTTGTGCACTGACAACTTTGTATTCGATCGCTCATTGTGAAATTCACGCATATTTGTTTTGATTTGAGAACCCATGTGAGTTTTTAGAGTAATTCCATCTATTGGTAAGAATATATTTATATATTAGTGAACGTCTTTCTGAACTTTTCTGCACGAACCCAGTCATTTCTTTATCGCTTGTTTGTGATACCGTGCCATGCTACTATGCCACCATGTTTTTCAACCTGTTGATTCTAATTACCGCCCGACAATATTCCGATTCATCAGAGACTATTCACTGAATTAAGGTTGCAAGTACACAATATTAGAAATAATTGTTTTCTCTTGACATGAAATTAGATTTCAGGCAGGTCGGTGACTGTAGGTGCTTGCTGCTGTGTAACCTGGTGCCTTCCTTCCTAAGGCATTAGATGGGAATCATTAACAATCTGTGTCGTTTTTGATGGATCAGTTACTATTTTATGCTTAAAGTCAGTGATTACGTGCTTTAAGGGACATGATCACTGCTCAATGTTCAAACGATAGCAATTCAAAACCCAGTTTATTGATTGAATTATGTAAGTGCGTGTGTGTGTGTGTGTGTGTGTGTGTGTGTGTGTGTGTGTGTGTGTTTGTGTGTGTATGACTATTCTATTAACCTTTGCGGATCAGATTACGTTTCCAATTAGATTCTGGGGCTTAAAGGCTCATACTTAATGCATAGCTTAAAATTTCAGGGCTATATCTACCCTGATATAATAGTTCAGTTTTCTAAAACACACACACACACACACACACACACACACACACACACACAGAGGTAACAACAGGCTTTATGGAATCACAGCGAAACTGGCTAAAGCTTTTATCTAATCTAAGCAATGAAGGCGGAAGTTTATAAGAATACCATCTGTTTTTTGTTATGACACTCAGCTAAAGAAAATAGCAATCTGACGTTTAAAATGTTGCATAGTCATGCGTACGCTTATAAACTTCACACGATACATCACCTGTCAGTCCCATTAGTCAAAATAGGCTATTCTCCTATGTTAAAAATATGGTTCGGATTGTTGTTATTCTGATAGATTATAACATTTAAACAGAATTTACGAGGTTATAATATCTAAACAGAATTTGTGGTCAATATTCTCACAAAGTATGTTACTTTTATGCAATGAAATCTTAAAAATCATTAGATATCAACATCTGGTCACGTGATCGAAAACGCCCTGTTATTTGTTGTTGCTCTGGTGACGGCACAGAGTAAGACGTAGCTATAAGTGTGTTATAGGAACATAATCGAAGTTATGAGGTTTTTACGTACTTTTACCGCAAACAGTTCAGCTATTTATTGGTGGACAACGCAGTTAAACTTTTAAGCAGCAATAGAAAGGAATTTTGTGAGCGCCGATAGTGGAAGCCTTCCGAAAGTTGATACGTTTATGCTACACCGATTTAGGGCGGCGATATGTGCAACGACGGACATTCTTTTCCCTGCTCCCTGCAACATCATTAAACTCGCTAAAAACTAAGGAATTGTAGAACTCGACAAATAGGTCCCTATATTATAACTAGACTGTCGACTATCAATCGTGAGCTACGACCCAAAGCACAACAAAATTGTTCTTGACAACACTTACTGGTGATTTTCTGTGTGAAACATACTCAGCTGAGATGTTGCATCCTGCAGGCGTTCAGTGACGCAACGGATAGCGAATCTGAGTGCAGATAAGGATATCATATCTTAAAATACTGGCAGTATCATATATTTAAAGTTTTACACGAAATACGAAAATAGCGTTAGCAAGAATTTATTGTAAGAGTTGTATCGATTGTGGGATACAACTAGCTTCACACTAGTATTAATGTGAGAAATGGACAACAGAGAATAAATGCATTTACTTTGCGAGCAAAAAATTCACTTGTTTGGAAAGCATTGCTAGTAGTGAAGATATCACCATACGTCCAGAGGACAACGAGGTGCAGGACGATGTGATTATACGGAAAGATACAAAGCGTGTACAACATACAGGTGACACAAACGTAAGGGCTGTGATGTTTGAGAGTGTAAACAAACGTTAGCGTCTTACGCAGACCTGTTCCATCTTTATGCAAGATGACGAAACGACAAAAGTTTAAATAAGGATCCTAACTGAACAGCACGAAAATAAAAACATAGTTTCCAATACAGTAGAAAGAGTATGGTCACATTAACTAGAAAATATTTTTTTTGGAAGTGACGCGTGTGAACAGCGATTGCAAATGCAAGAGCACTGAAACACCAAGGAAAACACAATAATATTCTGTTTCTGTTCGGTGTGGTGAAGTTCTGTAATTGCGATTCGGTTTTCATACGAGAGGATGTCGAGTCGTTTAACAGATAAGTTAAAATGTTCTTTGGGGTTAGGTTCGAAACAGCGATATAGGGACATCATCTTATAAAATTCGACGTTCTATCGCTCCAATAACTGCGCTACCGAATAATTGTCGTGCAATTGGATAAACGACAATCGCTAGCAGTTTAATTTCTTTGAATGACTCTATCCTTCGTTATAAAAGTGGGAGAGCATATCTAAGAGGTAAATTAATGTTAACTTCACAGTGCAACACATTTTTAATGAAGTTAGTGAACTTGCGCGTCGACGTTGTGGCAATTTACCGATACAGTGCAACCACATTCTACGCGTCTTTTCGTTCTCTGAACCACTCAAAAACAATTTTTCAGGAGTTTTGTAGATGTAATTGTACATTATGGTACTACACACCGTGTGTTACCCATTTTCCAGAGCGTACATTCTAAAACAAGACATCACTGTGAATTAGCATTGTGACAGCAGGAGCAGCAAGCTAGCCAGTTACGCACAGGCATCACATGACTCGAACGAAGCGCTACAGCGGGCTTTCAAATTATTTGAATTATGAACACTGAAATTAAAGTGGAAAAAAGCATGTTAGGAGCATAAAATGACATACTTAACCATTTAAGACAATTTCCAGAAAACAGTCAATAACCTATTGAGTCCATTACCACTTTCTAATACTTATTATTAACATGTCGCAAGAAAAATTAGGGATTCATGAACTCTTGATATAATCGACTTTCCTCACAGATGAACTAGCTTAACCGCACACGTCCTATCACGTTATCATACTTAGCATTGCCATATTGATGCAAACGTTTTCGATGGGCGATCGTTCGCTACATAATGAAGCACTAGGTAATTCGTTCTCCTTAGTAAATAAATTGTTTATCTAAAATTGACTACAGAATGATTGCCTGAATACGTCATAATACACTCCTGGAAACGGAAAAAAGAACACATTGACACCGGTGTGTCAGACCCACCATACTTGCTCCGGACACTGCTAGAGGGCTGTACAAGCAATGATCACACACACGGCACGGCGGACACACCAGGAACCGCGGTGTTGGCCGTCGAATGGCGCTAGCTGCGCAGCATTTGTGCACCGCCGCCGTCAGTGTCAGCCAGTTTGCCGTGGCATACGGAGCTCCATCGCAGTCTTTAACACTGGTAGCATGCCGCGACAGCGTGGACGTGAACCGTATGTGCAGTTGACGGACTGTGAGCGAGGGCGTATAGTGGGCATGCGGGAGGCCGGGTGGACGTACCGCCGAATTGCTCAACACGTGGGGCGTGAGGTCTCCACAGTACATCGATGTTGTCGCCAGTGGTCGGCGGAAGGTGCACGTGCCCATCGACCTGGGACCGGACCGCAGCGACGCACATATGCACGCCAAGACCGTAGGATCCTACGCAGTGCCGTAGGGGACCGCACCGCCACTTCCCAGCAAATTAGGGACACTGTTGCTCCTGGGGTATCGGCGAGGACCATTCGCAACCGTCTCCATGAAGCTGGGCTACGGTCCCGCACACCGTTAGGCCGTCTTCCGTTCACGCCCCAACATCGTGCAGCCCGCCTCCAGTGGTGTCGCGACAGGCGTGAATGGAGGGACGAATGGAGACGTGTCGTCTTCAGCGATGAGAGTCGCTTCTGCCTTGGTGCCAATGATGGTCGTATGCGTGTTTGGCGCCGTGCAGGTGAGCGCCACAATCAGGACTGCATACGACCGAGGCACACAGGGCCAACACCCGGCACCATGGTGTGGGGAGCGATCTCCTACACTGGCCGTACACCACTGGTGATCGTCGAGGGGACACTGAATAGTGCACGGTACATCCAAACCGTCATCGAACCCATCGTTCTACCATTCCTAGACCGGCAAGGGAACTTGCTGTTCCAACAGGACAATGCACGTCCGCATGTATCCCGTGCCACCCAACGTGCTCTAGAAGGTGTAAGTCAACTACCCTGGCCAGCAAGATCTCCGGATCTGTCCCCCATTGAGCATGTTTGGGACTGGATGAAGCGTCGTCTCACGCGGTGTGCACGTCCAGCACGAACGCTGGTCCAACTGAGGCGCCAGGTGGAAATGACATGGCAAGCCGTTCCACAGGACTACATCCAGCATCTCTACGATCGTCTCCATGGGAGAATAGCAGCCTGCATTGCTGCGAAAGGTGGATATACACTGTACTAGTGCCGACATTGTGCATGCTCTGTTGTCTGTGTCTATGTGCCTGTGGTTCTGTCAGTGTGATCATGTGATGTATCTGACCCCAGGAATGTGTCAATAAAGTTTCCCCTTCCTGGGACAATGAATTCACGGTGTTCTTATTTCAATTTCCAGGAGTGTACTACTGTACCAGGAGATCCTCCCATGTTATTTTGAATTGTATCTGAATATTAATTTAGTTACTATAAATAAACAATAATGAGAGGACTGGCGTGCAGACAAGACCATAATCCCTTATAGTTTTCACTACATCAGACAATGAAATCAGTCTTTTTGCGCGCAATTCTCTCGCGAGTGTTACATCATCCTAGCAGCATCTATCGTGGTTGTCTCATTTCACCCTCTTAGGTCATATTCTGCTGTGTCTCTCAGCCAAGGTGTAATCTGTAAGACTAACGCAACAGCTCACAGAGCTATAAATGTTACATCTTAATGGTGATTTGGAGCTCTGAGTGAATCCGAAAGATGTGTTCGTAGGGCACATCCCCATGAAAGGCGAATATCAAGGTTTAGATCCCACTTTAACAGGCAGTTTCATTTGTCACTATTGTTTACGTTCGTGGTGAATATGGATGCGGAAGGAGAGGCTCAAACTGGACGCTGGAACACCATTTTTCTGAAAGACTGTAGCTAAAATTGCACTAAATCTGCTTCTTTTATATTCTTAGCTTTCTCGTGTTTCTACTCCTATAGCAATTTGAAATGAGTGGGAAGACAAAGACGCATTTAATGTAGGAGAAACGAATGTTTAACTTGGATGATGGCTAACTTAACAGTGAAATTTAGCGACCAGAGCTAAACACTGAATATCAGTGTAAAATGCATGTCAGAGAGTGATTCTCATTTTCAGAGCTCTTCTAGTGTAAGGAGTGTGGGGAAACTGCTTACATCCTCAGAAATAGATTCTCGTATATGCAACCGGTCATTTTTTCTTATCATAATACTCTGACATAGTTCATCTTACCATCAGCTGTCACTGATGTTTCTGAATTGTTGAAAGAATTCACCAAGCTTATATATTCTTCTCTACATCGCGATTCGTATTAGGTCTGTTCCCAGCCAGTTGCGTGATTCTCCTAAGACGTCTGCTGCCGTTGAAAGAGATGAGAAACCTGATGGTTTGTTACCTGAGAGAAGATGAACTTTCTAGCCAAGACCGCTTGTAAACAACCTTTATTGTCGATTACCGGTTTTCGTAAGCATGATTACCATCTTGAGATCTCTGTAAAAGCTTTTGCATGCCTCCTGTATCAACTATAGAGGTACTCTGTCTAAAACATTGCCATAATCACTCTTACCGAAACCGGTAATCGGTAATAAAAGTTGTTTACAAGCGATTTTGTCCAGGAAGTCTCTCTAATTATTATTTTTAATTTGTGACTCATAAGCCTGTTGCTCACAATCTGAGCCGGCCGCTGTGACCGAGCGGTTCTTGGCACTTCAGTCCGGAACCACGCTGCTGCTTCGGTCACAGGTTCGAATCCTGCCTCGGGCAGTGAAGTCCTTAGGTTAGTTAGGTTTAAGTAGTTCTAAGTCTAGCTGACTGATGTTAAGTCCCATAGTTCTTAGAGCCATTTGAAGCCCACAATCTGACATGTTAATATTTCTGAAGTTATCACAAGCAGAAAATGTCTGTACGTGAATGTGCGTCGTAGCTGGATGTTGGATCGGTGCTGACACAAAGCATACCTTAGCCATTTCCGAATGAACATTCTATCTTTTCATATTCGTAATTGGATCATGGTGAATCAACACACAAAGGAATTAAAGACAGCAGGTGTTGTGGACTGGCAAGACAGCCAATCCACTAGGAGGAAGCCGAAAGGCACGCGTTTAAGCTCACGCAGGCTGGCGTGAGGTCAGGAACAGGACACGGAAATGAGACTAGTAAAAAACATACGTATCTTCTGGAATATTTAACTTTAATCCATAATTGGTGAACATCGCTCTTGACGGTACAGGTTTTACAGCATTAATAGTAACAGGTAATGGCGCCTTGCTAGGTCGTAGCAAATGACGTAGCTGAAGGCTATGCTAACTATCGTCTCGGCAAATGAGAGCGTAATTTGTCAGTGAACCATCGCTAGCAAAGTCGGCTGTACAACTGGGGCGAGTGCTAGGAAGTCTCTCTAGACCTGCCCTGTGGCGGCGCTCGGTCTGCAATCACTGATAGTGGCGACACGCGGGTCCGACGTATACTAACGGACCGCGGCCGATTTAAAGGCTACCACCTAGCAAGTGTGGTGTCTGGCGGTGACACCACAGCAGGTGCCAATGGTCATTGATTTATATCAACGGGGCAAGTTGAAAATTTGTGCCGGACTGGAATTCTAACCCAGAACATCCTGCTTACTAGGTGGATGTGCTGACCACTACGCCAGCTGGGCGTTGGTCACCACAACCGCCTGGACTACCATAGCACTCCTCCCGTCAGACCCAAATTCTCAACATGTTCGAATGAACAGACACTACATATATATATATAATTAAAGCAATGATTGCCAATGATCCCTTCAGTGCAGATACACACAAAGCACGAACTATTACGGGAATATGTAAGATGTCGCAAGTAACGAGGCTAGTGAGCAGGGACACTACATCAGTAGTGAGTGCTATAAGTTGAGAATTTGGATCTGACGGGAGGCGTGCTGGGGCAATCCGTGCAGTGGTGCTGACAACTGTGTGTGAATGGCGTAGTGGTCAGTGCAGAACCGGCTTCGTATCCTGATCTGGCACAAATTTTCAACTTGCCCCATTGACATAAATCAATGCTCACTGGCAGCTGATATCTTTAATTCATTTGTGTCTTGAATCATAGTGGCTGCAGGATCAAAAAGGTGTCTTCTTTCAAACATGTTATAGGATTCTCAGTGTATGTACATTTTTAAGAAAGATAACAAAGTGAATATTCTTATTATAGGGGCTTAAGCTTAATGAATTTATGCGGCAATGTATAATATTAAATAAGAGACTATAACAGCTACTGAAAGGTTTATAAGAGAAGCCTAACCTGAATTTATTGAACGTACCCTTATATCTTGTACATATTTCATTTTCACACTTACCCAGATGACGGAGAATTGAAGAGCACTTAACTTACCAATACACTCCATGATGGATTTAAAAGGGGTAAGACACTTAGTGTGGAACATATTTGCAAGACGACACGTACGAGATCACCTTATTAATACAATAAAATCAATATATTAAAGCATTTATATACGTGTAAGAACAAATGAAACGGATAAACATACTGATAACGTAAAGTGTCAGAAAAGGCTGCCCTGTGTTACAGACACCATGAACACAGCCGAACGACAGATTCATCGTCGCATGTGTAGGCTGCCTTTTACACCACAACACAACCGGCTGCGTTCGGAATGGTGCCGTGACCGGGAAGCATTGACTGCTGAAGAGTGACGTTATATTGCGTTCAGCGATGAATTGAGGTTCTTCACTACCCAGAAAGACCATCGTGGGCGAGCATGGCAACAACATGGGGAAACATCGCATTCATCCAAAGCAATGGAGAGGCGCACCCGACTTACTCGGCTCATGACATGATTTCAGGTCAGGGCTGGTAGTGATTGTCTGAACGCTGACGACAGAACGATGTGTCTCGAACATCCTGCTTGTTCATGTGTTACTTCTAATGTAACGATATCGTGGTGTCATTTTTCAACAGGACAATGCTCGTCTGACGTGGCAGGTGTCTCTATGAACTGTCTGCGTGATGCTGAAGTACTCCCGTGGCCAGCAAAATCTGCAACCTGTCCCCGATAAAATGTGTGTAGGACGATCTCGGACGTATACTCAGTTCCAGTGCCAGTATCCAAGATATCAAGGACCAATCACAACAGTTGTGGGCCAGCTTGCCTCAGAAGAGCGTACAATCGGTTTACGACACACTTTGCAACCTAAACAGTACATGCATCCTCCCTAGGAGGATGAGGAGATTAGCGTTTAACGTCACGTCGACAAAGAGGTCATTTTAGAGACGGAGCACAAGCTCGGAGTAGAGAAGGATGTAGAAGGAAAGGGGCTGTGCCCTTTCGGAGGAACCATCTCAATATTTGCCTTTAGCGATTAGGGAAATCACGGAAAACCTAAATCAGGATGGCTGAATGCGGGTTTCAACTGTCGTCCTGTCAAATGCTAGTCCCGTGTGCTAACAAATGCGCTACCCCCTCGGTCATCCATTACAGAAGGCGTACAGAACGTCATAGTGGTAAGTGGGCTCATACGGACAAATTCTTTGTAAATTTAAGTCGATTTTGTAATCACTGAAATAACCTCACATACCCTCTCAAACCGTCAAGTCGCGCCTCGTTTCCTCCTCCCAATCTTGATGTTTCAGTTTTTGTGCCAGGAAGCGTATACAGGGTGTTTAACAATTCATGTTACATAGTTCTAGAGATTGTAGAGGGATGTTAGTAGAACAAGTTTTACATAGGAACCCATGTCCCGGAACGTCATCCAACGACACTACAGAGCATCAATGTAATAGGTGCCGGCGCCTTTGTCTTCGTATGTATATGCAAGTCGATCCATGAGGATGTTAAAAACTTTAAGGGATTATGGAAACGGATAAATGGATCAATTTGAGGCAAGGGATCCTGGTTCGGAAAAGAACGAGGCGAAAGTTACAAGCGAAAATCATTCTTATATCTCTGAGAGTGGAATACACGTACCGATGCTTCTGTCAAGAATGCAGGGTATGTCACTTTTAGAGGTGGTAATATGGACCAAGACAAGAAGAAATGTCCTTTAAACATGGGCTCTAAAATGCATAAAATGCATACCTGAGGAACCATTGGCACTTGTTCATCTTCACTATTGTGAAACACATTTCCTTTATTGAACGAGTGTTCGTAGCTCTTAAGGTATGCATTTTAGAGCTTATGTTTACAACATATTTTAGTCTTGTTTTTGTCCAGTTGCCTACCCTACTATCTTAGCAACGACAGTATCAATAGATGTATTCCACTGTCAGTATCAGAACGGTTTTCGCTTATAACCTTCGACTCGTTCGTTTCTTGTTCAATGACCCTTATGTCAAACTGATACATTTATCCTTCTCCATCAATCTTAAAAGTTCTTAACATCATCACGGAATCATCCTGTATAGACATACCTTTACAGGCACCGGCGCCCTTCAGTCTGGAACCGCGCGACCGCTACGGTCGCAGGTTCGAATCCTGCCTCGGGCATGGATGTGTGTGATGTCCTTAGGTTAGTTAGGTTTAAGTAGTTCTAAGTTCTAGGGGACTGATGACCTCAGATGTTAAGCCCCACAGTGCTCAGAGCCATTTCAGCGCCGGCGCCTATAACTATGACGCTCTGTCGTTTCGGTGGATGACGTTTCCGGACATTTGTACCGATGTAAAACTTGACCTAATAAGTCCCCTCTACAACCTCCAGAAGTGTGTGACATGAATTTTGAAACGCCCTGTATATACAATAGTATGTAAGGATAACATTACAACAATATTATTTAGGGATGAGCAACTTGTCAAAGATAATTCGGAGGATGGAATTCAAAAACGCATGTTCCCAAAGAATTGGAAATGAAACTTTGTACAGACAAACTCAAATGCAATGGCCTTCCACGGCGGAAACTCGATCACGGCAAAAATTGTTATTAAAAGCAATCAAAAATGTTCAAATGTGTGTGAAATCTTATGGGACTTAACTGCTAAGGTCATCAGTCCCTAAGCTTACACACTACTTAACTTAAATTATCCTAAGGACAAACACACACACCCATGCCCGAGGGAGGACTCGAACCTCCGCCGGGATCAGCCGCAGAGTCCATTACTGCAGCGCCCTAGACCGCTCGGCTTATCCCGCGCGGCTCTCCTCGAAAAAAAAATGGTTCAAATGGCTCTGACCACTATGGGACTTAACTTCTGAGGTCATCAGTCCTTTAGAACTTAGAACTACTTAAACCTAACTAACCTAAGGACATCACACACATCCATGCCCGAGGCAGGATTCGAACCTGCGACCGTAGCGGTCACGCGGCTCCAGACTGTAGCGCCCACAACCGCTCGGTCACCCCGGCCAGCGCTCTCCTCTCCAGCAGGTATTTATTTTGAGGAAAGCATTTCTTAACGCTTGCAGACGGCACGCTAGCAGGATTGGGTTTAGCATCTTGATCGAAAATAAAAACATTACGACAGGAAAAATCACTAAATAAAATGAAATAAACGGGAAAAACATAAAACTGTGATGGGGAGAGGGATGTCCGTTGAAGGAGTCCTCGTGCTGCTCTTTCAGAGAATCTATTAACGAGGTGCGGCCAACTATTCGTCAGCAAACCATCCATTCTTCTGTGCATCACTCTAACGTGTAACTAACACTGCCGGAAAGGCACACCCAAGACTGAAACCGAGTAGTAGTCCACGAAAGCTTGAGGACGAAGAGTAAAGTGGGCATTACCGTTTTTCAACAGAAGAACCGTAAGTGAACGGAACATGTTTGTTTTCACACTAGACACGCGGGATATACAGGCGACATTTGCACTGATCTGCAAATATTGTCAGTTCCACACAGATGCAAAGATAAATGGGAGTAAGAAATCAAACTCTGCAACGAGCCGTCAGAGACCGCAGTTCCTCTGACCAAAGTACTCAGAAAATATCCCTGAACAACCGACAAAATTTTGTCTATCAAGTTAGTTCGCTATGTATAAGATAATGTCTCTGGACGCATTGGGTCATATCAGTGGAGGGTAAATAGCTATTTAATAATGAAAGAAATGTCTAAACCAGGAAATCTGAGCTGGCTTGTGACAGGACTTGTCATTAGGCGCATATGTGGCACGACTCGTCACAAGCTGTATATGTGCCAACTGAAAATGATACCTGAAAATTTTTTACTAACTCCACGCTAATTTTTCACAATTAATAACTGTCGATAATAGTTACAAAGTAGGGAAAGATTCCTATGGTATTGTCTGTCGGGAGACTGAGTCTCCTAATTGGAAAGGATTTATTAGTAATCGCACTATGCCGCCTTTCTACCGGACGTTTACATGTTGCGTGTTAAGTGTATGTAGGTACTGTAGATGACTGGTGAATACGTATGTACTCATTTGCTTGTGTCGTTGACGAAAAAAGGGTCACGGTGAAAACCTGTGCACCATTATTCTTCTGAAAAGTACCGCCTGACTGAACTTAGTCACAATTCCGTCGAATCATAGCAACGGTTGCGTATGTCCTCATTTTAAGAAACAATGCGGTAAGGTGTACAATAATGCAGGACAGTGGCACATAGTTTGCTAATCAAGGTTTGTAGACCGTAGTATGTTCTCCACAACGGGTAAATGCCGGATATGATAGCGTCTTCCATCCCCGGGATTCGAGCTGTTTACGAGCGATATAGAGTACCACCGCGCTGACCTCCGTTTCCTACCTTGACGTCAGAGGCTGGGACCTCTGTAGTAAAAACTATGCTTTTATTTTTAATTTTTTATAGTTTCGATATTACGAATACATTAATTCCTTAAAGGTGGAAGATTATTTCTGTCATTCTACATAAGACTTGTTGGACGAAAATTTTCCGAGTACCGGTTAGACACAGTTCTGAGTTACGAATGTTTGCATATTGTTATTATCACCGGTTACATCAAAGAACTTCTACTCTCATGTGATAAGGTGACGCGTTGCTTGACAAACAGCACTCAGGCGGGCTTTCATCTGGATCACGGAACTTTTATGTAAACGATGATTTGGCCATGTGAAGTATTTTTTGTACGATCAACTTACCCTCCAGTTATTGTCTGCAGAAAGTTAAAGACAAGGCTTCCTATTCCCAAGAACCCGACGGGGTGACTGATCGTCGATAAGGAAACTTGAAATGGTTCGCAACCGTCGTTCATCATATCGCGTGTAGACAACGTTCAGCAAGAGACTAGATTGCATCTAATGATGCAGCCAATCTGTGAACTAGCTCCATTGTGTGATGGAATTACGTTCTCAGTTGCATATTTATTTTGTTGTAGTTGTCGCTGCTGTTGTTAGCAACCACTGTTTTATAAGTGAAAACTTTTGGATATAAAACAACTTCGCAGCAAAAATTTCACAAGCTTATTGCTTTCTGTGGAAATATATTGTAAGTAATACATTCCATGTTTATTGTCCCTGTTAGTTAGAAGTTTTCAACTGATGGTTTTTCTTACGATCGACCGACGAGAAGAATGTTTTTAGCGTGAATATTACTTTCTCAGATATCATTAATTGCCTTTGCAATTTTATGTTAGCTACATAAGCCTATAAATTTACACTGCACGACTGGAACTGTAATAGTTTTCTCAAAATTGAAATACATAAAAAACGACTAACATTCTCCAGTCACTTCAAGCTATAGTAGTTCATTAATATACCGTTCATTACAATTATTAACAGCTAGTAAGTAAAAAGGTGGCCAAAGAGATCAATTAACGTTTATTTACGTCACATCACGTATTCTGTCTTAATTCGGAACAGCACAGTCTAAGTTCTGCTCTAGATATTCTACAACTTTCAGATCAGCTGATTTCTGTACTTTGTGTCTTTTACAAATTTATCTCTATGTTAAAGGGTACTTAGATATAGCATAGACGCTATAAAAGTATATTTGCAAAACTTAGTTACTTCATGATGCAACTACAGTTTCCCTGTCATGTTATGTAGAAAATGCTCTTTTACATTCTACAACTTATTTATAAAAGTATGACATTTAAAACAATTTTGTTTGTATGATTTACTGTTTTATTCCTATTCCAGAAGGAAACGATTTTTCTGTCAATAAATCTTTCGAAATACAGTTATACAAGTTGACAATTATTGAAGTACATGAAAAACCGTTAATTAGTTACAAACTAGGGCGTGAACACACTTTATTCAACATGTAAATGTCACTACAAATATTCGGATTTAGGTTATGACATGTTCGATATGCCTGCCATCATTGCCGATGATGTGGCGCAGACGGATAGCGAAATTCTGCATGACCCTCTGAAGTGTCGGAACGTCGATGCTGTCAATAGCCTCCTGAACGGCTGTTTTCAGCTCGGTAGTGGTTTTGTGGTTATTGTTGTACACCTTGTGTTTAATATAGCCGCACAAAAAGGAATCACATGTGTTCAGATCCGGGGGATATGACGGCCAATCGAGGCTCATGCCAGTGCCCTCCGAGTACTCCAGAGCCAGAATGCGGTCCACAGAACGCTCCTCCAGGACATCAAACTCTACTGCTTCGACGGGGTCGAGCTCCGTCTTGCATGAGCCACATCTTGTCGAAATCAGGGTCACTTTGGATAATGGGGATGAAATCATCTACCGTGCCACCAAGGAATATCGCACCGACTATTGCGTGATTGGACATTACACACCACGCAGTCACCCGTTGAGGATGAAGAGACTTCTCGATCGCGAAATGCAGATTCTCAGTCCCCCAAATGCGTCAATTTTGCTTATTGACGAATCCATTCAAACGAAAGTGGGATTTGTTGTATCCTGCCTACTCACCAAATATGGGGTGCCTAGGAAACCTTCTTTCTTAGATCGCTAGACAACAATTCAAGCAAATCGTATTAAGGAAGTTTATTACCAAAGGAAATGATTACGATACTTAACTTCGTGAAGTACAGATGTGTCGCAGGCAAAGGGTGACAGCCAAAATAAATCTCTTCAGTATAGACAATGCTACATAGTAGAAGCGGAATGACTAGTCTTGATGCTGTTCTTGAACTCTCTGCTGTAGAACTCGCAGAACTGGACCGCGGCTAGTCGACGCGGAGCTTATGTACTCTTCGCCTAGAGGCCGCTGCTGTCTCGTTGTCCACCTAGAGAGGGGCCAGTGAGCGTGCCATTAGCTGACGTCTTCTTCACAGCCCTTTCTGCTCTAACGTTCCCGACCGGCGCGTCGGCGCTTGGCTTTACGTCGGAAAAGGCTTCATCGCTAAACCAAACCATAATGAGCATACTAATTCCCATGATTCCCCTCGGCCAACTACGCAGTTTGAACGTCCTAACGCAAACCGTCCAGAAGTTATGACGATTTTATTTCATATATTTCAATAATTGTCACCCTTGAGTTTGACGTGCTACTAAAAAGTTATAGTTACTATTAAAATATAGGTAATTACGTAAGGCTCTGTTTCGTCATTATATTAATTACATTATAAAGTTAACGCCATTTTAAGTTGTTGATGGACGTTACAGTGGGTACCACATCTCAAATGATGCCTAATATACCTAACGGTGGTGTCAGTCTACTGTGGATAGCAATACGCATATTTGACGAACAGGGAGGAAAAAAAGAATCTATCATTTATGTCGAAAAGATTGTTTTCTAACTTCTGAATCGTAAATGTTGTCAGGTGCGTGTAGGATGAATGCAGTCCCTTAAGTTCGGACTTACGCTCACTGTTAGTTTTCTTTCTGTGCTTTGGAAGTAATACGAAATTTGGCGCTGTTGTTTTGTCAATGTGGTGTTAACTTGCCAGTGCCGCGTACTGTTGCGCGAGTTCGTAGGCACTTGTCTACCTGAAAGCTGTGTAATCACCTATCCGTCTGCTGAGATTGTACATTTGTGGGTGAAAACTGTAAGTTATGTCGTAGCAAGTCGTCTAAGCTTTGACGAGACTCAGCGAGTACGGAAGTTTGGCGGCATAATTGGTTTATGTGGTTCTGTGGACGGCACACAAAGACACTCTTGCCTTCCGCCTGCTGCCACGATGTCTATGTATCAATTCTGTATCGTCGTATTGACGCTTTGTCTTTTGATAGTGAATTAGTCATATTCAACCAACTTCATTCTGTACTATGGTGAGCTGTTTGCTGGCTTTCACACTTGCGCTAGACTTATGAGATAGTGAGTTACGTGATTTTAGAGATAAGAGTATTAGATTTCTTTCTGTGATACTACGGCAGTTGAATTTAGCTTGAGAAATGTAAGGTCTTCGCTCGCAGATTTAGTGCATTTAAACCGTGAGGGAGTAACCTAGCTTAAGCTGAGATCAAAATGTAACTAAATAAACTTTTCAGCTATACAGTTACATTTTTGACGCTGTTGAACTTAGAGACACGAGCCAGCGGAAACTGAGATGTCAAGGTGATTTCTGCTACCACAATTGTTCAGGTTTATTCTAATTATTAAATATTGCAGGATCCAGAAAGGAAAAACATTTGCCCAGCGCAAGTTCCGTGAACAAGACGCAGTTCTTTCCAGCTGCACGAGGTCCACTGTAAGGATTATAGCTTAAGTTTTGTTAAACCATTTTTAATTATTCTGTTGCGCTTTGTGAAAGTTCTTGGCACTACGAAAGTTTGTTTAAAGTTAGACTGCGTTGGGTCGGATTTAATATAGAGGAGTAATGTTTCAGGGCAGAAAAACGGAGGTCATTGTCTCTGATGAACTCCCAGGTTAAAGTAAACAGTAGAGCAGTCTTTTAATACAGCACGTTATAATAATTTAGTTACCAGTCTGAAAAGACCTTAGAACAAAGAATATTGTCGAAAGGCAGTCTTTCTGCGCTTTCGTAAACAGTGCAGTTGAAGTTTTCATATAAAAAAAGCAAGGTAGTTTAAATGCGTGTCCTATAGATTTCGATCGGATTTTCAGTCTGATCCGAAAGCTATAAATCCACCGACAGAACAAATTTTCTATGACATCTGCTGTCCTACTTCACAAATATGAGGACTCTGGGCTCTGCGTTAAAGGCGAAGATAAATGTTTTATGATAATGAAAAGAATAGCGATATTCCAGCTATTGAAACACTAAAGATTGTTAAAAATTATTTAGGAAGTCATGTTACTACAACTGAGTTCCACTCTATTCCTAAGAAAATCCATGCCTGTGGGTTGCTGTGTATTTCACTGCCGGTGCTGGAGGTAAGAAAATAAGGGAAGTGTCTCATGTTTATTTACAATGAGAGAACAGAGCGAGATAGTGCAGTTGTTAAGACACTCAAATCGCGTTCGAGATGATTGGTGTTCAGTTCTCCGTCCAGACATTCTGATTTAGGTTTTTTGTGGTTTCCCTTACTTGCCGATATCGAATAGTGGGATAGTTCCTTCAGAAAGACACGGCTTTTTTTCTTTCCCATCCCTACTCAAATCAGAGCTTGTGTCCTGTATTTAATGAATTTGTCATCGACGGGTTTTTAAACTCCCAATGTTCCATCTTTACTATTTTTTAGCTGTGTGGGATCGAAATCGTCGCAAAGACAGGTATAGTAAACATCAACGAAACATAATTGCTCCAAGGAGTCCCCTGCATCTTAGCAGATAAAATACTCCCGCAATTTTTTCCCGTCATATGTAATTAATGAATCGCGTCCTAACAGTTTATGAAAGATGAAACTAAGTGAAGCAATTTATAGCAAGGAACATTGTGAAAGCGTTAAAAGTAAATGCTTCTAGTTTTAGTGGAACAGGAAAAGTGGACTGTTGCGAAGGATAATCGGTGCTTGTAACTGAGGATATCTCACTGTCTACCATTTCTTTATCTGGTCGGTGGTGCCTTTATGGACGTAGTAGTCAGATTGAAGGTAAATCAGACGGTAGGTGCCACATTCTGGTGAATCTCTACGTCCATGAAGGCGGGAAATATTATGCTTATCAGCTACGTTTCCAATAGTCGATATGGCGGTGAAGACATTAAGCGTAAGTATTAGGTTGTATAGAGTACTTCACTGTCCCAAAGGTCTAAATAATAAAGACTGGGTGCCTTGATATTCGTTATGCTCTGTACTAGATAGAGGACTTTATCAATAGTGATGGTTCGTTCTCTCACGCGCTCCATGTTTTTGATGAATGATACAGGCCGACAGATGTCTCATTAAAATGATTTTTCAAGAATTACTCTGCAAGATACATCGATAAATTTCACTGCTCTGCACACAAGATTGACTCACAATGCGTACAATGGGATTTACACTTTGGTGACAAACTCTGTATAAAAGTCCCTCGAGTTGGCACTACATCATTGTCTTCCACTCTCCAGGGCAACAATCACTCCACTTATAGGTTCGAGACAATGAGAAGAGGGACAGGCTAAATTTCATATTTGAAAAGTCTGAATACCATTAAAACATTCAGTGCAGTTACGTCTCTAAACTAGACATAAACAGTCCTGCGTAATTTTAAACAGCCTACGAAGTGTACAATTAGTTCTCTAGCCTCGGTGCCAGAGGAAACGGTTCTGCTAGCACAGAGAAGCGACTGACCGTGATAACACTAATACACTGGTGTGCAAAATTTAACGACGAAAGTAGCTTTCACATGATTGCCACTGCCAAATAACATAGTTCGATGGGACTTGGACTGAACATAAAAAATTGCTACACTGCAGTACAGAAGATAATTCAAAGAAATACGCAACGATACTAACAGAAATGGCACTTTTAGACAAACATAATTATAGCAGTATCTATGCAGTAGCAGTTCAGGCCCAGATAATGATATTTCCTCAAGGTCACTGACAATATAAGGAAGTGATAAGGACTCCCGTTACACCTGAGGCAGTTGTGCGAGGTTACCCTCTCCTTTCTCTTCCCCCCTTCCCCCCCTTCCAGGCCACCCCATGCACCTGATTAGGATACCGAGTGTCAGGTTATTAAACTGCACAAATTATACTCAGTCGCCCTCCTCCCCACAGTCCTCTTCCCCTGCTACCCATGTACTGCAGGTACTTCTGGTTCAAGTCAAGAACTGGTTGTATGTGGTACAACCTAGATGATCTCCCGCCTCCTCCCCCTCCCACGCTGGGATAGTGGGATTAAAGCTCCACACTTACCTACCCCTTTTATTACTAAAGTAGTTGTATGGAATATGCCATTCCAACTCTGTGCACCAAGGACTATTAGGTGTGTTTGGGGCCATGGTGCTGGTATTTGTTATAAGTAATAATCAATTATATTTATTATAGTTATATAGATTTCGACATTCGAGGTGTGTGGAGAGGGCCCATGTGTGGGTATATGTCAATAATAAATAAAATTTATTACAATTACGCGAATTTCGTCATTGGAGGCGTCAGCAGAGACCAACCACCACCCCTACGCAGGCATGTAAATACTCTCATTTTTGGTTTTTTCATATTTTTCCAGAATTTTGCCGTTTTCGGTATTTTTGGTGTTTTTGGAGATTTTCTATATTTTCTCCTTTTCTCGCATTTTTCCATATTTTTCATTTTTAATATTTTCCCATATTTTTCAGTTTTTACATATTATTCCATATTTCTCCATACTTTTCGTAGTCTGTGTGTGAATGTACAAGAATGTTTATTTTCTTATTGCAAATTTGTGACCCATTTGTTAACACCACATACATTTCAAAGACTGTTAATGTTAAAGAAATATCACTGTGCCATATATAAACAAACTCTTGCTATGTCATTCAACACATTACTAGTGTGTGTGACATCATAGCCTAAGTGTTAAAACGAGAACCTTCTCCTATTGGTAGAAATAATGATGTCCAAATATATTGGGTAAATATTAACAAAATTTGACATGATAGCAAATTTTTGAGGTTTACATACATCTATGTCGCATGTAAATAAGGTATGTACCGCCGCTGCCAGTTGCAGTTACCGCTAAGAGTTGAATGTGGCAAGCTGTTTGTAGGATATGCAGCACTTCGTGTGCTGATGCATGGAGAGTTCAGAATCTGGCCATGACTGACCTAGGACCATGAACTCAATACTAGGTGACCGTCCAACAATGGCAGAGAAATTTTCAATATTTTAACAATGTAAGAGTAATCATCTCGTATGCAACCAACCTAGTTGCTGGCGGAAAATACACTGGCACGAAAGCAGGCACACAAGGAGGGCCATCCCACCAACGTGAATGTGTACAAACAGGTGCTGACATGCTATCAGAAATAGATGGGTGACTTTGCAGGTAAGCGCTAAGCATACCCCCCCTCCTCCTCCTCTTTTTCTGGTGCAATAAGAAACAAGCTTCCCCAACCATCACGCTTTTAATACAGAGAAATTGCATGGGTGGCATCAGTCTTGGTCAGCCAGCGCTCCGTTGCCGGCCGAAGTGGCCGTGCGGTTAAAGGCGCTGCAGTCTGGAACCGCAAGACCGCTACGGTCGCAGGTTCGAATCCTGCCTCGGGCATGGATGTTTGTGATGTCCTTAGGTTAGTTAGGTTTTGTAAGTTCTAGGGGACTAATGACCTCAGCAGTTGAGTCCCATAGTGCTCAGAGCCATTTTTGAACCAGCGCTCCCAGGCGGAATAAAAGGGAGTTAGGAGGCAACTAACCTACCACAACACACTATTTTAAACAAATAAACTATGTGTTATTAGTGTGTGTTATAACACCTGTAATTAACTATGAAAAATCTGAAGTATTTACACATCCCTGTCACCCAAATGAAACTGAACAATGCTGGATTCATATTTTCTGCCAAGATTTGTGTCATGTGATGGGTAGTTACTTTATGCTGACTGCTTCATCTACCGTATGTGAGTGAGCACATGCGATAGAGATATTAAGAGTCTCACTTGAACTGTCGTTTGCACTGCTGGCAGTTGCTTATTGACAGCTCAGCTGGAGAGATATGCAGAGGCAACGATACACATGTGTATTTGCTTTTTTCGAATGAAGAGTATTTCTCCACTATTTTCTATCCTATACCAGGTGCAAATTGTTTACAGTGTAATTTTTGGCAATGCAGTGAGAATTATTAACTTGGTGAGTGTTGTCACAGTGCATTATTATTAAACATCTGAGTAAAAGTTTTTGCTATAATATTGAACTGGCTGCCATTAAAGTTCGTTGAATGTTTGTAACAATACGTAACGCTGTTCTCAATATGCACTTTTGAAATACGCTTGATTATCCATAATGTTTGATAACTCAAACAACGCATTTCAGAGTATCCTGGTGTGTTACATATAAAACATGGAATTTTTTCAGAAGCCTGAGACACTCACCGGGTTGGATTAATAGATGTGGAGTACAATTATCGTGTAGCTCTTCAACAGAAATGTTTTACTTTTGAGATGGGAAACCGGTGCAGTGTATTCATGTACATACGTGCAGACTGATCTGTGAAACAGACAGACGTTCGGTAATTTTAAACACATGGAGCAGATTCCTGTGTTATTTAACGCTGATCTGAACTCTATGTCACTGTTTGCTTGTAAGTTTGTCATGTGATTATAACGTATCTCAAAATTGTTGGAGTACATACGAATTCCGCAAGTCACCATACTATACCTGACAAAACAGTACGAGTGAAAAAGTGACTATTATATGCCTCTGTATGAGTCCCAATATCTCGTATCTTACGGGGAATGTATGTTGGCTTCGAATTTAGTTTCTCAACAGTGTTTTTGCGAAAAGAACGTTGACAAGTTTGAGTTTGTCATCCTCACTTGTTGATCGAACCTACTTGTTATAAATCTAGCATTACGTTATTGCTTTTGAAAAAGTCTTCTGAAAAGATAGTGTTCTTGATGTTGTGATAGATTTTTTGGCAGGGACATAGAAGCCGGCCGCGGTGGTCTAGCGGTTCTAGGCGCTCAGTCCGGAACCGCGCGACTGCTACGGCCGCAGGTTCGAATCCTGCCTCGGGCATGGATGTGTGTGATGTCCTTAGGTTAGTTAGGTTTTAGTAGTTCTAAGTTCTATGGGACTGATGACCACAGATGTTGAGTCCCATAGTGCTCAGAGCCATTTGAACCATTTGAACATAGAAAGATGGGGAAATTGTCTGTGACCATGAGCAACACGGGGCGTCTTTTTTCTTTTTTTCACTGACATGTTTTGGACGTTATTTCTGTGGTTACTGGGAGCCCATGAGCTTGTGCTGTTTGCAAGTTGAGACCCTTGAGATACTTCCCCAGTTAGACGTTTAACATACATGGAATACGAAGAATATACAAATTGCACCACGTTTCTCAGATATAATAGTATCAGAGAGTGCACTGTCACGGCCTCCATAATATTTTTCTGGAGCGTCGGTTGCACTGGAGATGTTATGTGTACACTTTGTTCGTGACTAATTGTTCACTTCCGTCTGCATCTCTGGCGAATCGGTACAAATCGTTAATGGTAATGGAGGGATAAGGTCTTCATCAGTGTACGCTTATAGAAGGTACAAACTAGCATGATTTCCTTGTGCAATACCGCATTGTACAAGTCGTTTAATGAATGATGGCGGTGTATTTTTTAAGAAAATAGCTGTGTTATTTGTTTATATCGATTTGTTGTAAGTGTATATACCGAGGTTTTCTCATCAGGCATCTCATGTCCAACATCGACGGCATGTCCTCAGTGTTGGTTGAGTTGTCTCTGTTTATTGACAATAAACAGAGACAACCCAACCAACACTGAGGACATGCCGTCGATGTTGGGCATGAGATGCCTGATGCGAAAATCTCAGTATATACACTTACAACAGATAGCACGCGAACTCTGCATACCTCTGTCCACATTTACTTTACTTCGGCACAGGTACTGTAACCTTGGAGGATTGACAAATTGGTATCTAGAAAGTTATTTTTTGCCGCATTATGTCGATTGTTCAGTCTCATTTGGGTGACATATGTGTACAAACTTAGGACATCTGCATTTTTGTTTACTAGCATTATAGTGAAGTCACACATGAGTAATGCATGGTTTATTTGTTTAAAATATTGTGATGTGGTACGTTAAATGTCTTTTTCTCTTTTTATTCCCCCTGGGAGTGCTAGCTGAGCAAGACCGACGTCGCCACACAGTTTATCCAGTATTAAACGCACCATGGTTGGGGGAGCTTGTTTCTTATGGGCCCAGAGAAAAACAGAAAGGGAGGGGAGTGCTTGGCGCTTACCTGCAAGGCCGACCATGTATTTCCGGCGGCGTGTCAGCACCTGTTTGCGAATGTTCATATGTGCGGGAGAGCCCTACCTGAATACGTGTTTTCATACCAGTGTGTTTCCTACCACCAATCAGGATGGCTGCCTTGGGGGATGATTACACATATATTGTTAAAATACTGCAAATTTCTCTACCAATGCTGGGCGGTCAGCTAGCATAACAGTCGTGGTCCTGGGTCAGTTACGGCCGGACTGAGCTCTGCAAAAAAATGGTTCAAATGGCTCTGAGCACTATGGGACTTAACTTCTAAGGTCATCAGTCCCCTAGAACTTAGAACTACTTAAACCTAACTAACCTAAAGACGTTACACACATCCATGCCCGAGGTAGGATTCGAACCTGAGACCTTAGCGGTCGCGTGGTTCCAGACTGTAGCGCCTAGAACCGCTCGGCCACTCCGGCCGGCTGAGCTCTGCACACATCAGCGCCTGCAGTGGCTGTATATTCTGCAGACAACTCGCTTACCACTTTCAACTCTTAGCAACTCCTGCGGCTGGCAGCGGCGGTAAATACCTTATCTACATGTGGCATGTATATATGTAAATTTCGGAGTTTTACTGTAGTATCATAAATTTTTTTAATATTTGCGCAGTATATTGCGACCTCATTCTACCAATAGGAGAACGTGCTAGTTTTAACAACGCCCCTATGACATTACACACACTGTTAATATCAGAATGATGCAGCTAGAGTTTGTTTATATGTAGCATAGTAATATTTCTTTAACATTAATAGCCTTTGAAAAGTGAATGTGATGTTTAATGTGATGTCGCAGGAATTTGTAATAAGAGAATAAACATATACATACAGAATATGGAAAATAAGGAGAAATACAGAATAATAAAGAATATGGAAATATGCGAAACAACGGGAAAATATGGAAAATATCTAATAATACAAAAAATACCTAAAATAGTAAAACTCTGGAAAAGTATGAAAAAATGGAAAATGAGAACACGTATCTCCCTGGGGTTGGTAGTGGTCTCTACTGAATCTGCGAATGACGTCACTCGCTTAATTGTAATAAATTTAGTTTGTTATTGACATATACCCACACATGAGTCATCTCCACAGGCCTCAAATGACGAGACTTACGTAACTGGGATAAATGAAATTTATTATTACTTCTGACAAACAACACCACCATGGCCCCAAAAGCACCTTACAGTCCTCTCCCTACGGTGCACAGCTTTGGAATGGCGCACACACACAACTGTTGTAATAAAAGGGGTATGTGTTTACGAAGCTTTAATCACATTGGCCCATGGTGGGGGACGGAGAGGGGAGAGATGACCTTAAATGTACCACATACATGTGTGTGGGCAAGAGTCCTAGAATATCTTATCTAAATCAGTAATAACGAGTTCGACTCTTAGCTACACATGTGGCTGGAAATGGCGGTGCATACCTTATTTACATGTGGCATGGATATCTGTAAACCTCAGAATTTTGGTATAATGTCATGTATTTTGTAAATATTTCCTCAGTATATTACGACATTATTATTTTTACCAACAGGAGAACATGTTCGTTTTGAAGGGACACGCCCCTGAACGGGCTGCATTTTAGCATTATCTTCACCCTCATAGTGCAACTGGTCTATAAATGAGAGAGAGCTCAAAATTCTTACACACAGTTAGGGTCATTATTCAAAGCATTTCCCAAAAAATGTTTGCGATGTTTATTATTTCGTACTGACAACAATATTTATAACAGTATCAAAAACGGAACACTATGTCACTGCGGTACCACTTTCTTTGGAACCACTGACTGCGCAGCTTGGAAAAAGTCAGAATACAGACAACATTCACATAAGTGTTTTATACCTCCACTTTCCTTCCCTGATGCTGATCTGTGAAAAAGACTAGTAATGTATTCTACTACAACAAAAATATTTTAAAAATGTAGCTCAAATATCACCGACATCATCATCATCATGTTGTAAATTTTTCAGGAAATTGTAGGCAAGGGAGGTAGAGGAGGTCATTCTAAATATCTGTACCAATTTTTGTGAGTTTAACTTCATTCATTTAGGAGAAAAGTGTACCTGACATCGCAAAAAAAGTACAGATTTAATAACTTACGGCTATACTAGTTTAGAACATTCCAGCTGCATACTCCAGTTGTCCTCTTGTTTCCTTATCCCCCATACTCTCTCTTCATTCTTTTCTTTATCTTTGACTCCTTGGTAGCAGCTTCTTCAGCTGTCTCTGCTACGGTTACCCGCCGCTTATCAATAGCAGTTAGAACTGAAGCCATATTCCTTCCCATCTGGATGTTCAATTTCTTCATAACATTGATCCTTGAAATTGCACCATCATTGCATCCAGTACACCAATCTTCAGCACTGTCAGCCCAACAAATACAGTTTTGGGTATTCTCTTTCATATACAGCTGTTGAAGCTTTCATCTGCATACATTTCCTAAGTAGTTTTTTTTATTTGCCAGATGCCTCCATATAGGCCTCATTGCCTCCATTACAGCAAGTGGTAAAGAATGCTTGGGGATATATTGTATGCCTGTAGCACTGCTCAACTAGTACTTGCACCACGAATCTTCCTCTTTTGGACACAAACCATGCTGTGGGGTTTCATCTGTTGACACTCTGCTGCTCTTTCCACTGAATGTTCACTTACACCACATAAAGCATTATGTATTTATTTATTGTATCTGTCAAACCTCGGTGGAAGTGGAGGCAAATCCATCACTACACAAAAAGTCTGGGCAGCTCTCCTTCCCCTTCCAGTACATCGTATTGCGTAAGCAAGCTGAATATTTACACTGTAATATCGACTATCAGTTACTGGCGATGTCACAGTATCACTGTGCATCTTACACGAGTTTCAGTCAATCACTAACCGACTTGAGAGACCCTCTCTTGCTGAAATGCCTTCATAGTCGTCAATGCTATCTTCACAATTGCAGTACTTACATTTCACAGCATTCTTGACAGCATATTTAGATTCACAATAACATTTCCGTCGTTATTTCTGCTCACAATACTACTAGGCTTGTTCTTATTGCATTCAGAAAGCGAAAGTTTACGTCTAGAAGCACTGCCTGTAGACATAGTTCTCGCAGGCGACTTTTGAGGGAACTAAAGTGTATTATTCGGTTGTGTTTGGAACTGGTTGCCACGAAACTTTCGTTTGGGGCTAAATTTTACTCTCGGCATTTGTAGCACAGGAAATACCCACACAGAAACAAAACAAACAATAACTACAAAACTGCGTATGAAATTTCGAAATCATATATTCTCAGATCTTTGTTCACATTCGAACCATAGCCTTTTGGACATGCCTGCACTATGGTTCCGGGAGTCCGTGTCCTCTAGAATACACCTGTGTTAACGATCCGTAACTAACGACGGAGAAAACGGAAGAACAAAGTAATGCATCTCGTATTCTGACACACTTCAAACTGACAGATGGGTGTGGCCCCTCTGCATCATTACGTTCAACCTCAATTTTAGAACGAACGGAAAATAATATCCATTTCATACAGTTTTGAAAACAGCATGGAATGCTCTTTTCCATAGACCAAGAAAATGTTTTTTCAAATTTTTGGTCATTTTTACGAGAATGTCCCCTAAACAAAGATCCTGTGACATTACACATACTTTTAATGTAAGAATGACTTAGCGAGAGTTTGTTTATGTATAGATCAGTGATATTTTCTAAAACTAAGACTTGGTAGCAGTGTATTTGTTGTTGAATAATGCGTTGCAGAAAACTAGTCAGACAAATATTTTTATATTTTTACATATAGACGATGGAAAATATGTAGAAATATGGAATAATACATAAAAATTGGCAAAATTATGCAAAAAGAAGCAAAATACGAAAAATATCAGAAAAATACCGAAAAATACGATGAAATGGGAAATATGAAAAGTACGAAAAATGATAAATGTGAACAATATCGAAAAAATGTAAAGTAGGAGTACTTACATGCCTGTCTGTGGATAGTGGTCCGTCTCTGCTGACACCCTGAACGACAAAATTTGCGTTATTGCAATAAAGATTAAATTTAATTTGTTATTAAGAAATACCTGCACAGTGGTACTGTCCACAGACCTCACATGATAAAACTTACATACTCGTAATAACTTTAATTTATTGTTATTTATAACAAATACGAACACCGTTACTCCTAACAAAGCTGACAGTCCTCTCCTTACGGTGTTGCGCTTAAATGATGCATCCCATGGAACTTATATGGAAGTGAAAGGAGAGGAGGAGTTGTGCTTTAATTACATTGGTCCAAGGGGGGGGGGGGGGGAGGAGAAGTGGAATGGGTAACATTGAATGTACCACATACATGTGTGTGGGCAGGATTCCCAGAAGTCCTTATCTAAACCAAGTATTAACTAATCATCTTGTGGTGCAGTTCTTCTTGTTGTCTCCGTGCTTGCTAAGAAAATGGGATGAGAAGTTCCGCCTTATGCAAGACACCTTTTTTCTTATGTTTCACCCATACATGTTTCAGCACTTTTGTGCTATCGTCAGTGGGTTCTATTTTTATTAAAGTATTAAATTATTAAAGTATTAAAGTAAATATTAATTTATTAAGTATTAACTGGTTCTTGGCCTGAAGTGGCAGTAACCCCTAGGACGTGGATGGAAGGGGAGAGGAATGGGGGGGGGGGGTGAGTTATAAATAACTTACGCAGCTGTATAACCTGACACCAAAACTCTGTCAGGTGAGTGGGTTGGCTGGGGATGTGGCGTTGGGGAAAGGTGTGTCCCTGAGTGTACCTCACACAATTACCTCCGTTTTATTGTGATAACCCCTCACAAGGTTAAGTGTAATCTGATACTGGGACACTTTCTTATGAAGTTCTTATATTACCACTGACGTTGAGATAAGTCGTTGTGTGTCCAAAGTGGTACTTCATATCTACTAATGATTACGCTGAAGACACCACCTTTTATTATGGTCCTCTGTACACGGCTCTTAAATGGATGTATGATCACCATGGGCACAGCACATGCCCTGAAACATGCTTCCATGCTTGTTACGACTTCAGTATGGAGTTCTTGTAATAGGGCATTCCATTCTCCCATTAGCGCAGTTGACGACTGCTGGATGATCGTTGGTGCATGTGGTCATGCTGCAATACGTCTCTCCAAAGCATTCCACACTTGCTGCATGAGAATGGGTAGCCCAGTGCATTAACCAAATATCCCCTTATTCTAAGTGCTCCTTCACCAGCACTGTTCGGTGTTGTCACGCATTTTCATCCACAAATTGAAGTCAGGGCCGAATGTACCCCTGAAAAAACGCTCATGGAGGAAAAGTACAGTGTCACATTTACGTTGCCCGCCGAATGCACCGTGTTCAAAAATTTGAAGGTCAGTACACCCATGCATTGTTATGTCTTCACATACCATCACCCCTGTACCACCAAGGCATCAAATTCGACAATGTTACTGAGTGCATTACGTGTCACCGCCTCTCCCCATATAAGGGTACGTAATGCACTCAGGAATACTGTGGAACATGATCCGTGTGATGGTCCAGGTGCTGTGGGCATAATGTAGCATGGGCGTAACGTACTGACCTCCAAATCAATGAACGCGGCACACTCACCGGTCAACGTTATTGCGGTACAGCACTCCTTCCCCTTATGCGTATCTTCAGGGGTGCATTCGTCGCTGACTTCATTTTTATAGATGGCAATGCGCGACCGCATCAGATTGCCCAGGTGGAGAAGCTCTTGGAACGAGAGATATTCAGCGAATGGACTGGCTTTCTCATTCCTCCACTTAAATCCGATCGAGATTGTGAGGGATTCGTTGTGAAGAAGTATCGCAGCACGTCCATATGCAGTTGTGAACCGCGCTGGTGGAGAAATGGAACATCCTATCACAAAACCCTTATCAACTCAGTGGCCAGATGGGAATAGGATGCAGAGCGAACACTGCCGTCCGTGGTGATCACACATCCCAATAAGAACGATGTCCCACCATTTGTAATATTCAAGTGACCATCATAAATTGCGGTGACTTCAGTGTAATTAATGTCTTTGACTGAAAGTGTCATTTCTGCTCGTCTCATTGCGTACTTTCTCAGTTACCTTGTGTACTAGACTGTTGCAGGTCTTTCTCTGTATGGTCAAGCTTTCATCGATGTATGTAACTTAGTAGGGACACATCATGACAAAGATAAATTCGTCTTTAAGTTTAGCAGACTAGTAGAGTTTAAACACTTTACTAAATGATGCAGCCTACTGCTTTCGGTAAGTGGCCTCATTAACAGTCGCGCCCCAACTGGACTACGGCACGCAAAGCGGCGTAATGATGTAACCGTACATCTGCGTTTAAACTCGATGAGCCCGCCGATGCTTTAAATTTAGTCTTCTGTTCGACAATTTTAATACAGTAAGTTATTAAGTGCTTCACTAATTGTCTCCGGCGAATCAACGGTTTTACTCTATTGTTATCATTAGCGACTGTTTAAAATTAATACTAGAGTTAAAGGAAGGAAGATTAGGGTTTAATATCCCATCGATCTTGATGATATTAGGGCGGACCATATGATCTGATATAACAAGTGTGAGAAAATAAATTGACAGAGAGCATTTCAAAGTAACCATCCCCAACTTAAACGTGGATATCCCAACGAAGATTTGAACCCTAATCACCCTGAATGAGACCCAAATGCCTTATTTTAATTTTGTTTATCACAATCAGTGTTTCTGGAAAGCTTATAGTTGTCAGCCATGGTTTACTTATACTTTCATGCTTGGCAAAACGCGTTTCGAAACTTTATCATCATTTTCAAGTGCATTTGTTTACATTCTTTTTGTGATGTTTGACTGTGTGATTGCCACTCTTGCTCTGTTTTTGTCTTCTTGAGGTTATACTGCAATCGGAAATTTGGACAAATGAATCTTGGGGTCATTTTATGTACTATTTATTTTGTTTTTACACTTAGAAGTATTGTGCCTCCTCCATTACACAGAATATCACACTCTCGCAAATCACTTACACTATTTGTTTTTGTGATCTAAGTGTGCTACTGACACATTACGATATGGTTTCACAAAGAGTTTTTATCCACTCATTTTGATGATTACTTTATATGCATAAAGTTGCCAATTATAAAATTAATTTCATCGTTATTGACTGTTGAACTATCGATTATGTTTCTATTTTGTTGCAGGTGGTGAGTAGAGTCTATGGGGTAATGTACTTATTTGTGGAAGGTACTACAGTTATATGTAGGAGAAATATTTTTAAAAAACTAACTGATTCACTGTCTTGTTTGTCGTTGAGAATTTTCTCTCCTTGCTTTTGTGGTGTACAGAAATTTCCAGCTCCACCATTAAATCCATTGGAATGGAGGAGAATACTTATAAGTAGAAAAACAGAAATACTATGTCTAACATTATCATATAAAAAAAAACATTCCTAGATTCATTTGTCCCATTTTCAGACTGCAGTATAACCTCAAAAAGACAACAATTCAAGAGACACAGAGAGTCAGACATGCTAAAATCACAGAAAATCTATGTGTTAATCAACGCCCTTGAAAATGAGAATAAATTTCATTGCGCTAAGCATAAGGAAATAAGTAATTGGTGCAATTTTTATTATTTAAGTCATAAATGTCTTTCCACGGCGCCACCTCGCTCCGCAAGGTGTAAGCTATAGACAAGTGTTCTTGGCGCCGTCTTAAGAACCTTCTCGTTTCATACGCTGACGTAGGGAAATATGCGCAGATGAGAGTCTGCGTCTTCATTCCCCGACTGAAAGATTCATTAGTAGATAGGTACTAACAGGTAAATTTGTTCCACAACTGCAGAAAGGTCGTGGTGCTAATGCAATGTTTCATTCTCCTCGTGATCACGTAATATAACTGTGTACTACTTACGCCCTACCGACAAAGTTAATACAGATCATTTAGAAATATGTCGATCCGAAACGTCGAACCCCCTTATTCCATAATATGTTTTCCGCTAGTGTGACGTTAATTGTATTGCTTAGTCTCTTCTTTGCCCTAGCCATTCAGATAAATATAATTCTGTCTCACTTCCACGTCCTAACTCGCGTGTATGTCTTCTTAGCACAAATTTCTAGCGCCAGTAGCATCAATTTTACCTCATATTTTGGGGAGCTCACGTCCCTCGACTTTTCTTTGTCCTAACAGCCTTCGTTCTCTTGTGTTTGTTTCTGAACATGCTCTGTGCACAATCACATAGAAGTATACTTGTCATTAAACGGACGGTCCATGTGGTTCCGATGGTAACAAATCCTCGATGTGCTGACACCGCACATTGCTGGAATTGACTAATACTGTCTATTCAAGTTCTATATAACGGAAATAATGCAGTAAATGAAGCAGGCAAAAAGGAATACAAACGTCTCAAAAATGAGATCGACAGGAAGTGCAAAATGGCTAAGCAGGGATGGCTAGAGGACAAATGTAAGGATGTAGAGGCTTGTCTCACTAGGGGTAAGATAGATACTGCCTACAGGAAAATTAAAGAGACCTTTGGAGAGAAGAGAACCACTTGTATGAATATCAAGAGCTCAGATGGCAACCCAGTTCTAAGCAAAGAAGGGAAGGCAGAAATGTGGAAGGAGTAAATAGAGGGTTTATACAAGGGCGATGTACTTGAGGACAATATTATGGAAATGGAAGAGGATGTAGATGAAGACGAAATGGGAGATAAGATACTGCGTGAAGAGTTTCACAGAGTACTGAAAGACCTGAGTCGAAACAAGGCCCCGGGAGTAGACAACATTCCATTAGAACTACTGATGGCCTTGGGAGAGCCAGTCATGACAAAACTCTATCATCTGGTGAACAAGATGTATGAGACAGGCGAAATACCCTCAGACTTCAAGAAGAATATAATAATTCCAATCCCAAAGAAAGCAGATGTTGACAGATGTGAAAATTACCGAACTATCAGTTTAATAAGTCACAGCTGCAAAGGACTAACGTGAATTCTTTACAGACAAATGGAAAACCTGGTAGAAGCAGACCTCGGGGAAGATCAGTTTGGATTCCGTAGAAATGTTGGAACACGTGAGGCAATACTAACCTTACGACTTCTCTTAGAAGAAAGATTAAGAAAAGGCAAACCTACGTTTCTAGCATTTGTAGACTTAGAGAAAGCTTTTGACAATGTTAACTGGAATACTCTCTTTCAAATTCTGAAGGTGGCAGGGGTAAAATACAGGGAGCGAAAGGCTATTTACAATTTGTACAAAAACCAGATGGCAGTTATAAGAGTCGAGGGGCATGAAAGGGAAGCAGTGGTTGGGAAAGGAGTGAGACAGGGTTGTAGCCTATCCCCGATGTTATTCAATCTGTATATTGAGCAAGCAGTAAAGGAAACAAAAGAAAAATTCGGAGTAGGTATTAAAATTCATGGACAAGAAGTAAAAACTTTGAGGTTCGCCGATGACATTGTAATTCTGTCAGAGACAGCAAAGGACTTGGAAGAGCAGTTGAACGGAATGGACAGTGTCTTGAAAGGAGGATATAAGATGAACATCAACAAAAGCAAAACGAGGATAATGGAATGTAGTCAAGTTAAATCGGGTGATGCTGAGGGAATTAGATTAGGAAATGAGACACTTAAAGTAGTAAAGGGATTTTGCTATTTAGGGAGTAAAATAACTGATGATGGTCGAAGTTGAGAGGATATAAAATGTAGACTGGCAAAGGCAAGGAAATCGTTTCTGAAGAAGAGAAATTTGTTAACATCGAGAATAGATTTAAGTGTAAGGAAGTCGTTTCTGAAAGTATTTGTATGGAGTGTAGCCATGTATGGAAGTGAAACATGGACGATAACTAGTTTGGACAAGAAGAGAATAGACGCTTTCGAAATGTGGTGCTACAGAAGAATGCTGAAGATAAGGTGGGTAGATCACGTAACTAATGAGGAGGTATTGAATAGGATTGGCGAGAAGAGAAGTTTGTGGCATAACTTGACTAGAAGAAGGGATCGGTTGGTAGGACATATTTTGAGGCATCAAGGGATCACAAATTTAGCATTGGAGGGCAGCGTGGAGGGTAAAAATCGTAGAGGGAGACCAAGAGATGAATACACTAAGCAGACTCAGAAGGATGTAGGTTGCAGTAGGTACTGGGAGATGAAGAAGCTTGTACAGGATAGAGTTGCATGGAGAGCTGCATCAAACCAGTCTCAGGACTGAAGACCACAACAACATAACGGAAATGTATAAGGAGTAGTTAGATGAAAACTATACAGATGGAAAAAAGTTATTTCAAAAGTAGTCGTCATAACTGTTCATACATTCACCCCACTGTCAGACAAGATGGTCAGTTCCTTCATGGAAAATGTTTGCGGTTGCCTACGGAAGCATGATAGCACCCAGGCGTGAACCTCTTCGTTTGCACCATATCGACGTCCACGAATGGCTTCCTTCGGGGCTCTAAAAATATGGAAATCGCATTGGGAGCAATCGGGACTCTATGGAGCATGCGTAAGCGCTTCCGAGAGAAAATTTTGCAAAGAAGTTGAAACAACCTCGGCAACAGGTGGGGAGGCATTATTCTGCAACAGAATGATACCTTTCGTCAACGTTCCTGAGTATTTGGACTTCACGTCGCACCAAATTTTTTTCAGTGTCCATGTACCTCAGTGCATTAACTGTCGCACTGTGTTTGAGAAAGTCAAAGAGCAGCGGGCCCTTGCAGTCAGGGCAAAAGTTCATCATGACTTTCCCGGAGTTGGTGTGCCTTTTTTTCGACTACTCTACAGAAGTTTCGCCGGGAAGCCCTTAAAATTGCTCCATACAGTCCAGTCTCCCTTTGATTGTCTTCGGATGAAGAGGTGCACCCCTAGGTACAATCATGTTTCCGTAAGAAACCGTAAACATTTTTCCATGTCGGCTCTGACCGTCTTGTCTCACAGTAAGATAAATGACTTAACAGCTATGGTATTTACTTTTCAAATAATGAAAGGCTCTCTTACTTTTTTCATCTGTCTCTTTCTTATTTGATTGCCCGTTATTCAATGTTCGGAGCGCATTGTGCCAGTGTCTTTACTGTATTTACAAATTTGCCGAGTATTTGCTATGACTAAATCGTCTGCGTATCCTTGGCAAAAGTAACCTTTAACTTTTAGATTTTTAACGCGCCCATTCACCATTAGGTTCCAGAGTAGTACGGACAAATGGCTTTGCCTTTCCTCTACTCAACATGGTCTTAATCAATCTACATATCATAATCTCAGTCCAATGCTCTTCTGCAGCTCTAACCATGGTTCGCAACGAACTAATGGAGAGCTGTTGTACATGATTTCCCTGGTTGATATGCACTATGTGATCAAAGGTATCTGGACACCTGGCCGAACATGACTTGAAAGTTCGTGGCGCCCTCCATTGGTAATGCTGGAATTCAATGTGGTGTTGGCCCACCCTTAGCCTTGATAACAGCTTCCACTCTCGCAGGCATACCTTCAGTCAGGTGCTGGAAGGTTTCTTGGGGAATGGTAGCCCATTCTTCACGGAGTGCTGCACTGAGGAGAGGTATCGATGTTGGTCGGTGAGGCCTGGAACGAAGTCGGCGTTCCAAAACATCTCAAAGGTGTTGTATAGGATTCAGGTCAGGACTACGTGCAGGCCAGTCCATTACAGGGATGTTACTGTCGTGTAACCACTCCGCCATAGGCCGTGAATTATGAACAGGTGCTCGATCGTGTTGAAAGATGCAATCGCCATCCCCGAATTGTTGTTCAACAGTGGGAAGCAAGAAGGTGCTTAAAATAACAATGTAGGTCTGTGCTGTGATAGTGCTACGCAAAACAACTAGGGGTGCAAGCCCCCTCCATGAAAAATACAACTACACCATAACACCACCGCCTCCGAATATACTGCTGGCACTACACACTCTGGCAGATGACGTTCACCGGGCATTCACCATACCCACACCCTGCCACCCGATAGCTACATTGTGTACCGTGATTAGCCACTCGACACAACGTTTTTCCACTGTTAAATCGTCCAATGTTTACGCTCCTTACAACAAGCGAGGCGTCGTTTGGCATTTACCGGCGTGATGTGTGGCTTATAAGCAGTCGCTCGACCATGAAATCCAAGTTTTCTCACCTCCCGCCTAACTGTCATAGTACTTGCAGTGGATTCTGATACAGTTTGGAATTCCTGTGTGATGGTCTAGATAGACGTCTCCCTATTACACATTAGGACCCTCTTCAACTGTCGGCGGTCGCTGTCAGTCACGGCTCCACTCATCGGGGTTTCGAGTCCTCCCTCGGGCGTGTCTGTGTGTTGTCCTTAGCGTAAGTTAGTTTAAGTACGGTTAAGTATTGTGTAAGCTTAGGGACCGATGACCTCAGAAGTTTGATACTATAAGACTGTACCACAAATTTCCAAAATTTTCTGTCAGTCAACAGACGAGGTCGGCCTATACGCTTTTGTGCTTTACGTGTCCCTCACGTTTCCACTTCACTATCACATCGGAAACAGTGGACCTAGGGATATTTAGGAGTATGGAAATCTTGCTTACGGACGTATGACACAAGTGACACCCAATCACTTGACCTCCTTCGAAGTCCGTGAGTTCCGCGGAGCGCCCCATTCTGCTCTCTCACGATGTGTAATGACTACACATGTCGCTGATATGGATTACCTGGCAGTAGGTGGCAGCACAATGCACCTAATATGAAAAACGTATGTTTTTGGGGGCGTCCGGATACTAATCACATAGTGTACGTGTTGGATTTCATGTTTAGGAGCCTGTTAACCTCTTAATCCTAACGAACATGTTAAACGATTTCCTATTGTTTTCACGAGTGTTGCAGACAGATTCGTCTCATGTCCTTAGCTTTGGTACGATAAATTCTCTCATAGAATAAAAAAACCTTCACTCTCCTGCAAACAATTGGAATGACTTCTGTAGCTATGTTAACTCCAAATAGTTTCCATAGGAGTCTGAGTAAGCTTTCTTCTGCTAGTAGAAGCAGAGTCAAAAAGATTTAGTCTGCATCTGTGTCCTGAAGAGTTGAAAATTTCTCACCACCCACTAAGTTTTCTTCAAATCCATTCATTCTTTGGTATATTCCCAGCTCTCCCGTTGATTATCCGCAAAAAGGGGGCAGGGGGCAGAATTTTGGTCTGAATAATCTGCTAGGGTGTACTTGGGAAGTGAGCCTACTGGATTTGTTTTTATTCTTTTGAGGATTTTATAAAATCTGGTCCTGGCAGCTGTAGCCTTCGTACAGAACACCTTCCAGAATGATTATTTCGCTTGCGTAAATGCAAGATTGTATTTAGCAGGGGTCTCCCATGTGTTGTTCACTGTCCTTTCCCCCTTGAAAAGTTGAACAATCTTTTAAATCCTTCCTTTGCAGTTTAAGATCGTTGTTACAGCAAGGTACAATCCTGTTTGTGGGCTTCTTGGTGATTGGACAGTTTTCTAAGTGCGAAGTCATGATGTCAGACGTTACTTCATCTGCCATTTCCTCTAAGTATACTGGATTTATTGTGGATGCTTTAACTTCAGATAAACATAAGTTTAGGTCCTTCCTGTATGAGTCCCAGTCTGTTTTCCATGGATTCCTATTGTCCATGGTCTGTTTAATACCAATTTCCACCTCAACATGTGGTCAGGTAAGAATGGTTCGAATGCCATGTAGCATTCTTTGATGCAACTACACATGAAGATGGGCTGAAAATATATGTCAATTGCATCTTCCCTTCCTCTATCACTGGAGGGAGTATCTTACCCCTGTTCGAGATCTGTAGGATGCTCGTCAATAGGTATGAAAGTAGGTAGTCACCGCTGCTGTTTTTGTTACTGCTTCCCCACCCTACGATACGTACATTGGCATCACAGCCAGTCATCAGTTGTTCGTTCAGTTTCAAGCAGCTGTCTGCCAGTCTCCTAACTTCCTGGTATGGAGGGACACTGTCTTCGTATGAAAAGTATACTGAGGCCGATATCAGTTCTCTCGTACTGTCTTCCTCACGCTTCATTATTGTAATGGCCACGGGGTCCCTGGAACAGAAGTATTTCATCGGCATGAACGAAATTCCGTTTTTAATATAAATGCATTCTCCGTTTTTTTTTTTAGATTCCTTGGATTAATCGACTTACCTACAGTTCCTTCGATGCCAGATAAGCCCCTTTTTAGGTATCTTAGATCAGGGTGATGTCCACCTCTTGCGATCCCAGGAGGCGACGAAAGGTGGCAGTTGCTCCCTTACTGTTCTGCAGGTTCATCTGCAACACGTCCAGCCACCAACTTGCCGCCATTATTGCCTGTGATGTTCTTGATCATCCTGGCAGTAACCTGCGAGGAGCACAACTACAGTTTTATGTCTTAAACACGCATTGAATTGAAGTATCTTTCTCCAACTTTCATCCGCAGGGTTTGGCCATCAGTTCCAGACTTCAAGTTAATGATCCTCCAGTCCCCTGTCGAGACTTTTCGGTGCTGAATCCTTTCTTTCTTTAACAGAATTTTTTGAGGAACATCCGTAGGTAGTTTAGATACTCAGACTGATATCTTAGCGGTCTTGGATAGTTCCACTGCTGTATTGACCAGCTGCTTCGCCTCATCCCACAATCCCACGGAGATATATTGGGTACCACATCCTTCAGCTGATCCACTGTCCCCATACCCTACAGGCAAAAATCAGGGAAACCGTATCCAAATAGCCACTCCTATAACTGGACATTGATTTTCGTCTTTCCCAATTTTTGCAAAGAGAGCTATTTGAAATAGTTCTCCTACTGCGAGGTATTGCTAACAGGCTCGTCCACTGTCCTTCTATTCCTGTCTCAGAAGTAGAATGGGGCCTCAGGGAGGTCGTCTGGTATCCCTGAGGCTCAGTTTATTACACATCATCCGGTGTGCCATGCACACATCGGCACGATCTATATTGACTATCATTGGTTCTCCCTCTTTACAGAGTGACTGCACTATGGAGTGTTTCAGTCTATCAGGAAACTGACAGCTCCTAAAATACTCATTGCAATGTTGACTAAGTACAGAACTAATATACTGAACAGCCAAAGAAACTGGCACACTTGCCTAATATCGTGTAGGGCTCCCGCGACCACGCAAAACGACGTGACATGGACTCGACTAATGTCTGATACAGTTCTGGAGGGAATTGACACCATGAATTCTGCAGGGCTGTCCATAAATCCGTAAGAGCGAGAGGAGGTGGAGATTTCTTCGGAACAGCACGTAGCAAGATATGCTCAATAATGTTCATGTCTGGGGAGTTTGGCGGCCAGCTGAACTGTTTAAACTCAAAAGAGTGTTCCTGGAGCCACTCTGTAGCAATTCTGAACGTGTAGGGTGTCGTATTGGCATGCTGAAATTGCCCAAGTTCGTTGGACATGAATAGATGCAGGTGATCAGACAGGATGCTTACTTACGTGTCATCTGTCAGTCGTATTTAGACGTACCAGGGGCTCCATTTCACTCCAACTGCACACGTCCCACACCACTACAAAGCCTCCACCAGCTTGAACAGTCCCCTGCTGACATGCAGTGTACGTGGGCTTATGAAGTTGTCTCCATACCCGTACACGTCCATCTGCTTGACAAAATTTTAAACTAGGCTCGTCGACGAGGCAACACGTTTCCGGTCATCAACAGTCCAATGTCGGTGTTGACGGGTCCAGGCGAGACGTAAAGCTTTGTGTCGTGCAGTCATCAAGGGTACGCGAGTGGGCCTTCGGCTCTGAAAGCCCATGTCGATGATGTTTCGTTGAATGGTTCCCAGGCTGACACTTGTTGATGGCCCAGCTTTGAAATTCGCAGCAATTAGCGGAAGGGTTACACTTTGAACGATACTCTTCAGTCGTCGTTGGTCCCGTTCTTGCAGGTTCTTTTTCCGGTTGCAGCGATGTTGGAGATTTGATGTTTTATCGGATTCCTGATACAGTACACTCGTGAACTGGTCCTATGGGAAAATCCTCACTTCATCGCTACCTCGGCGATGCTGTGTCCCATCGCTCGTGGCCCGACTATAAAACCACGTTCAAACACACTTAAATCTTGATAACCTGCTATTTTAGCAACAGTAACCGATCTAACAACTGCCCGAGACACTCGTTGTCTTACATAGGCGTTGTCGACCGCAGCGCCGTATTCTGCCTATTCACACATCTTTGTATTTGATTACACATGCCTATACCCGTTTCTTTGCCGCTTCAGGGTATATGGTGCGCTGATCTTCGTAATCTTATTTGATATTCCATCATACCCTTGAAAATATCTACACTTTAGTGATTTAATAACTGGTTCATTTTCTTCTTTGCATGCTTTCTGTACCTTCATGTGATATAACTGTCACGGAATACCGTCTTTGATCAGTAGCAATAAAATTTTGACGAAACTTGCAAACTATTCACTGGAAGTGCTTATTCAATATTTTCCAGAGCCAGTGGATCAGTAACAGTTTTATTCTCACATAAGAAGGGTGATAGAAGTATGTCGAGTTCAGAATGCTCTGTTTCAAATTGTTCTCCTGGAAGTGTTCGACATACAAATTCGCTACCAAGTCTGAGAGACGACACCTCATGGTCACGCCGTTCGTCTTTTATCTGTTAGTAAAGTTACGAGTCAAACATTGATTAAGATGGGCAAAACGAGAACAGACTTGTTAACGACACGATAAATTTCATAGACATTTTGATTAGAATCCTACGAAAAGGGACTCGAAACTAAAAGTTAAGAATCCCACTGGAAGATATTCTCGAACTGGTGGCACAGAGTGTCCCAAGTTTCGTGTATGGTATTACCATTTTCTTGCGCGTGAGTATCGCTGTGCTGTCAGTTGTTTAGCCTGCTCATATGTTGGTTCTTCTGTCTTACGTACATCAGGTTGCAGCCATATGTTCTCCTCATATATTTTTGAGGAACCATAGAGCTGCAGCGGTGTTGCTGTTTGTGGTCACCGTTTCTTGACGAATTTCCCGTGTTTGGTAGAAGGACATCGAAGAAGCTTGATAGTTTTCCTCTTCATGTAGCTCACTGGATCCTTCGATCCTTCAGTATTTTTTTGTACACCGAGTCGTCGAGCGCCAAGTAGGCCGCAGACGTTCTGCTTGTTTTCTGTGAGTGGGAGTAGCACTATTGCGTTTTCTTCGTCAGTTGGTTGGTTGCTAGATTTGGGGGGGGGGGGAGAGGGGGCTAAAGGACCTAACAACGAGGTCATCAGTCACTCAATCCAACGGCGGTGCACCCAGCAGTTGGGACGTCCATAGAGAAAGTTTTCTGATCTAGTCAGGAGATTCATAACAGTAAAATGAAGAAGGCTAAAAACGTAATGAACGTTTTTTTCTACCTTCAATCATAAAAGCAAGGCCAAGGAGAGACGCAAGTCACCAGATGGCCATCCATGGGGCTCTGCGAGGGACGGAAAGCGAATTAGAGCTCCTCTAGACAAACATTCATCCAGTTCATTCCACACAACTTGGTATCCAGAGAAAGACAAATGAGCAGCCAGGATGACGGTCAGCGAGAAGATAATGAATAATGGAGACCAAAGGATGGGAAGAGTAGCATCAGTCAGTTTCCTGGAGACTGCTCATTGAATCAGTACGTATTAAAACACGGTCAAGGTAGGTCTGTTTAATAAGACGGAGGACTCTGTTAACGGGTGTCAGCTGTGCTATGAACAAATTACAGTGAATGGCGTTCCTTACTGGCAGGAGACGTAAAAGCATACCCAATCTGATCTACAGTGTTAGAGCTCTTGGTGTAAAAGATCGTAGCACCCTGACACTCTTGAAGAACTGGAAAGAACAGTCACTGAAAGGTCATGGGGGGTAGGGGGGGGGCAACCGAGAGCTTAGGATGTTGGGAGACATAAATCCTAATCCGTGTCCTGGCTACCGTCCAAGGGGGAGTGCATGAGAAAACAAAGCACAATCCAAGGAGGAAACCATGGGAAAAAGCCCATGCAGAGGCTCGCCAGGTGGCATCTTGGAGCTGGCGTCCAGCAGAGGCTATCGAATGGGAGCTGTACCAAATGCAAAAATTGCCGACATACAATGAATGGGCTGACCAGCGGCCCAACAGAGGTCACTATCCCATTAATGGAGAAGAGGAAAAATGACACTCAACACAGAGCCCTGTGGGACACCATTCTCTTGGACTCCCTAGAATCTGAGCGAAGTGCTGACTAACCCAGAACAGCTGGTGGGATGAAAACTGAAGAACAAAATTCAGTATCGGGCCTCGAAAGCCCAAGCCATGGCGGGAGAGTAAAACTTGATTACACCGTGTGTCATACGCTTTTCACAGGTAAAAAAAAAAAAAGTCTGTGACAAAGTGTTTGTGTTTTGAGAAAGCTTGTCGGCTTGGTGTTTCCAACCTAAGCAGATGGTAGTTTGTAGATCTTCCCTCCTAGGAACCACAATATTGGTGGAACAAAAGCCCCCTAGATTCTAGAACCCAGCATAACCTTTAGGCAGTCATCCTTTCAGGCACCTTACAGAGTACCATGGTCACGCTAATCTGCTAGTAACTGTCGATAGACGTTAGGTTCTTTGCATGGCTTAAGGATAAGGACAACTATGTCACCCTACCACTGTGATGGGAAGGTGCCTTGTAGCCAAGTACCTTTGAAGACGCTGAAGAGATGTTGCCTTTGGAGAACATTTAGGTGTTGGATCACTGACTGCCCCACGCACCTTTTCAGCTATCGATCTATAACGATCTCTTCCGATAATCTTGTATCTTCTCTAAGTTGGTCTGTCCAGCGCTGAAGTGGGTAGGAGAATCATTATTTAGGAGGCACAGATTATGGTCGGTGAGGATCTGGTAAATCAGAAGGTCCCTACCAGACGATGTGGTACTCTCCCCCACAGGAGGTAGTGTGCGTTGAAGCCCCCAAGCAGGAGAAACGGGGACGAAAGTTATTGTATTAATGTGGTCAGTTGAAGATAGGTGGCCTGCCTGGAGGTAGGTAAACGTTGAAAATCGTAATCGCTGAGGTCGTTTGCACCCATACCACTATTGCCTCCAAGGAGGAATGAAGGTGAATCTGTTCACCAAAGACATTTATGAACAACACTACAGACACCTCCAGATGTTCTCTCAGGACCAGCAAGTTTCTAACAGAATGAACGATAGCCACGGAGTATTGGACAATGTTTACCAGCGAAGTGTGTTTCTTGTAGAGCAACACAGTTCCGTCAGGCGACAAAGTATCTCCATTACAATTCCACTTATGATTATATGACTGATGGCCAGATTACGCACAAAGGGCCCTGGAGGACCAGTCATGCTGCATTATCACTGCCTGTCACCAATGGAGATCGAACCACATTCAAAAACATCGTCTCAGAATCCGACTGCACATCTGGGGGCCTAGGAGGAGCCTTTTTGCTCTTCTTCTTCTTCTTCTTCTTCTTCTAATGCTTCTTTTTCTTCTTTTCCTTTGTAACTTGTGGTGGGCAAGGTTTGTTCAAGCGGCTATACATATTGAGCTCACAGACAGATGAAGAGTAGAGAGCCCTGGGACCCACATGCTGTAGATTCTTCAGCCATTGTTTGTCATCGGGCCTCTGGGCCTGGGGTTGTTGTGGAGAGGGATCCCAAGAGAGAGCTCTGTCACTGGTAAATGTCAAAGAAGGAGAACGCTTCTCCAGCCTAGTGCAGGAAGGTACCGCGGGAACAATGGGGGAGGAGGGTGATGGTAAATCTTGTTAGGGGAAGGTTGAGGTTGGGGGAGGGGGGCAATGTTAGCGTAATTAAGTCATATCCACAGGATGTAGGCACTCCTATTTCTTTCGTACGTCAGTATACAACAGTCGGTCAATAGATTTGTATTCCTGGATATCCTGCTCTTTCTTGAAAACTGGTTAATCTTGTGAACGTGGAGAGATGTTCCATGCAGCTGACACATAAAAGTGGATGTTCACAAGGACTACCTTCGTGAAGTGATCGTACACAGTTGTCACATATTATGTCCAATGTGCAGTGGGATGACATATGCCCAAAGAGTAAACATCACAAGTACATTATAGGCGGAATGTATGGTTTCACGTCACACCTGAAAACCACAACCTCAATCTTCTGGGAGAACATTCGCTTCAAAAGCTAAGATAAGGCTCCTGTATCTGTACAGTTATGCTTGGGCCCTTATTGTACACATCTGATAAAATGTACGCCACGCCATTGGAGCTCCTCATCTGTTTGGACTGTAATATCTCTGTGAAAGATGATTTTTTGGACCATATTCAAAGTCTTGTGTGGACCAATGGTCAGAGGTATGTCACCTGGACTATTAAATACCTGAAGAGCAGTAGATTTGGCAGCAGAGGAATTTTTAATTAATATTGAACTATTTCGCATTTTCTTCAAACTCAACATCCCTAAATTTGACGTCAATGTTTTTGATAAAATGTTTTCCTTGCAGTAAAACAATATCCCCATCAGTCCTAGTACAGCCCTAGTATTGGGTGAAGTATTTTGCTCCCAGACATCTGGCTTGTGCTCGTCCAACTACATAGCCAGGGAATGACAGTTTGGGAAAGGAGTAGCAAGTCAAACCCAGCAAGGGGACCATATACAATAGTTAACCATGAAAAGTCGTAGGATGTTGGAAGGGAAGAAAACCAGTGCCACAAACGAAATCAAAGCACAATCGGTACCAAGAAGACCACCCAATAGAAACTCTAAGCCGGAAAGAAGAGTAGTAGGACAGACTTGCAGCGCAGAAAAATAAGTAGCGCTGCAAGGGCTATGGAAACATGATGGCCAAGCACGCACTCACAAAACAAATGTTAGCACCCTGGAGAGTCATTGTCAATTGTTATGTGCATGAGAATGGTCTCAGGTCCATGTGGTTGTGTATCTAGTGCTTCATTGTTGGACTTTCATTCTTCAAGATCTGTCCTCTAGTGTCCTTTCGTAAAATACTACATACCCGTGGCATTAACACAGCGTGAACTCAGTCCTCTGAGTCAGGAGGAAGTGCCACAGCCATTTCCAAATGAAGCACTAATTTTTCTCCTAGTACAAAATCTAGGTGATGACGACAGGTGACTGCTAATAAATGCTCGGCTGCCCCACTGGGGTGAGAAGTATCGTAATTAAAAAAGAAGCTTAGGAATTTGTAATTGTATGACGACAAAATAAGCAGGGATTTCTTAAATATTGGTTAACAATGATTCTAGAGATGTGATTTTCAAAAAATGTCAAGTAACAAGCTCAGGAGTTATCAGACTTCTTAGAAACTAAATAGCAAATTTTCTAAAATGCGCGGATAAGGTATTTAAGAAAACATTGTTCTAACATAACAAAAGAAACTGAAATTACCTACCTATAATTACGCTGCCAAAAATTATGAAACTCTAGAAATATTCGATCCTCTAAAGATTACATAAACTTAGTCAAAAATGATAAGAAAAATGACTGACGTACACTTATTTGCGATACGGAAGAGATTAATAAATAACTTACATAACAGAAGTTAAGCTGTTTCTAATTTTTTTTGACATTAGCACTCTTCAGCAGGCGAAAGTACAAACGCTGTTGTGTGGTAATTTAATATATTCTAATTTTTTTTTGGAATTGAGAAGCAATATTACCACTGAATCTTCTTTTGTAATTCAAGTGATAAACCCAATTAAGAAAACAAACTACCATAAGAATTACAAATAAGAGAAAACAAGAAGTTCAAGAAAAAATTAAAATTTATTTAGCAAACATCAGAACGATTTCGGCGTTAGAACGTCTGTACAGTACAAAGCTTGTAAAATTGCTATAAATGGTATCGATAGTTCGGATTCCACAGCGTAGGTTGGCACTACGAGAGCGGAAGATCTTCACAGACGACAGCGCCCTCAAGCCGACGCTGTGCAGCTCCACGAGGTCCGCTCCACTTTAGCGCAGTTCATGAAGAGCAGACGGCCGAGAACCATCGCTTTAGTTTAGCTTGCTATTGAGACTTTCTTATCTGGACTTTGGCTGCACACCTGCGTGCTCATGTGTACAAAGATACGTATTCAGTCGCATATGCACCAGTAAAAACCTCTTTTACTTTACTTGCAGTACCGACGTGCTTTACCTCACCTGCTCCTAGTCGCTTCCTTTAATTCGGCCTCGTCGTCAGATTACAGGAGCAGACCCACGCGCCGCCTTCCAGCCGGAAAAAAGGGAATGTATGCACATTAGTGTTTCAGGTAAAAAATAAAAAATTAAATATTTTTATTTTATTAAAGGAATTTTTAAGAGAGGTAGATATTACTAGTAAAGAATGTCAGGAAAGGAAGAATTTTTATGCATTGATTATTGTATTTAAAAACGTTATAGCAATTTTCAACCGGTAACAACAGAAGCATTATATAAACTTCAGATGTAAGAAGGAAATATAGCAAAAATTGTTTAAATATTCTTTAATATTTAAATGTAGTATATGATTCTAAAGACAAACAAGATGTTTTGTTCAATGTAAACAAACCTATAGAATATACAAAAATATTTATATTAATATGTGGGCTGTTAGTCCTTACATAAGATATAACGAAGCAGAATAATTTCTTAGACCCACTAACTGATTACAACGCTAAAATCGCACTCAGGAAGTAATGATTTAAATCCATCCACCGCTGGCCACACTGAGGCAGTATTTACGTGTTTTCTCTAAATCACTTGAGATGAACGCCACAGGAGTGCCCCTGAACGAGCAGCTTCCGATCTCGTCCACCACCCTCTTCTAACTGGGCCGTGTTCTGGTGACCTCGATGTCGACTTTGTTAAACTCTGACCTTCTCTCCTATCTTCTATCCGATAACCACCCACCGTGTTTGTGGAATTTAGCGACCTCTTTGGCGAAGTGCCACCGAGACGCTCATGAAGACTGAGTAAAAATAAGAGTTACTGATGTTCTCAGCGTTGAAAACGGGCGGTACTCAGTGGCAGTATGCGTTTCTTACATTGGTCGCAACCGATCGAGGTGGCGTAATGGATAGTCCACTAGACTGGTATTAGGGAGGACGGCGTTGCAAATCCCCGTCCTAAAATCCAGATTTAGGTTTTCTGTGATATCACTTAAGGCAAATACGGGTATGGTTCTCTGAAAGGACACGGCCGATTTTTTGCCTCATCCTTCGATAATTCGAGCTGGTGGTCCTCTATTGGCCACGTGGTCTGTGGAACGCCGAACACAATCCTCCTTTCTCTGTATATACGTCGGGCCTGTTTTTCTCTGGAAAAGAAAGACATTCGTCATGAACACGCAACATTACGCACTTTTAATTAGTTACCGTCACAGTTTCTAACTTTTATATTTTATATTAATTTATTTACCTGTATGTTACTAATAAGTACTCTAAGAGACATTTCAATGTCATTAGCACTTAATTGTACAGATTTATTTCTCATCAGTACGTTTACCTTCAAAAATTTTAATTGCCTACTAGTAGTAAAGAAACTAAACACAAGAACAATTTCGTTGTCTACTAAATTTCGAGTGTGTTTTGATTTTTAATGGTTAATCAAGTAAAATACGTAGGCTGATACTAGAAAAAGCTTGACGCAGAACACATTTCAGTAATTTATTCCATGCGGAACAAATGTTTACGCAGCAATACACACTCTTGATGTCAAGCGTAAAAACAGCCTTGTCGTTGCTGATATTTGTTACATGCTGCAATAGGTGCCTACACCGAAGCCTCGTGTTTGGGAATCCGTAAGCGCACTATCATTGCATTCAGACGTGGCTTCAACACTGATGAGCCTGACGCAACGGACGCTGATAGCCGCAAACATTGGCCTAAAGGTCATCGTCTTAGCGCATTGTATTAGTATTTTAACGAAATAACAATGAAAACCTATATGATACTGACTTATGTGGAGCCGGCCCATAAATAGAGGAATGAAGTGTTCTATGTTGCAGAAATAGGGCTAATCTATAGAGACCGATTGCTCCTACTTTTTTTGTTATGGTTTTAGGGCGCAAAACTGCTACGGTCATTAGCGCCCAGTCTGTGACTTAGGAAAAGGCAGAAATGGGAACGAAACTCAAAATATTGGAGAAACTAAAAATGGAAGGAAAGCTTAAAAAACCACTATAGAAGGGGTTGTCCCTAAAAAGAGCTTCAAATGACTGACGTCATCTCACTGGCACTAATAAATTCGAGAACGCGATCGTCTGAGCACGTGTCATCTGCTAAAATGGAAGATGTATCAGGCGACAGCTGTAGACGGACGCGTAACGGAGTAAAATATGGGCACTCAAGTAAAAGGTGTCTTACCGCCCACAGCTGAGAGCAGTGGGGACAGAGTGGGGGAGGATCACCACTTAAAAGATGTCGATGGCTAAAAAGACAGTGCCCTATCCGGAGTCTAGTTAAAATTACCTCCTCCCGACGACGCGTTCGGGAGGAAGAGGTCCAAGAACAGGGAAGAGCTTTCACGTCCCGCAATTTATTATTGGGAAGTGTCGACCAATGTGCGCGCCATAAAAGAGTAACACGACGACATAAAACACTCTGTAGATCGGCGAAGGGAATCGTGTGAATAGCTGGCTGAAGAAGAGAGACTGCAGTCTTGACCGCTATATCGGCCGCCTCATATCCACAGATACCAACGTGTCCTGGGATCCAGATCAACGCCACAGAGACGCCCCCCAGGTGGAGCAAGCGCAGACAGTCCTGAATCCGGTGGACCAGAGGGTGGGCAGGGTACAGAGCTTGGAGACTGAGGAGAGAGCTGAGAGAATCTGAACAGATAACATATTGTATCCGCTGATGGCGACGGATGTATTGGACAGCCTGGAGAACAGCGTAAAGTTCCGCATTATAAACCGAACACTGGTCGGGAAGCCGAAATCGTGTTGGGGTGTCGCCAACAATATAGGCACTCCCTACACCTAACGATGTTTTCGAGCCATCAGTGTAAATAAATGTGGCTTCCTTCATTTAGCACATTGAGCAGCAAATGCCCGACGATAAACAAGTGAAGGGGTACCATCCTTGGGAAACTGACAAAAGTCACGGAGCAGGCAGGTCCGGGGACGGAGCCAAGGCGGTGCTGTACCCCAAGTTGTCAAGAAGGTTTTAGGAAAGCGGAAGGAAATAGAATGGAGCAGTTGACGGAAGCGGACTCCCGGTGGTAGTAGGGCGGAAGGCCGGCCTGCATACCCTACATCCAAGGAGGCGTCGAAAAAAAATGTCATGGGCTGGATTAGCAGGCATGGAAGACAGATGGCTAGCATAACGACTCAGAAGGACTGCTCGCCAATTGGACAGCGGACGTTCAGCAGTATCAGCATAAAGACTTTCCACAGGGCTGGTGTAGAAAGCTCCAGACACTAAACGTAATCCACGGTGGTGGATAGAGTCGAGACGCCGAAGAATAGACGGCCGAGCAGAGGAGTAAACTATGCTTCCATAGTCCAATTTCGAGCGCACTAAGGCGTGATAGAGGCGGAGAAGGACCACTCGGTCCGCTCCCCAGGAGGTACCATTAGGACACGGGTGTTGAGGGATCGCAGACAGCGAGTCGAAACATAGGAAATGTGGGAGGACCAGCACAGTTTTCTGTCAAACATAAGACCCAAGAATTTCGCGACGTCCGAAAACGGAAGGTTGACAGGTCCTAGATGTAAGGAAGGTGGAAGAAACTCCTTACGACGCCAAAAATTAACACACACGGTCTTACCGGGAGAAAAGTGGAAGCCGGTTTCGATGCTCCAAGAGTGGAGGCGATAGAGACATCCTTGAAGACGTCGTTCAAGAAAGCTGGTCCGTTGAGAGCTGTAGTAGATCGCAAAATCGTCCACAAAGAGGGAACCTGAGACATCGGGAAGGAGGCAGTCCATAATTGGATTTATGGCAATGGCAAACAGTACAACACTTAGCACGGAGCCCTAGGGTACCCCGTTTTCTTGGGAGGAAGTACGGGAGAGCGTAGTGTTCACCCGCACTCTAAATGTGCGCTCTGCCATAAATTCGCGAAGAAAAAGGGGCAGCCGACCTCGAAAGCCCCAAGAGAACAGTGTGCGGAGGATCCCTGTCCTCCAACAGGTATCGTATGCTCTCTTCAGATCAATAAATATTTCTACTGTTTGGCGTTTCCGGAGAAAATTGTTCAGAATATAAGTGGAGAGAGCAACAAGATGGTCAACTGCAGAACGATACTTTCGGAAACCGCATTGGGCAGGTGTTAAAAGACTGCAGGACTCCAGCCACCAAGATAAATGGCAATTCACCACACTCTCCAAAACCTTACATACACTACTCGTGAGAAAAATAGGGCGATAGCTAGAGGTGAGATGTTTGTCCTTTCCAGGTTTCGGAACAGGAACGACGATAGCTTCCCGCCATCGTCTGGGAAAAGTACTGTCGGTCCAAATTCGATTATAAAGGCGAAGGAGGTAACGCAGACTACGGGGTGATAAATGCAGCAACATTTGGATGTGGATACCATCCGATTCTGGGGTGGAGGAGCGAGAAGAAGAGAGTGCATGTTGGAGTTCCCGCATGGAGAAAACAGGATTTAGCTTTCGTGATTTTGAGAGGAGAAAGCAAGAGGTTGCACTTCCGATGCACGTTTCTTCGGGAGAAACGCTGGCGGGTAATTTGAAGAGCTCGAAATCTCAGCAAAGTGTTGACTCAATGAGTTAGAAATTGCGAAGGGGTCCACTAACGTATCATGCGCGACAGTGAGCCCAGAGACCGGGGAGAAACTAGGCGCGCCAGATAACCGTCGAATCCGACTCCAAACTTCCGAGGATGGAGTGAAGGTGTTAAATGAGCTAGTAAAGAAGTCCCAGCTTGTCTTCTTTCTATCGCGGATGACGCGACGGCATCGTGCACGGAACTGCTTATAGCGGATACAGTTGGCCGAAGTAGGATGGTGGCGGAAAACGCGAAGAGCACATCGCCGCTCACGTATTACGTCACGGCATGCCTCGTTCCACCAAGGAACTGGGGGGCGCCGGGGCAATTCAGAGGTGCGTGGTACTGAACGTTCCGCAGCTGTAGGAATAACGTCTGTAATATGCGTGACCTCATCGTCGACGCTAGGAAAGTGACGGTCATCGAATGTCGCTAGAGACGAAAAAAGTGTCCAATCGGCTTGGGCAAACTTCCAGCGTCGCGGGCGCATATATGGCAGTTGACGCTGCAGTCTAAGGACACATGGAAAGTGGTCACTCGAGTGTGTATCATCAAGGGCGAACCATTCGAAGCGCCGAGCTAGCGGAACAGTACCGACTGAAAGGTCCAAATGAGATAAATTTGTCGTGGAGGCAGACAAAAATGTAGGGTCCCCAGTGTTGAGGCAAACAAGATCCACTTGGTGGAAGACGTCTATCAATAGTGAGCCACGAGGACAAGGATGTGGAGATCCCCAAAGCGGGTGGTGGGCATTGAAGCCCCCAACCAGCAAATAGGGGAGTGGAAGCTGACCAAGAAGATGAAGGAGATCAGCTCGTGCCATTGGTGTGGACGATGGAATGTATGCAGTACAATGAGAGAAGGTGTATCCAGAAAGGGAAAGACGGACAGCAACAGCTTGGAAGGAAGTGTTTAAGGGGATTGGGTGATAATGTAGAGTATCATGGAGAAGAATCATAAGTCCTCCATGTGCTGGAGTGCCTTCAACAGAGGGGAGATGAAATCGGACGGACTGAAAATGGGGGAGAACAAAGCGGTCATGGGGACGCAGCTTTGTTTCCTGAAGACAGAAGATGACCGGCAAGTAGGATCGTAAGAGGATCGACAATTCATCCCGATTGGCTCGAATGCCGCGGATATTCCAGTGGATAATGGACATAGGGTGAACAGAAAATGGAGCAATGTGACCAAGGTTGCCGTCAACTCAACAACTGCTCAGAGCTTGCGACCGACAGCATGGAACGGCATTCAGCCGAAGGCAGAAGATCCTGATCGATAGGTTGTTCAGGAGCAGCTTCTGCCACCAGCTGTCAGCCGGTTGATTGGCCGCCAGCAGTGCACCTTGGCGACACAGAAGACAGCCGAGGGCGGTTACCGCCAGGTGGTGCTGTAGATGAGACACGCCTTGGCGGAGAAGGAGAGCAACTGGGTTTCTTATTAGCCTTCTTGGAAACATGATGTTTAGATGAAGGAGGAACCGATGGTTGTGAAGTTGGGGTACGTAAAATATCTTCATGAGTATGCTCTTTTTTCGAAGTCTTGGTGTCTGACTTTTGGGCTCGAGATTTAGCAGAACCCGATGAAGGGTGAGCCATAGAGTGAGCAGACGAAAGTGGGGAGGTTGAACGGGCGATCTTTGCACTGGCCGATCTGACGACCGTGGCACTAAAGGTGAGATCCCAAGTCTGCGTGGCCGCCTCCTTGGTTGGCCGAGGAGAGGCGAGGACAGTGCTGTATTTTCCTGTCTGAGGCACAGTGGGCTTTCGACTGGCGAATAATTTTCGAGCAGCAAAGGTCGACACCTTTTCGTTCACTCTGATTTCCTGAATGATCTTTTCGTCTTTAAAAATGGGGCACTCTCGAGAGGAAGCAGCGTGGTCACCCATACAGTTGATGCAACGAGGGGATGGAGGCAGACAAGCACCCTCATGGGCATCCCCGCCACACCCAACACATTTTGCTGGATTGGAGCAGGACTGGCTGGGGTGATTGAACCTCTGACACCGATAGCAACGCGTAGGGTTTGGGATGTAAGGCCGAACGGAAATTATCTCATAGCCCGCTTTGATTTTCGATGGGAGTTGAACTTTGTCAAATGTCAAGAAGACAGTACGGGTTGGAATGATGTTCGTGTCAACCCTTTTCATGACTATGAACAGCCCTTATGCCCTGGTCAGACAGGTAGTGTAGAATTTCCTCGTTGGACAATCCGTCGAGGGAGAGTGTATAAAAGACCCCACGTGATGAATTTAAAGTGCGGTGCACTTCCACCCGGACAAGGAAGGTGTGTAGCAGTGAAGTACGCAGCACTTATTGTGCCTGGAGGGCACTGACTGTTTCTAACAACAAGGTGCCATTTCGTAATCTGGAACAAGACTTCACAGGACCTGCAATTGCGTCGACACCTTTCTGAATAATGAAAGGGTTGACTGTGGAGAAGTCGTGACCTTCGTCAGACAGAGAAACAACAAGGAACTGTGGCAACGATGGAAGGACTGTCTGCGGCTGAGACTCATTGAACTTACGCTTGTGAGCAGACATAGTGGAAAGTGAGGAAACCATTGCGAAAGAATCCCCCATGTTTACCGACGTCTCCGATGGCGCGCTCCTTCCTTGTGGGGGCCCTCTCTGAGGCCTTAGGTGATTGTTCACACCTCAGGTCACACCTCCCGAGAAACGGACGGAGGGATCAATCGGCACTTTCGGAAGGTATCAGCTCTGGTAATCACCCCTCCCTGGGCCTGGCCATTACCAGGGGGTACGTACGTGTCCTACCTGTCTACCTGGGGCAGGGAATTACGCATTACCCCGTCACCTTCTATGCATGGAAATGCTTGGTTCGGCCTTCAGACACGCACAGGGAGGAAAAAAGATAAAGGGAGAAAGGAAAGAAGAGGTCTCAAACGCTGCAGCGGAGAAAAGAGCAAAGAGAAGAGATAAGGAAAAGAGAAGGACAAAGGAAGGACGAAGACTTGCAAGTAGAGAAAGCAAAGATTGTGTTACATTTTCGAGCGTCCGTCTCCGGACGTAGGCACAAAACATACTCCCAGAGGGGGAGAAAGGGAAGGAAAGAGGCGGTGGCGAGGGGGGGGGGGCGAAGATGGGGGATGGGGAAGGAAGTGGAAAGGGAAGGTATGCAGCCCGGAAAGGAAGGAAGGTCACATTAGCTTGGGGTCCCGTGCTCGCTACGCACGTATCCACAAGAGTTGTGGACCCCCAGGGGGGAGGGGGGGGATTGCTCCTACTGTGAGCAACTAACTGCAATTACATTACTGTAACAATAACTATTCTGCAGCCTTCGGCATGAACCTGGTAGATTCGGTGACCCTCGACTCGCTTGTAGTTATTCCGGTGTTTCATACTTAAAACAATTAATGGTTGCTGTAAAATCTTGAAAACCATTTATTCCTGTGTCTTAAAATATTTTATATGTGCTTATTATTTCAACAATAGGGTGGACACTGCTCACTTCCCTACGCGCCGGAGCTTAAGCAGTATCACATACTGAGGAAAATGTTTCGGAAAACACTGTTACAGCCTGCATTTTTCGCAACAGATATTCACAACGTGCCGGGAACTCCTTGAGACACCTTATTCACGGTCGTAATGCAGCAGTGATCTTATGCTCACAGGTTGTTGCTACAATATGAAAACAAAATAAATACAAACGAACAAAAATACTGTCCTATAACTGTAACTAAATACATGCATACCAGAACCCTCATACGCGTTCAGTCCATTAACCTAATTTGTATAACTTTAGTTTTTCGTTCACAACTATTGGGTAGGGGAAGGCTCTTAGGAAAATGAAAGAGGGTGTGGGGGGGGGGGGGGGGAATCTAAAAAACATAAATGATCGTTTCTCTGCAAACCTCATTTTATGGTAGTCGTCTGTTTGCATACCTCGTATTTTATGATACTTTTTAACTTTGGGAGATAATTTACATACTTTCTAATATCAATAACAGCTAATAACAAAACGTCAGCAAGTAATTAGACCCATCTAGGAAGAACAAATTCTAAATTTTATTTAGCTGATGTTTTAAAGAAAACGACATTGTATTTTATACAAAAGAGAAAACCGTGTTCCTTTCTATCATTCGTATGGATCACAACTATCGTATGCATAATTCGTCGTGTAATGTCTTATCGTAGCAGTATAAATGATTTACATGATGACTCTGTTGGTCACCTCAGCAGAGAATATGCAACAACGTATTTATTTACAATATGATGGTAAGGATATGAATTTAATCACTGGGCAAATTCTTCTCCAAGTAATTATTTGCCTAAGTTCCCGGACTACAGAATTCATTACTAGATTATCTCTCCTTTATGGAGTGGCTGTTTCTTACTACAGTTCTTGAATCAGAGCGTAGCTAGCGAATAGTCATGAGGGTAGAATCTCTGTGTGTGATTGCCACAACAGAGAAATATGGATCTCAGAAATTCTAGTTATCATTTCACTTGATAAACGATTTTACTGTAGCTATGTTGTGACATTCTTGGACAGATCCGATACGTCTTATGCCGAAATGTATCTGCTAAACACTTCAGTTGCAATAATGTCTATTTGAACATTAAAGCAAATGTGAATGTGTTAATGGAATATAATTATACGATTATTGAATGTTTTGCCACTAATGTAAGGAAACATGTCAGTTTCATACATGTGCACATTGTAAACAAAACAAACCCTTCATCACAAGCCACAATGCCGAACTTAGAATCAAATTAAAATAACAAGGAAAGCCTTCTAGAGACGCTGATAGAAAACGTCACACGTCTGGTCAAGCGAAAACTCTGTTACAACTACTACCTGCGCTTGAAGTGGTCCTATTTAGAGACAGCACTATCCACTGATCAGTCACGAGCCCAAAGTAAGTTTGACTAATATTTTTGACTGATGTCCAGATTAGATCATATATGAATATAGCACAAATTTAAGACTTCCTTCGCAGAATGATAATTCTATTGTTTTCGAATTAATATTTGTAATTATGTAATTACATGAGTTTACAAGAAGAAACCATTATGGGTAACACTCAGAAGTAACTAATTTTCCCTTAAAAATATAAAACGGTAACAATAATGTGTTGACGCAAATGATTCGCTTTCAGTTTTTCAATCAGAGTTGTTTCTGAAATTAAAATATTGTTGTCCTTTATGTTACGAGGAGATTAACTTAATTAATCTTACTTTTGTTAGACTGTATCTAAGTAGTGTCACTCACTGTATCGTTTGTGCTATAACAATTACTGTGAAATGTGATGCAAACAGAATGATGCAGTACGACCTGTCTAAACAGATGCAGATATCAGGTGTGGCAGATCAGTCAGGATCGCTTGGAAGATGGAATGGCGCGCGGTAGTCTTCAGCGATGAAAGCAAATTCTGCCTGCACACAAGTGGTTTGCTCATGCGACATAGACCTGGTGAGCGCTGTCTCGTAGAGTTCATTCGTCCAAGACACACTGGTCCCATCCCTGACCTTATGGTCTGGTGTGTGATAAGCTACAACTCTCTTTTACCTTAGGTGTTTCTGGAGGGGACGCTAACCAGCGCTCGGTATGGTCAGTTCTTGCAGCAGGAAAGTGATGTGTTGTTCCAACAGTATAATGCTCGTTCACATATTGCCGATGAAACTCTGCGTGCTCTGCAAGAGCTGCAGCTACTTCCCTGGCCGGCATATTCTCCGGAATCTTCTCCAATCGAGCACGTGTGTGAGATGATGGGAAGAGACTTGTCAACCAACAATTCTTACACAACTACGTGAATAGGTAGAGCATACATGGCATAACGTTTGCCAAGACAATATTCAGAGTATGTATTGCCGCCCGTGGAGGCTACACCACGTATAAATATGAGAGTTGCAGCGTGGCTCGACATCTGTCACCACATAATCGCTCGTGCTATTGATCTGTAAATATAATCATTTCATGTACTCCATATGCACTGTTGCAACAATAAATATTGCGTGAGGAACTCTCTAAATGGGTATACGAATTTTTTTACTACAGTGTATATGAGGACGCCTGAAATTTTCAAACTCTGCTTTTTCTAAAAGGGTTGAGAGCTGCGTCTTGCTACTTATACATGTTTAAGTTCTAGACGTGCCCTACACACCCTCTCAATACGAATCAAATCGGCGAGAGGAAGTTTGTTCGGTCCTTCCGTAAGCCAAAAAACCAGATTCCTCGGAAATAGATTGGCAAAATTTCGCTCGTTGTGCTTGTACTGCTATGAAATTGCTGTTTCTTTCTAAGTGATCACCCAACAAGCACTCTTCATTATTTAATTATCGTGACAGTTCATGTTGAGAAGTTCACTGACATTGACTGATCGCTACTCATCACTTAAATTGTATAGACATTGTCTCCATTTCAGTATTACCTCATTAATATCAAATTTGACACAAACACTTACAACTATGCTCATGGCATCTGCGCGCTCCCATAATCACGGTACACAAAATGCCAACACAAGAGCTTGTGGCCATCTACCAGGTGTTGAGGGGTGTCCCGCAATTTGTCCGACTTGACACGAAAAGTCAACTTCAGTATCGTCTGTCTCGGGACCCTTTTAATTTCAGTAAGAAAAGTTTGGCTTGTATTAGCCTATTATCGCTAAAACGAATTCATGCGTGTTAAGGATGTAGGAAGATTCCAGACATTTCCTCGTGTATATCTGCGAAAGGAACCACACTGTTAAAGTTTAACAGTACAGACTTAAAATCTACTAAAATTGTCTGCATCATAAGAATAGTGAACAACTAGTATTTATAGACAGGATATGGAAGAAATCTCGAATAAAGCCTAGCAGCCATCTACAACAGTCTGGCCTCTGTTAGCAAACCGATCAGATTGCCTACCAACATATTTACATACTAGCCTTTTCTTCGCCGGCGTATGTGTTCGACAAATGTATTTCACAATCTCCTCCTCTCTCTGTGTTCACTTCTTCGTGTCCCGGCTCTATGTGCAGGAGATGAGGAAATTTATTTCAATCTAAGTTTTTAATGAAATAATTAGAACTGTCTTTGCAGTACCACACCGAGAAAGTGTCATTCCCATGTAATCTAGACGCAGCATAGCAATTACTAAACATTGTCGCGCCGGCGGACAGACACCGTGTTCAGGGCGCCGCTGTCTGGCGCCGTCGATAGCACTTCGCAGTTGAAAGCTGTCCGAAGCGTTCTCAAGTGTCAGGAATTTCCTTATGCTGTTTCTACTATTGGGGTGTGTTGTATCTACGGTATATGTATCCATGGTCAATATAATGGGTCCTACATATCTGTCCATCTCCCACACCCCTGTCTCCCTGTCCGTCTTGCTCTGACATCTCTGTGCCTATTTAACCGATGTCCATCCACTTCGTCCTCCCTTCCCTATGACCATCTCATCCTACCTCTGTTCACCTCCTCCTCCCCCCTACCTTCTCTGTCCATCGCCTCCTCCCCACTCTCTGTCCATCTTCTCTACCCCACTCTCTCTATCCACCTCCCTCCCCCACTTTGTCAGTCTTTTCCTCCCACCTCTCTTTATTCTTCTCCCCAATCTGTCTTTCCGTATCCTCCTCGTCATCTCTCCATGTCTATGTTCTAGTCCCACCTCTTTACTGTCCTCATCCTCCTCCCCCCTTTCTCTGTCCATCTCATCCTCCTCACTCTCATCATCCACCACTTTTTCTCCCCCTCCTCCTGTCCAGCTGTGTCCATCCTCAGCTGTAGCCCCTGCAATACAGGTCTATGTCAACCCACACAACACCTCTGTTTAGGACAGCCTAGATGTCAATAGTCTGAAGTCTTCAACCATATCTCTGCTCCTAATGGAGGTTCTAAAACCCATATTGCTAATTCCTAGGAAGCAAATCTTAAGTCTATCAAACATATATTAGCCTTATCCCTGTGGATTTGCTTTCATAGGTGATCAATACCTATATTGCACACGTCTCCTCCTACCCTTGGTTGTGTCCACTTCTCCCTCCACCCTTTTTTGTCCATCTCTCTCTATCCAACTCATCTTCCCTCCCCTCTATATCTGACTAATCCTCCTACCTGTCTATGTCCACCTTCATCCCTCTGTCTGCACATCTCCTTCTCCTTGTCTCTATGTCCATCTCTGCCTCCTCCTCTCTCTATGGTCGTCTTCTCCTCCATCCTTTCTCACTGTCCACCCCTTGTCTCTGTTCATCTCCTCGTACCCCATCACTTTTTCCATCTCCTTTTGCTCTCCCTCCTCTCTCTCTTTCCACCACCTTCCGCTCTGTGCTTCTCCCCTTCTTTCCCCTCTCTCTGTCCATCCCATGCTGCCCTACTATCTCTGTCCATGCCCTCCTCTATCCATCTCAACCACACCTCAGCCATTTCCACCTGTCCATGTACTCCTTCAAAACAGGTCGATAAAGCAGGCCAAAACTACTCTCAAAACATACCTGTTTAACAGGGAAGACTACATGTTATGGGGCTTCAAACTTGTTCTTTCTGGGCTATGAAAAATAGGCTGCTGTCCAAAGCATGTCAAAATAGGCTGATAATACACCAACACTACATGCCAGTTATGTAGGGCAACTTAGTTGTCATGGGCTGGAAAACTTTGCCAATGACATATAGGCTGCCCTGCAAGTCAGGTCGATAAGGCAGGCCTATACTACACCCACATAGCGCTCCCGTCATGCAGGGCAATCTACATACCAGAAGCTAAGGAAACACTTTTGCCTGATCTCTGCTTGTTAGGGAACTAGAAGCCTCTGAGTGCTTTTAGCTGCATGTGTACCAAAATTTATTGAAATTCATCCAGTCGTTTAGAATAAGATGCTGTATGTATGTACACACATCCTACTTTATATTTGTATGTATATGCAAAATACTAATTGAAGGGTTTCCTTCAATGGTTGCCATATATTAATAATTAAAAAGTAACAGATTCATGAAATCTAAGTGTGTTATCTGATCACAACATTGGATTACATGCAGCTGTTTCAAGCACCATCAACGTACATCTGTCCTCTTAGGGTCATTTGCATAAAAGATGTCCTAAACCTGTAGGGTCAAATTTCTACAGACAGAGCATCCTAAACTCTATTTTGAGATGTGAAATACATTTTTTTGGAATTAAGTATCCTGTGTTCTGAGATCTTGAATGAGAGCAAAGAGTGGAATGTGTCATGACCAGTTGCCAAAGATGCAACATTACTTGTTAATGGTTGGTGAATGGTTGGTTAGTCCGAGGAATACAAAATTGGTGTATAGAGAATGACATGAATACAGAATTGATGTGTAGAGAAATATTTCATAGCAAGCATCTTCCTAATTGCAAGAAATTTAACACTACAGATAGAAACATCTCAAGAATATAGTAGTGAACATTTCACATAACAGGTTAAAGGTCTCAGAAAAAAATTGTTCACACAGCAGAATTTAAGAAGGTGGTGTATGGGAGAAATGAAATACTAATACATATCAATTTGTCTGTCCAATGCACACTTTCAAGAACGCAATGTGAAGATTAGGGAAGAGAGTTGTACCATGGGACACTTCAGGATTGTGTCTCTGTAACAGAAGCTTAGTGTATTTTCTTATTTCGTTTTGAAATGGCGGTATTCACTTTTTATGTACGTGTGAAAACATGTTCCAAGATACAGCTTGGTCATGTACCTATTTTCTATTGAAATTTGAAAGCACTGCAGTGGGGAAAAATATTGTCAATGGTGTATTTAATAGGCCATCACTTATATGATTGCTCTACTAGACTCCAATAATCAGTAAGTCAAATAAAATTAAGCAGAAAGCCGAGAGTGTGCCTAGTACGATGTAAACTTTCAGGAAGGGAGAAGCTTAAGAAAGCCTTTTAGAAAAGATGACATCTGAAACGACTGGAGAAAAACACGGCGTCCTCAGCGTGGGAGACGGTTGCTGGGGGGTGAAGGAGGTCACAGGTGTAGACGTTTGAGTTTTGTAAGGACGCCCACTATTGACTCATAGTAATTATTTTGGTACCAGGGATGAGAACACACGAGTGCGTAGGCGCAGCCGTTTTTATTGAAGGAAATCTCGAAACACATGGTGGGAGAGTATTACTGTCTTCTGTCCCACTCTGAGAGAACTGAGTAGTATTGGTTAACCATGGCAGTTTCGTAAGGAGGGACACTGTTGCAATTGTTATTAACTTTCAGTTGGTTGGGATTCCGGAATGTATATTGCAATGGGCCACCAAAATTCCGCCACTGATAGAACCAGCTATATTTAGTGAAGAGGAGAGATACTTCGTCGTAGGGCATGAAAGAGTACACTTCTTCCATCGCGAAGCGTCAGAGAGACAACCGAGACGGCTTCACTTTAGAGTTGATCACTTGGTTGAACCCTCACCACTGCTACAGCCATGCTCTGCACCTGAATATCAACAGAGTGGTAAGCATAAGCCACATTTGCGTATATCGTGACGAGGGGACCATGAAGTTATTTGGCACAAGTCGAAGTTTCATTCTTCTGAATGAATTCATAGCCAGCTGGCTGCACTGTGTGCGCTTAGGTGAGATTACTGGGTATTTTCATTAGGATATCGGCTTATTAAAGAATCATTGGCGATTTTCGTGGACTCAATCTTTGTATCATCCTATCTTAAGTCTATCCATCTGTGCTACAGTCTCTCGTATATGTTTTTTCATCATTTTTCATTTTGTAATAATTTGTATTGTTCATTCAGTGATCAGCATCATGTAAATGCATCTAGCAATAAATTAGATTGTTAACGTGAGCTTGTGACCTTTAGTTTCATTTAGTAGCTTGATGGAAAACCCTATCAATATTTCTATGTGAGATGTGTTTTCTCTGCTTCATGTTCAGTTAGACCAACCCTGTTTAATTCAGTTTGCCGATAAGTTATTAATTGTGTGACTTTGCTTTCGCGTTTCACGTGATCTCATAGGGACCCATCGGTTTATGGTGGTCTCAAGTGCGCATTCCTCCATGTAATTCTAAAATCAATCACTAGACTGAAATACCGTCCACAAATATGGTGTGTTCCTAGGTATACTATCCGCTAGGTACAACACTGTCCCCTACTGGTGTAGCACCGATTACATACCTACCGTAAACAACGCGTTAAAGCACTAGGGCTACATATTTTGAATCCAGAAGTCAGTTCTGTCACTGTATTACGTTGTACTGTTTGCATTGAGACTGGCGGTCATGACATTGAACACTTTGTACAAGATTAAGATGTTATAACGAGTAAGTTGCTTTCGCCAATAAAGGTGTGAGTACCAATAATTATCAGAAATACTTACAAGGAGTTTGCAAAAACAAAATGTCTGATAGGATAGCTGCAATCAATGGTTTTACAATGTTGCTTATAAACCGTCTTGATTGCAAAATGTTTATTCATATGACCAGTTTAGGTTCCTCTAGAACCATCTTCAGATCTGTAACGATAATGATACTAATTTACTATTTCACGGATGCAAACCTTTTTCATCCTATCTAATTAACATCAAATGAACTAGAACGTACCTGATATTTCAGTTACAGGAGTAACCTGTCCACACACAGCAACCTTCACATGAGGCGTCAGATAAAATTGGTTGGTTTTTTTTTTTCCTTTATTGTAATTTTCATCACCTGATACAGGCAGGCTGTCAGCAGCATAGTACGCTGCTCTGCAGCCTTAAACGGAACAATAACAAGACATACGGGTGATACAGATACTACAGTAAAAACGGCGGGCAAAAAAAGGAGATTTAAAAAACAATAAACAGGAAGCCGTTCACGATGGACCCGAAAAAACAGGAAACACTTGGTGACATGGCGCACCGAACACTGTTGATAGCGACGGCACACGTGAACAGTTGATGCGTGAAAGTCACAGAACACTAAACACAAAATCGAGGCACACACAAGACACACAGATGGCGATGATCTCTGGCGCGCGAATGTTCACTGAGCGTGTACGAGTCCGGGGACCTGCCAAGAGAGGAGGTGGAGGAGGAGGAAGGGGAGTGGGAGAGCGAGAGGGGAGAGCAGAGATGCCACAGGCAGGGGAGATAGGGGGGAGGGAGGAAGGGGGAGGGGAAGCCTGGGGGAAGAGGGGGGAGGGAAGGGACGGGGAAAAGGAAAAAGAAGGGAAGAGAAGAGAAGGGAGGGAGGGTGCCGAGAGGAAAGGACACTGGAAGTGGGGGCGGGGCAGGGTCAAAGTTGATAGGATGGGTAGATGGAGGGGACGAGGACATCATCAGGGAGAGGGAGCTGGCGAAAGCCACCTTGGGAGAGGGTAAGGAGGGTGAAGAGATGGAGACCGGGCGGGACGTGGGAATACAGGCGCGGCAGCGTGTGGGGACGGGAGAGGATCGGGGATACGAGCGGGTGAGGAGGAACAAGTTTACGGGAGGTGTACAGGATCCGTATCCTTTCAAGGAAAAGGAGGAGGTGGGGGAAGGGGATGAGATCATACAGGATCCGCGTGGGGGAGGGGAGACGGATTCGATAGGCGAGGCGGAGAGCATGGCGTTCAAGGATTTGGAGGGATTTATAAAAGGTAGGGGGAGCGGAGATCCATGCTGGATGGGCGTAACAAAGGATAGGGCGGATGAGGGATTTATAGGTGTGGAGGATGGTGGAGGGGTCCAGACCCCACGTACGGCCGGAAAGGAGCTTGAGGAGACGGAGTCGGGAACGTGCCTTGGCTTGGATTGTCTGGAGATGGGGAGTCCAGGAGAGGCGACGGTCGAGGGTGACGCCAAGGTACTTAAGGGTGGGAGTGAGGGCGATGGGACGGCCATAGATGGTGAGATAGAAATCAAGGAGGCGGAAGGAAGGGGTGGTTTTGCCTACAATGATCGCCTGGGTTTTGGAAGGATTGACCTTGAGCAACCACTGGTTGCACCAAGCGGTGAACCGGTCAAGATGGGATTGGAGAAGGCGTTGGGAGCGTTGCAAGATGGGGACAAGGGCATGGAAGGCGGTGTCATCGGCAAACTGGAGAAGGTGGACGGGGGGTGACGGCGGCGGCATGTCCGCCGTGTACAACAGGTACAGAAGGGGGGAGAGGACGGAGCCTTGGGGCACACCGGCGGAGGGGAAAAAGGTGTAGGAATCTGTACTATGGATGGTGACATAGGAAGGACGGCGGGAGAGAAAGGAACCGATCAGACGGACGTAGTTAATGGGAAGGGCGAAGGTTTGGAGCTTGAAGAGGAGACCGGAATGCCATACGCGGTCATAAGCGCGTTCGAGGTCAAGAGAGAGGAAGATTGCGGAGCGATGGGAATTGAGCTGTTCGGTAAGAAGATGAGTGAGGTGAAGGAGAAGATCGTCGGAAGAGAAGGACGGCCGAAAGCCACACTGGTTAACGGGAAGGAGGCGGTGCTGGCGGAGATGCTGGTGGATGCGTCGGGTGAGGATAGATTCCAGGACCTTGCTGAAGACCGAGGTAAGGCTGATGGGACGGTAGGAGGAGACGGCGGACGGCGGTTTGCCGGGTTTAAGGAACATGAGGATACGGGAGGTTTTCCACAGGTCGGGGTAGTAACCGGTGGACACGACTACATTGTAGAGCCTGGCCAGGGTGGAGAGAAAAGAGACAGGAGCTTCACGAAGGTGACGGTAGGTGACACGATCGTGACCAGGAGCGGTGTTGCGTTTTGTGCGGAGTGTAGCGATGAGATCCTGTGTAGTGATAGGAGTATTGAGGTCCGTGTGTGCAATGTTGTCCAAGTACTGGAAACCAGGAGCGAGGGGAGCGACAGAGGTGTCAGTTCGATCGCGGATATCCGGGAAGAGGGAGTAATCGAACTGGGGATCATCGGGGATGAAAAACACATCGGACAGGTAGGAGGCAAAGTGATTGGCCTTACTAAGGGCGTCAGGGAAGGAGTGATCATCATGGAGAAGAGGATAGTAGGGGAAGGGCTTAGTTCCGGTAAGGCGACGGAAGGCGGACCAGAACTTGGACGAGTTTATAGGGAGGGTAGCATTTAAACGGGTGCATGTCTGTCGCCAGTCCCGGCGTTTCTTAGCCGCGAGCAAATTACGAATGTGTCGCTGGAGTTGCCGGTGGCGTCGTAGTGTGTCCGGGTCACGCGTGCGGAGGAAGGCACGGTAGAGACGACGGGATTCACGGAGGAGGAGGGCGGCCTTTGGGGGTAAGGTAGGACGGTGGGGGCGGATGGCAACAGTAGGGACGTGGGCCTCCACGGCCTCAGACAAGGTCTGCTGGAGAAAGGAGGCGGCATGGGTGACATCATCGGGATGGCGATAGGTGAGAGGGTGGCTATCGACCTGGGTGGAGAGGGTATCCCGGTAGGCATTCCAGTTGGCACGGGAATAGTCATGGATGTACTTAGGGGGAGGGTCAGTACGAGGGTCGGGGCGGGGGCGACGACCGTCTGAAACGGTGAGGAGGACAGGGAGATGGTCGCTACCAATAGGTTCCAGGACATCCACCGTAATGCGACCAAGGAGGTTGGGGGAGGAGAGAATAACATCGGGAGTGGAGTTGGATTCGGGACGGGTGTGCTGGGGGATGGGGATGAGGTCGCCTTGAAGGGAGGAGAGGAACCGATGCCACCACAGTAACTGGGCAGCGGAGCGACTATGGATGTTGAGGTCGGCGGCGATCACGTCGGAGGAGAAGGTACGGTCGATGTGGGAGAGGAAGTCGAAAGGAAGAGGGGTGTTGGGGCGGACATAGATGGTGGCACAGGTAATGGTAAGGCCGGGGAAGAAGAGACTAAGGATCAGGTGTTCGGTGGGGTCGGGAAGGAGAGGTTGGAGCTGAACGGGGATCTGGCGTTGGTGACCAATGGCAACTCCGCCACGCGCAACTGGGAGGGGATTATCGGAGCGGTGGAGGAGATAGGGGGAGGTGTGGATGGAGTGGTGGGGTTGGAGGAAGGTTTCATTGAGGAGGAAGGCATCCACACGGTGGGTAGCAAGGGTGTGCAGGAAGAGGTTCTTGTTGGCGGGAAGCGAGCGGATATTGTTGAAAAGGATACGGTGCTGTCGCGCCATGACAGGGATTTAGACGAGGGTGTCAAGACGGGAGAAGGTGAAATGGGCCTGGTTGTTGGAATAGGTGGCGTACATTTTAAGGTGGAAAATGGAACGGGCGGCGAGGGAGATCTGTTGGAGGGTGTGGGGGCGCTGAAAGGGATGAACATTCTGGAGGACGATGGTGAGGAACCTGATGATGTCCTCAGCGGTGGGGGGGGGGGGACGAAGGGAATTGCCAGGAGGGGTGGGGGAATTGGTTGGCAGAATGCACGTCATTTATATTAATTATAACACTATTACGGACAGGTGGCGTCTGGTATATTTGTTACATTACATATGCACATACTGTATTCAGTAGATTTTTGTAATTAACTTTTATCTCTAAAAATACTTAATTAAAATCTGTAGATGTCAAGGTTTAAATCTGTACTTGTCAAAATTAAAATACACAGTAAAATTTTCATTTGTATACGATCTTAAAGCAAAGGGCGATTTCTATATCTGTGGCGCTGGTGTAGACTTGTTTTCCTCTATGGTCTGCTTCCGTGGTTCCCGCCATTTCGGTGTTGAGGCGCGATTCGCTCAGTTGTATGACGTCCATCGCCGTGGGCAAGAGGGCCGCGCAGGAGGGCTCCGTCAACGACGCCAGGCGCTGCACGCATCTTCCAGCTTCCCCGTGATGCAACATCTCTCGTCCCTCGGCCTGGATCTCCACACGAAACAGTTGTCATCTTAGCAAGTTGTCATAAATACTAAAGTAGGCGTTATGATTGAACTCGCTTTGCTCGTTGAGTGTTAAATCCGGATCTCTTTTTGTAGGTGTATGTTTCAATTTCTGCCAAATTGTTAAGCCGTCCCTTATGAGCTCTATGCAGGTTGTCTAAATTTTGTTCAATGTTCGTGACTGAGTGCTTTGAGGCAGCCATATGCGCTGTTTTGTTTCGAAAGTAGGTGTGCTCCCTGAATCTGGTCTCAAAGTTCCTACCAGTCTGCCTTATATATTGTTTATAGAAGTCATCAGATTTGATCTTACATACACCTGAATCCTGAAATTTATTCCGACTATTACATATTTTGTGCTGGAGCTTAAATTTTAGCGTGTTAATTGTTCGGAATCCTATCTTAACGCTACATTTACGAAAGCATATTTCAATCTTATCTGTAATTCTTCCACTGTAAGTGAGAGATACATTTTTTCTTGTTGTTCCTCTTAACTGCGACTTCCTTCTATTTGTTTCAGTTGCCTCTTCATCTTATAAATATTCGTCACCTGCTTACACATATATCCCTTCGCTACGACCACTTGTTTTAAAATACTTAGCCCCTTTTCTACTTCCTGTTGGCTTAGTGGCAATCTTAGTAGCCTGTATACCATCGAAGTAAAATATGCCTTTTTGTATCGCGGTGGGTAACAAGAGCGCTCATTGAGAACTAAATCTGTACACGTATGATTCCTGAATATGCTAAATTCATGCTTCCCATCTTTCTTTATTAGTGTTGAATCTAAGTAATCTATACGGTTGTCTCCTTCAAATTCCATAGTGAATCTAATTTTCGGGTGTTTAGAGCTAATTTTTTGTGCTACGTTTTCGATATCATTTTTATCTCCTTTGTATAATATAGTCGTCAACAAATCTCCTGCAATATACCATTTTCTCAGCGATATCAGGATTTTCATCAAAGAATTAGTTTTCCAAGTGATTTACAAAAATGTCAGCCAGCGTCTCAGCTAAACTGTTCCCCATTACAATCCGTTTTTCTCTTGATAAATTTTACCATTGAAAGTAAAGTATTGAACGACAAGACTTGTTTCAACATTTCCACTAGTTCAATCACTTCCACCAATGCCAATTTACCACGAGTGAGGAGATTGTTCTTAATGATCTCAGTCGTTTCTTTTACGGGAATGTTCGTGTACAGATCGGTGATATCCAATGAAGCTAGTGACGCATCCTGAGGTGTAACTACGTATTTAATTTCCTCGGCGAATTCGTAGCTGTTCCTAATGTTAAGTCTGACGATATGTATATGCCGCCTTCAATCTGTTATTTAGCTCTTTATTTAATTTATAACTTGGCCTACTGGTATTATTGACGATTGGGCGAACCCATTTTTCAACCTTATGGAGAGTTATTTGTGACCGTAATTCGGGGATTCGCGGATTCATTACTTTGAATTGAAACTTTTCCTCATCCGTGAAGAGAAACGCACTGTTATCTATTTGTTTCCATATGTATGTTTGAAATTTCCTGGTTGGACCTTTCTTGACCTCTATTATTCCGTTCCCCATAAAGAACTTTTCGATTTTCTCTATATAGCCGGTATCGTGTATGAAAACCATAGTGCCAGCCTTATCTGCCTTTGTGACGATAGCGTTATGTAATTCTAACTTCTTATTCAAGCCCTTGAGAGTTAATAGTTTGTTTCTGTTCTTGTTAGCAGAATGCATTTCATCTATGATCCACTTCTTTATTTCAACTGCCGTGTTGGTCTGTTCATATTTGCGATCTCACATGCAACTTTCACTTCTGCGACAGTCTTTTTTATTGTATTTGAGTTAATTGCGGGATTTAGGTTACACTGCAGCCCTTTATTTAAAAGGTCCTGCTCATCCTTTGTTAATTCTATCTCAGTTAAGTTTACGACCCTCTCATAAAAGGTATGCAACTTTTTACGCGCCGTTTCGTTATCAATATTAAAATTTACACCTAGATTAAAAAGCTTCTTCTGATGTATGTTTAGAGTTAATTCTCGCTCCCTGTCAATTCTGTTTTCAATCTCTCCGCTTACGTATATGAACTGTAATGGAGATAAAATGTTATCTAGAATCAAGTGAATATTAAAAGCTTCTCTATTTAACTTGTCTTTCATTTTATATGATTCTCGAATTTGGGTTTTAACCCACAACATTTCACTTTTACGTTTTACTATTTGTGCTATGTTTGACATTCCTAATTTTTACTTTTGCGTAGTTAGGAGTAATCCCTGTTTCTAATCATGCATTGTTAAATTTTATTTTCAAGTTTTCTTCCATTATCTTTGTCCTAGTACGTAAGAACTAAGTAATGCATCCCGAAGCCTGACGTGGCACAAACTTTGCATAAACAGACATAATGTCTGATGGGATAGCCGCAATCAGTGGTTTTACAATGTTACTTGTAATCCGTCTTGATTGCAAAATGTTTATTCATATGACCGGTTTCGGTTCCTCTAGAACCATCTTCAGATCTATAACGATGATGATACTAATTTCCTACTTCACGAATGCAAACCTTTTTCATCCTATCTAATCAACATCAAATGTACCAGAACGTACCTGTAACCGAAATATCAGGTACGTTCTGGTACATTTGATGTTGACATGAATAAACATTTTGCAATCAAGACGGATTATAAGTAACTTATAAGGAGAATGACTCAGACACGGCCTACCGCTTGGGCTCATATTTGGTAAAATAGAGAGAATAAGATAGTTTGGCTTAACAACCTCCAGTTTTTGAGAGAACTACTCCTAATGTTCATGACGCGAAATCGACTCAGTATCGGTGGTATCGGTAGATAATTAAAAAATGAACATTTTTCATCAACATATATGGGCTCAGCAAATGCATATTCTCCTAGAGAACGCAAGAAGAAACTTTTTCGACTTCCGGTCTCTACCCATTAGGTATGCGCTGTTAAACGGAAGTGCCGCTGGCATAGCGAACTCGGCATCTGGCTCGGAAGCGGAGAATGTGTCGATTGTTAGTGGCAGTCTGCAGGTTGTATTAATTTGTATTTTTTCCGCATAGAAATTGGTAGGAATAGGAGAGTTAATAAGGAAATCAATAAGGAATAATAACAAAGTAGGCAAGTAATTTTTCAGATGACTTGGATTTGTACAGAATTAAAATTGTAAGCCTCGTTGTATGAAGTAAAATTCTGACTAATATTGCTGTGAAGACGAGCTTTCGACGCACGTTATGACATAAGGGACAAAATCTAATCTTATCGTAGTTTGTAGTGTAGATAAAACAACGCATTCGTACACGGCGCGATATTCCATCACAGTGCCGGGAAACTTTGTACCCATCGTTTCCCCTGATTACTAGATAAGAATGCGTTATGAATTAACATACATGATACCGGTGTAATACTGTACAATACTTACTATTTATTTCACAGATCGGTTTTCGGTTGTTACGCCATTGTCAGATACAAAGATAAATACGTGATGCAATGAATTTTTCGTAGGATTAAAGATTTTAAACTAGTGCATTTACATAGTATCTCAGTTTCCAAAGTGGAAAACTGTTCATGTTAAACCTTGGAATAAAACGAGAGGAATTATTTCAAAGTGCGATAGAGGATTACTTAATCAATATAAAATATGTACACAGAAACTAATGAACTATATAATAAATGGTTCTAAGAACAAAATAAATTGTACAATAAACTTTCGTGACAGGTTCCGAGAGAGGGATGAACAAAAAGCCACGTCTGGTCTACGTATACACGGTTAGTTCGGAAGGAAAGGAGACTATTTTAGGAAAGTGTCAAGAGAATTCTTATTTAATAGATGTGTTTTGCTGTTGATTTGGTGAATTTGGATGTTACGGTATTCAGTCTCGCTACAACGAGTTGACTTACCCCGGTATCCGTCACGATGCTCCCTTTTTGCTCAAAATTATTTATTTCTAAGAGGTCAAGTATGTTTTCTCAACCATTTACACTGGGAGTGAGCTCCTGAACTAATTGCTCAGAAATTTTCGCAGAAAGCAGATTTCGATGCTGTCACAACGACACTGGGGGTATCAAGAGATTCTCGAACTCTCGGTTCAATCTCATCATTAGTTTCTGTTAATACTCTGAGAAGACAGGTGGTCAGTGTGAAAAACATCCCCGAGGACAAGGATCTCCTTCATTTGGTGATCCCAACGGGATCGGCGGCACGGGTACAATCAATGATATATACGGCATAAGATTTTGGAAGGAATTTGTGAGAATATTTTCAGATCTAGTTCTGTTCAATGACTGACATTATGCTCTCCACTTCAGAAACAATATAATATAACTGCAGTCTCCAGCACATAATCGATTCTCTTTGCCAAGGCTTACCAACGTACTGAAATACGCCTGATACAAATCAGGATATTTAAAGGGTCACCTGTGATTATCTGAAACCCAGCTAATTTTACTTTGTTATTTTCTGTCGTGGATTTTATCGTTAATTTGATGTGCGTGGTGTGAGAAAACATTATACTTTAAACATTTATTTATTAATTATGATTATTGCAACGATTTTGTATCATAATAATTGGTTACATATTATTTCGTATTAACAAAATACATGTATGTGAAACGGTAAATAAAGAAAAGAACGTAAAACTTAAAATAACAATTTAAAACAAATATAAGTACAATAAAAAATTTTAATTAGATATGTTGAAAATACTCACAGTACACTATGTACAGCTTATTTTCCTAAAACAGTATTTCAGAAATCAACCTTATTACACACGGATGTATGTAGGTTGAAAGCTTCTTTAAGCTATGTTGTAACAAAAGTTTTCATTTTTCAAAATTAATAGTGACGGGGTATTTTTCAAAATTTCAAATTATTAGAAAATTCGATTATATCGATTCTAATTACATATCAACTGTTATATGAGAAATATTTTTATATATCATCGTTTCGAAGGTATGCCCTCGAAATATATGCCAAATTACCTTTTGGGGGTGTGTTTTATCCCTTAAAAGTGAAACTGGGCCCAAACAAAAACATGTATTGCGTTATGTTTCCTATTCTACACACACACACGCAAAGTTTCATCAAGATCGTTTCTTGACACTTGGGTACGTTCTCTTGTTAGTTCTGTACCAAATGTTCGCAGTTGGTCCTGTCGACGATGCTGCAGATGGCGAGTTACGCCTTCTTCTTGCAAGGAAGACTGGTTTTCTTATCATTTAACACAGCCACCCAGAACCAGAGATAATCTCTTCCAATCTAAAGCGACACCCACCATTAGTACCGACATGAGCCATCACTGCATTTAGCTGCACCCGGTGCTAGGTGCTCTTCGTGGCATCCAGAGCAGGGAATTAAGCACAGAAGTGAACGAAAACAAGTTGCTTCAGATTGAAGCTCGTAAAAATAATTTACAAACGAACACTGTAAACAACAGCTCTCTAGCCGACACCACATCTGCATATACATTTGCCTCATGCTCATCAGTTTCTAAAGCATGCTTTTCGAATTTTGACGGTGATTGTCCTTCAAGCAAACCGGCTCTCGTGTAGCGGTTGAAGACGCTGCTCTTCTTGGTCTGTAATAGTGCTACTTATAATGGTCCCATGTTGAGGAATAGTACTCATGTATGGGTCGAACAAGGGTTTCGTAAGCTGCCTCTTTCGCCGTGTACCGCACTTCCTTAGGATTCTCCCAATGAATGTCTGGAATCTGCATTTACTACGATTAGTTTTACGTAGTTGTTCCACTTTAAATCGTTCTCTACGAAAATATTTAATGGCTGTGAATGTTTCCAATGATTATTCGGCAAGCTTGTAATCAAACAACAGGGCTCATTGAGGCTATTTATGACAAGAAAATTACATTTCTGTTTAGAATCAACTGTCAATCACTGTACCAAGTGTTCCATGCATTCAACTAAAGTTTTCTAGCGTTGTGACTTCTCTAGATACAACAGCAACACCCGACAGCACACTCTTGGAACTTCTGATGTTATCCAGTAGCCGGCCGCGGTGGTCTCGCGGTTCTAGGCGCTCAGTCCGGAACCGCGCGACTGCTACGGTCGCAGGTTCGAATCCTGCCTCGGGCATGGGTGTGTGTGATGTCCTTAGGTTAGTTAGGTTTAAGTAGTTCTAAGTTCTAGGGGACTGATGACCACAGATGTTAAGTCCCATAGTGCTCAGAGCCATTTGAATCATTTGTTATCCAGTAGCCGCAAGGTGTGTGACTGAAGCCAGCAGAACTGTGCAAAGGGTAACCAACTCAGCCTGCATCCGAGCACAGCAATCGTAGCCCATATCCATACTAAAGATGATGGTTGATACACTACGCAGTGTGGAAGGAAGGAAGGAAGGAAGGCTGGGCTTAACGTCCCGTCGACATCGAGGTCACTAGAGAAGGAGAACAAGCTATAAATGTGTCCAGGATAGGGAAGAAATTCAGCCGTTCCTTTTCAAAGGAACCATCCCTGCATTTGCATGGAACGATTTAGGAAAATCACGGAAAACCTAAATTTTGACTGCCCGACGCGAGTTTGAACCGCCGTCCTACCGAATGTGTGTCTAGTGTACACAGTTGTAAAAATGCGAGACTGTGCCTAGTAAGCACTTACACTGTAAACAGGAATAATTTTATAACACACCTTTGTGTCACGCCTGAAACTATATACGCGTCTGAAGGTTTCTTTGTTAAGAAAGACACGTTGTGTTCTTTACATAAGGAGCTTTTAAAGTCAGTCGTAGACCTGGTCCAACATTTAGTACACATTAGCTTTTTCCCTCCATTAAATTTCGGCCAATAAACAAGGTATCAACCTGGAACATATTTCAGATTATGACATCAATAGTGCTCTTGATCGAATGATATCTAGAGGGCGTCTATCTGATGCACTTGAATGCAAGACCAGGGAGATAAAAAACAGGTCAGATTCAGACAAACGAGACTGTTATTGCCGACCGGAGTGCCGAGCGGTTCTAGGCGCTAGTCTGGAACCACGCCACCGCTACGGTCGCAGGTTAGAATCCTGCTTCGGGCATGGATGTGTGTGATGTCTTTGTTAGTTAGGTTTAAGTAGTTCTAAGTTCTAGGGGACTGATGACAATAGCAGTTAAGTCCCATAGTGCTCAGAGCTATTTGAACCATTTGAACGATGTTATTAAATATTTTTCATTTGGTTGTTTATAGAATGTGACTTCAGTTTGCATCTACGCATCGGCATCGCATTAATTAGGACGATTAAGATGACAATGTCCACGGGCTACGACCTACTAATTTGCTATTAAGCAATCAAAGGCATATATCGCCACCCCATTTCTTTTATGGTCTGTCTTTCTGCAGCCACAGGAAAGGTAAGGACGTTGTATACAATGAGAAGAAAGCCTCATGAATGTGGTGTGCACGCTACGCGCGAAATTGCGTGTGTACTGGACACAGGAGGGAGCCTCGTAGTAGGACCGCATAGTGGAAATGAATCATCTGTAACGAATGAAATTATTTCGTTTTTGGCGACTAAAGGAAAGAAATGTGTAGAGCGTTGAAGTAACAATGAATTGCCACTCCAGCATTTGGTAGACCCGAAACTGACTGGAGTGCAAGCTACAAAATGGAGAGGGCTCAAATTAAACCACCTTTTAACGTATCCTTGATATTATTATGAACAATCTTGGTTGTTATAATAGGAAATTTTTGTTATTCTTTCGAAAAGTAATTTGAAATAATTTTGGAGTCCAAATCTGAGTGGCATTTTTTGTAAGAGCAGAAGCAGGAGTGTTATCGACTAGTATCGTAGACTTCTTGTATGAGAAATATAAAATGATTGTCCTCGTTTTATCTGTGGGGAAGCTGTGAAACTGGAATCGGGACCAGAGGATTTTTATGAAACAAGGACATGAAAAATTAATGTACTCAAGAATAGTAGCACACTTAAGTGGAAACGATGTCTTATCATAACAGTTTGTATTCCAGAAGGGTTGCTCGACTGAGAATGCCGTTTACTTTCATTCATCAAATAGCACAAGCCTAAATTAATAATATATCGCCAACTGTTATTTTTGTGATATTTTCAAGGCGTTTGGTTGGGAAGATCATGTTGCTCTCTTGGAAAAAGACAACTTTTATGGAACTGACGGCTTTACGCACAGCTGGTTTGAATAATACTTCACAAACAGAATACAAAAGGTTGTGCTGATTAATTCAGTGTCAAAAAGATAGATTATTTTAGTGACTGGGGTAAATCATAAAGGGTTATATTTTGGGTCTACTTCTATTCTTTGTATATGTGAATGATCTGCCATTTAATATTCAACTAGCAAAATTGGTACTTTTCCAGACGATAGTAGTGTTATAATACATCCTATTAGAGAGAAAGCAACAAAACAGTTGGTTACAAAGAATAATTAAGTAGCTCTCTGATAATAGGCCCTTCCTAAATTTTGAAAAACAAACGCTACAAGTAGTTCTGTACAACAGTCAACCCAACAATTTATGTATCACATGAGAAGGGTTCAGTAAATAGGGTTAAATGCTGCAAATTTTTGGGTGTACATATTGGTGAAACCTTGAATTGCAGGAAGTATATTACTGAGCTTCTGAGTTTGTTAGGTAAAGCTTCTTTTGCTCTCGCCATAATTGCTAATCTTGGAAACAAATCTATCAACCTCCCGACACACTTTACATCTTTACGCTCAATAATGTCTTACGGAATAATTTTCTGGAGTAACTCATCACTTAGTATTGATTGCACAAAAGCGAGCAGTAAAATAATATGCGGTGTTCGCCCACGGACGTCATGTAGGTACCTCTTTGAAGAGCCAGGCATTTCACTGCGCCGTCACAGTACGTGTATTCGCTAATGAAAATCGTCGTTAGTAATCCATCACAATTTGAGAAGAACAGTGATGTCCATACCTAAAACACTAGAGGGAAAAACTGCCTCAGTAAGGAGCTCAATACGAAGCAACAAACATTTTTGATTCTTTGCCCGATAATATAAAATATCTGACAAACAGCGAAGCTAGTTTTAAAACTAGTTTAAAATCGTCTCTCCTGGATAAGTCATTTTTTCTATTGACGAATTTATACTTAAAATTGGCAGCCAGTAAAAGCCGTAAGTGTAGTTGCACGAGCAGGACTAAAAATAAAGTATTCATTGATGTTAACACTAATCATACTGCGTAAACTGACGTACCGCGTACACTGACTCGTTCCACATCATTTCGATAAAAGAATCCTTCAAATGACCTATGGAAACTGTGGACTAATATGTGACATGTCACCTATTGCACACATTTAACTAATCTAGATGTTTGAGAAACATAAAAAATTGCAGTGTAAGGACGAATGGGTTAATAGAGCGACAAAGCAAGCAGACGGTCGAATACCCGAATGTTACAAATTTTAGAAAAAAAAATCAAAAGTCCAAAAATAAGACACCCTGTGTCAGGATTTCAGAACGATTTAAAATAAGTACTACGGTTATAATAGCGATAGTGATTATAGAACGACCCGATACCATTTTACTACGCAATCGGTTGATAAGTCACTGGAGAAAAGGCGACGTTCCGCTGTCAACATCTCCGTAGAAGGAGCACGCACTGGGTTTAAAGATGGATTTAGAAGCAAGCACGTCTCCTTTTCAATCGAATCATACCGGTATTTGCGAATCCAGTGTCTTACCACTATGTCACTTCATTCGGCATCAGTCACTGATATCAGCCGCATACGTCGATCGTAATGGACTGCATATCTTGAGCTAAATATAGCATGACAGGAGGCTAATGCCACAGTGTGAAGTATCTCAAGAATCCTCAGGAAGTGTCATTCACCGATGAGAGCATGGCTTACAAGCCGTTCTTAGAGATTGTGGAATATTGTTCGTTGACCGGTGCTCTTAAGAAATAACATTTTACGAAAAGATAGAGAGGACTCAAAGAATAGCTGTGGTCTTCGACACGGGACTGTTTACTCATCGAGAGGTACGCTCAAGGTCCAATGGGAGACTTTACAAGAGTGGCGCTCTGTATTTTGGAGAATCTTACTCACAGAATTCGCAGACCCTTCACACCAAAACGATATCAGGAACGTGTCACCTCCTCTAACAAATATTTTGTGTAATGAGCTCTGAAGCGAAATTAAAGAAATCAGGGCGTACTCAGAGATAATGAATATTTTTCTACGTGCGCACCACTCGTGATTGGAACTGGAAGGAAATTGTTCTGGTACAATGCGTGGCCTTCGCCACACTCCGTACACGTGTTTGAAAAGAACAGATTATATATGTTAAAATACTGGACACTGATAAACTTTCCTTAGTTAATTTCAGTAGTATTTCAAAATAGTAGCGTATACCCAGCGAAGGACTTGCTTGATGTGACTTATTTATCTGGAGTCTTATCGATTAAACCCGAATTCCAGACCAGTCCGCTGTCGCTTTTTGCAGATACCTCTTGCTATTGATGCACACCTGCTTGCTGTCGGAGAGTAACAATGAACCATCCCAATGTGTCGGTTACCACCAATTGGAGCTGTTTAATGCCTTGGAGGCGGGCAGAGTAACATAAAAAAAATAAAATTCGAATACTTAAGACTACTGGCGTATATTGTATCTCATGCGATGGATGCCGAATAAGATATATCGGTCAAAAGGATAGATGGGTTTGAAATACGATTCACAGAGTACCTTAAACTGGGAAATTCGAAATCGGTCTTATGTTCGCACCTGACAGATCAGTCATACTGTCATTAGCCTGTCCAGCAATTTTCAGGTTTTAAATATGGAAAATGAGGGATACACTTTAAAAATACTTTGTCATCGTGGTTCATTAGCCAACTTCGACTGCATCTCCGTTTAATGACTGCTTGTGTCAATAGTTAGTTAGGTCCTGCTTTCTCTTGTTTCATTTTGTTTTTGTACCAACTTGTATCATCCTGGTTTGACAATTCGGAACATTAAGGAATAATTTATTTATTTACTTTCATCCAAAGTCGTCGTCCCCCCCCCCCCCCCCCCCGGGCCTTCATTCGGTCAGTTTATCTACATCTACATCCATATCTACATAGCTACTCTGCAACTCACACTTAAGTGCCTGACAGAGGGTTGATCGAACCACCTTCACAATAATTCTCTTATTCCACTCTCGAACAGTGAAAACTAACAACTATATCCTTCTGTGCGAGCTCTGATTTCCCTTATTTTATTATGGTGATCGTTTCTCCCTATGTAGGTCGGCGACAACAAAATATTTTCCCATTCAGAGGGGAAAGATGGTGAGTGAAATTTCATGAGAAGATTCTGCCTCAATGAGAAAGGTCGTTGTTTTAATGATGTCTACCCTCAATGCCCTGTATCATGTGCGTGACACTTTCCCACCTATTTATCGATAATATAAAACTTGCTGCCCTTCTTTGAACTTCCTCGATGTACTCTGTTAACCCTATCTGGTAAGGATCCCACACCGCGCAGCAGTAGTCCAGAAGCGGACGGACAAGCGTAGTGTCTCTTTAGCAGATCTGATACATCTTCTAAGTGTTCCGCAAATATAAAGCAGGCTTTGATTCGTTTTTTCCATAAAATTTTCCATGTATTCCTTCCAATTTAATTTATTCGTAATTCTAATTCCTGGATGTTGAGGTGAATTTACAGTCTTTGGATTGATTTATTTATTGTGTAATCGAAGTTGTACGAATTCCTTTAGCACCCATCTGGGTGAGCTCATACTTGTCATTACTTAGGGTCAATCGCTAATTGTTGCACCATGCAGATGTTTTATCTAAATCGTTTTGCAATTGGTTTTGATCTTCCGAATTTCTTACTAGATGAAATAAAGGACAGTATTATCTGCAAATAACCTAAGACGGCTGCTCAAATTGTCTCCTAATTCGTTCATACTGATAAGGAAGAACAGCGGGTCCATAACGCTACCTAGTGGAACGCCAGAAATCACTTCAGTTATACTCGATGACTTTCCGTCAGTTACTACGAAATGTGTCCTCTCTGAGAGGAAATCACAAATCAAGTCGCATAACTGAGACTACATTCGCTTGTGAGGTACGGTGTCAAAAGCCATATGGAAATACGGAATTAATTTGAAATCATTTGTCGACAGCTCTCAAAACTTCGTGAGAGTAAAGAGCTAGTTATGTTTCACAAGAACTAAGTTTTCTTAATGGGAGTTGACTATATGTCAATAGAGAAGAGGTAATTATCTCTTCTTCCACGTAATTCCAAATGTTCGAACATAATATCCTTGTGCATATCCATTTTAACTATATGGGCCGGTAATATAGTGGATTTCTCCTATTGCCTTTCTTGCATAATGGTCTGACCTGTGCTGCTTTCCAGTCTCTAGGCAGGGCTCTTTCTTATGCGAGTGGTTGTATATGATTAAGTACCGAGCCACTGTATCAGTATACTCCGAATGGAACCTAATTGGTATACAGTCTGGACTAGAAGCCTTGATTTTATTAAGTGATTTGAGTCACAGTTTCGGGGATGTGTACTTCTAAGTTACTAATGTTGACAGCTGTTTCTGATTGGAAATATCTTCACTTTGTCTTCTTTGGTGAAAGAATTTTGGAAGACTGTGCTTAGTACCTTTGGTTTTGCAGCACTGTCATAGATAGTATTTCCATTGGTTTGGCGCAGAGGAGGCATGAATGTGTCTTGCCGCTACCGTACTTTACATGCGACTAGATTTTCTGCCAGCTTTCGAGACAAAGTTTCGTTATGGAAACTATTATAAGCATCTCTCATAGAAGTCTGCGTTACATTTCGACCTTCTGTAAAAAGATCTTTGGGGATTTGGCATGCTTTTGTCTGCATAAATCTCTCAATTGTTGCCGATACTATTTCTCTGACTTCAAGCCACATCTAGTCTCTACTTAGATTGTTAATTTGGAAGGAGTGGATATTGTCCCTCAGGAAGGTGTCACACATTTAAACTGCGTTTTTGAATAGATATATTTTCCGCTTATTTTGGGAGGATTTGGGAGTTACAGTATTCAGTCTCGCTACGACAACCTTGTGTTCACTAATCCCTGCATTCGTTTTGATGTTAATTATTAACTCAGGATTATTTGTTGCCAAGAGATCAAGTGTGTTTCCACAACCGTTTACTATTCCAGTGAGGCATGAACTAATTGCTTGAAACAATTTTCAGAGAATTAGAAAAATTTCGGATGATGTTTCAGTCGTACCTCCGGATTTAAACATATTTTCACCAACATATCGAGGATACATTGAAGTCACCACCAACTATAACTGTATGAGTCGGATACTCGTTTGAAATTACTCAAGTTTTCTTTGAATCTTCCAGCAGTTGTGTCATCAGTTGGGAGGTCCGTAAAAGGATGTAATTATTATTTTATTCTGATGGCTAAGAATGACCTCATCCCATACTAACTGACGGCAACTATCTACTTCAATTTCGCTATAAGACAAACTACTTCTAACAGTAGGAAACACTCCACCGCCTACCTTATTTAGCCTATCCTTAACACAGTTAGGTCCTTGCAAAAATTTCCGTTGATCTTATCTCCAGCTTCAGCTAGCTTTCAGCGAACAGAACGGTTTGGGCATCAGCGCTTTCTACTAGAGGTTGCAGCTCTGGCAATTTTCCAACACAGCTACGACAATTTACAACTGTTATACTGTTGGTACCTATATCTATGTTCTTTCTGTATTCGACCTGCAATCTTTGAGACTGAAGCTCTTTCTGCGTTTCCCTGAAATCTTTTAACCTAAAAAACAACCCAGTCCACGCTATACAGCCCCCGCTATACGTGTAGACACCTTCTGCGTATAATGTTCTCCTGGCCTATTTAGCCTAACCCAAAACTCCACCACCCTATGGCGCAAGTCGAGGAATCTGCAGCTTACACGGTCGCAAAAACGTCTGGACCTCTGATTCAGACCCACCGTTGGGCTCTGTCCAGATGTCCGCAATTGGTCCTGTCGACTATGCTGCAAACGGTGAAGTCAGCTTTCTACTCGCAAGCAAGACTGGCAGCCTTAACCACTTCTGATAGTCGTTGAAACTAGAGAGAATCTCTTCTGATCCAAAGCGACGAACATCATTGGTACCGATATGAGCTACCACCTGCAGTTGGCTGCACCCTACGCTCTTCATGACATCTGGAAGGACCGGTTCCACATGTGGAATGATCCCATCCGTTATGCAGATGGAGTGAAAATTGCCTTTCTTCCACTTCCTGGAGGCTACGTCCCTAATAGGCCCCATAATGAGCCTAACATTGGAGCTAGCAGCTACCAATAATGACACCGTCTGTGACTGCCCGGATCTTGCAGGCTGAGAGGTTTCCTCTGAAACACGACAAGCGACTGTGTCTGGTTGATGGACCTTGTCAGCCACAGGTAGGACCTGGAACCTGTTTGTCAGACTGAGGAGGCCTTACATTCTGTCCCGCGAGAAGTCTTTCTTAGCTTGCCACACTCAGTCTACTTCCCACTGATCACGAGCGAGTGTTCAACGTGAAGAACTGTGTTCAACAAAATATATTAACACGCAGAGAATCAAAAACTAAACTACCGAAGTACGTAGATGAAACAATAAAATTCTCTCCTGGCGAGGCAGTCGTAAAATGTCTCAAACTAGTTTACTTCCCTGTTGCTTCACTGTCTTGGCCGGCGACTGCTGCCAGACCCTATGGCAACTAGTTTATCCCTGCTTCGTTTTGGTGCCGTTCAAAAATTTTTTTTAAATTACCTTATCTTGTTACGGAGGTTTTTAACCTTTTTATTGATTTCTTAATCAAGCACGATTCTTATAAAGCAGATCACGCTAGTCTAGATCCTGGCATTCATTACTTTTTTCTTCTATGTGTTATCGTTGCTTGTCATCATTTATAACTTTTAATGGCTGCTATCTTGAATCCGCTTTGCAACCATTAACGTGCTACTTTCAGTGGACAACATTGGCACTAATAATAGTTTCTACGAATTCACTTTGGTTTTACCACATTGTACGGATTAACCAGCCTTCATCATCGTAGCTATCATTCTGTGTGTCTAATATCTGTGGATGCGCATGCACGCTGCACATTGCCCCTGTCTCCCTGTTGCCGTCTGGAGTTTCCGCAGTTTACGCTGCCTGTTAGTGCACAAACCAGGTAGCGAACTTGCTACGGATAAGTTCAGCCTCTTGACGTACGGCTTCGCAATCCGTTGCTTTCTGCCGATTGAGCAGTTCGGTAGGACACGATATTTAGCTACGTTTCTCTTCATGTCAATTTCTTGCTAGGCTTTAAAATAGTTTTATATTGGATTTTTTCGAGGGATTAGCTACAGCTTAAGATTGAAGAACTGAGTCTTTGCCAGTGTGTTTTCAATCTATTTTAGGCAAATGAGAGTCCGTTATCTGCCCAAATTTCGTATCATCCAGTAGATGATCATATATGGTCTGTGCTTTAATCACTATTTTGGTGTACGGGGATCCCACTAGTTCACCACATACTGTTACTCCTAGTGAGTGGAATTTTAGTATTTTAGCTGCCTCGTAGTCTCTTTAGGAATTTCTTTTTATTAGATTTCGTCCCTTATAGGCATCACGGGAGCGTTCTTTGTTTTTTTGTATTTAGCGTCTGCTACTTGGCGAAAATTTTCTGACTACAAACGCTGGGTCATCCCATTCTCTCTTCCCGATCGGAACATGACTTGATTTTGTAAGTATGTTCATCCCGTGTATACTTTTCATTTTAGTTACGTTATCTTGCCTTACATGAGTCGTTGCCTGACCGTTTGCACATATCGCACCTGATGAGACAGCTAAAATGTTGCGAAACTGGTCGTGTCAGAAATAAAGGACTTACAGCAAAAGCGGTCTTACCTTTTCAGAATGAATATTAATACTGGGCTTTTGATAATACTTCAGTTAATTTGATTTCAGCTACTGATTTTTTTGTTTGGTAGAATAATACTGCAACAGATAAACTACGTAATGCAGTATGAGTAAGATTCTATCGACTGCGGCACTATAAAAGTTCAGTAGAATACTAGTTCCTGGGTACATAACCATGTTGTACCTTGGAAGATTTTTTCAAACTTGGAAAAACTTAACTTTTCCTGATATTTATCTAATTTCAGAATAATACTGCAACACAGAAAAACTGAATGCTATGGTTTCAAGATGGAATAAAAAATATTAAACTTCTGTTAGAGGAAGCGGTACAAATGAGGAACATGTGTAGTAATATGAAGTACTATGGTTTCTCGCCTTATAAATGCTGTACCCTGGAGAGCTGCTTGAAACTATATCAGCAACTGATGACAGCTTTGAGATGCAGTCATATTGCAGCTGGCAGAAATTGGGAGAGAGTGAAGCTGTTTTAACAAGTTCAGTAGGAGAAATAATTGTTGCAGGTTGGTGGTTCACAGTTCCATGTTTCTCATAATACACAAATTATTAGTATATTTTACGAACAGACGTTTAGCTAATGCATTAAGCTATAAAATGGCGTGTTTGTTATATATTTAAATTTAATTTTCTATTTTATTTTCGTTTTTGAATTTCAAGGTGGTTGTGTCGCTAATGTGGAATACTAGTATTCCACATCTGTACCCTATTGTTCTGTATTTGTACCATACTTTCACAGCCTGTTTTATTTATAGATATTGCTTCAGAAATGACTTTACAAGCTCGAAAGCGGTAGGGATGAGATTGCTGTGCATACAGAAATTAAAAATATTGGGCTTCCTACAGGCGGCAAAAACTTTCCAAGTTCCCAGGACCACTCTATTTAGGTTAGTAAAATCAGATATACCAGGTGATGTAGCCACCAAGACCAAGCTTGGGCGAAAAGCTGTTCTATGTACTGAATAAGGACAATACTTGATTGAATATACCATGAAAATGGAAAGCAAATTTTTTTGTTTACCTGAAACGATCTCCAACAGATAGCATTTGGGTTTGCTGCAGCTAATAATATCCTGAATTCATTTTTGGGTGAATGGGCTGGAAGAGAGTGGTTACACCTTTCCTTGAAGCCCTAGAAAAAGGATATTCACATTCGAAAACCTACAGCAACCTCATTTAAGACTTCTAGGTTTAACAAGAGGTAATGTGGAAATATTTTTTCTCTCTTCTTTCACAACAAACTGCTTTCCACCAGACAGAATATACAATGTCGACGAGACTGGTCTAAGCATTGTGCAGAGCAGAATTCCCCACGTCGTTGCAAGAAGTGGAAAGCGAAAAGTAGCAGTAATCTTTCCTGCAGAGAGTGAATCACTTGTGACATTGGCGCCTGCGTGAGTGCCACACGAAATTTTATTCTGCCCATGATGCTATTCCCTCCCGAGAACTGTAGAAGTCTGGTAATGAGAGGTGGCTCACCTAGACCCTTTCTTGTATGTCATCTCTATGGATGGATTTAGTGCCAACTCTTCACTGATTGGTTTCAACACATGCTGGGAAAGGCGAAGATAATGGCATAATCACCTGTTCCTCTGATTCTGGAATGGCATTATAGCCACTCCAGAAATCTGTACGATATAAATCTCTCACGCAAAAACCATGTTAGCATCTTGTGTCTGCCTCCCATGTCTCCCACAAGATGTAACTGCTGAATAGAACTTCCATGATTCGTTTGAAAGCCTATTACACAGAGCAGGTACGCTTGTGGATAAGGGAAAAGGCACGTTCAGTAACAAACAAGAACATCGCCGAACTGTTTGGGAAGGCCTGAGATAGCAGTAAATGGGATTAGAGTGACAGGAATATATCCGTTAAACCCTCATATTTTCAGGGATGCAGATTTCATTGCTAGCAATGAAGAATAACAGAGGTTGTAAGCAATGATCCAGTCCAATCTGCAGGAATTGTGGCTTCTAAAAATGGAAAGGCTAACATTGAAGTCGGGACAGGAACATCTTCCGCTATGTCTGAAATTAAACAGTGGCAGATGTCAAATAAAGAGGAGGCCAGGCACTAGTGAAAAAGTCAGGTTCTTCAGCAGTCCTAACCTCGTTTCCATACAAGAGATCTCCTGAAGTATCGACAACAGCATCAAATAAAACTGAGACAAAGAAGCAGAGGCCACCAAAGCCTAGGAATCAAAAATCATCTGATTCTGAGGATGATTTTAGTGAGAGATGATTCGTCTACCGTCAGTAGCGTTCCGGACAACGGTGTACCCAGAATGTAGATGCTGATTCCCTCTTTTACTCAGGTAAATTTTTGAAGGACAAGTCAGGGGAAAAATGGCTAATGTGTCTAATGTGCAAAATGTGGGCACACACTGAATGTGCAGGTTCTGATAAAGGACGATATGTATGTGACTTCCGCAAGTGAAATTACTTAGAGTAAGGAGTTTAATGACTGAAAATACTATATTTCGTGTGTTTTTTCTGATGTGGTAGTATGTGTTACAGTTTCTTCTTTGACAATAAATTTTTAGATTTTCCATTATTTGTTTTAACTTCAACAAAATGAAACGAATGAATTGTTCCTAATTTTTAGTCTATAATCCGAAGAGACAGAAACGTCAAACTTTGTGTTAAGCCTAATTCCGAAATGTTCATCATGTAGTACGTGTTCTAAAATAAAAGAACCATTAAAATATATCCCAAAGTATGTGCTACGGATAGTTTGTTTGCTTAATTTGAAAAACTGAGAAATTTATGAACGAAAAAAAAATAGTATTCCTTATTTGTACCACTTCGTCTACTATTCTGGCTAGAAGCGAAAGTCTGAAAAATATTCCAATGTAAAACACACTTCCTTAGAGCAGGACAAGCTGCGGACAGGATCGCTTTTCCAGTTCTTTTCTTTGAGCTTTGCTATATGGTTACTCTCAATTTTCGAGACGGCGTCCAGGATTTCTAATTTTATTAATCAAGGAAGGCCGACAGTCCACCTATTCTAATGATTCTCAATTATCCGCAGGGACGAGAAGAGAAGCAGCAAAGTATGGAGATGACCGAAATCTGTCCAGCGTCAGCTCACGGGTAATGAATGCAGACCAGTGTTTGAAGGTAGACGAAGGCACCGAGGATACGACGAAAATATATCGGAACAATGTTACGGGAATAGTATGAAACAAATAGTTCGTGAAAAGCGTAAACAGCACAATTTCCCTACGTAAATTCGTAGCTTTTTTTTTCATGCTGACAAGAGAAGACTTCTTCCTGGTCCGAAATAACACTGGCCGATGCCGAGTGTATTGGCGCCACAGCAGCAATATGCAGGATGTGCGGGCTAAGAGCTGATGGTGGCCGATGTAATTAGCACTGGCACTGCGGGCGGCGGGCAAACGGGCGCCTACCGAGCAGATGCTAGCCCTGCTGTCGACACACGATTAGACGTCAGTAATTCCGCCCACCGTCTGAAAACAGGAGACACCCGCACACTGCTGGAGAAGCAGCTCGTACATTACACAGCAGCCGCTTGCTGGACAGTAAGGCCACGCCATATTCAACGACGAGGTCGAGATGAAATGACTGCTGTATGTGTAAAGCAAATATCATTCCCAGGAGAATGAACATACATCTACCCATGGCTATTCGAGACACTAAAAACAGCAACCACAACTTCATGCGTAAGTTCCTTGTGGAATTAGGTTCTGACGTAATATCGAGTTTCTCTAAACCACATGTACCGAGAGAAACAATCTTAATCGAGGAGACTGCGCAGTCGTTAGCACAATGGCCTCGCACTGGGAGGAAGACGGTTCAAATCCTGGTCCGGCCATTCAGATTTAGGTTGCCATGTTCAAATGTGTGTGAATTCCTAAGGGACCAAACTGCTGAGGTCATCGGTTACACACTACTAAAACTAACTTCTGCTAAGAACAAACAGCCCCCCCCCCCCCCCATGCCTGAGGGAGGACTCGAAACTCCGGCGAGAGCGGCCGCGCAGTCCGTGACACGGCACTTCAAACCACGTGGCCACTAGCGCGTAGGTTGCCCTGATTTCCCTAAATAACTTAAGGCAAATGCAGGAGTGGTTCCTTTGAAAGCACACTGCCGATTTCATTTCCCATCCTTCCCTAATCTGAGCCTGTGCTACACCTCTGATGAGCTCGTTGTCGACGGAATGTTAAATACTAATCTCCCTTCTTCAAACAGTCTGAGTAAGCTGCTGTTTAGATCATCAACTCTGTCTGGTTTGATGAAATTCTTCTTTCCTGTCGTTTGACAGTTCTCCTCTTCAGTTCAACGTAACTCCTACATGCAACAATATCAGCCATCTGTGTTATGTACACAAATATAGGCCAGCCCCTGCGATTCTATCCTTAGAATAAAATTTTTAGTAACGATCGGTGCCGTAAACGTACCCCTCTATCTTAATTCTTCGATACACTACGTTTTTAATGCAGAATTTTTTCTGGTTAGCTCTTTGGAGGACGAACTCATTCCTTGCTCTGTAAATCAATCTGATCCCGGCAATCTCCTGACAGATCGCGTATTAAGGCTTCTAATCCTAATGGCTATAGCTTAAACAGGGCAGTGACCAATGATTAAAATATATAATTTTGAAAGAAAATAACTATAACTACTTTAGGATTGAGAAATCCATCTTCAGATGGCTCCATACACAATCTTATTCTGCTTAGACCTCGTTTTGAAATATATGATCAACTGACACACATTTTTAGTTGAGAAATAGTGCTGCAAATAGTACCGAGTATAGTTGGAAAGGAGCGTTCCGCGGAACTCACGGACTTCGAACGTGGTCAACGTGGGTGAGTGTCACTTGTCATAAGCGTACACGAGATTTCCACACTCCTAAACATCCCTAGATCTACAGTTTCCGATGTGATAGTGAAGTGGAAACGTGAAGGGACACGTAAAGCACAAAAGCATAAAGACCGACCTCATCTGTTGACTGGCAGACCGCCGACAGTTGAAGAGGGTCGTAATGTGTAATAGGCAGACGTCTATCCACACCATCACACAGGAATTCCAAACTGCATCAGTATCCGCTGCAAGTACTATGAGAGTTAGGCGGGAGGTGAGAAAATTTGGATTTCATGGTCGAGCGGCTGCTCATAATGTACACATCACGCCGGTAAATGCCAAACGACGCCTCGCTTGGTGAAAGGAGCGTAAACGTTGGACGACTGAACAATGGAAAAACGTTGTGTAGAGTGACGAGTCACGGTACACGATGTGGCGATCCGATGGCAGGGTGCGGGTATGGCGAATGCCCGGTGAACGCCATCTGTCAGCGTGTGTAGTCCCAACAGTAAATTTCGGAGGCGGTGGTATTATGGTGTGGTCGTGTTTTTCATGCAGGAGGCTTGCACCCCTTATTTTTTTGCGTAGCACTATCACAGCGCAGGTCTACATTGATATTTGAAGCACCTTCTTTCTTCCCACTGTTGAAGAGCAATTCGGGGATGGCGATTGTATCTTTCAACACGATCGAGCACCTGTTCGTGTAGCACGGCGTCTGGCGGAGTGGTTACACGACAATAACATCAGTGTAATGGTCTGACCTGCACGTAGTCCTAAACCTGAATCCTATAGTATACCTTTGGGATGTTTTGGAATACCGACTTCGTGCCTGGCCTCACCGACCGACATCGATACGTCTCCTCAGTGCAGCAGTCCGTGAAGAATGGGCTGCCATTCCCCAAGAAACCTTCCAGCACCTGATTGAAGGTACGCCTGCGAGAGTAGAAGTTGTCATAAAGGCTAGGGGTGGGCCATCACCATCCTGAATTCCAGCATTACCGATGGAGGGCGCCACGCACTTGTAAGTAATTCCCAGCCAGGTGTCCGGATACTTTTGATCACATAGTTTGAGAGTCGCGTCATGAATTTGTAAAGTCTAGGTGTGTGTAATGCATGCGTGTATGGTGTTGCGCTACGTTTGTCTTGTACGATCATGGGGATGAGAGAAGAGAGGATCAAACCTGATGCTGGCACATAGAATACTCCTCTCGAACAGTACCACGGAGGCCGCCGAGCTTAACGGATCACCATCAAAAGAGTCACAGGCTCTCACTTGATGAGACGGTGTGGGGTGCTTTCGAATTTAATCCTGGACTTTGGTGAAAAGATTGTTGATCAAGAAATTTACGTTACGAACTCATCTCACCATTCCGGCCAAATACTAGAAGTGAAAATTCATTCACCACTAGGATTTTACCTCTCAGTCGACCGTCACCTCACAGGCGGGTTGTTTTCATCTCATTTACATATAGGGACACCCGATAGAAAACCTTATATAAAATCGAGTAGCAAAAGATTCGAGAAATCCAACAGTAATAGAAAGATACCCATGAAAAAAGTGGAACCACAAATAGAGTACGTGTCAACTACAATGACCGAAATTTTAACTGTTACACCATGAATGGAAATTGCCTAAGCATTCTTAACAAAGATCCTGAATATTCCACCCTCCAGGAAAGCTATCACGCTTAAATCATTCTCTGAACTGAGAGATGGATAAAACCCAAAGTAGAAAGCTCCGAAATATTAAACGAGGCATAGAACATACATCGAAATATCGAAAAGATGCGTTGGACGTCGTATAAGATAGTGTGTTCCTCGAAATCGACAAAACTACTTTGTCTATAGAAGTCTAAGATGAGTTTGACTGCGCACTTACTTTGATGCTACTAATTGGCCTAGTGAACTCTCGTTAGCCATTGAACATCTATGCAGGCCAAGCGATTTAGCCATAATAGTCGTACAATCGTTAAAAGAAAGCCTACCCTCAGCAGAGCGGAAATACGACAATCATGAAGTATTAGTTTCAGGTGATTTCAGCCTTCTGAGCACAGACTGGAACATCTATAGCTTCAATACTGTCAGTCTTGTGAAGTTGTTCGGATCACATTTTCCGATAACTGTCTTGAGCAGCTGACAACCCACACGCATTGTACAAATAGCGTTCAAAAAGTTTTGCACAGTCATCTCTAATATTTTATTTTTTTTTTGCAGGAGGGGAATGAAATTTTTAGTGAACATGGTCTGTGGGTCTTGATGGATCGTCGCAGCTTGTAACGGTCCCTGTTAGTTGCGGAGCCAGGTTCCAAAAAGTCAATGAAAATGACACCACATTGATCCCAGAAGAGGGAGGCCATCACCTTTCGGCCTGCTGTTCGTGAAAGTCTAGGTTTCTTCTTCCGAGGGGAACACGGTTGACGCCACTCCATGGATTGTGTTTTGCTCTCAGGTTCGGACAAAAGAAACTGTTTCGTCCTGGGAATTACGCCGTCAAAACACTGTTTCCACTCTTCGGTAGAGGTATTTATGAAACCCTCACATACATTCTTCCTCAACGTTTTCATTTCTCTTGTCAATAGCCTAGGCACCCCAATGTACAGATTTTTCTGTACCCCAGTGACTGTACCAGTGATACCACACTACCCAATGACAAACGAGACATCACGTGTGGTCAGACGATGATTTGATCAATGGTCTCCTTATTCACATCACTCACTGCCGTCGATGGTGTACCGCATCGTGGATTGTCCAGTAAAGAGAAATCACCTCCTTTAAACCTTTGCAACCACCGCTAGATACTGCTGCGATCCACCTGTGTCCTCCCCATAAACAGGGAGCGACTTCCCGTGAATCGATCTGGCAGAGTCATCGCCGGTCTTGAAGAGGAACTCCATTACCGACCGTTGTCGCAACCTGGCATCTACTTCACAGTCCATTATGGCTCACCTGTAAACAAAAGAGAATACTTTTATGCACCAGCTTACAGCTAAATGTTCGAAGTACGTTCACAAATTTCTTTCTCCTCCTGCAAAAAATAAAACAATTAGGCGACTGTGCAAAACTTTGTAAATATGAGGGCATGCTCAAAAGCAATGCCTCCGAATTTTTTATTCTGTTCTCAATATCGTCCGAGTTATTACATGTCATGCTTATTACGCGTCAACTTTCCCGATTCACTGACATAAGTTGTGACCGTCTGCCGCCAGACTGCTCCGAACTGCAGCGTCTGACATGGCGGTTTATAACGTAACTATGTCTGTGCCTGAGAAACAGCGTGCTGTAATGTAGTTTCTAACAATGGAAACGTGTCTCAAATTGAAATTCCTCTCCTTCAGCGTGACAATGCCAGTCCAGTCACGAGCGCTGCGACATCTGCAACAATCCGACGCCCTGGATTCACTGTCATCGATCATCCTCCGCACACTCCCTACTGTTTCCAAAACTTAAAGAACACCTTCGAGGACTTCACTCTGATAGTGATGGACGGGTGCAAGCAGAACTGAGGTTGTGACTCCCTCAACGAAGTCAAACAGTTTACAGTATAGGTATAAAAAAACTGATCTCTCTTCGGCAGGGTGACTGTATTGAGAAATAAATATCCAGGGATGAAAAATACAGATGTAGACTGTTAACATTTGTTCTATTTAAGAAGCCTTAGGGGTTTTCGCATAAAACATTTGGAGGTATTATTTTTCAGCACACCCTCGTATGTTAAAACTTGCAGCCACAAAGAGATCTGACCCAGTCGTCATTATCGTTGTAGAGGCAAGGATTAATGATCATGATGGCATCACTGCGACGGTGGTTACTAAAGTTAATAAATCCATTAAGGAGTGTGGGATAGATTTTATGGTAGAAAGGGGACGTAAGTAGTTTTTAGAATCCTACGTAGACAATGACTGGACATAACCCGTCACCCATGACTGATGTAGAGGAAGAATAGGCAAAGCTTAAACTAACCGTAAATCGTTCTGTGGAGAAGTACGTGTTGTGAAAGTGGATTTAAAACTTTAGATCAACCGTGGTTTAATAACAAAATTCTATAAACGCTGGGGAATCAGAGATTTTGAGCTCTCGGTTCAGAAAAAAAGAAAAACGCATCACGAAGAAATTATCCTACATGTACAGACAAGAAAATTATTACAATTTTAGAAAAACTGGAGGATTTATTCGACAGAAAGAGCTTCAGAAATTAGGAAAGTCAAGAAAGCGTTGGTCCACCTCTGGCCCTTTCGCAAGCAGTTAATAGGCTTGGCGTTGATTGATAAAGCGTTAGATCATCAAAATCCCTAGATGGTAGGAGCACACTGTTCATAGTCCTCCAAACTTTCTCAACTGGGAAGAGATCCGGTGACCTTTCTGGCCAAGGTACAGTTCTGAAAGCACAGAGATAAGCAGTTGAGACTCTCGAAGTGTGCGGGAGGGCATATCCTGCTGAATCGTAAGCCTAGGATGGTTTGCCACAGAGGACAACAAAACAGGACGTGCAATATTGACGACGTATCGCTGTGCTGTAAGGGTGCCGAGGATGGCAACCAAAGGGGTTGTGTTATGAAAAGGAATGGCACCACAGACGATCACTCCTGGTTGTCGAGGCGCATGGCGGGCGACCGACGAAAATGACCCGCTGAATTACAGAGCAATATCCTTGTACTGCTTTCTTGAACATACACTCCTGGAAATTGAAATAAGAACACCGTGAATTCATTGTCCCAGGAAGGGGAAACTTTATTGACACATTCCTGGGGTCAGATACATCACATGATCACACTGACAGAACCACAGGCACATAGACACAGGCAACAGAGCATGCACAATGTCGGCACTAGTACAGTGTATATCCACCTTTCGCAGCAATGCAGGCTGCTATTCTCCCATGGAGACGATCGTAGAGATGCTGGATGTAGTCCTGTGGAACGGCTTGCCATGCCATTTCCACCTGGCGCCTCAGTTGGACCAGCGTTCGTGCTGGACGTGCAGACCGCGTGAGACGACGCTTCATCCAGTCCCAAACATGCTCAATGGGGGACAGATCCGGAGATCTTGCTGGCCAGGGAAGTTGACTTACACTTTCTAGAGCACGTTGGGTGGCACGGGATACATGCGGACGTGCATTGTCCTGTTGGAACAGCAAGTTCCCTTGCCGGTCTAGGAATGGTAGAACGATGGGTTCGATGACGGTTTGGATGTAGCGTGCACTATTCAGTGTCCCCTCGACGATCACCAGTGGTGTACGGCCAGTGTAGGAGATCGCTCCCCACACCATGATGCCGGGTGTTGGCCCTGTGTGCCTCGGTCGTATGCAGTCCTGATTGTGGCGCTCACCTGCACGGCGCCAAACACGCATACGACCATCATTGGCACCAAGGCAGAAGCGACTCTCATCGCTGAAGACGACACGTCTCCATTCGTCCCTCCATTCACGCCTGTCGCGACACCACTGGAGGCGGGCTGGACGATGTTGGGGCGTGAGCGGAAGACGGCCTAACGGTGTGCGGGACCGTAGCCCAGCTTCATGGAGACGGTTGCGAATGGTCCTCGCCGATACCCCAGGAGCAACAGTGTCCCTAATTTGCTGGGAAGTGGCGGTGCGGTCCCCTACGGCACTGCGTAGGATCCTACGGTCTTGGCGTGCATCCGTGCGTCGCTGCGGTCCGGTCCCAGGTCGACGGGCACGTGCACCTTCCGCCGACCACTGGCGACAACATCGATGTACTGTGGAGACCTCACGCCCCACGTGTTGAGCAATTCGGCGGTACGTCCACCCGGCCTCCCGCATGCCCACTATACGCCCTCGCTCAAAGTCCGTCAACTGCACATACGGTTCACGTCCACGCTGTCGCGGCATGCTACCAGTGTTAAAGACTGCGATGGAGCTCCGTATGCCATGGCAAACTGGCTGACACTGACGGCGGCGGTGCACAAATGCTGCGCAGCTAGCGCCATTCGACGGCCAACACCGCGGTTCCTGGTGTGTCCGCTGTGCCGTGCGTGTGATCATTGCTTGTACAGCCCTCTCGCAGTGTCCGGAGCAAGTATGGTGGGTCTGACACACCGGTGTCAATGTGTTCTTTTTTCCATTTCCAGGAGTGTATTTAAGTTGGAATATAATAAATTTCCTAGGAACGGAAATGCTTGCCTCCACAAATCAGCACAGACTTTGAAAGCATCATCCTTGTGCCTCAAAGCTTGCTCTTCTCTCACACGATGTCCTGCAAGCCATAGATGAAGTGCAGCAGGCATATTCTATTTTCCTAGATTTCCGGACAGCGTTTGACACAGTGACCCACTGTAAAGCCACCGAGGGACCGGGCGTACGGATTAGGTTTTCAGATACGAGAATGGTTCGAAGACTCTACAAGTAATAGAAGCCAGCACGTTGCCCTGAACGTCGATAGTTATTCAGAGAAAAGGGAATCATCAGGAGTGCCCCAGGGAAATGTGATAGGACCGCTCTTGGGCTCTCTATACCTAAATTATCTGAAGGATAGCAGCAATCTGCAACTGTTTGCTGGTGACCAGTGGGCATGAAAAAGTCGTCGTTGAGTGACTGAAGGAGGATACAGGATTGTTTAGACAGAATTTTAGTTTGTGTGATGAATGGTAGCTTGAGCCAAATGTAGAAAAATAAAGGTTAACGTGGGCGAGTAAGAGAAACAACCACGTAATGTTCGAATACACTATTAGTTATGTGTTTGACACAATAACATCGATTAAATTTCCGGGTGTACAACTACACAGTGATATAAGGCGGAACGAGCATGTAAGGTAAGTAATATTGAAGGTAAATGGCCGACTTCGAGTTTTGGGAAAGTGTAGCTTACGCTGAGGTGTCAAGAGTGGAATACCTACAAATATAGTGTTCGACCTCCTTTCGCCCGACGTAGTGCAGCAACTCGTTGTGGTATAAACTCAGCAACTCATTGTGTCCCCTGCAGAAATATTGAGACTACTGCCGATATAGCTGTCCATAAGTACGAAAGTATTGCCGGTGCAGGATTTTGTGTACGAACTAACCTCTCGATTATGTCCCATAAATGTTCAATGGATGGTCAAATCATTCGCGAAAATAGTCCAGAATCTTCTTCAAACCAATCGCGAACAATTGTGGCCCGGTGACATGGTGCATTTTCGTTAATGAAAATTCCATTGTTGTTCGGGAACATGAATTCCTTGAATGGCTGCAAATGGTCTCCAAGTAGCCGAATATGAGTTCAAATGTTCAAATGCGTGTGAAATCTTACGGGACTTAACTGCTAAGGTCATCAGTCCCTAAGCTTACACACTACTTAACCTAAATTACCCTAAGGATACACACAAACACAAACACACACAAACACACACAAACACAAACACACACAAACACAAACACACACAAACACACACAAACACAAACACACACAAACACAAACACACACAAACACAAACACACACAAACACAAACAAACACAAACACAAACACACACACACAAACACACACACACAAACACACACACACAAACACAAACACACACACACAAACACAAACACACACACAAACACACACAAACACAAATACAAACACAAACCCAAACAAACACAAACACACACACAAACACAAACACACACACAAACACACACACATACACACACACACACATACACACACACACACACACACACACACACACACACACACACACACACACACACACACACACACACACACACACACAAACACACACAAACACAAACTTAAACACACAAACACACACAAACACACACAAACCCAAACAACACAAACACACACAAACACACACAAACACACACAAACACAAACACACACACACACACACACACACACACACACACACACACACACACACACACACCCATGCCCGAGGGAGGACTCGAACCTCCGCCGGGATCAGCCGCACAGTCCAGGACTGCAGCGCCTTAGACCGCGAATATGTGTACTTCCAGTCAATGATCGGTTCAGTTGAACCAGAGGACACAGTCCTCGGTCTTTAAGTAAAGGCTTTCGGCGACTGTGCTTTCCGTGGTGAAAGGTGATGCCTCAAAATTTGTATTCTTGGCACACACGTGACACTGTGGATATCGGAATACTGAATTCCCTTACGATTCCCGAAATGTACTGTCCCATGCGTCTAGCTCCAACTATCATTCCGTTCAAAGTCTGTTAATTCCCTTCGTACGCCCATAATTACGTCGGAAACCTTTTCACATGAATGATGTCAGTGCAAATGACGGTTCCGCAACTGATCTGCCCTTTTATACCTTATGTAAGCGATACTATTGCCATCTGTATAGGTGCATATTGCTACCACATGACTTTAGTCAATTCAGTGTTATGTTTAAAGAAGACGGCGTATAGAACACTAGCGCGATCCATTCTTGACTACCGTTCGAATGTTTGGAACCCTCACCACGTCGGATTAAATGAAGACATCGAAGCAATTTAGAGACGTGCTGCTAGATTTGTTATCGGTAAGTTCGATCAACACGGGATTATTAGAGAGAGGCTTCGTGATCTGAAATGCGAATGCGTGGAGGAAGGCGACGTTCTCTTCGTGAAACGCATGAGAAAATTTGGAGAACCTGCAATTGTTGCTGACTGCAGAAAGATTCTACTGTTGCCAACGAACATTTAACGTAAAGACCGTGAAGACAAGAGAAGGGAAATTAGGGCTCGTAAGGAGGCATATAGATAGACTTTTTCTCCGCTCCATTTGAAAATGGAAGAGGAAAGGAAGTGACTAGTAGTAGACTAGATTAGATTAATACTTGTTCCATAGATCATGAATACGACACTTCGTAATGATGTGGAACGTGTCAGGTTAATAAAAGGTGTGTAAAAGATATTACATTATACAAAATATTGCATGACACTAATGTCTAAGTTGTTTTTCTTCCCTTAATTTATATCTAAAAATTCAGCCAATGAGTAGGAGTTGTCATCTAGAAATTCTTTTAATTTATTTTTAAATGTTACTTGGCTATCTGTCAGGAATTTGATGCTGTTTGGTAGGTGACCAAAGACTTTCGTGGCAGCATAATTTACCCCTTTCTGTGCCAAAGTCAGATTTAACCCTGCATAGTGAAGATCATCCTTTCTCCTGGTGTTATAGCTATGCACACTGCTATTACTTTTGAACTGGGTTGGATTATTAACAACAAATTTCATAAGTGACTATATATACTGTGAGGTTCTACATCTACATGTACATTTATACTCCGCAAGCCACCCAACGGTGTGTGGCGGAGGGCACTTTACGTGCCACTGTCATTACCTCCCTTTCCGGTTCCAGTCGCGTATGGTTCGCGGGAAGAACGACTGTCTGAAAGCCTCCGTGCGCGCTCTAATCTCTCTAATTTTACATTCGTGATCTCCTCGGGAGGTATAAGTAGGGGGAAGCAATATATTCGATACCTCATCCAGAAACGCACCCTCTCGAAACATGGCGAGCAAGCTACACCGCGATGCAGAGCGCCTCTCTAGCAGAGTCTGCCACTAGAGTTTGTTAAACATCTCCATAACGCTATCACGGTTACCAAATAACCCTGTGACGAAAGGCGCCGCTCTTCTTTGGATCTTCTCTATCTCCTCCGTCAACCCGATCTGGTACGGATCCCACACTGATGAGCAATACTCAAGTATAGGTCGAACGAGTGTTTTGTAAGCCACCTCCTTTGTTGATGGACTGCATTTTCTAAGGACTCTCCCAATGAATCTCAACCTGGTACCTGCCTTACCAACAATTAATTTTATATGATCGTTCCACTTCAAATCGTTCCGGACGCATACTCCCAGATATTTTACAGAAGTAACTGCTACCAGTGTTACTTCCGCTATCATATAATCATACAATAAAGGATCCTTCTTTCTATGTATTCGCAATACATTACATTTATCTATGTTAAGGGTCAGTTGCCACTCCCTGCACCAAGTGCCTATCAGCTGCAGATCTTCCTGCATTTCGTTACAATTTTCTAATGCTGCAACTTCTCTGTATACTACAGCATCATCCGCGAAAAGCCGCATGGGACTTCCGACACTATCTACTAGGTCATTTATATATATTGTGAAAAGCAATGGTCCCATAACACTCCCCTGTGGCACGCCAGAGCTTACTTTAACGTCTGTAGACGTCTCTCCATTGAGAACAACATGCTGTGTTCTGTTTGCTAAAAACTCTTCAATCCAGCCACACAGCTGGTCTGATATTCCGTAGGCTCTTACTTTGTTTATCAGGCGACAGTGCGGAACTGTATCGAACGCCTTCCGGAAGTCAAGAAAAATTGCATCTACCTGGGAGCCTGTATCTAATATTTTCTGGGTCTCATGAACAAATAAAGCGAGTTGGGTCTCACACGATCGCTGTTTCCGGAATCCATGTTGATTCCCACATAGTAGATTCTGGGTTTCCAAAAACGACATGATACTCGAGCAAAAAACATGTTCTAAAATTCTAAAACAGATCGACGTCAGAGATATAGGTCTATAGTTTTGCGCATCTGCTCGACGACCCTTCTTGAAGACTGGGACTACCTGTGCTCTTTTCCAATCATTTGGAACTTCCGTTCCTCTAAGGACTTGCGGTACACGGCTATTAGAAGGGGGGCAAGTTCTTTCGCGTACTCTGTGTAGAATCGAATTGGTATCCCGTCAGGTCCAGTGGACTTTCTTCTGTTGAGTGATTCCAGTTGCTTTTCTATTCCTTGGACACTTATTTCGATGTCAGCCATTTTTTCGTTTGTGCGAGGATTTAGAGAAGGAACTGCAGTGCGGTCTTCCTCTGTGAAACAGCTTTGGAAAAAGGTGTTTAGTATTTCAGCTTTACGCGTGTCATCCTCTGTTTCAATGCCATCATCATCCCGGAGTGTGTGGATATGCTGTTTCGAGCCACTTACTGATTTAACGTAAGACCAGAACTTCCTAGGATTTTCTGTCAAGTCGGTACATAGAATTTTACTTTCGAATTCACTGAACGCTTCACGCATAGCCCTCCTTACGCTAACTTTGACATCGTTTAGCTTCTGTTTGTCTGAGAGGTTTTGGCTGCGTTTAAACTTGGAGTGAAGCTCTCTTTGCTTTCGCAGTAGTTTCCTAACTTTGTTGTTGTACCACGGTGGGTTTTTCCCGTCCCTCACAGTTTTACTCGGCAAGTACCTGTCTAAAACGCATTTTATGATTGCCTTGAACTTTTTCCATAAACACTCAACATTGTCAGTGTCGGAACAGAAAGTTTCGTTTTGATCTGTTAGGTAGTCTGAAATCTGCCTTCTATTACTCTTGCTAAACAGATAAACCTTCCGCCCTTTTTTTATATTCCTACTAACTACCATATTCAGGGATGCTGCAACGGCCTTATGATCACTGATTCCCTGTTCTGTACATACGGAGTAGAAAAGTTCGGGTCTGTTTGTTATCAGTAGGTCCAAGATGTTATCTCCACGAGTCGGTTCTCTGTTTAATTGCTCGAGGTAATTTTCGGATTGTGCACTCAGTATAATGTCACTCGATGCTCTTATACCTCCCAAGGAGATCACGAATGTAATATTAGAGAGATTAGAGCGCGCACGTAGGCTTCCAGACAGTCGTTCTTCCCGCGAACCATACGCGACTGGAACAGGAAAGGGAGGTAATGACAGTGGCACGTAAAGTGCCCTCCACCACACACCGTTGGGTGGCTTGCGGAGTATAAATGTAGATGTAAATGTAGAAGACCGAACCCTGTGGAACCCCGTACTTCATAGCCCCCCAGTTTGAGGAATCAGCTATTGTTTTAACATTACATGAACCACTTATTTCAACTTTCTGTATTCTTCCAGTTAAATATGAATTAAACCATTTGTGCACTGCCCCAATCAAACCATAATGATTTAGCTTATCTAAAAGAATTCCATGATTTACACAATCAAAGGCCTTTGAGAGATCACAACAAATACCAATGGGTGATGTCCGGTTATTCAGAGCATTTAATATTTGATCAGTGAAAGCGTATATAGCATTTTCTGTTGAAAAGCCTTTCTGAAAACCAAACTGACATTTTGTTAGCACTTTATATTTACAAATATGGGAGGCTACTCTTGAATACATTACTTTCTCAAAAATTTTTGATAGAGCTGTCAGAAGAGAGATTGGGCGGTAGTTGTTGACATCCGACGTATCGCCCTTTTTATGCAATGGTTTTACAATGGCATATTTCAGTCTATCGGGTAAAACACCCTGCTCCAAAGAGCTAATACATACGTGGCTGAGAATCCTACTTATCTGTGGGGAACAAGCTTTAAGTACCTTGCTGGAAATGCCATCAATTCTGTAAGAGCTTTTACATTTCAGTGAGTTTATTATTTTACTGATTTCAGAGGGAGAGGTTGGTGGAATTACAGTTGTTTCAAACTGCACAGGTATGGCCTCTTCTACTAGTAGCCTTGCCTCTTCTAGTGAAGATCCAGATCCTATTTTCTCCACAACATTTAAAAAATGATTATTGAAAATATTTTCAATTTCTGATTGTTTGTTAGTACACTTGTCATTCAGTTTTGTGGCACTACAGTCTTCCTGTGCTCTTGGTTGCCCTGATTCCCTTTCAATAATATTCCAAATTGCTTTAATTTTATTATCAGAGTTACTGATCTCAGACATGATACACATGCTTCTGGACTTTTTAATAACTTTTCTTAGTACTGCACAATAGTTTTTATAATATTGAACAATTTCGGGGTCTGTAGTCCCTCTTGCTGTTAGATACAGTTCTCTTTTACGGTTGCAAGATATTCTTATTCCTTTAGTTAGCCAAGGTTTTTATATGTTTTCTTGGAATTATGTTTAACTATTTTCTCGGAAAAACAATTTTCAAATACCCTTAAAATGTATCGTGGAATAAGTTATATTTAAAGTTTGCATCGGGTTCCTTACACACTTCATCCCAGTCTAGCTGCTGTAGGCTTTCCCTAAAGTTTGCAATATGTATATTGTTAATTGAACGCACTGCTTTGAAAGTCTGATTTGATATACTGCATGGAGCTATGTCATGTACTGTAACTATCTGTGCACCATGATCTGAAAGACCATTCTCAACAGGATAAGCAATTATGTGCCTAAACTTATCTTGGTCTATAAAAAAGTTATCTATCAATGTACTGCTGTTCTTTGTTATCCGAGTAGGAAAATCAATGACGGAGCTCAAATTGAAAGAACTGAGTAATACTACAAGGTCAGTCTTCCTATTACACTATTTCTGGGAATCAACATTGAAATCCCCACAAATGATAATTTGCTTCCCCCTGTCTGACAGATAGCACAACAAAGCATCCAAGTTTTCTAGAAATAGCTGGAAATTCCCTGAGGGGGACCTATACACTGTTACAATTATGAAAATGCCATCATTTAGTTTAAGTTCAGTGGCACATGCTTCCATATGTTGCTCTACACAAAATTTTTTAGTTTGTAAATTTTTTACACTGTGGAAGCTTTTGACATACATGGCAACTCCTCCTCTCATCATATTATCTCTACTTACATGGCAGCTAATTTGTACCCATTGATGCTAACCTTTTGCATATCAGTGACAATGTGATTCTCAGACAGGCATATACATCTATTACATTCTCAGTTTCTATATCTTATACACAAAGCAGAAGCTCATCAATTTTATTCTTCAATCCCCCAATATTTTGATGAAATATACTAACATTATTTTTCACTTTACTTTGGTCTGGCTGAGTTTCCCACTGGACACTGATCTTACACTAAAAAAGAGTTTCCACCATGAGATGTAGTTCCTCCCCCCTTTAAATTTCCTGCTATCAGCCCAGCCAGTGTACCCTTCCCTTTCTTGTTGAGGTGTAGGCCATGTCTAGTATTGTTGTGTCTAGGCAAGACAGCCTAGACACAATGAGAGGAAGCCGAAAGGCACGCGCTAAGCTAAAGCAGGATGGCGTGAGGTCTGAAACAGGATATGTAATGAATGCTATAAAGAAAAGTACGTAGCTTCTGGAATACTTAACTTTTATCCATCCTTTTGGTACATCTGGAGATTGTGGCGATACAAGTGAGACTCTTTAGATACATGCAATGTTACTAATGGCGCCTTGCTAGGTCGTAGCTATTGACTTAGCTGAAGGCTATTCTAACTATCTGCTCTGCAAATGAGCGAGGCGTCGTCAGTGTGCATCGCTAGCTACGTCGTCCGTACAACTGGGGCGATTGCTAGTCCGTATCTCGAGACCTGCCTTGTGGTGGCGCTCGGTCTGCGATCCCTGACAGTGGCGACACGCGGGTCCGACATGTACTAATGGACCGCGGCCGATTTAAAGCTACCACCTAGCAAGTGTGGTGTCTGGCGGTGACACCACAGTATAGTCCCACCTACAGAGTGAATAAACAGGAACCACACCAATGTGTGACCCTGCACCAGATCCAAGTAGCCGTTCCAACTCCAAATTAACTCTCTTGACAGAAGAGCTCAAGTGAGGTCGGTCGTGGCGCTCCAGAACCGACACAAACCCAACACTGGTATGACTCGATGTTGATGCAATCTTTGCTAGGGCACACTCTATGCTGTACCCCGGTTCTCTGTCAATACTGTTGCCCGGCCCACCCACAATAACCATGGTATCTTCCTTAGTAAAGCCTCTACATAGTGAACCTAAATCCTCTGTAACCTGCCCCAGTCCAGCACTAGGTTTGAAAAACTTGTGACCTATTATTCTGACCCTAATTCATCCTGCAGAAGTTGGCCCACACCCCCAGCATGCGAACTACCTAGCAACAAGACTTTCTTTCTCTTTGCAGACTTCCCTACATTCTTATTCAATTTGCTGCTGAAAGCTTGTTGAGCCCTGTCTACATCTACTTCTGTGAGAGGCTCATCAGTTTCTGACTGAGGCAACAGGTCAAACCTATTTTGTACATTAATAACAAAGCTGTCAGAAGAATTTCTTGGCCTGTTCCTTATGCCAGTTGCCACTTCCTACCCCTGTTTACCCTTCTCCCCCCTTAACCCGCCCAGTTTTCGCCTAGCCTCATCTAACTCAGCCTGAAGGGCAGCAATTTTCCCCTCCTGTTCCACAATCTTTCTATCTCTTCAGCATAGCCTACAGAACTACTAATGAGTCTCGCTCATTTTCCCAATTCCCACGACACTACAATCGCCCCAATGAAAAAAGTTACTACATCAATCACACCAGACCCCGGAGATAACGATTCTACGGCACGTCACACACTTTACACTCATGGTACAAATCGATTTTAGTGACAGAAAGACAATTAAGTTACCGAAAAACAATGAAAATACGAGTACGAAAAATTAGGCGTACTCGCGACTATGTAAACAGTGGTTCAGAAGTTTTTTACTGGAAATTACTTAAGAGATGACGATACTCTACAGATATAAATAGGCAGCAAACGTATTTAACACACTAAACTATCACTAAATGCACTTAAAATTGCGGTATGAAGTTTAATCTGAAAGTCATGCACCGCATGCTGTCTTCTGAGTAGGTGAACACTTTGACAGAACACTATGTAACTAATATTCTAATATTACCATGCCTATGGGATATATTGATTAAAAATTTATTCTTATGTGGGTATATTTTCAGTACAGTAAAAGCTACTCCTACAAATAAATATTCTAGTGAATACATGAAAGCTATTGGGTGTGCCTTACGTCTGTGGAGTTTTTCAGGTGTAGACGGCAACAGTGTACCAAGAGGACTTGCATCTGCAGATTATCATTTTTTGGACTTTGAGAAGAGGCTTAATCATTGCCATAACGTACATGGGAGCATTATGACGACAGAACGCACAGAAAGTTCGCTGTAGGGCAATGGCTGCAGAACGAATGATCCTGAGATGGACTCAGGACAACAGTCTAATAACAATAGTAGGCATAGGCCCTTCGAGAAGGATTACTACCACGAGAGGATTGTTCGATTAGATCAGACGCATAGACCGCTGACAACAGCTTAAATCCGGGCACAATTTAGAGGCAAAATATGGCCACGAACCAAAGAACTGGAAGTGGGTTGACGTCTCACGTTTCCATGCGTCATTTACAGCTGACACCAACCACAGACGACAGAGACTGTCATGGTACAGAACCAGAGGCATTTAGTCATGTTCAGTGACGAGTTTCTCCTGTCTGTGTATGTCAGAACGACGTTATAGTACTAGCAGTTGACCCTGTCAAAGGTCACAGGAAGCAACGGTTCTCGAAATCCATTCCTCTACAACACCTGGAATCGCTGTGTGGAGAGCAATTATGACAATACGTCTGATTTGCTAAGTGTTCGAAGGAAACCTCGTTGTCATACTCATAGCGAATAGTGTACCAAATGGAATATTCCAGCAGGATAATCGAGGATTTCACACAAAAATTGCCTTGAGAAATGTACGGACCTCAAAATGGCTTAGCCGATTCCATGAGTTGTCATTTTCAAAATATGTCTGGGATGCAATGGGAAGATCGAGACATTCATAGCAGCCTCTTAGCCGCAAATCTTCACGAAATAACAGCATATAATTCAAGCATGACAATAAATTCCTCAAGATGAAATGTGGAGGCAGTTTGCTTCCATGACTCAATGAATACAAGAGTGTATTCGTACCCGTGGGAGGACACAACTTATGTTGATGTTACTGGTGGATGTCAGTTTCGAATGAAATGCTAAAGTTCAGTAATTTAATACCCGTTATGTAATGAATAACGCCAAAATGTTTGGTAATTGTGGGAGTGGTGCTGCGTTTCCACCATTGGAAGAATCGCACCTAGTTGGGCAAAGCCAGCGTCGCAACGAAATGTGTGGATTTCGATTAGATTACTGCAAGTGTTAACCTCGGATGGTTGTTATTTGGATGTTAATGGACTAGACGCGAGACACACACAGGTCCCACTCATTTTATCAGATAATGGACAGGAAATAAGAGTGTAAATAAAGTCAGAAGTGCAATGCGTGAACATATGAATAAAGAGCCTACACGGACGAAAGGTACAAAGATTTCTGCGTCGCCACACCTTCACACCGCTTCCAGCTTCAGTAGTGTGTGTGTGTGTGTGTGTGTGTGTGTGTGTGTGTGTGTGTGTGTGTGTACGTACCAGTTGATTACCTGGGATAGGTTCTTTTTCCATGTCATAATAGTGAGCCATTGTGAACCATGGTGTCGTAATAATAATCAAGATTTAAAAGAACATGCAGAACTGACAGTGTTCAAAATTAATTATTGCCGAGTATTCATGAGAGCATTGTATTAAAGTTTCCATTAAGTGCTGGACTGTAACTGGTTTTCATAGTTAATCCTTTCAAATTAATATTTTAAATATAATTTTCAATTAGAATTACTAAGTTATTAACAACAACATTCAAATGTTTTCTGGAACTGTGCTTAAATACGTATTATAAATGTTTTTCTGTTCAGTTTTACTGATTTTGTGTGTATGTACGCGCGTTGTGTTAGAGTTTCTGCTGTTCTGTTGCAATTTTGTATTCGTAGTACTGTTAGATACTTTATTGCCAGGTAGTCAATGTTTTTAAAAAGTAAAACGTTACTATGAGGACGTGGTTGAGTAAAGTTAGAAGTGAGGCACTATTATTTCTGTCAAATCATATCCATCAGTAATAGGCATGAGTGATTAAATTCACGCTGCGTTTTTGCAATACTTACAGAACGCCAAACAACCAACTGGTTAACATTAGCCCATGTCCTAATATCATAGGTAACCGTTCATATTACTTCACTGAGTTAGGTGAACAAACTTACGTTGGCCGGTTGTAACCGTACTATCCTCACACTTCAACGTACTTTCCTGTTACACAGTAAGATTTTCATTAGACTGTGACAGACGAGAACTTGCTGTGACCTACGTATTTCGATCACAGTAAGGGGGTTGCATGAGACTCCTTTATACCAATATATTTTAACGTAATATAGAATCAAAGAAGTGTTACACCTATAAATGTGGTTCAGGGGCAAATAATTTGGTCTATGTGTATCTGATGGTTCAAATTTATTTTACTGGTAACACTTGTAAAGCATGAAACAGTAACTGAAAAAAGTCTTTTGTCAACTTCAGTAATAAATTCAGAGGTTTATATCAGCGAGTCTTACGATACCGCACCATTGCACGAAATGGAAGCTCATTGGAAGGTGACTGCTACACAAGAGGAGCCTCGCATTGTAGAGATCGATTGGCGACAGTGTGCAGGAGTGTCTCCTGCAGTGGTGGAAATTGGTATAAAGACAGGGTTCCTACGAAAGTAATATATAGTGTCTGAAGCATATATGTATTGACTTTATTACGAAAGTGGTAGAGCAATATAAGACAATCAGGACGGAATTACATAGTTTCTATCATAGCACAAGTAACAAAATAATGCGTTTGCTTTTCCAGGATCGAAATTGATATAAAGGTTCTCGGTGTCCTTTTGTGTTATTACACAGTTAGTACTTTGTCGAACCTCCGTTCTTCCTAATTATCTTAAAAATTGTCTTCGGTATTGATTTTGTAAGGGCCTGTAGTTTTTGCAGTGAAATTGTCGCCCACTTTTCTCGCATCGCTCTTTTAAGCTCACATACGGCTTCAAATGGTCTTCCATTGCTGTAAACACGCCTTGCAGCTACTTCCGGAAAAATTTCCACAGAGTTCAAATCTAGGCTACGTGTACGCCAGGGCAAGACATCACTATGTTCACCTTCAAAATAGTTTTATTGTTGTAACAAACATGAACCGATACAATCTCGTGTTGAAATATTAGACTTTCGTCCCATAGATCCTCATATTTTAATCCATTCAATCTCTAGCATTTCAGTGCACATATTAGAGTTCATTCTAGTGTTCACCCAAGCAATGAGTTATTTACGTTCAGTGCAGAAGGTTGCCAAAATCATAACATTTTCACCACCAAAATTTCTGCTGATTCATACTTGCTGATCTGTTCTCAAATCATACCAGTCATAACGAAATCCATTCAGACCATCTAGATTAAACTTCTCATCACTGAAGATCGCTTAATCCCGTTCTGTAGTCCACAACATATGTTTTTGGCGCTGGCTCTGAGCACTATGGGACTTAACATCTGAGGTCATCAGTCCCCTAGAACTTACAACTACTTAAACCTAACTAACCTAAGGACATCATACACATCCATGCCTGAGGCAGGATTCGAATCTGCGACCGTAGCAGTCGCGCGGTTCCTAGAACCGCTCTGCCACACCGGCCGGCCATATGTTTTTTAGCAAAATCCAATGTTGCCTGTTTATGTATGGCTGCTAGAGCATGTTTCTGCAGTCTTTTCTTGAATGCAAGACGTTTTCATTTGACAAAATTTGTAGTACACGTCAGGCAGTCACTGGCAGCTGTAAATCAGCAACGAGTTGAGAAGAATAACTGTTTGCGGCCCATGCTTTATACAAAAGTAATCGTTTAAATCCTGAGATAATTTCCTACTTTGTTCATATTTTCTGATCTGGCCGTATGGTGCTCAGATCCTCAACAATCTTCAGCAAATCGTGTCAAACGCCTTACGGAAATCCAGGGATATGGAATCTGCCTGCTGCCCTTCATGGCTTTTAGGATACCACGAGAGAAAAGGGCTAGCTGATTTTCCCACAAGCAGTGCTTTCTAAATCCTTGCTGATTTGTGGACAGAAGCATTTCTGTCTCAAGGAAATTTATTATATTTGAATTCAGAATGTTTTCAAGAATTCTGTAGCAAACGGAGAGGATATTGGTCTGCAATTATGCGGGTCAATTCTTTAACCTTTCTTATTCACCTGAGTCATCAGCGCCTTTTCCCATTCGCTTGGGATTTCTTGCTGCCGAGAGATACGCGATAAATGTAAGTAATGGGTATTTCCGCGATACTGACCGTGGACTTCACTTGAATGACTTTAAAACTGTCACAGCGGAATCGTGTGGCCGGTAAACACCCAACAATTGACTTGATTTCTCATAGATCTGCTAAGTAAGGGGCCAATGCCGTAGAGTACTCTGTAAAATAGAATTGTGATTCCATCTGAACCTGGTGATTTATTTGTTGTCAACTATTTCAGGTGCTTCTCTAACCCATGGATGCCAATTTCTATGTATTCCATGTGGGTATCTACTGTATTTTGATCCGAGAGTGCACCAATGTTTCCTCAGCATTTACCGAATTTGATATTCAACCACAGAGTGTACTTTCCGTCGTTAATCCACTTTCTTGGCACATACGTCTGCAGCGGGCGACCTACAATCACTTTAAACTTTTGGCCGTGATCCCTCTACGTCCATCATACTAGAGCTAAATGATGTCCATTTATTGTCTATCTGCTTATCTTTGTATAAACGCTCTCCTGGCCATCGCGAAAGATTTATCATGAAAACTAATCACCGTATCTGTACTGACACTGTCGATAGGGTCAGGCCTATTCATAGCTACAAGGTCTACAATTCCTTTACGTATGAATTGTCCAACTAATTATTCAAGGCAGTTTTCGGAAAACGTGTTCAGAAGTACTTCATAAGACTCTGTCCGTACTACCTTCAATAAACTCAGACTTTCCGGTGTATACTCAGTACATTAATCAGCACCAACTAATATTATGTCATCTGGGTATTTCCGCGATACTGACCGTGGACTTCACTTGAATGACTTTAAAACTGTCACAGCGGAATCGTGTGGCGGGTAAACACCCAACAATTGACTTGATTTCTCATAGATGTGCTATGCACGTCCATATAACTTCAATGTCACACTAAATCCTACCTCAAAAGAGACATTACTTTTTGTCAGCTGCAACGAACACTCACTCTTATATGGCGTCTACTCTCTCTTTCCGATATAAGTTCCATGAATCGCTAACTATCTTAGTACTTATTGCTTCAAGTTTCCGCCAGATCTTGCTCCCGAGAATAAATTGAACACGGAAAATATCTTGGAGGCCAGTACATTCAGGATCTTTGTTACGAATACATCAAAATTTACAGTTAAAATTTTGACAGTCGAAATGTCTACTTCTTAAGCTATATGATTTTGCTCTCTGCGTGTAGGCTGGCGAGCGTTCATCAAAGGACCTCAACCAAGTGCGTAGCCTACGAAACCCTCATGCGCACTTCACAATTACTCTGCTTCTGGTGTAACTGCATACTTAGGAGTAATGCACCCCTTATCTACCGAGGGGAGTCCTACAACTACGCATCCTGTAACTCAAGTTCAAAACTGTGCAGCCATGGCACACAGACTCGACAGAGTTTCTAGTTGAGACCTCTACTCGGCCGCATACCAAAGAAAGCCGATCGATTCTGAGTATGATGCTGCAAATTGTGAGCTCTGTAAGCGTCTCACCCCTTCTGTTGACGTCTCTGTAATGGAGGTCAGAACTGCGACGCCCAGTGTTGAAATCATACAGTTTTCTTATGGGTGGCTGAGGAAAACATTTCACACACGCTGCAGCTCAGAATCTACACAAGGCCTCAAGAGATGGCATAAAGGGCGATAATGAAACCACCCCTTTCTCACTAGACGTTCAATTACACAAATTTCACGGTCAAAAACGACCGTTCGTTTTGTGATGTGTGACACGACGTTATTGACAACCTTCGACAGTACCTACGACTCCAAGACGATTCACCCCTTCTCTTACCTTCCCTTAGGACATCATGGGGTTGCAACTCCCTCGAATGTGGTCTGACCTCTATGACGTGTAGCGCGACTGCAACTTTTGCTGCGGTGTAGAAGGTGGAGTCTTTAAGGAACGTTAAAAACCAGTTGACTAAATTTAAACGCGATCCACAGAATCAAAGTATATTCATGCTCTTTCAGTCATCCTGCTTCTAACGTTAATGTGGTATGATCACAGAGAGGTCTAACTTTGACACACGCATGGATTAAACACCAAACACTGCTTTCAATTTGCTCTCCAAATAGGTGCGATCACGTTCGAAGGGCTACAGTCGCACGATATAGTACAAGAAGGGGTGAATCGTCCAGAGATGGTCGGCAGTGTCAAAGGTAATCGCAAACGTCATTCTGTTGCATATCGAAAAAGACTATAGTTTCGATGGCGAAATGTGTGTAAATGAGCGACCCAAAGGGAAGGGGTTCTTCCATTGACGCCCTTTATGCCACCTCCTAAGATCTTTTCGTGTCGATTCTGGGCGGCGGTATTACTGAAATGTTTTCCCGAGTAACCCATTAGAAAACCACGCGATTCCAACGTTGAGCGTCGCAGTTCTGACCTCCATCGCAGAGGTGCCAAGGGAAGGGGTGAAATGTGTGAAAGGGGGGGGTGTGACGCCCTTACCATCGTGGGGTGGGCACTACTGTAGTGAAATTTGGTTGCAATGAGACGTCATTAGCCCCCGTACATCTCAAACGAACTTCTGAGATCTGTCCGTTTTTTCGCCACCTTGCTGTTTGTAGCATTGCCGAGTTCCGAGGGTGATGCCATAGGACTCCACACTTTTGCATAATTACAGAAGGAGGTTGTAGGTAACCTCGAGCCAAAATTCGTACTTCTGTGTCGCAATGGTGGGAAATGACGAGGTTTCAAAAAAGTGACACTTTAATTCTTTTGCACACTGTATTTAATATTTACATATCATCGGTGCCAAAGGGCTTTCTGTGCACCGTCGCATACTGTTCATAAATTATCTTAATCGAAAACCACTGTGAATGTACCTAAATAATAATGTGGCTGATTTCAAATTACTATAGTCGACACACACACGTGCAGTGTGTGGTGAATCGTAGGACCAGTCAAGCTTAACCCTTTCATGGATAAAATTCATTTTTTACAGATTTTTAAAATATTAAGGTGATAAGTTTCTTTTCAGTCCCATTATTATATTTTCACCACCAAAATATTTTTTAAGTTATCCATTTTTTCACAACAGGAAGTGGGACACACATGTCCCATGAACCAACGCAAGATACCTTTTCTGCTGACTGACATGTTGTAATTTTTTTTTAGCCATAAACAGGATTTTGCAGAGAATAAAATAACTACAAATTATACATGCATGTAATCTTTTTATTTGTGTAGAGCCAGTGTAAAAAAATATTCATTACATTTCAGTTTTCATGATACATGATCAATACTTACAAAACTTTACATGCCATGAAACTTGGAAAAACATGGTGTGGCACAGAGTGGTACACCACAAGCAGTGCAAACAACTTTTGTTCTCTTCTCTTTAGAGTTTGTGCTGCAGAATCTGCATCGCTTCCTAGTGCCACTGTCTTTCGGTACATGTTTGCCTACGTTCACGTGCCGGACGTCATCTGGCACACTAGAGACTCCTCTCTTTGCTGGGAAGAAAGTGGGCATTGAACCCCTCTTTTTCCTGGATGAATACCCATTAATCAATTGTCTTGCTAATATGAGGCGAAAGATTAACTGATCTGTCTTCTGCCGCTGTGTTTGATACAATACATGAGTTGATAATAGCCAGATCAAGAACGAAATAGAATAGTCGATGCCACCATTTTATGGATCGTCTGCCTACCATATATCTTTCACGTAGCTGATCAAATCGGTCAACGCCGCCCATTGTGTTGTTGTAATGACTTACTACAACCTCAGGACAGGATACAGTTACCTTAGAGCCATCTTTCAGTTTTAGTTCGATAAATCTTACATCTTTTGGATTGTTGTATGTGGAAAGAAGGCAAACTGCTTTGTTGTCCTGCCATTTCACAGCAGCTACACCACACTTGACTGCAAACTGAAACTCTCCACGTTTGAGATCACTTTTTTTGTTTGCTAATATTCCTGGTAGCCCTTTCCTGTTTCCTCTTCCAGTTCCACAACTATAGAGGCCTTAGTTCCTCAGTCCTCTCATCAACTTGTAAGTTGTGAAGAAATAGTCGAAAACAATGATTCTGCCTGTATAAAAAAGTGGTTGACACAGTTCCAGAACTACTCGTTCAAACATCTGATAATTCTTGAAGTCTTGTATTGGGGTTCTGTATTTACCGGTGTACACTTCAAAATTTGAAACAAAACCGCTTTTAGAGTCTTCAAGACACCAAATTTTGTAGCCCCTCTTTGTTGGCTTCATGGGCATATACTGTTCGAGAGACGTACGTCCCTTGAATGCCACCATTGATTCGTCTACTGCTAATGTAGAAGATGGCTCTCATACTGCCAAACAGTTTTTGTTTAGTGCTGCAATAATGGGTCTAATTTTATAAAGTTTGTCATAGTTTGGATCTGTTTTTGGAGGAAGAATAACACTGTTGTCATTGCAGTGCAGGTTCTGTACGATTTTCTTGTATCTTGACAGTGTCATGACGTTTGAAAATGCACTCACTTTCAACATTGGATCGGAACTCCAGTAATTGTCAGCTGCTGGTAGTTGATGGATACCCATTATTATGAGCATGCCTATGAATGCCTACAGTTCAGGAACAATTATTTCTTTCCATTTTACACTTCTTCTGAGCAGCATATAAATTTGTTTGAAAACATGTGCTCCATAATGTTTTTGCAAAAAAAATTTCTCAAAATAAACACGTTCACTGTCTGTTACACTGAAATCTACTTTCGATTTTGGCTCCTTACACAGAATCACAGTGTTTTCAAAACATGTAGTATCATCACCCCAGTCACTGTCAGAATCACTTACATATTGATCTCCTTTCTCTTCAGTGTTTATAACACATGCATTATGTTCAGCCTTTTCATAAGAGTTCTCATCAGCGAAAATATCAGGAAAGGCATTTGCAATTCTACTGTCAATGTTATTTGTGAAATGTCTGAACGAACATCTGCTGTTCGATTTTCTGATACCTCATGTGGCATACCATTTCTAGATGACTCTGCATTGGAAGTATTGTCTTCTTCAAGATAATCAGCTTCAGCTTCCGAATCCTCAGGATCATCTGGCAGCGAGAAACGATAATGGAGAATCTTATTGTCATTTAGTATCTGCATAATAGTAATGATAATTCATTAATAGCAAGCTTTAACTGTATTATTTTCAGTGTGAAAATGAATAAAACAGCATCACATTGTATTCCAAACCGTTAAATAACTTTACAAATAATGTCTGCTAGGACCATGTGTCCCACTAATTTTATTTAGATTCTAAGATAGTACAGTCGCTGAGAAGTACATTCCACACTGTATTTGTACTAAAAATGATTAATAAGTTAATAATAAGATGAATTACTTACTTCAGACATCGCTGGAAAGTGAGAAATGATGAAAACTGAAGAATGACAAAAGTAAGTGGTTTTGCAGCGGCCATACATACACGCCAGTCAACAAAAGTAGTCACCGCTTCTCTATTGCCTTTGCAGTGCAGTCCCGATTTTTTTCTTAGGTTCAGTACAGCCGTCCCTAGATGGCAGCACCGTGCAGAGCTGGATAACATACATCCCGACACTCGAACTGGCGCTCAAAGTTAGTGGGACATATATGACCCATCAACCACGAAAGGGTTAACTGATGAACTGAACTTAAATTTTACGAACCCTCATCGAAGGCACTGAAGCACTGACTAATTACTCTAAGTGGCAGCAATTTTTAGCTTACGGAACCCAGCATAACTCCGAGCGCATAGTTGCCTTTAAAGCTAAAGTGTGGTGACTTTCTCATCACGCAGCTAACACTTGCTCCCTCCGCCCGAAAGATCAAGTCCTGATTTTAGAACTTCTCACAAATACTTTATGAATGCGGCTGAACTCCCATCCAAACCGACACAAGATACTCGGACAAACGTGTTTCGTACAGGAGTCCCCTCCCCCCTCCTCTCACATTCACGTCTCGGTATTCATTGCCTTTATCCCAATTATGAGTCTCTAACCATCAGTGTACTGATTCACCAGACCCGAAGATTTCATATATTTTTAACAACACGTTATATTTACAAAAAAATTGTACCGTAACACACTTTCTCAGTTTCTGAGCAAATTCACACTAAACTCTATACGTTAAACTTTTTAAAATGAGGTAGCCTACTGCGATTGGCAGCATTAGCGTAAAGTACGGATCTTTGAATATCAAAATACTTATTTTGTGCATGCCTGTAGGAAATATTTCCCTCTTTACGTTCCTCAGTATTCGGGACCTCTTATAATAGACGTTTTTGATACGTTTTTAACGTCATCTGATTTTAATATTAATTTACTAGTTTTAATATTAATTTAATAAATCGCAGAAATTCATTTTATTATAGTGGTTAGGTCTTAATACTAGTGCTTGCTGCTGCGTATAGCTTTCTGTTAGTTGCGTAACTTGTCAAAAGTGATAGTGTGGTAGCGCCCTCCCGCAAGTTAAGCTAACATGTGAATACTGTAAGTGAATATATTTATAGATAGCTCTCTATATGGTCTCTTTGTTGACACATCACTGTCATATCAATTTTGTTGACAGTGTTAATTAATTTTAGGGTATTATAATGAAATATATTTTCTGTTCGCTGTAGTTCTGGAACAGCTGTCAGTATTAGAGAACTGTGATAACCAATTGCTCCGCCTCAGCTTTATCTTTAGTTTATTGTTTTTGCATATTAAATATCATTATTCCTTCGAGAAATACCATGACTAATGTGGACAATATAAACTGACACTACGCCATTTTTACAGACTCTCTGAGAACTACCGTTTCTTCAAGTCTAGACAGCTTTCATGGCTCTTGTCGGCCAGGTTAATATCCCTCCATCAATGACATACTATCTCCCGGGAATCCCCTCTCGAAGAATGTGAAAGCCTCGACAGCGTTAGCCGCCTGGCGCGCGCCGACTCAGCCCCCGTAAATAAGCAAACCGCCACGTAGCCACCACCTGTCAGGCTTCTGTCCTACTGCTTATACATATAAACAGTTCATCCGACTAGGATTTCACCTCTTCATGTCACAAAGCGAAATAAATCGCTTGAGCTTATAGAAAAATAAGTCTTTAATCTGCTTGTGAGATGTTAACAATAGTGATCACAACATAAACTCTTTTACATCATAATACATTACATTAGTCGTATTAAATGAATCCCACGCAAAGTGTCTTTTGGACGTGTGCCGAACTCTAACATGTACATTATATTTCATTTAAGTGCAGTATAGTGAAATGAACACATTACTATTTTACAGTGCTAATTATAAACTAAACATTACAAACTTCAACATAAAATTTAAGAATTTCTGTGAAGATAATCTTCAATGGACTACAAGGAGTTGCTCAACAGAAAATTCCTTAATTCAGTCTTGAAGTCCTCCACTTTACTTACATGACATTTAATATGCTGTGGTAGGTTGTTGATACGTGTGTACCTACGAGAGAAATTTTGGTTATGACAAAGGATACGAGGCGTGTGTGAAAAGTAATTATACTGATAACACTGCGAGAGATCTGGCAACTCTGGCTTTCTACTTGGATAGATCGGCGTGTTTATCCCTTACAGATACTCAGTCCGAGTTTCAGCTCCGTACAGCATTCACGTGGTTTTTAGAGCGCCATCAGTGAAGTTGTGTTTTTGTTGTGTTTCACGGAAATAGAACAGTGGAATTTAGAGCAAGATTATGCAATCAAGTTTTGTGTTAAACTTAGGGAATCTACGACTATGACCTTTGAAAAGTTGAAACACTCCTATGGTGAACATTCCTTATCAAGAAAACAAGTTTTCCGCTAGCACAAATCATTTTTGGAAGGTCGAGAAAACGTTGAAGATTGAACCTCGGTTAGGGAAACCTTCATCTTCAAAAACCGACGAAACCGCAAACATGTGCGCACTCTTGTGAGATCAGATCGACATTCAGCATTAAGGACGATGGATGACCAGTTAAACTTAGATGCTTTCACTGTACATCAGATTTTGACTGAAGATTTGCACATTGCAGACAAGTGGATGCTGCAGCATTTAAGTAAGCGATATAATTTAGAAGTCATTCAGTTCATATTAACAAGCACATGGGTGTTGGTTCAGATATAATGCTTTTAAATCATTTGATGGTAGGTTTTATTTGTTATCTGAGAGCTGCAGTCATATATTTTTTGTAGATGTTGAAAGTCGGAACTGTCGAGGAAATGGATCACTTTGATATCGTTATCATCTTTTTTCAAAATAACTATACTGTTTTTCTCGGCTTCCGTAGCGAAGACATTGTTGGAAGTCATTTTTTTCTTAAACTTGCTTAACGTACTAATTACACAGCGTGAGCGCTCTTCACTATCAGCAATTTTTAAGTCATGTGCTACCAAATGTTTGGTAGAAACACCGTCATCTAATGCGTGATCAAGATTTACTTTCAGCACATCTGGCTGTGGGCATATTTAATACTTTTATCTTACATTTTCAGCGCATCCATAGTAATTGCTATATTCGATAAGTACGTTATTCGATTGGCTGACAGTTGACTGCGAACAGGTGCTATCGTCAGTTTCTCTTCTGTTAAGGCAACTTTTTTTTTCCTCTCTCTGAGTGGTGCATATAAAATCAGAAGCAAGCAGTGTCAAATAGTATACATTGGTCAGTCAGATACACCTGTGGTAGTTAGGGTATGTGAACATGAGAGAAGCTGAAGGCTGAAAGTTTCAACCTTTGCCTATCATCTTTCAACAGAAAACCATTCATATGACATAAAATGCGAGGTTTTACATTCTGTTGGGAAAAAAGTACAAACATTATCCACATATTCGAAATCAACGAACACATGACACCGAACAGCAGCTTAGTACTACATGACCAGACTGTTTCCTTTTTCACCTTTGGGAAATTAAGTTCTTGTTATAAATGCTAAATTCGGATTGTAAATTCATCTTATTTCTCATCAGTGTTAAATGTATCTCCACATAAAAACTTCATTTCGCCCCCTTTCTTTAGTTAATGTAAATATTTATATGCGACAAGAAATGTAATTTTTTCTAGGTAAACACTCTGATATTCTACATTTTCTGTACAAGTAACATCTATATAATTTCCACATAATTTTTGTCTGTGTTTGTGATATTCAGTTGTTATCTGAAGGTGGCCTAAGAAACTGAAAGCTGCTGCTTTAAGATGTCAAGATGTTGAAAATAAAATGTTAATTAAGGCGTGACAGCAGTTTGACAGTTCCACTCTTACGACGCTATATGTTTACATATGAAGTAAATATATGGCGTCGTGAGAGGGGAACTGTCAAATTGCTATCACGTCGTAATTAACATTTTATTTTCAACATCTTGACTTCATTTACCATCTTATTACACCAGTGACAATTATAAAATAGTCCACTAACGACGTAATATGGACGTCATACCAATCTAGAAGTAGTGGAAAATGGCGATAAAGCCGAAACAGTGTCATAAATATCGATTACTTATTATAAGCAGCTATGTGGTGCATCTACTCTAATAATCATGTCGTTATCAGACATATATTATGCTGCTGGCCCTAAAGAAGAAAAAAAGCCGAAAGCTCGTTCGTGACCAAATAATTTTGTAGAACATTGGGAAGTGCTGTCCTATTTAATATTGTCATGTTATACGAAGTACCGACGGAAAATTCAGTTAGCGTTATCAGTGTTTGTCAGACTGACTGTACAGGCTTTCTGGAAAGAAGGTGGAAATCTTACTGTCCTTACATGCAATGGAAGCTTCGTCTGGGAAATAATGTGTGTTTTGTCACACAATACCCATAAATACTTTATTTTCAATAGCAAACGTTCTTGCAAATAAAACAACATTACAAGGAACTCCACACTTTCACGATAACATCAGTTGCCTACAATAAATACAGAAGAAAAATCAATGCCTTCAAACGGCAAAGCACAACTTGGGTTATCTAATAGTAATAAAATAATTGAAGTTGGGAAAATAGCAATTTCACGAATCCCTTGGCAAGAACAAAAAGCGGGTATTATCCGCAGGGCTTTTCGTCACGCTTTAAATGATATTGGGGTCTTTCTCATTGTAAAATGTGTGAGTAGCAACAAAATTATAAATTACGACTGAATTGAGTATCCCAAAGATTGACTGTATACCGGTGATGGTGGGACGTTTATAGACATAAATAAGACAATAACATCTAGCGAGGTTAGAACATATTGCGAATATAAAACCATTTGCATGATGGTGTTAAAGATATGTCAGGCTTGTTACTCGGGTGCTGGGAAGCCGTAGTGAAGGAAAATTCTCGATAAAACTTGGAGAACGGCGACTATAAGTTTTTCGATGATTCTGTAGTATTAAGGGAGATTGTAATTTACTTGCTGAAGATTGGTAGAGTCTAGCGATTACGGCAGGTGGGATCTGCATGGCATTGTTCTAAATACCGTATGTGAAGATTACTTTGAACAATTAGAAAATAAGGCGTGATTTCATTTACATATCCTGTTTACCAACAGGCCTGAACTTTTAAATTCAATTAACGTAGCGTAGTGATCGTCAGGCCGTTATAGAATCATTGATCACGGACGCATCGTTGTTTTGTTACACGATGCGAATGTGTGCGGAGCGATTTAAAGTTTGACTGCGTGAAACTAATCGAGGGGAAGGCAAAAGCTGGACAGATTTGTTGGAACAGTCCTCTTACACCGCCAGAGTATATTTTGCCAGTTTGGGACCCGTTACCGAATAATAGAAATGGAGGAAATGGAGAAAATGCAGAGAACAACGGCTTTCGTCGTAAGCCTGACAGTAATGAGTATACGATCCCAAAAGGTCAGGTAACATAGGCTTCGTCCCACATATATCTCGAGAAATGTCCGTGAGAGATATATTAGGGAGACTGGGTATTGTAAGGAAGATTTCCTACGGTCACTCATCCTGAGCACCATTATCAACTGGAAACGGAAAGTAGGGAAGTGATGTTAGTGTATGAAGTACTCTCCGTCACTCGACATAAAGATGTTTGTAGAGTATGGATGTAAGGTAGCGCAACCTGAATACTACTGAAATAAATGGTTCAATATACTTGGTATTTAATCTTCTTCGTAGCGATCGTTACTATTCTCAGATGTTAGCTTAGCCTGATGGGAGATTTCGTAGACGAAACGGACGTTGTGAAACATCTGTGTCAAGTAGTGCAACCTCTGTCGGATACAGGTCACAGACTCTATTATCACACGCATTGCTCACAGGTGTGTTACTGTCAGTTTCACTAACAGTCTCTTCTGACACGCACCTTAAGTATTTTGCATTTACAGTTGCGATTTTCCTTCCTCACAGCTGACGAGATTTTCGGTGTTGTAGCAGCTACTCTTGACATGTGTTGCTTGGGGGAGTATCGCTGTTGATTTGATGATCCTTTTCGTTACGTTGAACGAATAACGCCAGTTACCTGATCTACATTACAAGCGGTGTTGGAACTTCGCCCATTGCGTCAATCTGTGTATGATACCCCTCGCAACGGAAACTTCTAGTGGGTCTTGGTGTACATTATCCTCTGTAGAGTGCGACATACTCAGGAAGCTGTTTCCAGTAATGTCAGAGATCGGCAGCGGTGACATTACGATACAATTTGTAGTGTCAAATTCTATAGCCCGAAGCTGTCAACTCCAGGTAATAGGTTTAAGCCAGTTCCTGACCTTTAGCGATGGCATATTACAGCTGGAATCATAAGTGTGCATTTCATTATAATATCTGTTAGTTTGAAATTGAGAAAGGCTGTCCCGCCCGCAGTTTCCGTATTGCAGTTGTCATTTATCATCAAAACAATTGTTTCTGCATCGGGTGAAAAATGTACATGGGTGTAGGACTTAATACTCTCATTTATGGATAAGAAGAATGAGTCTTGCGATAACGTTATGTGAGAAATAGTTAGTAAGGACCCGAATGATGAGATTTCTTCCCCCACGAGTATTGTAAACACAGTACACAGAGGTGACAAAAGTCATGGGACAGTGATACGCACATATACAGACGGCGTTAGTATCGAGTCTACGAGATATAAAAGATATACGCAGGTGATTCATGTGGAAAGGTTTCCGATGTGATTATGGTCGCACGAGGGGAATTCAGACTTTAAACCTGGCATGGTAGTTGTAGTTAGAAGCATCGGACATTCCATATCGCAAATTGTTAGGGAATTAAGTATTCAGATAGTCACAGTGCCAAGAGTGTCCCGAGAATACAAAGTGTCAGGCAGTATCTCTCACCACGGACAATGCAGTGACCGAAGGCCTTCACTTAACAACCGAGAGTAGCGGCGTTTGAGTAGATGTGTCAGTGCTAACAGACAAGCAACACTGTTCCAAATAACTGCCAGAATCATGTGGGACGTACGACGAACATATCCGTTATGGCAGTGCGGCGAAATTTGGCTTTAATGGCCTATGGCAGCAGACGACCAATGCGAGTGCCCTTGCTAACAGCACGACATCGCCTGTAACGCCTCTCCTGGGCTCGTGGACATATTTTTCGACAATAGACCACTACAGAACCGTGGCATGGTCAGGTGGATCCCTATTTCAGTTGGTAAGAGCAGTGTGAGCAGTCCTCTCGAAGGCATGGACCCAGTTGTCAACAACGCACTCTGCAAGCTGGTTGTAGCTCCATAATGGTGTGGGCTGTGTTTGTACAGGGAATGGACTGTATCCCCTTGTCCAACTGAACCGATCATTGACTGAAGACGGTTATGGTCGCCTACATGGAGACCATTTGCAGTCATTCGTTGACTTCATGTTCCGCAAAGATGGAGTTTTATGAATGACAATCAGCCGTTTCATCGGAACAGAACTCTTCGTAACTGGTTTGAAGAACACTCTGGACAATTCTACCAATTGATTTGGGCACCCAGATCGCGAGACATGAATCCCATCGAACACTTATGTGACGTAACCGAGAGGTCAGTTCGTGCATAAAATTCTGCACCGGCAACACTTCCGCAATTATGGACAGCTATGAAGGCATCATGCCTTTGTATTTCTGGGGGGGACTTTGAACGAAAAGTTGAATCCATGCCACGTCGAGCTGCTGCCCTACGCCGGGGAAAAGGAAGTCCGACACGATATTAGGTGTTATTCCATGACGTTTCTCTCCTCAGAGTAGCTGTAATATTTTCGTTTGGTGAAATCACATCCTGTGCACATATTGCTATGGTAAGTGACAGAGGCATAGCTATAGGGTGCGGCGAATGCAGCCTTGCACCGGGTAGCAGCTCCGAGGGGGCAACAAAATTTGTTACCATCTGTGGCACGAGCTGTAAATTTCTTTTTCGATCATTTATTCCTGATGCCTATGGGAGTGGTCAGGAAACTAGAGCTGGTGGATCCTTACGCATGCATGCGTGCGTTTTACCGCTAAAACAGCATGTCAACAAAAATTATTCTCGCACAGTACTTGAGACACTAATGTCGATTAACTTAGTTTGATTTTTTTTGTGCAACACGGATTGCTAATATAGCTCCCATGTCACTAAACTGTTTTTACGAGTTGGTTGTGCTCTGAAAGTTCTCGTGCTGTTATTAATCTGAGGTAAATAGTGAAATGAAATTATAATATAAAGAAAACCGGTCTTTTATTTGTGTAAGAAGAAAATGAGGTTGTAGATGGAGTAGATATCCGTTTCAGGGTGTCCTGATTTCGAAAAAGTGTTTCAAAATGTGTAGCTGAACATATCTACCGATGTACGTATGTTAAATTATAATTTCCTTGAAGATAAAGTTCCATATTCAATCGTATTTGCTTACAACAAAGACATCGCTGTTAGGTTTGTTAAATTGTGTAACTGAGATAGCATGTTCTTCGATGCAGTGCACATTTTTTATTTATGTGACTCAAATAGATAAGTACGCACGATCAGATCAAAATGCTACTAGAGAATTTTCTTTTGCCTGTTAGGAAATTATCTGCTGCAATGTATTTTCTCTTATTGTCTGCTTGCTTGCAGCAACGTAGTCGGAGTAGTTGTTCGTTTCAGTTATTCTTCTCTTATTCGTAACTAAGGTGGCAAGGAGTTTTTTCTTGCTGCAAAATACCTGAAAATTCTTGCGGAATTATTTTGCAGCGATGATGATGAATCTGTGAGTTTTTTTTGGTCTTGAACATCGTAAGGTCGAAGAAAGTGAATACGACACTTACTAAGACATTATTGCCACTTCTGGTGTTGAAACAGTCACTGTGAAAAACCCGAGTAAATGGATACAAAGAATAAAATCTATCGAGAAACTTAAAACATCTCATGGAAAACGTTGTCAGGAAGTTGGTAATAACAGTATATCCTATGTTATTAGAGGGAATGAGACTTTTTCTGATGGAAAGAGGAATAGGTGCACAAACTCAGAAGCAGGAGGAATAAGAACAAAATAAGGGGAGATAAGTATGTATCAGGCCAACAATGCAAAAAATAAGAGACGTTCCATCTGTCTTAACAAAAACCTCAACTAGCAGTCAACATGGTGCGCTGTTTGCAAGGGAAACACGTGTAAAACGTTTTCCAACGTAAGCACAGAATGCTTAGCGAACTGAAATATTTTAATATTACAAAACGTTTTGTGCTATAACCACTATAAAACTCAAGAAAACATCAAGCTTGTTTAAAAAAATGGATAACCTTCAGAAGTCTAATTGTCGATAGAACAATTATATTATGCAGAATGCAGCTGAAAAACGAAAAAAATAAATGCAGTAAACTTTTAAAATTGTATTTGGCTGAACAAATTCTTCCGGGCCGCGGCCACAGAGGCCATGGACCTATACTGGCGTTGAAGAAGGAAATTGTCTGCAGCTGCTTCGAATCCTCTAAATATGATGGTCTACTGAGAGGACACTTAATGAAGTTAGAACTGTCCACTTAGTCACAGTCAGTCACGAAGATTTATAAGCTATTTATCCCACACCACACAAATGAATGTCTCACTCACTTATGGGAGGAATTGTTAAGGAAAGGATTCTAAATGATACAAAAAAATTTGAAGTATTTCTGTATCATATTTGACAGCACGCCAAATACATCACGCATAGATCAAATCACATTTCGTTCACATTGAAAATAAAAACAAATAAAGGATTCATTTCTGTGTCATTTTCAGCAAAGTAAAAAGAAAGCCGTCAACATAACAGGTTGCTGAAGAGATTGCTCTAGATATAACAGTGTAATGAGGGCAAGAATACAACACTTCTAAAACCGCTGGAGTGCAATGAAGAGTTCAATCAAGAATTTGTGAACTTCATCCGAAGGCATTGTTTCTACGCTGTAGAAACCACTCTCTCTACCTGTGCGGATTACACACTTTTGTAAAATGTCCATTTCGTGTGCCTTTTTTCGGTATATAGAAACTTGTACGTGTTTTACTCAGTTTCTACCTACAAATGGACGATCCTTCTAAAGTGCGTTGGATTTATAGTTACGTAACTTTCAGATAAATTATGTAGTCGTCACGAGGCTGTTAAGCCAGTGTATCAGTGCTTTACAAAGATATCGATACCACTGAAGGATCGTCTGGTTCTTTCGAAACTATAAAAACCACAGGAGCTGTTCAAATTCTGTTGCCTGCATAGCGCGATTTTTCGTTGTTGTGGGTTTTGTGTTTATAGAGTACTGTCTAAGAAGAAGTCAGCCGTGGTGAGAAGTATTAACAGATTCTGGGAGTCAGCTACGGGATGTGTATTATTAAGATACGTCTAAAGCTTTTTGAAACACAAGAGAAATCACAAGTTGTATTGGTTAATTGCCGCCTTTAGCAACTTTAATGAAAGTTCCATTAAGACCAGACGGGTTTCGCTTTATTTTAATGCATCTTCAGTAGTCATTGTAACAATATGGTTTTTTGTCTTACAATTCTGTTCTGATCACTAACAGTTCGCATGCTTTACTTATTACTATAAACATTTTTTATTCTTTTCGTACTCGCGGCTTTTTGTTGGTTATTCCACTGTTCTTTATATTCCAAATCACTGCACTTAACACACTCCAGCAATAGCAAAACAAAACCCACAAAAAACGAGAGGACAATGCACAGAAGTGTAAATGTGTTGCAGTGAGAGTGCTGTGTGCAAATGCAAATACTCAAAACATACTCATGGAAGATGCATATGAATGAATAAACAACAAAAAACCGTGAGTAACGGAAAGAATAACAACTGTTTATAGTAATAACTAAAGCGTGCGTACTGTTAATGATCAAAAGAAAGTGAAAGATAGAAAGCCATATTTTTACAGTGACCACCCACTGAAGATACTTTAAAAGAAGGCGTAACGCGTTCGGTCTCAACTTTTATTACAGTTGCTAAATATGTCAATTAACGTACACAACTTGTATATACGCAACGTAGGAAAAACAGCCCAAAAAAAGAAGACAACATGTATATAAGATATTATCTTGTTGACGAAGCACTTCGATTCATACAGGACACAAGGGACGAGGTGGGCGCTCCTATGGGGGAAAAAAGTAGAGCAATCAGGAAGAAAAAACTTACACCTGGAGAGAATGTTTCAGAGAGACACTAACTTTGCACCAGGAACTGAGAAAGTCAATATTAGGGCACATGTACACGTTTCTACAAGACATCAATAAACACTACAAAACTATGGGAGGTATGGCAGATCTTTTGCTGTTCTAGAGCTCAGCAATCTGATTAAAAACTCAGTCGGAACGTCTCACGATTATAAAAAGCTTAGTTAACAATTATGGTGAGATTTATAAAGATGGTAGGTATCATTGCAGAAATTCCACACTTACAATGATTTCCGCAGCTTCCAAAGTTCCAAAGGAAGGGTCTCTTGGTTGGTCATCTGTATCATTCTTACAGTTCGTGGATAAATATGAATTTTCCGAATCTGTTTTCAGCCTCATTTTTGTAAGACGATTTTTCTCAAATGTTTGTGTTCCGGTAGCGTAACGTGAGAGGACGTTTCCAAAACTCAAACTAATTAAGAATTATTTTAGGTGCACTATGAGTTAAGCACGATTCTCTGGTTAGGAAATTTTGTAAATCGAAAGTAGGGTAGCTAAAATTATCGATTTTGATGACGCAATTTCAAACTCTGCAGCACAAAAAGAAGTTAAAGATACTAATCTACATGTTTAAGTCCTCTGTCACAAAGGATATCTTTACTTATTTGTACTGCTTCATTAATAATCATTTAAACTGTGTTGTTTATAAAAATCCGTTTAATTTATCTCCATTCATAATAACTTTCCACAAAACAATTAACATTTTAATTTTCAGTTTAACCTCTTGCATAAAAAAAGTGATTTCTCTAAACATCATTTATTGCTCTTGTGCGTTTGACATGGGCAGCAAGGAGTGTCAAGTTAAAACTCGGTGCTAAACTACCTAGCAGCGGCACTTGGAAGGGAAGCTTGCTTCCATAGAAAATACGCTGACACTTTGACCCCTCGCAGCTAACACAGAGTACTGCGATTCAAAAGAAGTTGCTATGGTAGCAGGCAGAACACAAAGTGAAATTAAACTATCTAGGAACGACGCCTAGTCTCCGGGCAGGTGAAATACTGATTGTGAGTTCTGTTGTGGATTTAGACAAACTATAGAAGGACTCAGCGCACACTCCGCTGCAGAGTGAAAATCTCATTCCGGGACTTGGTAAGAGATCACGTCAGAGAAAATGATGATTTGCTCTTAGTCAACATTCATGTGTTTCTTATGTACCCGGCAACCGTGAGAATAACGTTTTACAATTAAATGAAGAACGAGGCGCACTAGTAAAAACGGCATTACATGAAACAGTTGGTGTGTTATGAACAGACGTAACAATCCATCAAGGCAGCATTCCGACGCCTACATCTACATGGCTACTATGCAAATCACATTTAAGTTCCTGGCAGTGGGTTCATCGAACCACCTTCAATATGGAAATGGAAATGCCGTGTGGCTAGCGCCTCCCGTCGGGTAGACCGTTCGCCTGGTGCAAGTCTTTCGAGTTGACGCCACTTCGGCGACTTCCTTGTCGATGGGTATGAAATGATGATAAGGACAACACAACACCCAGTTCCTGAGCGGAGAAAATCTCCGACCCAGCCAGCAATCGAACCCGGTCCGTTAGGTATGACATTCCGTCGCGCTGACCACTCAGCCACCAGGTGCGGACAACTTCACAATAATTCTGTTATTCCACTCTAGAACAGCGTGCGGAAGAAACGAACACTTAAATCCTTCCATGGGAACTTTGAGATTACTTACTTTACTATGATGATCGGTTTTCCCTATGTTGGTAGGCGTCAACAAAATATTTTCGCATTAGAAGGAGAAAGTTGCTGATTCAAATTTCGCAGGAAGATCCCGCCGCAACGAGAAACACCTTTGTTTTAACGTTTACGCACACCAAATTCTGTATAATGTACGTGATCCTCTCTCCCCTATTTATCGATAATACAAAATGTGCTACAATTCTTTAAACATCCTGGATGTACTCCTTTAATGCCATCTGGTAAGGATCCCACGCCCCGCAGAAGTACTCCAAGAGAGGACGGACAAGCGTAGTGTAAGCAGTGTTTTTAGTAGATCTGTTGCATCTTCTAAATGTTCTGCCAATAAAACAGTCTTTGGTTCGCCTTCCCCACAAAATGTTCTATGTGTTCTTTCAAATTTGTGTTCAAAATTGTAATTCCCAGGTTTAGTTGAATGTACGGCCTTTGGATTTGATTGATTTATCGTGTAAACGAAGTTTAAAAGATTCATTTCAGAAATCATGTGGGCGACCTCCCTGTTTCCATTATCTAGGGTCAATTGCCAATTTTCTCATCATACAGACGCCTTATCTAAATCATTCTGCAATTGATTTTGATCTTCTGATGAGTTTACTAGACGTCAAACGACAGCATCATCTGCAATCAAGCTAAGACGGCTGCTTAGATAATCTCCTAAATCGTTTGAAGTAGATATGGAACAACAGAGGGCCTATAGCACTACCTTGGTGAACGCAGGAAATAACTTCTATTTTACTCCATAAATTTCCACCCATTTCTATGAACAGTGACCTCCATGACAGGAAATCACGAAACCAGTCGCATAACTGAGAAGATATTCCGTAAGCACTCAAGCTAATTACAAGCCACTTGTGAGGCACGGTGTCAAGACTTCTGGAAATCTAATATTACGGAATCAATTTGAAATCCTCCACTTTGTGTGAGTAAAGAGCTAGTTGTGTTTCACAAGAACGATGTTTACTAAATCCGTTTTGACTATTTGTCAGCAGACAGTTTTCTTCGAGGTAATGAATAATGTTCGAACACAATATATGTTCCAAAATTTGCCATTCTTGAACATTAGTGTGACATATGCGACTTTCCAATGGTCGAGCGAACGGTTGTATAAGATTGTTAAGAATGGAGCTATCGCGTAAGCATACTCTGAAAGGAACATAACTGGAATAAAATCTGGACCGGTTGACTTGCTTTTATGAACTGCCTGAAGTCGCTTCACCATTCCGAGAGTATCTAATTCTAATTTACTCATGTTGGCAGCTGTTCTTGATTCGAATTCTGGAACATTTACCTGCTCTTCTTTGGCGAAGGAATTTCGGAAGGCTGTCTCTAGTAACACTGCTTTCGCAGCACTGTCATCGATAGTACTTCCATTGCTACCACTCAGAGAAGGCATTAATTGTACCTTGTCGCTAGCATACTTTACATACGACCAGAATCTCTTCTCATTATCTGCCAAGTTTCGACTAGTATAAGCATCTCGCATTGATATGAATGCTAAATTTCGAACTTCTATAAAAGATCGCAAATCTTTGGTGTTTTGTTTTCGTTTAAATTTCGCATGCTTTTTTCTTTGTTTCTGCAACAGTTTTATGACCAGTTTTGTGTACCATAGTGGGATCAGCATTTAGTATAAATATCTCAATTGCAGTTGGTAATATTTCTTTGAATTCAAGCCGCATTTGTTCTACACTTCTGCTATTAAGGAGTGGAAATTCTCTCAGGAAGCCGTCAAGCGAATTCCTATCTGCTTTTTTGAATACATATATTTTATTTTGGTAGATTTGGGAATTACAGTATTCAGTCTTGCTACGACAACCTGTGTTCACTAATTCCTGTATACGTTTTGTTGTTCGTTATTTGCTCAGGATTATTTGTTACTAAGACGTTAAGTGTGTTATCACAATCGTTAACTATTGGAGTGGGCTTCTGAACTAATTGCTCGAAATTTTCAGAAAATGCGTTTAGTTCAATATCGGACGATGTTTCAACCGCACCATGTATTTCCACCAACATATCGAGGGTAAACTGAAGTCACTACCAGCTAGACACGTCAAAAAAGCTTTACATCACCCCGATCCCGAGAACTCCTGGAGATAGACGTTGACTATGGATATTGTATCACAGACACAGTCCCTTTGTTCAGAGATGTTACTAAGCCCGCCCAAAGATGTAAACAAACATGAGCAACGCCTATTGGACGGAGGGGGTCTGACAGCCGATCAGTTCCAGTCATTCCACCGGGAAGAGGGACACGGCTCGTGTTTGTAGTGAAACCATGCGTAGACTGTCAATACCATGGTTCGATCGCGGCCGCATTGTTACTTTGTGCCGGGAAGGGCTCACAACAGTGGAAGTGTCCAGGTGTCTCAGAGTGAACCAAAGCGACGTCATACGGACATGGAGATACACAGAGATAGGAGCTGTGGTTGACATGCCTCGCTCATGCCGCCCAAGGGCTACTGCTGAAGTGGATGACTGCTACCTAAGGATTATGTCTCGGAGGAACTCTGACAGCAACGCCACCATGTTGAATAATGATTTTCGTGCAGCCACAGGACGTCGTGTTACGACTCAAACTGTGCGCAATAGGCAGCATGATGCGCAACTTCACTCCCGACGCCCATGGCGAGGTCCATCTTTGGAACCACGATACCATGCAGCGCGGCACAGATGGGCCCAACAACATGCCGAATGGACCGCTTAGGATTGGCATCAGGTTTTCTTCACCAATGAGTGTCGCATATGCTTTCAACCAGACAATCGTCGGAGACGTGTTTGGAGGCAAACCGATCAGGCTGAACGCCGGCAGCATATTGGCGAGGTATTCGTCTTCATGGAAGATAATTCACGCCCGCATCGTTCACGTCTTGTGAATGACTTCCTTCAGGATAAAGACATCGCTCGACTAGAGTGGCCAGCATGCTTCCCAGACATGAACCCTACTGCACATGCCTGGGATAGATTGAAAAGGGCTGTTTATGGATGATATGACCCACCAACCACTCTGATGGATTTACGCCGAATGGCAGTGGAGGAGTGGAACAACCTGTACCAACAGTGCCTTGGTGAACTTGTGGATAGTATGCCACGACGAATACAGGCATTCATCAATGCAAGACGACGTGCTGCTGAGTATCAGAGGTGTCAGTGTGTACAGCAATCTGGACCACCACCTCTGAAGGTCTCGCTGTATGGCGGTACAACATACAATATGTGGTTTTTATGAGCAGTAAAAAGGGCGGAAAAGATGTTTATATTGATCTTTATTCCAATTTTCTGTACAGGTTCCGGAACTCTCGGAACCGAGGTGATGCAAAAATTTTTTCGATGTGTTTATAATTGTATGACTTGGATATCTTTTAACATTTGACTCATGTTTTCTTTGTATCGTTCAGCATTTGTATCATTTGAGATGGGAGGTCGATAAAACCGTACAATTATTATTTTATTCCGCTTACGAAGAGTTACCTCTACCCTAATAACCTACAGGAACTATCTATTTCAGTTTTTCTACACGATAAGATACTTCTAACAGCAAGAAACGTGTCACCACAAACTGTCTTTAGTCTATCCTTTCTGAATACCGTTAAGTCCTTCGAAAAACTTGCGATTGAACGTATCTCCGCCTTCACTCCTCTTTCAGTGCCTATAACGATTTGAGCATCAATGCTTTCTATTAGTGCTTGGAGCTCTGGTACGTTTTCAACACAGCTACGACAATTTATAGCTGTTATAACGATGGTTCCTTCCTGTATTAGACCTGCCTCATTTGAGACTGAAGCCCTTTGTGTTTCCCCGAGGCCCTCTAAGCTACAAAACCACCCAGTCCGGGTCTCACAGCCCTCGCTACCGTGTAGCCGCCTCCTGAGTGTAATGGGCTCCTAACCTATTTTTCAGCAACCAAACCCCACCATCCTACAGCGCAAGTCGAGGAATCTGCAGCCTAAATGGTCGCAGAACCGTCTGTGCCTTTGATACAGACCCTCCACTCGGCTCTGTAGGTCCACAATTGGTCCTGTAGAGTATGCTGCAAATGGTGAGCTCTGCTTCCATCTCCCAAGCAAGACTGTCAGTCCTTAGCATTTCTGATAGCCGCTCTAAACCAGAGAAAATCTCTTCCGAAAGCGACACACATCATTAGTACTGACATGAGCCACTATGTGCAACTGGCTTCACCCTGTGCCCTACATGGCATCCGGAAGTACCCGTTCCACGTCTGCAATGACGACACCCGGAATGCTTACGAAGTACACACTGCTTTCCTTCCGCTCTTTAGGAGCCATATTCCTAAGGGGCCCCGTAACGCGCCTAACGTTGGAGCCTCCCGCTACCGATAATGCCACCCTCTGTGATTGCCCGGATCTTGCTGGCTGAGCGGTTTCCTCTGAAACAGGACAAGCGACTGCGTCTAGTTGAACATTGTCAGCCACAGGTAGTACCTGGAACCTGTTTGTCAGACTAACAGGGGAGGATTGACGGTTGGCTTTCCGTGAAGTCTTTCGCAGTCTGCCGCACCTCGAGGCGACTTCCCGCACGACTACGGGCAAGCGGCCAACGTCATTGCGAGCAGTAAATGGGCTGGCCACCAGTGCGAACCGATTGGTGGACTCGTGAGTCCTGCTGGACGGTCCTTGGGTATCCATAACGGTAAAGCCATCCACTGCAGCCTCAAGCTGCACTGAAGCCAACACAGCTAGGAGCTGAGAGTGAAGTGTCACCAACTCAGCTTGCATCCGCACACAACAATGACAGTCCCTTTCCATACTAAACACGGTGGAATACTACGCTACACAGAGAAACAAACGACTTTCGACAGGCGCTAAGAAAGTCTACTGTAGAGACTGACGAAAACGCAAGAACTGTGTCTAATAAATCTGATTAACACGCAGAAATTCAAAAACTAAACTACCAAAGCACACAGGCGAGACTAAATAACTCGCTCCTGGTTAGGAACTTGTAAAATGTCACAAAATCGGTTTCTTTCCCACACGAACTAAAACATATCACACGTGAAAAACTTTATAACCACATCAAAAAATGCTATTTCCGTAAATATCGTACAAAACCTCACAAGTCGCAGCAACATAAGTCAGACAGTTATGTCTTCATTTTTTCTGTTTTCTGTCTTTCCTTATCAGCCAGTTTTCTGCTACCTGCCCCCTGCCCCCTCCCCCTCTCCGATGACGCACAGAAAGCACTTGAGCCTTCCGTAATGAGAGTACTAGCAATGTTTGGGGCCGTCTTCACCGCATGTCATATAGGCTATCGTTCGACTATATAATCTTTCACATGTTGAAAAGGAAACGCGGTGTACACACTTTGACCCGAATGCAGGATAGAATTATTGTGTAGCTTCTGGTTGGCCACTAGTATTCCGTGAAATGAAACGGTGATGGAATATAATAGTTTGTCTGGCATAGTTAGTACCTCCTTTGTTGAAGGTTCACACTTAATGTTCTTATTTTATTCGCTCTGTGGCTCCTCTCTGTTCTGATGTTATTCTGCATCTGTTACTAGAAATGTCTGATTCAACAGAGAAAGTAACTCCGCATTAGTAAGTGATATACTCCTCCGTGTTAGGTAAGCAGTCAGTACCTACGGATAAAGCTGATTTTGAAGCGAATGTGGAAGAGATCCCGAGAATCCCCTTAACCTAGTTGCCTGAAGTGTAGAACAGAGGATTAGAAAGCGGTTAGCATAAACTTTTGGTGCTTGTTGGCTCCGAAACACATCCCTTATAAAGCCTTAAAGCCAGCTGCGACGCACCTGAAACAACAGCGGCACTGAGAGCATCACCCAGCAGCACGTGAACAACAAAGGGGTGACGGAGGCAGAATAATTGTAGCATCCAGATGTGTATGTACATGATTACTGAGAAATTCAAACTTAAAAGTTTGACACACAGTTCATAGAAGTACTGTTAGACTGTGTCTCTACTGTTTTACTCTTGAATAACACGTGGGAAAGTTAACACCTATATCATTCCATGCGAGCTCTCATTTCTCATGTATTATTACGGCTATCATTCCTCCCTTTGTCGGTGGAGGTCAAAAACTATTGTGGTGATGAAGGAAAAGGTTGGAGATTTAAATTTCGTGAGAAGATATTGCCGCAACTACAAAAAGTTTCCTTTTAATGACTGCCATACGAGCTCGATTATTAGAGCCGTTATACACTCACCCTATTCCGCGATAATGTAAAACGAGCTTTCCTCCTCTGAACTTCGTCATTGTCCTCCGTCAATGCTATCAGGCAGGAATCCAGTTCCGCACAGCAGTACTCCAAAGGAGGACAGACAAGCTAGTGTGGGCAATATCTGCAGTAGATTTGTTGCACCTTCTAAGTGTTCTGCCAGTAAAACGTAGCCCTCAATTGGTCTTCCTCTCAAGTTTTGCTATGTTTCGTACCAATTCATGTTGTTTGGCCGCCCGTGGCGGCCGAGCGGTTCTAGGCGCTACAGTCCGGAACCGCGCGACCGCTACGGTCGCAGGTTCGAATCCTGCCTCGAGCATGGATGAGTGTGATGTCCTTAGGTTAGTTAGGTTTAAGTAGTTCTAAGTTCTAGGGGACTGATGACCTTAGAAGTTAAGCCCCATAGCGCTCAGAGCCATTTGAACCAACCATGTTGTGTGTAATTTCAATCTCTTGGTATTTAATTGAATCGAATACCTCCAAATTTTTGTGATTTATCACTTAAACGAAAGTCAACGAACTTTTTTAATAATCATATGAAGTACCCCTATAGGATCAACAGCCACTTTTCGCACCATGGACATATTTTGTCTAAATAAATTTTGTTGTTCTTTCTGATCTCATGATGTCTTTACTAGACGGTAAGCGACAGCAGCATCTGAAAACTATCTAAGAGGGCTGCTCAGTTAGTCTTCTACATCGTTTATATACTTTTAGAACAGCAGAAGGCCTATAGCGCTTCCTTGAGTAACCCCATATGAGCAGAATTCGGAGAACATGAAGTTGATGGCAAGAAATATGATACATTGGAACAATTTACTCTCTAATTGCTTCAGAAAGTAAGTTTTATCTTGAGGTCCTGAAACAGTGAATTTCTCACCTACGTCTGATAATAGCTTTGGAAAATCTGGAAATCTGGCTCAAGCTTGGCGTGTTGTTATGTGTGCGAAACCAACTGTTGTCTGGATGTTGTATTTGTGGTCTAGTTTTATAAAGAGCATGTCCGTTTATTCTACAATTCCACACAGTAGTTCTAATGGTATGAAATGAAAATGTACGTGTGGCTAAGGCTTCCCGTCTGGTACAACGGTCGCCTCGTCCGAGTCTTTTTAGTTGCCACCACTTCGGCGACTTGCGTGTCGATGAGGATCAAGTCCGAACGGTCGAAGGGCATGAAAAAGCATGCAGTAGTTCAGAAGGGAGTGGGACATGTTATTCAATCTTTACTGGTGCACCACGACCCTGTCGGATGCGATGAACTAACTCTGCAACGTTAAACAAAACGTCATTTAGAGGCAACCGAGCATCAGACTGCTTTTTCAGGAAGGGTGAAACTGGACGATATGATAGCTCCGACTAGGTATCTGGAGGAGCTAACTAACGCATAAAATCAGAACAAATGAAGTAATCACAACCCAATGGCGTCACAGAGCCCCCACAGCTTGTTGTACCTTCTGTGGAGGGTTGGTTCAAATGGCTCTGAGCACTATGGGACTTCTGAGGTCACCAGTCCCCTAGAACTTAGAACTACTTAAACCTAACTAACCTAAGGACATCACACACAACCACCATCCCGGCCTGCTCTGTGGAGGGGGTGCTACTGTTGGAGCAGTACGGCCCAGCAAGCTCTCAGAAGTACCCCACAAAATCAGATGCTTCCAGACACTCGCCGAGATTCTCAGTACACGATCATGTACTGGTGTATCCACTAACCTTCCAAGGAATTCATCAAAGTAGCTTCAGGCATCCCGTTCCCTCTCCCCCCCCCCCCCCCGCCCCACCCCCTGAGCTGGGGACTGTATGCAGCAACATGGTTCATTTGCAACACAGATTCACCTGCTGAGTGACTATCTTCTACTGGCGAGCACCACCTTGGTTGGTCGCATGCGCGAACCTGGGCTAGGGGCTCCCTAGTCTCTCTCTTGCTGTTCACCAGTTCCTGAGGTCCTTCGTTGTTGCTGATCACCGCACAGCATGGGCATATGCCTTCGACTTAGACCATGCTGTGTACTACGGTTTAAACAGCGTGCTTCACAGGTGGTACGTGGCGACCACGATGTAGTAAGGCTGCCAGGTTCTGCACCTGGAACAGCCAGCTTCATTAACGACTACACCTGTCACTGCTAACGCTTGCTGTCTCTTGAGTTGGCAGTTGTTGACATGTACGAGTAGCGCTTTGGAAGCCACCTACGTCATCGAGAGAATATAGCCTCCCAATTTGTGGAATGATGTGTCTACATCAGAATGAATAAACGATTACTGCATTTCATTAGTGGCTCTCCTAGCGGTTCCAGTAACAACCATCTCTACAATCCACGTCCAGGCCAAACAGGAACACCTTTTCCTGACCTATTATTGGCAGATTCCTCCACCACTGTCGAGGTCAACTGTCGGTCACAAAAGTGGATAGAGTACACACTAACTGAAAACAGGGAGAAATTTGGAAAAGGCATTACAGTTCAGGGAAAAATAGATTAAAAAGAAGTTTGCCGATGACATTGTAATTCTGTCAGACAGCAAAAGACTTGAAAGACGAGGTGAACGGAATATACAAATATTAAATAATGGGTAATCGGGTATAGTCGAATAAACTCAAGTGATGCTCCGGAAATTATATAAAGAAATAAGACACTAAAATTAATAGATTGCTACTTAGGCAGTAAAACAGCGAGTGACGTGGCACCTAAAGGGAACATCAAAGGCAGACAGATAAGAGAAACAAGAAGTTTTCGGAGAAAAAGAAATGTGTTAACGTAATTAACGCATTTAAGTGGCAGAAATATCTTCTGAATGTACTTATACTGGAGGCAGTAGGATCGTTTTACAGTCAGTTGCAATTGCCGGTTCTCTAAATTTTCTCAATAGCGTGCCTCGAAAAGTTCGTCACCTTCCCTCCAGCGAGTCCCATTTGAGTTGCAGAAGCTCCCCCTAACACTTGAGTGTTGATCGAAATTACCGGTAACAAATATGGCAGCCCACCTCTGAACTGTTCGATAGCTTCCTTTAACCGGACCTGGTGGGTATACGAAACACTCGAACAGTACTCAGGAATGGGTTGCACTAGTGTTCTATGTGGGGCCTCCTATACAGATGAACCACACTTTGCTAAAACTCTCCAAATAAACCAAAGTCTAGCATTCGCCTTCCCCTTAACAATCCTTACATACTCGCACCATTGCATATCGCTTTGCAGTATTACGCCTAGATATTTGACCGACCTGATTGTTTAGGTAGCACACTACTAATGCTGTAATCGAACATTACGGGATTGCTTTTCCTACTCATCTGCACAGACTTACGGTTCTCTACATTTAGAGCAAGCTGAGTCATTCATCACACAAATTAGGAACTTCGACATCTTCCAGTACATAACTACATCATCAGAAAATAGCCGCAGATCGTTGCTCACCCTGCCCTTCAGATCATTTACTGTATGTACACTGACGGCAAAAAATCGAAACACAGAGGGTGTTTCGTGACATAAACTAAGCTTCATAGGCGTGTTTTTACATTGAGAGATCATGTCAACTCAGATTTCACCCCAATCGCGTAAGAGTAGCGCTACTAAAGTCACTATGTGAATACAAATCAGATTTGTTTCAAATACACGCTGTAACGGTTGTGGGCGTTAGTTACATTTGAGATGAGACGAGTTGCGGTCAGTCAGGAATGCCTTAAAAGCGACAAAGACACCATTATCAGCACCTCACGAATTTGAACGAGGTCGTGTAATAGGGCTACGAGAAGCTGGACGTTGCTTCTGCGATATTGCAGAAAGACCTGGCGGGAATGTTGCCACTGTACATAACTACGGGCAGCGGTGTTCACGAGAATGTACGGTCGCAAGAAGACAGTTGCGGGCAGCCACTTGGCACTACCGCGAGGGAGGATCATCGTGTTCGGGGTATGTCTCTGGCGCATCGTACTGCGTCTGCAGCAGCAATTTAAGTAGCAGTTGGCACCACAACGACAGAACAAACTACTACAAATCGGTTACTTCAAGGACAGCTCCGAAACAGACGCCCTGTAGTAGCGCGCATTCCAATGACTCAAAACCACCGCCATTTGCCACTTCAGATGTTTCAAGCGAGAATTTATTGTAGGGCAGAGTGTAGGACAGTTGTGTTTTCTGATGACAGCTGTTGCTGCCTTGGTGTCAGTGATGGCCATGTGTCGGTTTGGAGGAGGCTAGTCGAGGACCTGCAGCCGACTTTTCTGCATGCTCGGGTTCGATTCCCGGCGGGGTCAGGGATTTTCACCTGCCTCGAGACGACTGGATGTTTGTATTGTCCTCATCGTTTCATCATCATTCATGAAAGTGGCGAGACTGGGCTGAGCAAAGGTAGGGAATTTGTACGGGCGCTGATGACCACGCAGTTGAGCGCCCCACAAACCAATCGTAATCATCATTTTCTGCGTGCTAGACACTGGACCTACACGTAGAGTTATGGTCTGTGATGTGATTTCGTATGACAGCAGTAGCACTCTCGTCGTTATTACACGCACCCTGACAGTGAAAGTTTACGTCAGTTTGGTGATTAATCTGTTGTGCTGCCATTCATGAGCAGCGTTGTAGGGGGCGTTTTCCATCAGGATAACGTTCTCCCACGTACGGCTGTTGTAACCCGACATGCTCTACACAGTGTCGACATGTTGCGTTAACCTGCTCAATCACCAGACCTGTCTCCAACCGTGCAGATGTGGGACATCTTCGGGCAACTCCAACGTCATCCACAAACAGCATTAACCGTCACTGTATTGATCGACCAAATGCAACAGGCATGGACTTCCATCCCACAAACTGACATGTGGCACATGTACGAAACAATGCATGCACGTTTGCATGCCAGCATTCAACATTCCGGCGGTTACACCTGTTATTAAAGTACCAGCATTTCACATTTGCAATGGCTTATCTCACGCTTACATTAACCTGTGATCCCTTAAATCCCTTAAATAAGTTACCTGGACAAAAGTTTTCCGGAAATTTCATTACTCTTCATTAACAGGTTTTGGTGCTGCGATTTATTTCCGTCGGCGTATGTAGAGAATAGTAGTGGTTCTCTTATAGGGAATAGTAGCGGTTTTCTCACACCTCTTAGGACACTCCTAGCGTTACATTTCTCTCTGCTGAATACGTCCAGTAGAGTACAACGTACTGGGACCTATTACTTAAGAAGTCTTCGAGCCACTTACATCAGCGAATCTTCGTGTTAACGAATGGGGCACCATGTGAAACGATTTTCGGATATGTAGGATATGGAATATGCCTGTTGTCCTTCACGCGTGGTTTGCAAGATATCACGTGAGAAAAGGGCGAGCTGAGTTTCACACGAGTGCTGCTTTTTAAACAGTGCTGGTTTGTGGACAGGAGCTTCTCAGTCCCGAAGAATTTTATTTACTGTAAAAAGAGACTACAAGCGTTTAAAATGGGTGTTATTGAAGACTGCTGGAGTTTCAATGGACAGATCAGATAACTAACAAAAAGCTCGAACTAGGGAGAAACGAGCTTTGAGACAGTTATTCCAAAATGAGGACTGATTATTTCTATGATTACAGGGGAGTCCGCACCATAAAATTAAAATGAAACCTTTTTTATTTTAAATGTTTGTGGTGCAGGCCAATTTGTGGTTCGGGCATTTAGGCGTAAATGCGGCCCTCCGCCTCCCATACTCAACGATCCGTTCCGTGCGCCAACGCAACCATCGCTCTCCAAAAAGACGTTGTCGTTTCGGGACAGCATTGCCGATCCTTGCGTTAGGTGTCTCAGAGACGATAACCGGCGGAAGAGAAAGCACACGGCCACGGCAAAGCGCGATCATACGTAATACGCCTACAACTTCCCATCAACGTCAAATTCATTACAGACGGAGCACGAACGTTTCCAGTTTCAGAGCCAGCATAGGTGAGTGTGGATGCAAAATTTAACTAGAGGAATTTCTTTTAAAATATAATTCTCCTTCTTTTGTCAACGTAACTTCCTTTTATTTAAAAACAATTTATTAGGTTTTAACTCCCCATTAACGAAAAAGTCATTAGGAGAACAAGTATGCGTAGATATAACGACCGCGCCCACTTCAAAGGATCCATCCTTGCGGTTGCCTTAATTGATTTGGCGAAACCTTTAACCGGATGACCGGACTGGAATTAGAGACCGCTTCCCCGCCAACGCGGTAGCGGTGCCTTAATCACTGCGCAGCTTCTCTTGGTAATACTTTCCTAACAGTTTATTAACATGTAAGGCGAGGGTAGGTGGTGAAGAGTTAATCCATAAACAGCATTTTTTATGGAATCACATCAGAGAATATACACGGTGGAGTCACATTAATGTGACCTATGACCATTGCATATGTTCTATGCCAACGTGCAATAAACACTCATAGACGGCAGGTGGTAGCACTAGCACTGGACTGGATTTAAAGCAATGCAGTCGTCGTAATGCGGAAACGGACCATTTATCTGACATCCAAAAGGGCATAATCATTGGCTTTCGGGCCAAGGGTGGAAGTTTGTAAACTGTTGGAGTGTCCGCCTTGATTAAATTGTACCGTGCATGGCAAAATGGTATTATCCAAAACTGGCGCCTAGGCAGCTGTGGTCCACCACTGGCCATAGATGACAGGAGTGAATGACGGCTGTGGAGATGCGTAAGGACTAATAGAAGTGCAAATCTTGAACAACTGACTTCCCAGATGAAGCAAGGAGCTACCAACAGTGTCTCCTAAACGGCTGTTCACCGAATGCTGCTGCGATGGGCCTCCACAACAGGCACCTGATCATGCACCCACGCAGACTCCTGTTCATCGGCAACGAAGGTTGGAATTTGAACGCCAGTACCATATCAGGACGTCCACTGAGTGGCGACAGGGGGCCTTTTCAGATGAACCACATTGTATGCTCCTTCCCGCAGGTAGCCGTTCGCATGTACAGCCTGAAATGTCTGAAAGCGTACACCCTGCTACAACCGTCTGAAGGGTTATGGTCTGGGGAATGTTTTCGTGACATTCCCTGTGTTATTTTGTCATACTGGAAGGCACAATGGATAAACGGAAGAATGCCTCTATACTTGGGGACTGTGTCTAACCTTACATGCAGTTCGTTTTTCCTCGTCACGGTGGCATCTTCCAGCAGGACAATGCAATGTGCCACACAGCTCACAGTGTACTTGAGTGGTTATGGTTAGAAAAGCACCGGGATGAGTTTACTGTAGTCACCTGGTCATCGAACTCCCCGGATTTAAACCCAATAGTTTTCGCGCCATGGAGCCCCAACGGAGAATCCTAGCGCAGCGGGCCCCAGCACTGGAGTCGGTATGGCTCCACAAACACGTCCGTACCTTTCGGAAACTCAGTAACTCTCGTCTCACAGTGGTCTGCGCTGCAGAAGGTGGTTATTCAGGCGTTTGATAGGTACCCACACTAATGGGACTGGACAGTGTATATTCAAAAAAGCCTTCAGAGCATTGGCAAACATCAAAGTTCAGTGTGTAATAGGGATTGTACTGCTCTCACATTATAGAATGAATAAATAAATGTGAAGTAGCTGCAAAGACTTATGTAGAAAATGTTCTCTTCTACTTATTATAACTTCCTTGCACCCTGCGTGGTTCTTTAGTGGATGCAGAAACGAAGAACATATGCCGTTCATAAACAAAGAATTCAGATATTAATTTATTCTGTATCTTATATCAAATACTAAAATTAATACATAACTTTGTTGCTGTAGTTGCAGCGTCAGTTGCTCACATTAGACTTGAATGTAGAAATATGTACAGATAAAAAAGATTTATAAATCTGTCACTCTTCAATACAGTGTCTATTCAGATGATGCCGTGCCTGGCCACTATGTAAGTCTGTTATTCGACAGGTAAACACACAAAAAAGGGCTCAGTGCATGAATGTTCGAAGTTAAGTAACACCGCCGCTGGAGCTCCGGAGAGGGGATGCTTTCATTTCATTGGCAGCGGCGTAATCGTTCGTGTCAGCACCCTCATGCCACGGTGGCTGCTGCAGAAAACCTGGCGGCGTAGCTGGCAACGTGAGTATTTGAAAGTGCGACCGACCGGATAGAGGCCACGATACCACACTACTTATCGTATGATTGTGAAGCGTTCTGCTCACTTCGCTAGTGCCTCAGAGCCGACATGAGTTTCTACTCCCTTCTCATTGATGTCATGGGATATAGTCTGTCACTGAATTTGCCCATACTTTTGCAGCTCCGTAAAGGTTAAGTAACAGATAAAGGACATCGTTGTACATAGAAATTTACTTTGGAAATATGTTGACTCCCTACAAAAGTCTTAAAAGTAATATTCAGACGTTATGCAGCTGATGGTTCCACTTGTGTTAGGCTTTCGATCTTTTGTTGCTCCACGCGACTTCCTACGGCATTCATGTATGGCTCAAGTCATGAATCGCTTTAGCGAAGTGCCGCAGTGTTGAAGACATGAAGAGTGCTATTCAAATCCCCATTCGGCCATAAAGATTCCGGGTTCTACAATATTTCCTTCACAAACCTTTTCCAAATGAACTAGTGTTATGGCTCTGATAACCTCGATATCTCTGTAGCCCTAAACTCACCCATTCTCTCCTTATGAATATATCTGTCCTTCCCTGAAGTTATACCACGAAGAAAAAGAGAAACTCGATCCCGTTTCCTAGATTTCCGCCAGGCAGCAACGAAACTATGAAGATGAAGATGTCTGATTGCCGCCAGACAGTGTCTGGAGTAGAGTCTATAGATAATATTACGGGGTGGAAGCGCTGGTAGGGGTTGCCGAAGGCCAGTCTGTGGTTGGAACCTCTGGTCCACAACAGCCTAAAAGGTAGCAGCTTAAGGCCATACTCCGTCACCACTACGTATCATAAAAGAATCAACGTCGTCATCATCTCCATATATATTCAGATACTGTACAAGTAGCCTTTCTGTCATATTTGTAGGAATTCATGATGTTAACTTGTTTGAAATAATACACACATTCTCTACATATAGTTTTATAGACAATTATCGGCCACATTGTTTTTAGTATTCCACGACTGTAAAATTGTAAACGTCATTGGCTGAAGAGCTGTCATTTTTCACTTTTATTACTATCTTATTATGGGGAACTGAAAGAAAAAAATAAAGAAAAAAAATGACGGCAAGAGGCGTCCTCGCTGAGATGGGTATGTCACTCCGGAAACTCAGCTAGGAGGCCCCGCAGAACGCCGCATTGTGTTCGGCATCTAGTGTCGGTGTTCCACTACTTTATTGTGGAATATAAATGCATTCACTTAAATAATGACACAATCAAAATCATCCATGAGAAGCGAGGTCATCCTAATTTCACCTGAAGCAATAACGTGAGGACGGGGTGTACTTAGTAAATTACTGCTCGTGAGATCAACCTACGGAACCTTCAGACTGAGGAAAGCCTTATACTAGTCATTCTTATACAATCTGTGTAGCATTTAGGGAAAGACGTTTTACTGGTTGTCACCTACGAATTAATATACTGAACTCATCTCTGATATTTATAATGCCATATCGTGTTATCACCAATGATTACATATTCGCTAGCTTAATTCTCTTTCGTGCCTTGAAACCTCATGTTTACTGTTCCCTACCACGACCACCAAAACCAGGTTTCAAATATTTAGTAACAGTAACATTTAACGTTTATCAATAATCCTGATGGACGAATTAATTATTAAATATAGTTATGTTGTTTTTACCATGGATGTAATGGCCAACATAGACTGCAGAGTAAAACATGAATTTGCTCTGGGATTATCGATAGTTGTTAGTTCTCTTTTGTAATTTTATCTTAAAAGCATATCATCACAAGCGCAGATACTCTTTGACGTTAATGGATTGCTATGTTTACAGTGTTATGAAGTAAAACACACATTCACAATTAACGACATTATATCACAAAGGTTTCAGCTGGCACAGTGACGACATCTCAGTATTTACAAATAAAGCGGGTGACATTTGTACGGTGATCAAATTAGCGAACGAAAGCACTATCATTGTAATTTTAAACCTCCATTATTTGCAATGTCTGTTTATTTCAAGCAACGGTGAAAAGGAGCATTTCGAACGCACTGCTTTAAAACTGTTGGTTCCACAAGCGCAAACCTATGAATACTTGATTTTCTGCATGATACCATCCAACGTGCTAAGAGCTTAAACGTCCTCAATGTCACGCATGCAAGATGTTTGTCTGAGACAAACGAAACTGAGACACAAGAAGATAGGTAATGACGTTATGAATGAAAGTGAAGGTTAGTTATGTTTCAAAGAAAACTGATTTCTCACACAGTATTAATATGAAGAATAATAAGAGAATTAGCACTTAGCTTCAACTGTTACCAAGCGCTAAAGAAAAATAGCAGGTATTTATCAATTGACTGGTCTATAAGCAGGATAGCTTCTACCGTTACACGTTACAAGAGTCTGCCCATGAAGGGAGACAGCGACTAGTTGTAGGAGAAATGAGTTCTCATCCAATGCAAAGAATTCTGCTGAAGTTTCGTAGCCACTACTAAATTCCGTACAGATATTATCTCGATGTTTTATGAGACAGCGGAGACCAACGAGAAAGCAAGTCCATCCTTTATTTCCACTTAAATGTCTACATGTAGCTATCGATCTGCTTCTTTATGACACGGACTCCATATCTCATAGTTCCGTAGGACCCTCGCGCACAGCGCCCTGGCTGGTCTTATTTAGCATTAGTTTACGTGAAGTGAAACGCAAGCCACGAATTTTACTTTTTTAATATATTCTCAAAGGTTGATTTGGAACATCATTAAGCAGAAAACATCTTCTATTCATAATTCATAATGCACTCAATGACTGTTAGTCTCTTTGAATGAATCTACACTGTTATCAATAAATCTCATAAACTATCTGTACTGGGATTGCAGAGTCAGATGTACTAGGAACGTAAATAACAGCCTACAATAAGTTCGCGGACTGACAACGCGGGCCGGCCCCTGTGGCCGAGCAATTCTAGGCGCTTCAGTCCGGAACCGCGCTGCTGCTACTCGCAGGTTCGAATCCTGCCTCGGCCATGGATGTGTGTGATGTTCTTAGGTTAGTTAGGTTTTACTTAGTTCTAAGTCTAGGGGACTGATGACCTCAGATGTTAAGTCCCATAGTGCTTAGAGGCATTTGAACCATTTTTTTGACAACGCAGACCTATCTGACTACCTTTTTCCTAGACTAAGGTCATTGTTGATGAATGCACGGAGTTCTTCCAAAATGATACCATTTGAACAATTCATTCATAATTCTAATACCGACAGAGGAGTGAATAAGACTGTGTCACAGACTGTTAGAACCTGTGTTCTTATATGGATTTCTAGCGAAGTTCTGTTTCAATTATTCTTAGAGTCTGTGCTATATATCGAGTGATATAAAAGTTAGATTTCCTACGATATCTTCTGTAACATTTATTCTGAGCGAGGTAGTAATGTGGATAAAGCATAAGAGACGTGGAACTCATATCACGATATGGCCACCGAAATTTTTGCTGTACGTGGTTTTCCAAAACTGATAAAGAAGAACATGAGTGTTCCTCCCATAAAAAGTGTGCCATCGTTCTTACCCAAATTTTAATTCATCCGTACCTGAGCTCTACTGTAACGACCGCGTATTCAACAGAATGTTAAACCTTAACCTTCCTTCCTTCCTTCCTTCCTTCCTTCCTTCCTTCCTTCCTTCCTTCTCTTTTCTTCGCAATATACTTTCCTATGAAATCTGCCTATCTTTCTACCTTCTTCGTATGAGTTAATTTAAGTAATTTATTTATGTCATTGGTCGGCCATCTATTTTCAAAGTTTTCTGAGAGAGCAATGTATGAGAGAGTTGTGGCACATCTCATTGCACATAGTGAGTCGTCAGACTAAAACTGAGTTCAGGAAAGGAGTAAGTACAGGAATGTAATTTATTCTTGTGTGTGAGGGAGTAAAAGGGATAAAATATAGTTTGAGAACTTTTGGTATTTCCTTTAATTTAACAAAAGTGTTTCACTGTATAGTCCATACAGTGCTTGTCAATAAATTGGAACATTATAGGATTGGGGGGAAAAGATAAGCAGTGGTCCACTTCATATCAGGAAAGCAGGAAGCACAAGGTTGTCTTCCAGTGTCAGCAAACAGAAAATAGATTTGAATCGACTGGGTTCATGTAAAATAGAGGGTCCCGAGGATTCTGTTCTGGGTCCGTTGCTTTTTTTAATAAACTAAGTATCACATGTTTCAAAGAGTTTGCTTCGCAGATGTCAAATGTTACTGTGAAAGATCTGGAATGTGAAGTAAATGATGTAGCTAATAAGGTAGTCGGTAACATTAAGATATGGCTTTCAGAGAACAGATTAAGCCTTAACCACAAAAAAAAAAAAACACAATGCATGAAGTTCTAGACACGGAACATTTGTAAAAGTAAAACCTATGATGGATAACTTTCTTGGAAGTATCACGCTAAAGATTTTTTAGAAACTGAATGATATAGTCTTCATTATGATAATAATCTACATAGTTTCTAACACTGAGATGTGAAAACTTGTATATTCTCACTCTGTTATTCAGATGGTATCAGTCTGGAGAAATTCCGTGCATTCAGCAAGATTGACCTTGGTCCTGGAAAGGGTAGCCAGGTAGGTCTGCGTTGTCAGTACGCGAACTTCGTGTAGGCTGTTATCCAGCTTACTTGGATATCTGACTTTGCAATCCCGCTGCAGATAGTTTTTCATGAGATTTATTGATCAGTGTAGACCCATTCAAAATAGACTTCGTCATCGAGTGACCATGAATGCCAGAATGATTTTCACTTCGATAAAACTGCCTTAAGCATTGTACAGGAAGGTGTGCACTATAAAGGGTGACTCATTTTCAGTAGGATACCGGCAAAATGAAGAGAAATAGAATGATATACTACAAGTCTTCAGATCTGACTTCACTGTTTTCCTTGTAGAGCATTCCTATTCCGTACAGAAGTCCCACGTAGTAGGTGAGAACTTTTATCCGTAAGGTGCTATTTATCGTATACATTCTAACAATTTTTGTTGCATTTTTCTAATATTTAGTTTCTTCTTGTTCATAAGTTTTCTAATCAGCAGTCCGTAAACATTCGTACATACCTGTTCCCTGATCAACTAGCGCTGTGTCGCGTGGTCGCACGAAATCTGATATAAAAACAAATAAGTTAAAATAGTCCACTATAAGCTTACAACCAGTATGACAGTTGTTCACATAGATTTTATTTTCCTTAAAACATTCACTTTTCATCAATTAACTCTATCATAGCATTCATCCGAGAATTTGTTACTATTGTCATTTTCTGAATTTGGAATGTCCCAAATATTACTGCATCTGCTCTGGAACTGTTTAGGTTTTGTGTGACTGCTGGTTGGATGCCAATTTCCTCCAGATATTTTGATGCCCATGTACCGGTTTATTATTGCTTTCAGTATCATGCAAATGATATAGAAGCTGTGTTTCTTCCACTCCTGTAATTCAGTTCTTCGTACTGGCCAAGAAACCATACACACCATTTGCGAATTGCATCCGTATTTTTCTTGTTTTAGAATATATTTGTTTTTCGATTTTTTTATGTAGGTCACCTTTTATATAACTTGGACCCTGTAAATGTGTAAGATAATTTTGTCTATTCTTTTTAATGATGTTAGGAATCATCTCTGAGACACTCAGATGCGTGTAGATTAACTGGTTTTATGACAGATTTATAGGGCGCAACAAAAAGATATGGTCATACTTTCAGGAAACATTCTTCACACACAGGGCGAGAAAAGACATTGTATGGACATGGGCCCGAAACGCTTTAGTTCCATGTTAGAGCTCATTTTCTACTTCTCTTCATAATCATCTTAATAATGGAAAACACACAAAAACAGAACGTACCAGAACTACATGAAATGTTTTCCTATACGAAATGTTCAGAATACCGTCATAGGAAGCAATGGACGTCCAAGCCTACTACTCGCGACTGGTAGAGGCCTAGGTCAGCTGGAGGAGGCGGCGACTTACCATGCTTTCTTAGCGAATACGTTGCCCGTTTTGCTAGAACATGTGCCTTTACGAGTGTCACGAAACATTTACTTCATACACAATGGCGCGCCTCGTCATTTCAGTGTTAACGTTCTTAGACTTTCAAATAATCGATCCCCTAACGGAAGGATAGGTAGGCGTGTACCAATTGCTTCGCCTCCACGCTCTCCGGATATAAATCCACTCAGCACATTAGGCATTCAATGCCAAGGCGGGCTGATGCATGTATCATTAGGAACGGGGGAATTTTGAACATTTCATTTATGAAGGTGTTTAATACTGCGCTGGTATGTTCCTTACTTAGGTTTTTCGCATGATTAATGTGTTGAACAGTTGTAGAAATTGAGCTCAAACTTAGAAACAAAGCGTGTCCGGACGCGTGTCCATATAATATGTATTCTTACTCTACATGAGAGGAATGTTTCCTGAAAATTTGTCCATATCTTTTTGTTACATCCCATACAATAACGAATTTCAGAATTTACGGAAAAGCACTTTCGTTTGTAAATGTATTGTATGCTTTGAAAATATATTTGTTTTTTCTGGCATTTGTTTTCAAGGATTCAACTTCCCTCATTACGTGTAATCCATTTACTAACGTATTTAAAATTATTCCGATGTTTTAATGGTTCGTATCTGGTGTTTAATGTGGCTGTTTTGTTCTTTATGTTTTCGACATAACTCCTACTACTTTCCAACAATATTTTCAAGCCAGTTTGTTCTGCTACTTCTTTCAATCCTTCATTTTGTCCTGTTTCAAAACTTTGTCATTATGCCTGTATCATCTGCACAAGCTAAACAGTCTATCTATTCTCCCTGTCAGCACTTCGACAGACAATGCGTCAGTCTGAAGCAATAAAGAGAAGAAAGAGTAAAGTTGTCGACGAATCTTACATTGAACCTAATGATTTAGATTTGGTCGGGAGTTTAATCTAGATGCGGCAGTGTCGTTCTACTACATGATTCAGTCTGCTGCACTTTACATGCCTTATTCCTGAGCGCTGAAATATCCCAATGACTTTTATTGTTTCGCAAACAAATTCTGGTCATTACTCTACAGCAGAAAGTTAAAAAATAAATACGGCTCACAAAACTGTTTCTCACTGCTTCTTGGGAACTCTCGCTTTCGACTAGCAAGATGACAGCAAAATTAAATACATCCGACAACCTGTTACTAATAACAAAAGAAAAAATTTAGTAATTAGCATAGACTGTATCGGAAGCAGTGAATTCAATTTTTTGTGTGTTAAAAACATGAACCCACTAATTCATGTATCCGAAACGCTCGGATTTAGAGTTCATATTGGCGTTGAACATAAATATGCTGCGATTTTATGGGCTATTAATACGTAATAGGCTCAAAAGAAGAAAGATACGATGTCCGTAGTTAATTCGTACTCTAATCCTTGTGTATATCACATTTGTTCAAAGAGACTGTAAATCTTGATAATAAATTTAATAGCAACAACATGCAATGACTTGTTTATCTACAATGTGTAAGTGGTTCACTCTGTTAAGCAGATGGGTTCAACTTCTCCCAGGTAAATCTGTCTTGCCCTTACATAAACAAACTATGCCTAGTAATAATGATCAGTATTAACTATTTCCATTTTTCAGACACGGTTTTCTTGCTACTGCCAGTTTGCATTCTATATTGTATTAGCTGAGTACCTGGTGTTGCCTCAGTATGTACTTACTGCAATCTTCTATTAGTTCACCTCTCTCTCCCCACTCACTCTGTCAATCTCCTTCTCCCGTTTCCCTTTGTCATTCTCCACTCCCCACTCCCCTCTATCTGCCCATCTCCTCTTCTCCCTCTCTATGTTCATCTCCTCCTCTTCCCTATCTCTGACCATTTCCTCTTTCTTCGGTCTGTCGGCCCATCTCCACCTCCCCCTCTCCCTGACCGTCACTTCCTTTCCCCTTCTCTCTGTCCGCCTCCTCCCCCCTCTCACTGTCCATCTCCTCCCCCTCTCACTGTCCATCTCCTCCCCCTCTCACTGTCTGTGTCCTCCTCCTCCCCCTCTCTCTCTGTCTCCTCCTCCTCCTCCTCCTCCTCCTCCTCCTCCTCCTTCCCCTCCTCCCCCTCTCTCTGTCCATCTCCCCCTTTACCCCCTCTCTCTGTCCGTCTCCCCCCTTTTACCCCCTCTCTCTGCCCGTCTCCCCCTTTACCCCCTCTCTCTGTCCGTCTCCCCCTTTACCCCTCTCTCTGTCCGTCTCCCCCTTTACCCCCTCTCTCTGTTCGTCTCCCCCTTTACCCCCTCTCTCTGTCCAGCTCTTGCTTTCCCCCCTCTCTCTGTCCTCCTCTTTCTCCCTCTGTGTCTCCCCCTTTTCCCCTCTCTGTCGGTCCATCTGCTTCTCCCCCTTTCTCACTAAACGCTGTCACCTCCACTCCAACTGAAGGTTGCCAATTATTAACCCCACGGCGTTACTTGCCACATAGTATGTAATATTTGTACGAAGTTTGGTTGAAATCGATCCAGATCCGTGGGTGGAGCTCTTTACCCCGGCTTTTTGCATATATTTCACATGCTTTTAACATATTTGACAAATACTTTATCACATATTTCACATGTTTCTCTAGCGAGTTTAGCCCTGCAGTTTCGTTTTCACGCAGATCAATGTTTATGACGTCATCTCCCCAACTATGACTTTAAAATGATATAATTTTGCAGCTACATCTAGTGCTACATGTGGCTACTGTCTGTGAAATGTGTTGAGAGTACAGCTGGTAGAAAGAAGTAATAAATTAAAACGTCATACAAGATGCAACAGTATCTCGCGCAGCTTAGTGTTCATGACCTCACATCTCCTGAGCTATATGTCGTACAATGATATATTTTTGCAAGCACATTCGGTTGCATATGTGAATACTGTCTGCATGTTGAGTTATTAATAAAGAAATCAGAAATTAAAAGGTCATGTCTGATGGAGTAGTTTGACTTCATTAACAGCGAAAGTATAATAAGCGTTAAACTTTTTCCTTTTGTCATTTTGTGGCAGATGTTAGCGATAAAAATTCTCGTAGCGGTTTGAAATTGTCAATTTGGTTGCAAACCACTAAATGCTCTCCTTATCAGATACTGGATGAATATAGTCTGGCTATTTACGCATCGTTAGCTACGTCTCTTTTTAATCCCCAGCCCTTTAGAGGTAGATGGTTCTTACCGCCTCAGCGGATCTTTGCAAATGGTAAATGACGTGTGTACCAAGTTTAGTTGAAATCAATCCAGTGATTTACGATGAGGTGTGGAACATATATACATACAGATATACATAATATGTATGGATTTACTAAATAGCAAAATTTGTACGCTACTTTTAGTGCCTGATTTCCTGGTCGAGTCTCCAATTTTCTGTAAATAACTTTTGGTAATATTTTCCTAGTATTACTTCTTAAGCTGACGCTCTGGTAATGGTCAAACTTGTTTGGTATTGGAAACTCTCGACTTGAGTTCCGAATCCACAGTTTTCAATGCCACTGGGCTTGGTGTTCGTAAAATAGGCTTCGCGTGGTAAGTAACCGAACAATTCCTAGTAAACACTTAGTTTTCAAGAATATGAAGAGTAAAGAGCCTTTTCGTTAATATGATACTTAGGAAACCTTCTTGAAATACTTTAGAAAGAAAATGAGTTTCTTCTCCATGAGTGTAGGTTATAGAATATCTTATCGCTGTGACCGTTTTAGCGAGACTGGTGTCTGAGTAGGGAATATCGTTTATTTATTTTTGTTCTCTGTGTGATCCTCATAGCTAATCATTGTACAGACCGGTGAATAATAACAATTTTGATGTTCAGCGACGTGATGAAGTGGCTACGATTTATTTTGTCCTAAAGGTACGTTTTAATTTAGAAACCACAAGTCACGAAAGCGGTAGAAGAAGCCTGTCAATTTTTTAGCGAGTAGATTGTGGCTTTTACATACATCCTGGTCGAGCAGCCATTTCTTACAGATTAACGTGTTTGTTATTCTACAGGGTGAAGCGAAATTCGCGCACTCGGAATTCACAGCGCTACTCCTCGCATGCCAGGGATAAAAAAAATGTCTGTCAGAAAATTTCGTCCGGCAAGTACATCTGGCAGAAAAAGGACGTTAAAGAGTGGCAGTCTGGCAACACTGTAGCCAAATGAAGGGTAACTATCTCTGACAGCGCATCATACATCTGCTGTGCAGTTGATACAGTAGATAGGGTTCTGGGTTAGCATGCGGGAGGTCGAAGGCTCAACTCTCAGTTGAAGCGCAGTTTTTTATTTACTAATTTCATTATGACATTTCATACTGTAATATATACCGTTTCTTATTTCACATGTATCCAAAATTTACAACATTTTGTAATGCTGAACACAACAGATAGATGGTTAGACAAATAAGAAATAGTATTGAAACAATTAATAGGGCCATGGTGATAACACACAGAAATAGTAACCCAGTTTGGACATTATTTGTTGCTAGTCCTACTGATAACGTAAGGCCCTAACGCAATGTAATGGACCTGAACGAGACAAGAATAAGAGTTGGTACTACTCTATGTGAACATTAGAGGAAGATACAAAGAAAACAGGTTCCTCCTCTAGTAGATGAAGTGGTGCGAATAAATTCGCGCCCACGACGTGGAAAAGGCTTCTTTCAAAGTTGACCAATCTTCCATTTCTACGATTGTAGTATGTAAGTGCAAATGTTTTCCAGATGACCCGCTGCAATCGCTGTTGACGATTAAGATGCCAGATACCGTACCACCTGGAATACATTCACCAAATAAAAAATATACAGGGTGTTTCAAAAATGATCGGTATATTTGAAACGGCAATAAAAACTAAACGAGCAGCGATAGAAATACACCGTTTGTTGCAATATGCTTGGGACAACAGTACATTTTCAGGCGGACAAACTTTCGAAATTACAGTAGTTACAATTTTCAACAACAGATGGCGCTGCAAGTGATGTGAAAGATATAGAAGACAACGCAGTCTGTGGGTGCGCCATTCTGTACATCGTCTTTCTGCTGTAAGCGTGTGCTGTTCACAATGTGCAAGTGTGCTGTAGACAACATGGTTTATTCCTTAGAATAGAGGATTTTTCTGGTGTTGGAATTCCACCGCCTAGAACACAGTGTTGTTGCAACAAGACGAAGTTTTCAACGGAGGTTTAATGTAACCAAAGGACCGAAAAGCGATACAATAAAGGATCTGTTTGAAAAATTTCAACGGACTGGAAACGTGACGGATGAACGTGCTAGAAAGGTAGGACGACTGCGTACGGCAACCACAGAGGGCAACGCGCAGCTAGTGCAGCAGGTGATCCAACAGCGGCCTCGGGTTTCCGTTCGCCGTGTTGCAGCTGCGGTCCAAATGACGCCAACGTCCACGTATCGTCTCATGCGCCAGAGTTTACACCTCTATCCATACAAAATTCAAACGCGGCAACTCCTCAGCGCCGCTACCATTGCTGCACGAGAGACATTCGCTAACGATATAGTGCACAGGATTGATGACGGCGATATGCATGTGGGCAGCATTTGGTTTACTGACGAAGCTTATTTTTACCTGGACGGCTTCGTCAATAAACAGAACTGGCGCATATGGGGAACCGAAAAGCCCCATGTTGCAGTCCCATCGTCCCTGCATCCTCAAAAAGTACTGGTCTGGGCCGCCATTTCTTCCAAAGGAATCATTGGCCCATTTTTCAGATCCGAAACGATTACTGCATCACGCTATCTGGACATTCTTCGTGAATTTGTGGCGGTACAAACTGCCTCAGACGACACTGCGAACACCTCGTGGTTTATGCAAGATGGTGCCCGGCCACATCGCACGGCCGACGTCTTTAATTTCCTGAATGAATATTTCGATGATCGTGTGATTGCTTTGGGCTATCCGAAACATACAGGAGGCGGCGTGGATTGGCCTCCCTATTCGCCAGACATGAACCCCTGTGACTTCTTTCTGTGGGGACACTTGAAAGACCAGGTGTACCGCCAGAATCCAGAAACAATTGAACAGCTGAAGCAGTACATCTCATCTGCATGTGAAGCCATTCCGCCAGACACGTTGTCAAAAGTTTCGGGTAATTTCATTCAGAGACTACGCCATATTATTGCTACGCATGGTGGATATGTGGAAAATATCGTACTATAGAGTTTCCCAGACCGCAGCGCCATCTGTTGTTGAAAATTGTAACTACTGTAATTTCGAAAGTTTGTCTGCCTGAAAATGTACTGTTGTCCCAAGCATATTGCAACAAACGGTGTATTTCTATCGCTGCTCGTTTAGTTTCTATTGCCGTTTCAAATATACCGGTCATTTTTGAAACACCCTGTATATACTTGAACCCAGGATCGAACCATCGACCTCCTGCATGCTAATCCAAACTATCCACTGCACCAACTGTGCAGCTCAAGTGACTTCTCATGACAGAGGTGGTTACTGTACATGTGGTTACAGTGTTGCCAGATTGCAACTCTTTAACGTCCTTTTTCTGCTGGATGAACTCGCCAGACGAAATTTTGTTAGACATTTTTTATCGCTGGCATGTGAGGAGTCGCGCTGTGAAGCCCGAATGTGCGAATTTCGCTTCACGCTGTATACCACACTGATATCACAGCTGTCTGTCATTATAAGGAAAAAAAAACTTGTTCATCTAGGCGCGAGAGCTGTGTACGGTATGGCTAGGGGACTCAGTCCGAAAAACATGATTGTGATATACTGCCTATCCACTTTTATAAGTAAAAACGAAAGAGGACAATCAAAAAAGTAAGTAATCCCAATAAATATAAGTCATGAAACAAATAGTTTCCGTGTTACGAATGAATTCGTGATCATTTTGACAGAGTCCCCCAGAATCCGTACTGCAGATACGCTATTGTCGACAAACACACTATAACAAGTGTTCCCCGTAACAACTGCTCATGTGGAAGCAGACTTCAGCATTTCTCCTCGTCGATGCCCTCACACGTTCAAAAGTCCCAGGTGCGTTTCAGGTGCATTGGCAACCATCCACAATGCGTTCCCGGAGTTCGACACTGTCAACAGGGCTAAAATACACCAACGCTTTTACATATCCCCATAAAAAATTTAGAGGGTTCAGGTCGAGGGATCTGGGAGGCTATGATATTGGGGAGCCACGATCGATGCACTTGTTGTTGAAACGCTATTTACCAGTACTTAAGTATTCAGAAAGATTATAAAATCAGACGAGGACATTCTATCACTTTGTAATTAACGCCTTACTAGCGAATTTTCGAAATAAACGTTACCACAGACATGAACAGTGTTGTAGCATTTTCGTGACTGCACTCGTGTAGACGTCATATGGGGTTAATCATTGGTTTCTGGATTTGTGTTCATTACGATTATTTACTTCTTTCATTGTCTTCTACTCCCTCTTTCGGTGGTACCTGTAATAGCCAGTGTAACTATAATAGTCAATAAATTAGTTGATATAGATTTACGCCATGATCACACAATCTGGAACATAGTTCCCGTAAAGGTAAAAAGAAAAAAGAGAAAATGGGCTGCCTACTCGTAGCGCGAGCGTCTTTGTCTGTTACTTTCATTAGAACCGGAGCAGTTTGCTTTGTCTTTGGCAGCGACACCCCGAGTCTTGGCTAACTTTGTTCGCAGTGGCTCTTACCCTTCGAGTAATGAAGCTAGTGGTAATTACGAACTCGCCATTTCATACGATCCATTACTAAAGGGAAACGATCTGCAAACAACACAGCTTTGCCATTCCTTAACAGGCGCTGGCTATTTAATTCTGTTCTGCACTTCAGTTAAAGTTCAATGTCCGGAGCAAGCTTGAACACATTTTTTTCGTATTATTGCAAGAGGTTTAAATTAACCGGCGCCTGCATTTATACTCTTGAAGCCATTGTTTAGCGTATAAAAGATGGTACTTGTTACTTAGCTTTTTTACTTCATTTGTGAGCGGAATAAGGAAATAAGAGAATAAGTATGTCTGTACAACAGAGTTCTTCTTCTACATCTACATGATTACTCTCCTATTCACAATAAAGTGCCTGGCAGAGGGTTCAATGAACGACCTTCAAGCTGCCTCTCTACCGTTCCACTCTCGAACGGCTAGCGGTAAAAACGAGCACTTAAATTTTTCTATACGAGCTCAGACTTCTCCTATCTTAACGTGATGGTCATTTCTCCCTATGTAGGTGTGTGCCAACAGAATGATTCCGCAATCGTAGGAGAAAGCTGGTGATTGAAATTTCATGAGAAGATGCCGTCGCAACGAAAAACGCCTTTGCTTTAATGATTGCCACTCCAATTCACGTATCAGGCCTGTGGACCCATCTCCCCTATTTCGCGATAATATAAAACGAGCCGCCCTTCTTTGAACTTTTTTATGTCATTCGGCGTCCCCACCTGATGCGGATCCCACACCGCACAGCAATACTCCAGAATAGGGCGAACAAGCGTGGTGTAGTCACTTTAGTAGACCTGTTGCACCTTCTAAGTGTTCTGCCAATGGACGCAGTCTTTGGTTTGCTATGCCCACAACACTATATATGTCATCGTTCCAATTTAGGTTATTTGTAAATGTAACCCCTAAGTATTTGGTTGAATTTACAGCCTTCAGATTTGTGTGACTTATCGCGTAATCGAAATTTAGCGGATTTATTTTAGTACTCATGTGAATAACTTCGCACTTTTATTTATTCAGGGTCAATTACCTCTTTTCGCACCATACAGATATCTTACCTAAATCATTTCGCAATTCATTTTGGTCATCTGATGACTGTACAAGACGGTAAATGGCAGCATCATCTGCAAATAATCTAAGAGGGCCACTTAGATCGTCTCCTATGTCGTTGATATAGATCATGAACAATAGAGAGCCTATAACACTTCCTTGGAGAACGCCGGATATTACTTCCGTTTCACTCGATGACTTCCCGTCTATTACTACGAACTGTGACCTTTGTGACAGGAAATCACGAATCCAGACGCACAACTGAGGTGATATTCCATAGGAACGCAGTTTGGTTAGTAGACGCTTGTGAGGAACAGTGTCGAAGGCCTTCTGGAAATCTAAAAACATGGAATCAATTTGACATCCCCTGTCGATAGCACTTTTTACTTCATGAGTATAGAGTTTTAGTTGTGTTTCGCAAGAAAGATATTTTCTGAATCGGTGCTGACAATGTACCAATAAATCGTTTTATTCGAGGTACTTCATAATGTTCGAATACAGTATATGTTCCAAAACCCTACTGCAAATCGACGTTAGTGATATGGGCCTGGAGCCGAGCGACCGCTCCGGTCGCAGGTTCGAATCCTGCCTCGGGAATGGATGTGTGTGACGTCCTTAGGTTAGTTAGGTTTAATTAGTTCTAAGTTCTAGGCGACTGATGACCTCAGAAGTTAAGTCACATAGTGCTCAGAGCCATTTGAACCATTTGATATGGGCCTGTAATTCAGTGGATTACTCCTACTTCCCTTTTTAAGTATTGGTGTGACTTGAGCAATTTTCCAGTCTTTAGGTACGGATCTTTCTGTGAGCGAGCGGTTGTATATAATTGCTAGATATGGAGTTATTGTATCAGCATACTCTGAGAGGAACCTGACTGGTGTACAATCTAGACCAGAGGCCTTGCCTTTATTAAGTGATTTAAGCTGCTTGGCTACACAGAGGATATCACCATGTTTCTCATTTTGACAGTTGTTCTTGATTGGAATTCAGGAATATTTACTTTGTCTTCTTCGGTGAAGAAGTTTCGGAAAACCGTGTTTCATAAATCTGCTTTAGTCGCACTGTGTTCGTTGACTTCACCGTTATTATCGCTCAGTGAAGGTATTGGTTGCGTCTTGCCACTGGTGAGCTTTATATATGATCAGAATCTCTTTGGGTTTTCTGCCAGATTCCGAGGCAGGGTTTCATCATGCGAATTATTAAAAGCATCTCGCATTGAAGCATGCGTTATGTTTCGAACTTCTGCAAAACTTTTCCAATCTTTGAGATTTTGCATTCTTTTAAATTTGGCATGCTCTTTTCGTTGCTTCTGCAACAGCGATCTGAACCGTTTTGTATAACATGGGGGATCAGTACCATCACTTATTAATTTATGTGGTATGTGTGTCTCAGTTGCCGGCCGAAGTGGCCGTGCGGTTAAAGGCGCTGCAGTCTGGAACCGCAAGACCGCTACGGTCGCAGGTTCGAATCCTGCCTCGGGCATGGATGTTTGTGATGTCCTTAGGTTAGTTAGGTTTAACTAGTTCCAAGTTCTAGGGGACTAATGACCTCAGCAGTTGAGTCCCATAGTGCTCAGAGCCATTTGAACCATTTTGTGTCTCAGTTGCCGTCCATACTATCTATTTGAAATCATTTCACATCTTTTTTACGCTTACGTGACCTGATCTGAAGGAGTGGAGACACTCTTAAGAAGGCGTTAAGAGCATTTTTATAAGCTTTTTTTACGTTTCTTTTTTATGATTGTGGGTCGCTCTCTTGTGGTCGCTAATTCCTATATTCATCACGATACTCACTATTTGTCCAGGATTATTTGTTCCTAAGAGGTCAAGTATGCTTTCACAACCATTTACGCTTCGAGTGAGCTCATGAACTAATTGTTCAAAATAATTTTCTGAGAAAGCATTCAGTACAATTTCGGATGACGTTTTATGCCAGCTGCCGGCTTTAAACGCATAATATTTCCTGCGCATCGAGGGTAGACAGAAGTCGCCACCGACTATAATTGTATGAGTGGGGTACCTATTTGAAATGAGACTCAAGCTTTCTTTGAACTGTTAAGCAACTATATCTTCTGAGTCCGGGGGTCGGTAAAACGATCCAATTAATAGTTTAGTCCGATTGTCAAGTATAACCTCTACCCATACTATTTCGCAGGAACTATCTAATTCAATATCACAACAAGGTAAACTACTTCTGACAGCAATAAATACTCCATCACCAACTATATTTAATCTATCCTTTCTGAACACTGTTCGGTCGTTTGAAAAAATTTCGGCTGAATTTATTTCCGGCTTCAGGGAGCTTTCCGTACCTATAACTATTCGAGCTTCAGTGCTTTCTTTCAGGGCTTGGAGCTCTGTTTCTTTCCCAACAGAGCTACGACAGTTTACTATACCGATCATTTCTACAACTACCTTACTGTGTTTTACCTGCCCCCTGTTAGACGTACGCCGTCTCTAGTTTCCTGAGACCCTCTAACCTAAAAAACGCCCAATACCTTCCACACAGCCTCCGCTACCCTTGTAGCTGCTTCCTGTGTCTAATGGACTCCTGACCTAGTAAGCGGAACCCGGAAATCCACCACCCGATGGCGCAAGTCAAGGAATCTGCAGCCGCCTGAGCCTCTGATTCAAACCCTCCACTCGGCTCTGCACCGACCACAGTCGGTTCTGTCGACGAGTTAGTAAGATATAGTTGAAACTCTTCACATTTTATCAGGAGCGTCTCAGAAGCACTTCCATTCCTTCTTACTCAAGACAATTGAACATTAGTGTGACTTCTTCAGTGTTGCGAAAAAGTATGGATAACGAATAAATATGATACCTTCTCCAGATGATCTACACCTCATAAGCCTCCTCTAATAAAGCGGAACCCTTTTCGTCGGCGGTGACACGTCCCGAAGTATGAGAGGCTTCAAAAATATAAGGAACTGTGATGATGTTATACTACTTTCGGAAACTAATATTAAGTTAGTTGGTTTTACTATCACTAGTTTACAACAAATTACCTGAGGGGCAAAACCTTGCAAATTCTTCGGCAGCGGGACTATTTTTTTTTGCGTTAACGGCACAGCCCTTTTTTAAAAATATCAAGAAATAGATTTATTTTGCTTAAAATATTCTCTGTGGTGTCTACTTCATTGTAGTGTTCATCTCAAGTTCGCTAGAAGCTCCGTTATCGACTTAGGAGGCGATTTGTTATAAAATGTCACCGAAAACCATTCACAGCGGGAAATAGTCCACATCGCGGCCAGGATGGTAGCATGTAATATCAACGGTGACCTAATAGGACTTGTGCACATTATGATAGTGCTCCAACGTGAGATCGGACCGGCCTGTTATAACTTCTGTCCAAAAGTGGAAGAAAAGCGTATCGAGGAACCAGGACAGTGGATGACAGAAGGTGCCAAAGAAGCCCGCACGGCCACCATGGCCACGTAGATAATGGAAGAGGACCTCCTTTTGGATCTGGAAGAATTGCTCTATGGTCCAGGGATCTCTGAGTACTGCAAACATATAATATAAACAGTAAAACCATTTTTGTGGGAACTATATTATTCAATCTGACGGAAAACATAGCTTGAGAACAGTACATGCGACTTTGATCGGAATTTGATGCTGGAATTCTAAATTAAATTATGTATCAGTATATGTAGCCGTTTTAACAATTCATCAAAAGTGTACGTTCGATGTACGCATTTGTCTCGATTTATAGAGCGAAATACATGACTTTCTTCAGCAGATCTCCATTTTGTTAGAAGTTAATATTTTCAACTATCTGATTACGTCGATAGAAAATATATTGAAAATTACGAACACAAAATTGTTTTGTTATGGCTTCAATAAGGAAGGTTGCGGTTGAAAGTGGTCCTTCACCTGGTGTAGCGGTTACAGAGATATTCTCTTGTGAAAACAAAAGTTTTATTAAATACAGAAATATAAGGAATAAAACTGTACCATGAGATTTAGCATTACTTTCTATTTTACTTGAAAAGAAATCACGAAAATCACTTACTTTTCATGCGGTCATATAGGACTACCCCCTAAGCACGTTCCCTGGCTGCAGGTATCGCTTTATTGACGACTGAAATAGAATAATTTATTCTTTTATCGTGACTTAGTTACAGATAGTACAATTATTTACAGTGTGACAGTGGAATGACATCGGGTTATTAGTAAAACCTACAGTCACAGCATTAAGCATTCAGTGGACTGGACGAAGAGGCAACGAGGTAAATACAACACCATGATTCAACAATTTTTTGCGAAAAATGCTTTTGGTTTACAATGTAAGACGTCATAACGTAAGTGTGTTGTGAGCATGTGCGTACATAGTATACGTAAATATTGTTTGTAACGTTTGCTAAAATTCTAGAGATTGAGAACTTAGAGCAGTTCTAAGATACTCGACTCACATCCGGATGACGCCTGCTCGAATCTCCACCAGCTCTTTCAAATATAGGTTTGCTGTGATTTCCCTAAATCGCTTAAGTCGAATGCTGAGGTGATTCCTTTGAAAGGACACGGTCGATTTCCTTCACTATATTTCCCCAACGGGAGCTTTGGCGTCTTCACGAATGACTTCGTTACTGACGGGACCTTGTGCACCAATGTTTGATATATTATCAACACGTTTCTCCGCCGAAAACGCTATCTGATAATGAATTATGCTCATAATAAGTTTATCGTCCATGGGCGCTCGAGCAAGCTGTGTCAAAATCGGTAAAGAATTGCAAAAACAGAACGTTTTTGAGGAATACGGGTGTGTATATTCGTAATATTGCCTCGTAAATCCCCAAGATTGGCGATCATTTACAGATGCTCGAAACTTAGTGCGGACTTCAACGCGAGATGCCTATAACAGTTTCCACAACGAAACTTTGTCTCGAAACCTGGCAGAAAATCCAGAGAGACTCTGGTCGTATGTGATGTATGTTAGCGGCAAGAGACAATCAATGCCTTCTCTGCGCGATAGCAATGGAGATACTATTGAAGACAGTGCTGCCAAAGCAGAGTTACTAAACAGAGCCTTCCGAAATGCCTTCACAGAAGATGATGTAAATATTCCAGAATTAGGATTGAGAACAGCCGCCAACATGAGTAACGTAGAAGTAAACATCCTCGGAGTAGTGAAGCAACTTACATCCCTTAATAAAAGCAAGTCTTCTGGTCCAGGCGCTGTACCAATTAGGTTCCTTTCGGAATATGCTGCTGCATTAGCTCCATGCTTATCATATACAACCGTTCGCGCGACGAAAGATCGGTACGCAAAGACTAGAAAGTTGCACAGGTCACACCAATATTCAAGAAAGGTAGTAGGAGTAATCCACTAAATTACAGGCCCATATCAACGTCAATATGCAGCAAGATTTTAGAACATACACTCCTGGAAATTGAAATAAGAACACCGTGAATTCATTGTCCCAGGAAGGGGAAACTTTATTGACACATTCCTGGGGTCAGATACATCACATGATCACACTGACAGAACCACAGGCACATAGACACAGGCAACAGAGCATGCACAATGTCGGCACTAGTACAGTGTATATCCACCTTTCGCAGCAATGCAGGCTGCTATTCTCCCATGGAGACGATCGTAGAGATGCTGGATGTAGTCCTGTGGAACGGCTTGCCATGCCATTTCCACCTGGCGCCTCAGTTGGACCAGCGTTCGTGCTGGACGTGCAGACCGCGTGAGACGACGCTTCATCCAGTCCCAAACATGCTCAATAGGGGACAGATCCGGAGATCTTGCTGGCCAGGGTAGTTGATGTACACCTTCTAGAGCACGTTGGGAGGCACGGGATACATGCGGACGTGCATTGTCCTGTTGGAACAGCAAGTTCCCTTGCCGGTCTAGGAATGGTAGAACGATGGGTTCGATGACGGTTTGGATGTACCGTGCACTATTCAGTGTCCCCTCGACGATCACCAGTGGTGTACGGCCAGTGTAGGAGATCGCTCCCCACACCATGATGCCGGGTGTTGGCCCTGTGTGCCTCGGTCGTATGCAGTCCTGATTGTGGCGCTCACCTGCACGGCGCCAAACACGCATACGACCATCATTGGCACCAAGGCAGAAGCGACTCTCATCGCTGAAGACGACACGTCTTCATTCGTCCCTCCATTCACGCCTGTCACGACACCACTGGAGGCGGGCTGCACGATGTTGGGGCGTGAGCGGAAGACGGCCTAACGGTGTGCGGGACCGTAGCCCAGCTTCATGGAGACGGTTGCGAATGGTCCTCGCCGATACCCCAGGAGCAACAGTGTCCCTAATTTGCTGGGAAGTGGCGGTGCGGTCCCCTACGGCACTGCGTAGGATCCTACGGTCTTGGCGTGCATCCGCGCGTCGCTGCGGTCCGGTCCCAGGTCGACGGGCACGTGCACCTTCCGCCGACCACTGGCGACAACATCGATGTACTGTGGAGACCTCATGCCCCACGTGTTGAGCAATTCGGCGGTACGTCCACCCGGCCTCCCGCTTGCCCACTATACGCCCTCGCTCAAAGTCCGTCAACTGCACATACGGTTCACGTCCACGCTGTCGCGGCATGCTATCAGTGTTAAAGACTGCGATGGAGCTCCGTATGCCACGGCAAACTGGCTGACACTGACGGCGGCGGTGCACAAATGCTGCGCAGCTAGCGCCATTCGACGGCCAACACCGCGGTTCCTGGTGTGTCCGCTGTGCCGTGCGTGTGATCATTGCTTGTACAGCCCTCTCGCAGTGTCCGGAGCAAGTATGGTGGGTCTGACACACCGGTGTCAATGTGTTCTTTTTTCCATTTCCAGGAGTGTATATTGTGTTCGAACATTATGAATTACCTCGAAGGAAACTGTCTATTGACACACTGTCAACATGGGTTTAGAAAACTTCGTTCCTGTGAAACACATGTAGTGTTGAGTGCTATTGACTAGGGATTTCAGATCGATTCCGTATTTCTCGATTTCCAGAAGACTTTTGACACTGTACCACGCAAGCGGCTTATAGTGAAATTGCGTGCTTACGGAATATCGTCTCAGTTATGTGACTGGATTTGTGATTTCCTGTCAGAGGTCACAGTTCGTAGTAATTGGCGGAAAGTCATCGAGTAAAAGAGAGGTGATTTCTGGCGTTCCCCAAGGTAGTGTCATAGGCCCTTTGCTGTTCCTTATCTATATAAATGATTTTGGAGACAATCTGAGCAGCCGTCTTTGGTTGTTTGCAGATGATGCTGTCATTATCGACTAATAAAGTCATCAGAAGACCAAAACAAACTGCAAAAGATTTAGAAAAGGTATGTGAATGGTTCGAAAATTGGCAGTTGACACTAAATAAGGAAAAGTGTGAGGTGTCATCCACATGAGTGCTGAAAGGAACTCGTTAAACTTCGGTTACACGATAAATCAGTCCAATCTAAAAGCTGTAAATTCAACTAAATACCTAAATACCTTGGTATTACAATTATGAACACCTTAAATTGGAAGAAACACACAGAAAATGTTGTGGGGAAGTCTAACCAAAGACTGCGTTTAATTGGCAGGACACTTAGAAAATGTAACACACCTACTAAGGAGATTGCCCACACTACGCTTGTCCGTCCTCTTTTAGAATACTGCTGGACGGTGTGGGATCCTTACCGGATAGGACTGACGGAGTGCATCGAAAAAGTTCAAAGAAAGGGCAGCACGTTTTGTACTATCGCGAAATATGGGGGAGAGTTTCACAGAAATGATACACGATTTGGGCTGGAAATCATTCTAAAGGAAGGCGTTTTTCGTTGTGACGGAATCTTCTCACGAAATTCCAATCACCAACTTTCTCCTCCGAATGCGAAAATATTTCGTTGACACCTACCTACATAGGGAGAAACGATTACCACTATAAAATAAGGGAAATCAGAGCTCGTACGGAAAGATATAGGTGTTCATTCTTTCCACGCGCTATACGAGATTGGAATAATAGAGAATTGTGACGGTGGTTCGATGAACTCTCTGCCAGGCACTTTAATGTGATTTGCAGAGTATCCACGTAGATGTAGATGTCTGCCGAGAGCAGGTAATGAGTGCGTGTCAGAACACGATCGGTGCTGGTAGCCTAAATACAAGGAGCGTTAATATCAGTTAGGCAAACATGTAATTCGCTAACTGCGACAACTATTCGCGCGGGTAGTCTGATACGAGGAAGTATTTTTAAATGATTCTCAATGCAATGCACCATGTAATTACACTGCAGCGACTTAGAAATTTAGGGACTATCGCGTGAGATAATACTGGCACATATTAGCAAAAAATATTTATTAGTGGTACTTCTTCAGTAATTCCTGCACTGTCGGAAAGTAGAATTGCTTTAAAAGGGCCTTATCATAAAGTGTCTGAAAGATGTGTAGATGAGAATGTAACCTACGAATAAGCGTTGTGGATGACTGTGATTATTTGCGTTACTTCCAAACATACAGTGACTAAAGCACACGGCTCTCGGAGATCGATGATGCTCGCTAAACCGGTTCGAACTTGCCTCTCATAGGACAGCGGATATAGCTCTGTATTCCACCCCCAATTTAGATTTTACATTATTTCGGAAATACAGTGACTCTTAATAGCACTCTAACAACGCACTTTCTCTAGCATTTGTTATTAATTAAACTCATATCATTACTAGCAATAAGATTAAAAAAAAAATATAGGCAACAACGCGACAGTACTGCATGATTTAGTGAAAATTTTGAAGCTACCTAGACAGTCAAGCAGCTTTTCTTGCTTTTAAAACTTAAAATATTTTCTAATTAACTCTAGGGAGAAATGTTACGTTGCTACTAATCCACTGTAAATTTTACTGCTAGTAGGAAATTCCCTGTTTATACCCTATAATGACAGCCTTACTGCTCAAAAAGTCATGGGAAAAAAATCATAATTTATGCTATGCACTTCGTTGCAAATTATTATAATTATTGTGACTCAGAGTATTTTACGTACAAAATGCGTAGTCTTCTGCTTTCTTCCACGGTCACCCAGTGGTTCTCCATCCGATTCATTTGTTGTTTCAACGTCTTGTATCTACATCACTGTCCACTGTACACACATTATATTCTTGAAGAAAATCTTCCTCTTCACTGAATTCTCTATTGTCTGTGTCTTTATCAGGTTCTCGAAACATATCTCCCAGTATGTTAGTGTTAAAATCCTTCAGAACCATCCATAAGTTGCTCATTTCAGCAGCAAGAAACACTGAAGAGGGCCAATGCGATATATGCTGACACTATTGTAACTGAAGCTGCTTAATATTTTACGTATTATGCCACACTGACATAAACTCAGAGCGATGGAACATTTATGCCACTATTAGAAAATAGGTACATCAGTACTATTTCGTAATATTTAAATATTTACAAGGGCACCAGTGCCAGCGAACCTCTGGAGTCAGACGGTTAATAATTCAGTTAACAACTATGTTTTCCATGAAGGTTCTCAAGAGCACCTTTCAAAGGAGTAATTAAATGATTAACCATTAAATATTGCTCATCTCAGGAGTATTAATGCATCTGAATGTTGAAAAAACTTTGTACTGAAAATAGTAGGTGTATGCTATTATTTGGGTTTTGAATAACAACAAAGTACATATAAATCGATAATGGTCACATTTTGCAAGGTAAAATCTTGAAACGCTGAAATGTACTGTATTCGGAATGATAGTCTGTACAAAATAATTCACTTGGCCACTAATCAAGCATTTATTCAATCTGAAACGGGAAGTTCCCTGAGAAAGAATAGCATTATTTTGTTTTTAGTCATTCGTCCTCTAGGAGACATTTTATGACAGGTTTCGAAATAGTCTTGAATGCGTTACACAAAAAGTTCAATCATAGGTCTTAGTATTAGTATTAAGCTGGATGTTCGGTTTCATTCTCATGGCTTCTGTTTAATACTGAGGAGACTTCATTGCCGCATTTTCACTTGGGATACGCGTGCCTGTTGGGGTTAAATTGAATGCAAACCTAGAAATGTGAAAAAATGCCTGTACAAACGCATGGAATAGTTCGACTTGCCGTATATCTGGGAATAGTGTGCATGTGTCATGACTGCATAATCACACTGGGCAAAATGTTAGTCACTCGCCTAAAATAGCCATCTGGCCGCTTTAGTGCGCCGTAGATAGCGTACAACTATATCAGGTGGTCATGTGACGCTCCATCATTTATGTAAGTCATGGCAGCGAAGTGGTGTGCATGTGCAGTCAGTAGCATGGGATTAGCGCTCTAACATGGGTCGAAGTTGAGACTTGACAGCATGTTAGAAAGGAATTATCGTGTCTGGACGTGCCCATGACCACACTGTGAATAAAGCTGCCAGAGCTGCTGTTGTATCAATGTGAAGTGAACTGTCCAAAGTGCCTTTAGGAAATGGTGTTTCACTCGCAGCCATGTTACACAGCGTCTGAACAATGATCCCAAAAGAATCCTAACCTACAGGTACCAGACAGGAGAGTCATGATTATGTAAATGACAACCGATTTTCAACCCTATAAAAATTAATGCTGTCGATGACTGTAGCTCCATTTCAACCAGTTTCTGAGCGAAAATTGTAGAGGAACCTTCATGTAGTGTGTATTTCGAGTGGAGTATATCGCAAAAGGCTACTCACAAATCCACACATCTTCTATGGGCCAAGCAAAACAGTAATTGGACAATAGCCAATTAGAGGCGCGTAGTGTGGTGCGACAAGTCAGAATTTCTCTATTTTCAAATGTTATAAACTGTTGAGTGCACCGGCGGCCTTATGAGGCGTTTAAGATGTGATGTGTGTGTGTGTGTGTGTGTGTGTGTGTGTCTGTGTGTGTGAAGGGATCACGTTAATGATATGGGGCAGTAATTTAATGAATTACTCCTATAGCCTTTCTTCTAATTTAGGTGTGATCTGTGCAACTTTCCAGTCTCTGGGTATGGCTCTTCCGTCGAGGGAGCGGTTGCATAGGATTCAGTATGGAGCTATTGCATCAGCATACTCTGAAAGAAACCTAATTAGTATGTTATCTGGGCCGGAATACTTGGTTTCCTAAAATAATTTAAGTTGATTTACTTCTCTGAGGATATCTTCTTCTAAGTTACTCCTGTTGACAGCTGTCCTTGATTTGAATTCTGGAATATTTGCTTAGTTTTCTTTGGTGAAGGAATTTCGGAAGGCTATGTTTAGTAATCCTGCTTCAGCAGGACTGCCACCGATAGATTTCCGTTGCTATCGCGCAAAGAAGGCATTGACTGTGACTTGCCGCTAATATAATTCATATACGACCAGAATCTCTTTCGATTTTCTGCCAGGTTTCGAGATAGTTTCGTAGTTTCGTTGTGGAAACTGGTACAAGCATTTCGCATTGAAGTTCACGCTAAATTTCGAGCTTCTCTAAAAGATTCCCAATCTTGGGATTTTGCTTTAGTTTAAATTTTGCACGCTTTCCTTGTTGTTTCTACCTTAGGGTTTTGACTTGCTTTGTGTACCATGGAGGATCACCTCCGTCTTTTGATAATTTATTTGGTGTGACTCGCTAGAGTGATATCTATAATATTTATCTTAATTTAAACCACATCTGGTCTACACTTACATTGTTAATTTGGAAGAAGTGGAGAATGTCTCTCAGGTCGGCGTCAAGCAGAATTTTTTTCTGCTTTTTTTGAACAGATGTATTTTTCGTTTATTTTTGATGGATTTGGGAGTTACGGTATTCAGCCTCGCAACGACATCAGTGTGTTCACTTAAAACACATCTTCATTGAATATTATAGAATTTATATTGTCAGGCTATGAAGGGGTTGCTTATTTTTGCTAGCAGGAATTGATTTTATTCTTCTTGTTCCAGCCTGCTCTGATAGAACATCTTGGGCACATTCTTATTTTTGGCGACGTAACCTTCTCTGATTGTTATTGCCCGTTATTTGATTAAGATTTAGGCCCACCTAAGTTTTCAGAACAATCTTTATACCGATTGAATGTATATTTTCCGGGTGTTCCTTTTCACCTATGGATATTAGAAGGTCGCAACGGATAACGCAATATTTTTGGGGGCAGTCAGAGAAAACTGCGTGCTATGAACTAATCTTGTGCCTAGAACTTTAGATTTGGGAAGCGTATTCATCAAATGCTACTAATATGACACCCTATTCCGGCATGCTGAGAAATAAATTAGCGATAACGGAAATTGGCTTCAAATGACAATTTTAATTTTCGATTAATCTTTTGCATTTTTAACAGTAATCTTTTTGCATTTAACAGATGGAAAACATTCATGATATTTTTATAAGGGATCCTATGTCTTCCTCACTTGAGAATTACAAGCAGCGTTGGCTTTAAGCTGCATAGTCCTGTGGGGGTGGGAACATCTGGGGAGCACGTGGCCACTTCTCTGTTTTAAAACACAGGCATTCACATGCACTAAATCCACACGGGAAAGCGAATGTCGACAGCATTTTTAGTCATAAGAATTGGATACATCTCGAAATCGAGCAGGATTTGGTGGCGGCATATTTTTAACGTGAAGCACTTGGAAACAAATCGACTCATCTTGCAAAATGCACACTCGATACAGTTTTTTTGATAATTTAAAATTGTTAACCACAAATAAAAATAAGAAGACAAGCTGTAACTGTTCAGGTTTGGCTTGAGATTTGAATTTATAGACCGTGTGATCGCGCCTAACGGAAATCACATTATTCTGCAACCGATTAATTGAACTAAAAATTATAACCGGTACCTAAATGATCATTGCAAAATAACTACGAGAAAAAATTTTTGAGTTTAACAAATAAGTAACAGATTCAAATACCTTTTATCCCGTGTTCGACGCAGCCATTCTGAGGGAACGTCTGGTCGCTTACCTGTCTTCAAACACGCTCTCGCGACTAACCGTCGAGCGGAGCTCTCCCCGAACAGCCCGAAGTGGTGGGGGAGGCCCATCACCAACCTTAGCTTCACACAGCTTCGGCCAAACGCTCCTGTTCCTGTTCTCTGCCTTCCACTGACAACGTTTACGTTGGTAGAAGATTAAGAAACTCACCACTGGTTCGTCTGCTACTACATTCAAATCACTCACACATGACCACGCATCTTAAGGAGGGGCGAAAAAACGGAAATAAGGACACAGGACTTGCACATAAGAATGAAAAAGAAAATAGAAAATACGTGGACTCATATTATTTCTACAGGCATGCGGTTGTTGCGGCTGAGATTATTTCACAGTTAATTACTTGCATGAAAGATCGATTTAAATCTGATTTTGTATATCAGATAGTATGAAGATTTGTTTTAGCACTAATTTTAATCATGTAACGACACCTATTGTGACGTTGCACACTATTTCATGTATCCGTTTTGATGCTCGTTATTGTCTCAAGATTACTTATTGCTAAGAGATAAAGTGTGTTTTCATAATAGTTTACTAGTTGAGTGGGCTCATCAACTAACTGGTCAAAGCAATTTTGAGAGAATGCGTTTAACACGATTTCAGATAATGTTTTATGCGTACCTCCGGATTTAGATATGTATTTTTACCAACATATCGAGAGTAAAATGAAATAACCACCAACTATAATTGCCTGCCTCGGGTACGTGTTTGACATTAAACGCAAGTTTTCTTTGAACCTTTCAGCAATTATATCATCTGAATTGGGAGGTCGGTAAAATATTTCAGTTACCGTTTTATTCCGGTTGCTAATAGTCTCTCTACCCATACTAACTCACAGGAACTATCTACAAGATAAACTATTTCTAACGGCAACAAACACGCCACCACCAATTGTATTTAGCCTATCCTTTCTGAACACCGGTACGTCCTTCGCAAAATTTCGGCTTAACTTATCTGACTTTAGCCATCTTTCAGTGCCTAAAAGGATTTGAGCATCAATACTTTCTATTAGCGGCTGGCGCTCTGGTACTTCCCAACACAGCTACGACAATTTACAATTATTATACTGATGCTTATTAGATCCACTGTACGATTTTTATGTGTTCGACCTGCACTCTTTGAGACTGAAGCCGCCTCCTGTGTTTCCCCGAAAACGTCTAACTTAAAAGAAAAAAAGTCCAGTCCACGCCACACAGCCCCAACTACCCATGTAGCTGCCTACTGAGTCTAATGAACTCCTGGCTTATTTGGCGGAACCCGAAACCCCACCACCCTATGGCTCAAGATGAAGAATCTGCAGCCTCCATGGTCGCAGAACCGTCTGAGACTCTGATTCAGACCCTACATTAGGCTCTGCACGAGAGATCGGCAATTGGTCCTGTCGACTGTCTGCAGATGGTGATATCTGTTTTCATTTTGCAAGTACATCTGGCAGCCTTTACCATTTCAGACAGCTAGTCGAAAACAGAAAGAATATCTTCCAGTCCAAAGTGACACGTATCACTGGTACCGATGTCAGCCACCACCTGCAACTGGCTGCACCCTGCGCTTTTCATGGTAACCAGAAGGACACAGTATGCACACAGAGTGCACAATGGTTTTCTTCCCCTTCTTGGCAGCCACGTTCTTAGGTGGCTCCATAATTCACCTAACACGAGAGCTCAAGACTACCAATAATCCCACCCTTTGTGACTATCTGGATCTTGTAAGCTGTGAGGTTTCCTCTGAAACAGGAAAGTGACTGCATCTGGCTGAGGGACACTGTCAGCAGCAGATAGCACTTGGAACCTGTATGCCAGACTAACTGGGGAAGCCTTACGTTCGGCATCCCAGGAAATCTTTCACAGTCTATCACCCCCAGACGCGATCTCCCACTCAAACTCAGGTGAGGGGTCAACCTCAATGTGAGCATTAACTGGGTTGGCCACCGGTGCAAACCTATCGTCGGGCTCGAGAGTCGTGCTGTACGTCCTTTGGATCTCCAACGCCGGTCCACAACAGTGATGTCCATTCACTGCAGCCTCAGGCTCTGTAACCGAAGCCAACAAAGCCTGGAACTGAGAGCTGAAATGGTTCAAATGGCTCTAAGCACTATGGGTCTTAACATCTGAGGTCATCAGTCCCCTAGACGTAGGTTAGTTAGGTCTAAATAGTTCTAAGGACACCACACACACCCATGCTCGGGGCAGGATTCGAACCTGCGACCGTAGCAGCAGCGCGGTCCCGGACTGAAGCGCCTAGAACAGCTCGGCCACAGCGGCCGGCGAACTGAGAACAAAGTGTCACCAACACAGCTCGCAACCGCACCAGCAGTCACAGTGCCTATCCATACTAAAGACAAATGACTATCGCCACACTTTGCGGAACTCTACTGTAGACACAAACGAAAACGCAATTAAAATGCAGAAACTAAACAAATTAAACTACAACAGCACCCAGATGAAACTATATAACTCGCTCCTAGTTAGAACTCGTAAAATGTCACAAAATCTGTTACATCCCTGTTGCTGCGGTTGTTCGGTCGGCGGCTGCTGCCTGACTGGAGATAGTTCTCCACTATACCATCAAATACAGATACTGCCGGATTACGACTAACAATGTTACTCAACAAGTCCTAAGAAATAGAACCAAATGTACTGAACAGACGTAACCATTCACTATTCAATAAATTACCGCTTTAAGTGCACTTAATAAGTTATGCACGTGGAAAAGAAAACTGGAAATGGGGGACATCGAAATAAAAACACGAAAACTTGAGCATGCGGCGTGCAAGCATGGTTTATATATTACTTTATTTACACTATATGGAGAAATCTGGCTATGAGTGGTGATTTTAAATATCTGCATTTACAGTAAGCATGAATGGTGACTGGTCATGTCACAGGCCGGAATCAATGGAATCAACTACATTAAAGGTTACGCGAGAAATCTGGTTATAAAGCTGCATTCCCATCTGAATAGGCTTAATGAGGATGGTTCTGTTCTATACAAAACTGGTGGACTGGACGTTGTGCACCTAGCAACGGAACAACCATTTGTGGATTTTAAAAGTGATGAAATAAATACTTTTAATAGACACTCGTTTGCAAAAGGAGTAAACTTGAAGTTCTGTATTGAAATTCCACAGGAATGTGGATCAGAAGAGATGCTGATATACTCCCAGGAATATGTGGAACGCCTTAGCAGTAGTATTAGGGGACCAGAAAGTAACGTAGTTTTTTTACGTCTAACTGCAACATATGAAACGTTAACAGGTATTATTTTTATTTGATCACCAAACGTTTGACATTTAGTGTGCAAATTTTACTTTGTCAACAAACGTTTGTAACCAAGCGCGAAAATTATCAATGTCATATCGATAAAAGTCAATTAGTTTTGAGCAAAATCTCTGTAGAAGGCATTCTGGACATCATTCGCATTTGCAAATCATGGCACTTAGAAAATGTTGTAGCGGTCGGGATAAATGGAAACTGCATGGCGCAATACCAGACAAGTGCGGTGTGTGAGGCAAATCTCCCACCCCAATTCATTTATTTTTTCCAAGGTTCGTCTTACACGGTGTTGTCTTGAATTATCGCATTGCAGAGTAACGCCTTTTTCCGTTGAGTCAATGGGTAATTTTTAATTAAAGATAAATTAACTGGATCAAATTGCTCACTGTAATGGTCTGCATTAACAATTTGTCCAGGTCTGAGCACTTCAAAATGAAAGAACCCGTTAGTACCGCATCAAACACACAAAATCACCTTTTGGGGTGTAAATTTGCCTTAGCTGTACTTCATGGCGTTTCATGTGGAGAGAGCCACTGCCTTTTGCATTTTGTACTATCATAGAGGGCCCACTTTTCATCTCCAGTGAGCGAGAGATCAGATAAAGCTTGTTTATTTTGCTGATGAAGTAATCAGTTGCGCGTTGTGGATCGGTTAGCTTTGTCTTCACCAGTCTGCTGCAAATGTTCTTCAGATAGTCGACCGAAGTTGGTTAGGATGTTTGACAGTTCCTCGATTTCCTGACGCCGGCAGGAGTGGCCGTGAGGTTGTAGGCGCTACAGTCAGGAACCGGATGACCCCTACGGTCGCAGGTTCGAATCCTGCCTCGGGCATGGATGTGTGTGATGTCCTTAGGTTAGTTAGGTTTAATTAGTTCTAAGTTCTAGGCGACTGATGACCTCAGAAGTTAGGTCGTACAGTGCTCAGAGCTATTTGAACCATTTTTGATTTCCTGACGCGCATTTGTTTCCACTTCCACCCTTAACACCTTAACATGTCATTGTCTAAACCTGTTGGTCCTCCTGATCGATACGAGTCAGAAAGATCAAAGTTACCGGATTTGGCATTTACAAACTTCTAATGCACATGAATAAACACCGCAAGCGTTTTTGGTAGTAACTTTCGTGTTATTACCCTTAAAAAAATTGAATTAGTTAGGAGTAAACATGTCACTCTGACGTAAAATATCTTTGGCACGACTTTGAAGCACACAGTGAGCTGGTAAGTGAGAAATGAACATCGAATTATACTGAAACGAAATTAATTGCCAAACCCCCAAATTTTTTGCAGGCCATAAGAGGAGTAATTAAAATCCCCGAATGCTTTCGTCGGGAACAGTTCGAGGAAGGAACAGAGCTAACTGTTAAAGCCAAAAGAGAGGTATTTTACGGGAAAAAAATGGTTCAAATGGCTCTGAGCACTATGGGACTCAACTGCTGTGGTCATAAGTCCCCTAGAACTTAGAACTACTTAAACCTAACTAACCTAAGGACAGCACACAACACCCAGCCATCACGAGGCAGAGAAAATCCCTGACCCCGCCGGGAATCGAACCCGGGAACCCGGGCGTGGGAAGCGAGAACGTTACGGGAAAAAGATTAGATGAAAGAACATACTGTCTTTGTTTTTAACAAATTGGTAGTTTGATAAAGAAATAAATGATTACAGAGTAGATTTAAATAATAAATTAAAAATTGAGCTGGATATTATTAAAACTTCACCAAATGAAAATAAAGTAAGTTTCCTGTTCGTAAATGTGTATGCAAATACAAATAAAGTTGTGATTCTTGAGTTTCTCCCGGCGTATTTGATAGTCCAAATATCCACGGGTGTGCTGCCGGTCTACAGTGTCCAACGGGCACAATATTTCGGCGATCATACATGTCGCCATCATCAGGTGAACTGACGGACTGAGCTCCTGTGAACGTGCCGGCACGGAGATCCGTACGCTATGGCTGCTCAGAGGGAACTGGGTTCGGTCGCGGCGGCGGCTGATTTAAATACCCTCCGCCCGCGGCGCGCTCCCTCCGCCGTCCGCGCCCCGCGCCACGGTCGCGCGGTGGAACAGATTGCGACGGCGTCTGAGATGACGTCGGAGTGATGGCTCTGTCCGCCGTGGTCGTCACAACTATACGTTTGCTCGATTTACTCTTGATTAACCCGATCGCTGGTTCCCAAGCCTTGCTAAGATTATAACCACCGTCACGGTTTATGAGGTCGTCATTGGTGCGAATTTCGATGGTCTCTCTAACAACGCTGTCCCAATATCTCGACGTCTGTACCAGAATCCTCGTGCGGTCATATTCCATGGCGTGATTTTCCGACAAACAATGTTCAGCGACCGCCGACTTGCTCGGATACATCAGACGAGTGTGCCTCTGGTGTTCACGGCATCGATCTTCGACGGTACGCATCGTCTGACCAATATACAAAAGTTACTGCATAAGAATTTCTGCTTTCTTTTTCACTATCCTTCTAAAACTCCTAAGTTTTCTATTGACAGCGATATACAGGTGTCTCTTTGGGAAGGGAATGTGGGTAGTTGTCTGATATAGAAAAGTAGTTCAAACTTCTATATCTACATCTACATTCATACTCCGCAAGCCACCTGGCGGTGTGTGGCGGAGGGTACTTTGAGTACCTCTATCGGTTCTCCGTTCTTTTCCAGTCTCGTATTGTTTGTGGAAAGAAAGATTGTCGGTATGCATCTGTGTGGGCTCTAATCTCCGATTTTATCCTCATGGTCTCTTCGAGAGATATACGTAGGAGGGAGCAATATACTGCTGGACTCCTCGGTGAAGGTATGTTCTCGAAACTTCAACAAAAGCCCTTACCGAGCTACTGAGCGTCTCTCCAGCAAAGTCTTCCACTGGAGTTTATCTGTCATCTACGTAACACTTTCGCGATTACCAAATGATCCTGTAACGAAGCGCGCTGTTCTCCGTTGGATCTTCTCTATCTTCTGTCTTTCTTCTGTCTTTCTTCTGTCTTTCTTCTGTCTTTCTTCTGTCTTTCTTCTGTCTTTCTTCTGTCTTTCTGCTGTCTTTCTGCTGTCTGTCTTCTGCCTGTCTTCTGCCTGTCTTCTGCCTGTCTTCTGCCTGTCTTCTGCCTGTCTTCTGCCTGTCTTCTGCCTGTCTTCTGCCTGTCTTCTGCCTGTCTTCTGCCTGTCTTCTGCCTGTCTTCTGCCTGTCTTCTGCCTGTCTTCTGCCTGTCTTCTGCCTGTCTTCTGCCTGTCTTCTGCCTGTCTTCTGCCTGTCTTCTGCCTGTCTTCTGCCTGTCTTCTGCCTGTCTTCTGCCTGTCTTCTGCCTGTCTTCTGCCTGTCTTCTGCCTGTCTTCTGCCTGTCTTCTGCCTGTCTTCTGCCTGTCTTCTGGCTGTCTTCTGGCTGTCTTCTGGCTGTCTTCTGGCTGTCTTCTGGCTGTCTTCTGGCTGTCTTCTGGCTGTCTTCTGGCTGTCTTCTGGCTGTCTTCTGGCTGTCTTCTGGCTGTCTTCTGGCTGTCTTCTGGCTGTCTTCTGGCTGTCTTCTGGCTGTCTTCTGGCTGTCTTCTGGCTGTCTTCTGGCTGTCTTCTGGCTGTCTTCTGGCTGTCTTCTGGCTGTCTTCTGGCTGTCTTCTGGCTGTCTTCTGGCTGTCTTCTGCCTTTCTCCTCTGCCTTTCTCCTCTGCCTCTCTCCTCTGCCTTTCTCCTCTGCCTTTCTCCTCTGCCTTTCTCCTCTGCCTTTCTCCTCTGCCTTTCTCCTCTGCCTTTCTCCTCTGCCTTTCTCCTCTGCCTTTCTCCTCTGCCTTTCTCCTCTGCCTTTCTCCTCTGCCTTTCTCCTCTGCCTTTCTCCTCTGCCTTTCTCCTCTGCCTTTCTCCTCTGCCTTTCTCCTCTGCCTTTCTCCTCTGCCTTTCTCCTCTGCCTTTCTCCTCTGCCTTTCTCCTCTGCCTTTCTCCTCTGCCTTTCTCCTCTGCCTTTCTCCTCTGCCTTTCTCCTCTGCCTTTCTCCTCTGCCTTTCTCCGCCTCTCTCCTCTCTCCGCCTCTCTATCTCCTCTCTATCTATGTCCCCTCTATCTCCTCTCTATCTATGTCCCCTCTATCTCCTCTCTATCTATGTCCCCTCTATCTCCTCTCTATCTATGTCCCCTCTATCTCCTCTCTATCTATGTCCCCTCTATCTCCTCTCTATCTATGTCCCCTCTATCTCCCCTCTATCTATGTCCCTTCTATCTCCCCTCTATCTACGTCCATTCTATCTCCTATATCCCCCTTCTATCTATGTCCCCTCTATCACCTCTATCACCTCTATCTCCTCTATCTCCTCTATCTCCTCTATCTCCTCTATCTCCTCTATCTCCTCTATCTCCTCTATCTCCTCTATCTCCTCTATCTCCTCTATCTCCTCTATCTCCTCTATCTCCTCTATCTCCTCTATCTCCTCTATCTCCTCTATCTCCTCTATCTCCTCTATCTCCTCTATCTCCTCTATCTCCTCTATCTCCTCTATCTCCTCTATCTCCTCTATCTCCTCTATCTCCTCTATCTCCTCTATCTCCTCTGTCTCCTCTGTCTCCTCTGTCTCCTCTGTCTCCCCTCTATGTCTCCTCTATGTCTCCTCTATGTCTCCTCTATGTCTCCTCTATGTCTCCTCTATTTCCCCTCTATGTCCCCTCTATGTCCCCTCTGTGTCCCCTCTGTGTCCCCTCTATCTCCTCTATCCCCCCTCTAACTATCTCCCCTCTAACTATCTCCCCTCTAACTGTCTCCCCTCTAACTGTCTCCCCTCTAACTATCTCCCCTCTAACTATCTCCCCTCTAACTATCTCCCCCCTAACTATCTCCCCCCTAACTAGCTCCCCCATATCTGGTACGGATCCCACACTGGTGAGCAATATTCAAGCAGTGGGCGAACAAGTTTACTGTAACCTGCTTCCTTTGTTTTCGGATTGCATTTCCTTAGGACTCTTCCAATGAATCTGTCTGGCATCTGCTTTATCAACGATCAACTGTATATGATCATTCTATTTTAAATCACTCCTAATGCCTACTCCCAGATAGTTTATGGAATTAAATGCTTCCAGTTGCTGACCTGCTATATTGTAGCTAAATGATAAAGGTTTTTCCTTTCTATGTATTCGCAGCACATTACACTTATCTACATTTAGATTCAATTGCCATTCCCTGCACCATGCGTCAATTCGTTGCAGATCCTCCTGCATTTCAGTACAATTTTCCATTGTTACAACCTCTCGATATACCACAGCATCAACCGCTAAAATCCTCAGTGAACTTCCGATGTTATCCACAAGGTCATTTATATATAATGCGAATAGCAACGTTCCTACGACACTGCCCTGCGGCACACCTGAAATCACTCTTACTTCGGAAGACTTCTCTCCATTGAGAATGACATGCTGCGTTCTGTTATCTAGGAACTCTTCAATACAATCACACAAATGGTCTGATAGTCCATATGATCTCACTTTGTTCATTAGACGACTGTGGGGAACTGTATCGAACGCCTTGCGGAAGTCGAGAAACACGGCATCTACTTGGGGACCCGTGTCTATGGCCCTCTGAGTCTCGTGGACGAATAGCGCGAGCTGGGTTTCACACGATCTTCTCTTTCAAAACCCATGCTGATTCCTACAGAGTAGATTTCTAGTCTCCAGAAAAGTCATTATACCCGAACGTAATACGTGTTCCAAAATTCTACAATTGATAGACGTTAGACATATAGGTCTATAGTTCTGCACATCTGTTCGACGTCACTTCTTGAAAACGGGGATGACCTGTGCCCCTTTCCAATCCTTTGGAACGCTACGCTCTTCTAGAGACCTACAGTACACCGCTGCAAGAAGGTGGCAAGTTCCTTCGCGTTCTCTGTGTAAAATCGAACTGGTACCCCATCAGCTCCAGCGGTCTTTCCTCTTTTAAGCGATTTTAATTGTTTCTCTATCCCTCTGTCGTCTACTTCGATATCTACCATTTTGTCATCTGTGCGACAATCTAGAGAGGGAACTACAGTGCAGTCTTCCTCTGTGAAATAGATTTGGAAAAAGACATTTAGTATTTCGGCCTTTAGTCTATCATCCTCTGTTTCAGTACCATTTTGGTCACAGAGTGTCTACACATTTTGTTTTGATCCACCTACTACTTTGACACAAGACCTCCTCACATTACATTTCGCTTCGCGTAATTTTTGTTTTTCTGCAGGGCTTCGGCTGTTTATGTTTGCTGTGAAGTTCCCTTTGCTTCCGCAGCAGTTTTCTAACTCGGTTGTTGTACCACGGTGGCTCTTTCCCCATTTCTTACGATCTTGCTTGCCACATACTCATCTAACACATATTGTACGATGGTTTTGAACTTTTTCCACTGATCCTCAACGCTATCTGTACTTGAGACAAAACCGAGCGGGGTGGCGCAGTGGTTAGACACTGGACTCGCATTCGGAAGGACGACGGTTCAATCCTGCGTCCGGCCATCCTGATTTAGGTTTTCCGTGATTTCCCTAAATCACTCCAGGCAAATGCCGGGATGGTTCCTCTGAAAGGGCACGGCCGACTTCCTTCCCCATCCTTCCCCAATCCGATGAGACCGATGACCACGCTGTCTGGTCTCCTTCCCCCAACAACCAACCAACCAACTTGAGACAAAACTTTTGTGTTGAGCCGTCAGGTACTCTGAAATCTGCTTTTTGTCACCCTTGCTAAACATGAAAAATCTTCCTACCTTTTTTAATATTTCTATTTACGGCTGAAATCAACGATACAGTAACCGCTTTATGATCGCTGATTCCCTATTCTGCGTTAACTGTTTCAAATAGTTCGGGTATGTTTGTCACCAGGAGGTCTAATATGTTATCGCCACGAATCGGTTCTATGTTTAACTGCTCAAGTTAGTGTTCAGATAATGCACTTAAAAAGATTTCACTGGATTCTTTGTCCCTGCCACCCGTTATAAACGTTTGAGTCTCCCAGTCTATATCCGGCAAATTAAAATCTCCACCCAGAACTATAGCATGGTCGGGAAATCTACTCGAAATATTTTCCAAATTATCCTTCACGTGCTCAGCCACAACAGCTGCTGAGCCAGGGGGCCTATAGAGACGTCCAATTACCATGTCTAAGCCTGCTTTAACCGTGACTTTCACCCAAATTATTTCACATTTCGGATCTCCGTCAATTTCCTTCGATACTACTGTACTTTTTATCGCTATAAACACGCCTCCCCCTTCACTGTCCAGGCTCTCTCTGTGGTATACATTCCAATCTGAGTTTAGAATTTCATTACTGTTTACATCTGGTTTCAGCCAACTTTCTGTCTCTAATACTACGTGGGCGTTGTGACCGTTTATTAATGAGAGCAATTCTGGGACCTTTCTATAGACGCTCCTGCAGTTTACTATTAGCACATCAATATTGTTATTCCCTGTTGCGTTTTGCGTAGTACTACCTTTTCTTGTCTCAGGAGGCGTCTTGTCGGGCCTAGGGAGGGAATTCTCTAACCTAAAAAACCCACATGTGCACTCCACACCTACTCCGCTACACTTGTAGCCGCTGCCTGCGTGTAGTGCGCGCCTGACCTATTCAAGGGGACCCTGCATTTCTCCACCCGATAGCGGAGGTCGAGAAATTTGCACCCCAGATCTCCGCAGAATCGTCTGAGACTCTGGTTTAAGCCTTCCACTCGGCTCCAAACCAGAGGACCGCGATCGGTTCTGGAAACGATACTGCAAATAGTTAGCTCAGATTCCACCCCGCGAGCGAGGCTTTCCGCCTTCACCAACTCCGCCAACCGCCTGTATGAACTGAGGATGATCTCTGAAGCCAGACGGCAGGAGTCATTTGTGCCGACATGAGCAACAATTTACGGTCGGGTGCACCCAGTGCTCTCTATCGCCACCGGCAGGGCCTCCTCCACATCTCGGATGAGACCCCCCCGGCAAGCAGACAGGGTGAACACTGGCCTTCCTCCCCGATCTTTCCGCTATCTCCCTAAGGGACTCCATCGCCCACCTAACGTTGGAGCTCCCAATAAATAATAAACCTCTCCCCCCGTGTGCCTGCTCAGACCTTGCTGAAGGAGCGGCCACATGTCCACTCACAACTCGGAGTTAAAATTGTAGCGACCCCCCATCTCTTCGCAAAATGAAGAGGTGCATGCATGGAATGTAGCGAATCTGAGGAGGAGAGGGTTTTTTAGCGTGATATTCTTCGGAAATTTAACGTTTCTTTCAATGGTGTCAAGTATGACACTGAACTTATTTGTAAAGCCGAAATTATCTACGTGCTCAACAAGAAAGTGAGCATTATACCTGCTGAAATTGTGGAAGAAGGCGTGTGCGTGTCATGACAGTTGGTAATCCAATTTGAATTGTGGCTTGCAGCATGGAACTTCCTCACTGGATGACACAGGACTCTGTACAGAGTTTCCGCATCTCTATCCAGTTGCAACCCACAAATATGACAGTCAATTGCCTGCTCATATAAGAAATCGTCTCTTGCAAGTTGGTCAGGGGAATGTTGCTGCGATAAATGTTATCACACACCTGAGAGATTTTAGAGATAAGGTAGCAAACACCTCAGATGTATGATTCCAAATGGTTGATTCTGGAGTCATACTAACATACAACGTGATTGGCAGTGTGTTACAAGTAAGTAAAAGTGAAGAACAGAGAGCAAAATTATTGTACATAGTTCAGAATTTCATTTGCTTCTAACAATTCTGATCCTATCACTATGGTGCATAGACTGATAATGAAGAATCTCGTGTATCCTGATACAGTCAAGGTCATGCAAAATGTCCCCTGCATAACTACCACCTACCACCTACAGCATTATCTTACCACTGGAAGTGATGCATCGCCTGTTGTCATCCTATCCACCCTTCAAAAGTACTTCCATCCTCCAAACAGTGATCCCTTTCCATGCGATTTATAAGAGTTATATCTGCTGCGTAGCTGTTGTGTATAGGAGACTGCAGTGGATGCGCTAGTAGAATGTGGTGTTATAGTTGTGTAACGTCCCCAGCCTTAGGGCGTACCACCATCAACAGTTTCATTCGCCTTCACTATGTGAGAGATTTGCGCAGAGATTTGGAATATAATCCACGACTCTGAAACTAAGCCTGGTGAACAGGAAATTTACACGACCATCGCTGCTATACCTGCTGGCCAAATACTAGTGGTAATTCTTATCAACATCAGTATTCTAACTACACTGTCGGGGAAAAAAATCGCAACACCAAGAAGGAATTGCGCGACGTAAACGAAAGTTGAAAGGCGTGTTTCTACATCTGAAAGATCGGCTATTCAAATTTCGCGCCAGTCACTCAGGAGCGGCGCTAGTAGCGACACAGCGACTCTCCAAGTCAGGTGTGATTTAAATAACGCTGTAACGATCGTGAGGGTAAGTTACTTTTGAGACTGAACGTAGTGGGTTGATGGTAGTCAAGAATGCCTTCAAGGCGATGAAGACGCAATTAGCAATACCCTCACTGAATTTGAACGTGGTAGTGTAATGGGGCTACGAGGAACTGGAAGTTCCTTCTTCGATGTTGTCGAAAGACTTGGCAGGACTATAGCCGCTCCACACTACTGCTGACAGTGGTGGGCATCAGAAGATCGGGCTCCGGACGGCCAAGTGGCTCTACCGAAAGGGAAGATCATCGTATTCGGCGTATGTCTCTGGCACATCGTACTGCATCTGCTGCTGCAATTTGAGCAGCGGTTGGCACCAAAGTAACGCAACGAACTATTAAAAATAGGCTAATTCAAGCACAGCTCAGAGACAGACGTCCTGTAGCACGCGTTCCACTGACCCCATTTGCGACTTGAGTGGTGTCAATTGAAAGCTCACTGGAGGGAAGGTTGGAGGTCTGTTATGTTTTCTGGTGAAAGCTCGTTCTGCCTCGGCGCCAGTGATGGCTTTGTGTCGGTTAGAAGGAAGTCGGTTGAGAGCCTGCAACAAACCTGTTTGCGTGCTAGACGTGCTGGACCTGCACCTGGAGTTATGATCTAGGGTGTGATTTTATATAACAGCAGCAGTATTGTCGTGATTATTCTACGCATACTGATTGCAAATTTGTTCGTCGGTCTGGTGGTTCGACTTGTTGTGCCGATATTCATGAACACACTTCCAGGAGTGTTTTCAAACAGGATACCTCTCGCCCATATATCGCTGTTGTAGTCCAACATCCTCTACAGTGTGTCTACATGTTGCCTTGATCTGCTCGATCATCAGATCTGTCTCCAATCGAACGTGTATGGGACATCACCGGACGTCCACTCCAGCGTCACTGACGAACGGCACTAGCCGTCCCTGTATTGACCGACCGAGTGCAGCAGGCACGGAACTCTCTCCCATAAACTGACATCCGGCACCTGTACAGCACAATGCACGCACGTTTGCATGCTTGAATTCAACATTCTGGCGGCTACACCGGTTATTAATGTACCAGCATTTCATATCTGCAAGCCGCGCGGAGTGGCCGCGCGGTGTGAGGCGCCATGTCACCGATTGCGCGGCCCTTCCCGCCGGAGGTTCGAGTCCTCCCTCGGGCATGAGTGTGTGTGTGTTACTGTTAGCGCAAATTAGTTTACGTTAGTTTAAGTAGCGTGGAAGTCTAGGGACCGATGACCTCAGCAGTTTGGCCCTTAGGAATCCACATACGTAGACATACATACATACATACATACATACCTGCAATAATTATTTTTTGGTGTTGCTATTTTTTCCGTCATTTGTTACCTTCTCGTCAAGTACCAACGTACCGGCAAGCGTTGGTAGCCTCGGTTACCAATGCACGCCTTGGTTTTCGAAAACGGAGCATTTCACGTTTCAGAAACTTGCAAACATGCATTTAATGTATGGTGCAGCACGATGTAGTGGCTGGCAAGTCGAACAAATGCTCAGAGAAGAGTTCGATTACAGGTGTTATCCTAACGGAAATTAATTCATGACCTTAGCAGAAACTCGCTAGAAAATACTTCTTTTAAGTCACAAAGAGCCGGCCAAGTTTCTCACGAAACAATTTTTTGCGCAGTGGAATTTGAGAAGCTGGTGATGGATCTTGTTTGAAAAAACTCATCAACTGTCCGATAAATGCACACTTCCAATATTTCAGAGTGGATGTGTTGGGGGAGCTGCAATTAGCTGCAACTACACCTCTAACATGCACAGTGTGAGTAAGCGATGGGACCAAATGATTTTGAACCCAGAGTTTCGTTGTAATGCAAGTATTGAGACCGGTGGCCGTCATTGGAACAATTTTTATGCACTTGGTCTGTAACTATGAGGTTTGGCGCGTGTACATAACAAAATATTCACTATTAATATCTAACCACTAGTTCATCTCAAAGTACTCAGTTTAGAATCCTCTACCATTTATGGAACTTCGACCGTAAGGATTTGCGATATCCCGTATATCAAACATTGCGCTAATAGTGTTTTAAAATAAAATTTGCAAACGATTACACTTAGTGGCTAAAATGTAATTATGTCTCCAGTATTTGGATTTTTATGTGCTGCGGTTATCATAAATCATTCACAAGAAGAGCTGCTTCGGTAAACGTTGCACAGATGAACAGTTGTTTTCCAAGAAATCTGCTAGTCTTGTCGACTATTTTGATAAATGAACTGGTAAGGCAGAAACTGTACTGAAAAGTTAATCATAGAGGAGTTTGTCATCTTCATAGCCATTAGCACTTAAGTCACACGCTGCCATTGAACAATGAGGCCAACTTTCTGGCGCTTCAGATGTTAATCTTGCACTTGCAGGAATTACATGATTGGTACATGATATTTTATAACTTAAGTAAGTATTTATGATTTCGATTATTACTAATCATTACGTGCCAAAAATCCCTAGATTTGCTGATTTGAGATACAGTGTTTCGGGTATGTGCTGAGATAACGTGTAGTTAAAGAACGGAGACTCCGTTCTCTGGAGGAGGCATGAAGGTTGCGACGAACCGCCGTAATAAGCAGCTGGCTTTTAGATGATGACAGAGAGAAAACTTGGACGACGCGGGCCACAAAGCTTCCTCTGTGAGGAAAGGAAATGAGCCTCTGAGCCTGAACATCTCTGTACAATTCTCTAGCACATGCTTTGGCGAACTGTGCTACACTTACTAGAAAAAGAATACAAGATAACTATAATTTACCACTTGCCATCATGAACTTGGATTGAAAGAATCTAAACCACAATACTGATCGCGCTTAATGTTACGCTAGTACAGTTTCTGATACTGGAATTTCTTTCTCATCCATGGGGATATTTTCTTCAGAGGTTTTAATTACCCTCTTCGTGCGACATCAATGGATCCTGCTATATTCCACAGTAACACTCTAGTGGCTTGCGAGATCCCTGAGGCAATATTCTACCCAGACAACCAATAGAGCTTTGCACGATAGTCCACCAAAAATGAAAAATAAAAAATGCAATGAATAACAGCAGAGCTTTGACAGCATCAGCAAACGGTTCACTCCATGGAATGGAAAGGGTGGGTCGTTTAAAAAGAAACCGTATTATGTACATACAAAGCTCTCTAGGAGAGTGCAAGAATACTTACATAAGTGATAGCATTTAGAAAAGTTATATTTCTTATACGAACAGAGAATTTTGTGCAAGTTGAATGGATCAAAAAAGCATAAATTCTTCTTGATTGTTGAACTCTAACGGGACTTCACAACATATTGAATTGGAGCTAAGGTGTTGCCTTCACTTGAGATCTGACAATAATAAGCTTCTGATAACTGAATAAAGAGTGATAAAGACTGTGAAGAAGAGCATGTAATAGACGAAAATATAAAGAAGAGAGTAAATGACAGGGATCAGTTGCAGAAACCACACTGGAAGAAATTAAAGTTAGTATCAAGACTCTTAAAAGCAGTAAAGCTCCTGGAGAAGACAATGTTACAGCAGAAATGATAAAATATGGTGGAGGAAAACTAGTAACGGTTTTGCATGAGATTATAGTGGAAATATGGCGGAAAGAAAATATGCCGAAACAGTGGAGTGCAGCCACCGTCTGCCCTATACATCAGAAACATGACAAAGCTGACTGTGGGAATCATAGAGGAATTGCACTGCTCTGTATAGTATACAAAGTATTAAGAAGAAACATGGCTGGGAGGTTAAGAACATACGTAGAAGAGTATCTAGGAGACTACCAGTATGGTTTCAGAACTAACAGATCCTCCACAGACCAGATTTTCACTATCAGACAGATCCGTGAAAAATGTTATGAGTACAATTGACTTCAAAAAGAGCTTACGGTAGTATCAAAAGGGATCAACTTTGCAAGGCAATGCAAGAGGCAGGGGTCCCTAACAAACTGATAAGATTGGTTCAAATAACATGGAGAAAAACAGTATGCAAAGTAATGATCGAGGGCACTTTATCAAAGGTATTTGAAGTTAACCAAGGACTGCGGCAGGTTGATGTGCTCGCCACTATTCTGTTTAATGTCGCCTTGGAGAGTGTAATGGGCCGGCCGTGGTGGTCTAGCGGTTCTAGGCGCTCAGTCCGGAACCGCGCGACTGCTACGGTCGCAGGTTCGAATCCTGCCTTGGGCATTGATGTGTGTGATGTCCTTAGGTTAGTTAGGTTTAAGTAGTTCTAAGTTCTAGGGGACTGATGACCACAGATGTTAAGTCCCATAGTGCTCAGATCCATTTGAACCATTTTTGAGAGTGTAATGCGAAAGACACAAAGCACAACCCTGGGGAACAATGTTTAATAGAGTGACCCAGGAGCTTGCATATGTGTATGATATTGATTTGTTATCCAGGAGGAAACAGGACCTGGAAGAAAAGCTCGAAAAAGTAGAAAGATATAGTGCGGAGATGGGGCTGACCATTAATCAAAGACCAAGTATATGTTAACATCTAGGAAAAGATATAGTGAAGGAAAAAGAAGGGTGACTTTGAACGGAAAAGAATATGAACGTTGCGAGAGCTTTAAATATCTTGGGTCACTGGTAACTGAGAATAATGATATGAGAGAAGAAATACATGCAAGGATTGCAGCTGGTAACAGGAGCTACTTTGCACTCGTTAAAGTGTTTACAGCAAGGAGCCTTAGTAGGAATCTGAAGCTGACGGTGTATCGTACAGTAGTGAGACCCGCTGCACCCTGCAAGCAGCAGTGGAGCAGGGGCTCTGCAGGTCAGACACACTGCCGCGCAGTAAATGCACAGCACAGTCACAACGGAGCAGCAGAGCCTCTGCAGTTTAACGCATAACGCGCACGCAGCACAGCGCACTGCAAACATCTCGATACACAAAAACGCTGTTTCGTTGTACAGTACATATAAGGGATGATGATGATGATGATGATGATGATGATGATGATGATGGTTGTTGCTTTAGGGTGCCAAACAGCGAAGTTATCAGCACCCCTGCTTGGAATAAATACAGATGAGGGTGGTAAAAAAAATGTAAACCCAAGTGATGTCCTCACACAAATAGTGGGAACACAATCCTGTCTGTCTGAGAGAAAGATCAAACATAAGAAGCAGACAAAATACTGCAGAATAGACAGATAAAATCAAAGATAAAATATCGAAACACACAGTTAAAAGTGGACAGAGGACTGTGGCTGCGTGGGACACATTAAAATTTCACACCCAATATTTTGAGATGAATTCCAGACATCACACAAACTTAAAACACAAGCACTCATTCTCAAAGAAAATAGAGTGTAGGTCCTGTGGGAGCCCCAGGTCTGCACTCAGGTCATCCTGTAAAACACACTCGGTTTAAAATATGTCTTATGGACAGTTGCGTTCCACATTCATGACACGCTGATGGCTCCTCATGATATAAGAGAAACAGTGCGCGTAAGTGCAGTGAAAGATCTGTATGGGGTTACAAGTAATTGCCAAAGTGAAGGACACATTGCAGCTATATGTTACCTACGGAAGATCCTGATCAGATATTTAGGGAAAGTATTGACTAAACACTCACCTGTTCGAAGAGATTCACACGCTGATAGTGGAAGAGCTAAGAGGGAAAACTGAGTAACATGCGGGGGCTGATAGCTAATAAAGAAAAATTATCAATGTGTTAAGGTATGTGATTAAAATAACATGTGGTTTTACCTCAATATTTATTGAAATTAAGTGAAAGCAATTTCTTATGTAAATTCAAGACTTCAAAGGCATTCTGTATATCTGATATATTTAATCATGCATATGGTACAGTTTGTTCAAAATGCATATCAGCGCAATAACATTACGAAGTAGTTGCATATGTGGCAGATGCAGGATTATCCACGTTTTCAATGTTGAATGTTCTCTGAATAGTCTACTGGTAAGAGTATGATGATGAGGATGATGACGTCTAGGTTTATGATTGACGTAATACCATTAATTTACATAATGTTTTCTTTGTGTTTCAGATACGATCTGAAACATTTTTGTTCTCCACTGACGCCTGGTAGATTTTTGGGATGTCTTTTGTTGAAAGGTACATCGACATGCAAAATTGATCCAAATCTTCGTTTTTTAATTAATTACATTCGCACGTAAAATGTCCCTTTCCTCAGCTCCCTCTTCTCAGCTACTTATGCTATCTAGTATCATCTTATGGACGTCTGCTTGTTGCTTTTTCTTTGTCAACAGCTGCTCCAGTTCAGTCAGCATTCCATTACACTATGTTCCTCTGATATAATGTCTCTGTCATCAATTGCAATTGTGAATGTATTGTTTTGCGCTATTTGCTGTCGACCGTCTGTCTGTCATAAGTAAACTAAAAAAATGTCGCCGCGTTTTCGTATGCCGATGGGTGACAGACTGAGGATGCTGCTTGCCCACTCTTCTTCTGTTCCTGGAGGGCGTCCCGTAGAAAGTCCCTCAGTTTCCCGAATTTTCTTTCGCTACATCCCCTGAAAGAAGGCATTTCTCATTATAATTTCTCATACTCTTTATTATAAAGGGACTTAAGAAATGCAAATTTTTATGCCTTCTAATAGTTGTCACAGCCGGCCGCGGTGGTCTCGCGGTTCTAGGCGCGCAGTCCGGAACCGCGCGACTGCTACGGTCGCAGGTTCGAATCCTGCCTCGGGCATGGATGTGTGTGATGTCCTTAGGTTAGTTAGGTTTAAGTAGTTCTAAGTTCTAGGGGACTGATGACCACAGATGTTAAGTCCCATAGTGCTCAGAGCCATTTGAACCAATAGTTGTCACATTCTTCCCACAGTGTTTGAAACGGTTTTTAAATTAGTGTCAAATTTCCATGAATGTGAAAACATATAATAAGATTGCTATCTGCCCTTCCTATCGGATATAGGAAATTTTCATGATTTCAGCCATTTAAAGACGTGTAACTTGTTTAAAACCACAGCTCTGGACTACTACATGGGTGAAATGATAGTGTCAAAGATAGTGTCAAAGATAGTTTATGACTTATTTACAACCTATTTGTGTTCCAGAGCCTACAGTAGTTATGTGGGAAAGTCATGCTTCAAAGTTTGAAGGGAAATGACAATTTTACAATTACCTTGGAGCTGTTGACGAGAAACATGTTACAGTGAGATAACCTCTGTTATCTGGTTCCTTTTATTTCAGTTATACACAGCATCGTTATTTAGTGTTTGACTGCTGTCAATGCTCATTGTAGATTTACTTCTATATAGTGTGTCGAAAGAGGAATGTTTAATAGACAGGGATAGAGCAGCAACGATCATTCGAAGCAACAAAGTGTAGTAAACTTGTGTTCTAAATTGCGTACCTCAAGAGCTAGGAGAACTTCTTTATTTCTCACGCCATGAAATAAATTCATTCTACTGCAAGCTCTTTGCTTTCAGTATTTTGGGAGGAAGTGGTGGGGACCAAAGCAAGAAAAGACTGTCTACTGAGCATGGGCTTTAAAATAAATCTCTTCTGAACTATGAGCACTTGTTCATTTTCGCTACTGTGGAAATACATTTCCTTTACTGAACAACTGCTCGTAGCTCTTAAGGCACACAGATGTACTCGGCTTTGAATGATGTGTGGCTCTGTAGTTACAGCTCTACACTGTAATCCAGTGGTCGTCGAACTGCGGTCCGTGGGCCGCATTCGGACCTAATGAAGTGTTCGTGCAGCCCGTGGTTCAGTCGTTTTTTATAACATCGCATCTAGCAGCTAACAGCCGAATCCTAAAACGTCAACGGTCGTCAAGAGTTCTTTAAGAGTTTAGTGCACCTGCTCAGTAACAAGACAAAAATACTTACACAGGCAGTAATATTTCAAAACGTGCTTAATCCCAATAGACGTTGGTGGACTCAGCCGTGAGCTAAACAAATCTGACGGCTTACCTCAGAGTCAGAGGAGTAACTAGCGCGGCCACGCTGCGGGGTAGAGGATGTGAAGGGTGGAATGTTTTCTTGTTTGTCTCCCAGTACTGACAAAACACGAGCGTGTGCGACTAGTACAGATCAGATGCCATGGTATAAATGTTGACAAGGAAGTAACATGGATTCGTGAATCCGCATTATGGTCATCTTCAAATGCGGTACCTGTTTGTATAAAGGAACATTGTATTAAGGGTGTTGTACTGAAATGTAGTGAGCAGCAAAAAATACGCATTTAAAACGCTTATCAAACTTTGGTGATGGAGCCGTATATTCAATTGTGCATTTAAATGTAAGTACAAATACTACTATAAATCCAAGTCATTCGCACACACACTGAAACCGACAACACTTCACCACGCACTATAGTGTCACAATTGTTAGATCACTGCGGTTGGCAACAATACGAAACAGACCACAGTCGACAAAAGTGAACCGAATAGTGCCGACTCTTAACAGTCAGCAATTAGGGGAGGGCACCAAGTTTATTTCGCCATCACAATAGCTAATTTTCGTACATCGATCTTATAATAAATAATGGGACAGCAGCTGTTTTATTTATGGGCAGCAACAACAACAACAACAATAACACCAACACCACTATCAGCTATTTGTATTAGTTTTATTTAATTGCACACTGTTTCGGGGATACAATCCACCATAATCAGATCCCCTTCGTCGCGCGGAGTGGCCGTGCGGTTTGAGGCGCCATGTCACGGACTGCGCGGCCCCTCTCGCCGGAGGTTCGAGTCCTCCCTCGGGCATGGGTGTGTGTGCTGTTCTTAGCATAAGTCAATTTAAGTAGTGTGTAAGTCTAGGGACCGATGACCTCAGCACTTTGGTCCCTTCGGAATTAACACACATTTGAACATTTCCAGATCCCCTTCAACACAGGGTGATGACGCTTTCAGGTGGAATCAACATATCTCTAATAAAATGAGCAGAAAACAGTGGCGTCTGCGGAACATTTCATTTAAACTGCAACCAGATGCACCATAAGCGAGAAGCTCTGCGGATGCCGGTGGTGTCTGCTTCCTTTATTAGAGATACGGTGATGGTGCCTGCTGAAACTGTCGTCATTCTACGTTGCAGAGGAGACTGAAAATGATGTATTGTAAGCCCAGTACTAGCTGCAACTAAATGAAACTAATACAGACAGCTGATAGTTTTGTTGTCGGTACACGCATACTATAGATAGTATGTTGGGAGCTCATAACAAGGCTACTAATTAATAAGGTCGGGACAAATGCTGCCCTAGGTGCCTCCACCCTTTGTCAGTATTGGCTCTTGAGGAAAATCATTTGACGACCACTGCTCTACTCTAACACTACAAAGGAAACTATCCAGACTAAATAACGATTTATGGTTCAGGCTCGCGTATTTGAATAACACTTTGACACTTGGATTCACTGTCTGACGAACACTCGTTGAGAGCGGCTGACTATATTGGCTCAACATTACTTTCATGGGCAGGCGATAAGTGGAGAACTGTTGGTCTGCAACTTCTACTAGCGATGAACTGGCCGAGTGTGGTTGTGCGTCCGCTTTTATGAGGAAAGATCTCCATATGCGATCTAAACTGGCGGATGCAAAAAGTCGTTCCTGGTGGCAATGCTCTCCTTGGCGGTTGATATAACTACTGGCGGATTGAGCGGACTCTTCGAAGGCTTGTGGTGGAAGCATAGATACGTTGCTACTTATGAGCGCTATCCATGCAGCGACTGGTCAGAAGTTTGTAGCGCCACAGCTGGAGACTGCCACACTTTGCTTTGTACCGTATGTGACCTCATACACAGCAGTATTAGGGAAAAAGGTAACTGTTAGGACTTTAAGTATCCTGTAATATAAATCACCTACTGGACAACATAATAGAACTCCTTGAAGTTTCTTAGATGCTGAGGTGTTTCCATTATTACGAAAACTTTATGCGACCCTACGTGAAAGATAAACTCACTGATAATGATAAAAATAAAGGATTTAACAACACGCTTTCATGTGCTCGCCAAACTGTGGAGTGTGTTTTGTCTATATTGAGTTCCAGGTTTCAAGCTTTCAAAAGACCTTTCGAGTGTAGGCTGTAACGGTAGAAAGCATTATGACAGCAATACTCATACAGCATAATTGAGGACTCGAGACATTACATCATGACACCATGAGTACCAATGAGCAGCGGCATGGGTGAAACTACACTCCTGGAAATTGAAATAAGAACACCGTTAATTCATTGCCCCAGGAAGGGGAAACTTTATTGACACATTCCTGGGGTCAGATACATCACATGATCACACTGACAGAACCACAGGCACATAGACACAGGCAACAGAGCATGCACAATGTCGGCACTAGTACAGTGTATATCCACCTTTCGCAGCAATGCAGGCTGCTATTCTCCCATGGAGACGATCGTAGAGATGCTGGATGTAGTCCTGTGGAACGGCTTGCCATGCCATTTCCACCTGGCGCCTCAGTTGGACCAGCGTTCGTACTGGACGTGCAGACCGCGTGAGACTACGCTTCATCCAGTCCCAAACATACTCAATGGGGGACAGATCCGGAGATCTTGCTGGCCAGGGTAGTTGACTTACACCTTCTACAGCACGTTGGGTGGCACGGGATACATGCGGACGTGCATTGTCCTGTTAGAACAGCAAGTTCCCTTGCCGGTCTAGGAATGGTAGAACGATGGGTTCGATGACGGTTTGGATGTACCGTGCACTATTCAGTGTCCCCTCGACGATCACCAGTGGTGTACGGCCAGTGTAGGAGATCGCTCCCCACACCATGATGCCGGGTGTTGGCCCTGTGTGCCTCGGTCGTATGCAGTCCTGATTGTGGCGCTCACCTGCACGGCGCCAAACACGCATACGACCATCATTGGCACCAAGGCAGAAGCGACTCTCATCGCTGAAGACGACACGTCTCCATTCGTCCCTCCATTCACGCCTGTCGCGACACCACTGGAGGCGGGCTGCACGATGTTGGGGCGTGAGCGAAAGACGGCCTAACGGTGTGCGGGACCGTAGCCCAGCTTCATGGAGACGGTTGCGAATGGTCCTCGCCGATACCCCAGGAGCAACAGTGTCCCTAATTTGCTGGGAAGTGGCGGTGCGGTCCCCTACGGCACTGCGTAGGATCCTATGGTCTTGGCGTGCATCCGTGCGTCGCTGCGGTCCGGTCCCAGGTCGACGGGCATGTGCACCTTCCGCCGACCACTGGCGACAACATCGATGTACTGTGGAGACCTCACGCCCCACGTGTTGAGCAATTCGGCGGTACGTCCACCCGGCCTCCCGCATGCCCACTATACGCCCTCGCTCAAAGTCCGTCAACTGCACATACGGTTCACGTCCACGCTGTCGCGGCATGCTACCAGTGTTAAAGACTGCGATGGAGCTCCGTATGCCACGGCAAACTGGCTGACACTGACGGCGGCGGTGCACAAATGCTGCGCAGCTAGCGCCATTCGACGGCCAACACCGCGGTTCCTGGTGTGTCCGCTGTGCCGTGCGTGTGATCATTGCTTGTACAGCCCTCTCGCAGTGTCCGGAGCAAGTATGGTGGGTCTGACACACCGGTGTCAATGTGTTCTTTTTTCCATTTCCAGGAGTGTATTATTACTAGAGAAAGATTAAAGGATTGATTTAGTTGATCAGAAGGCTCCAGTCAGTGGCAGCTAGCGGCTTAAAAAGAGGTCAGTACCAATGAGAAGAAAGTTATGTCGTTTATGTACAAAATTTGTTGTGAAGGCGCATAGGAAAAATAATAAAGAAAAAAATAAGACAGAATTTGTGTAATGCAGTTCCTTTGTTATCTTCTATGTTTCTTCTTTTAAATTATTCAACCTTCAAATTGTTGTACGCTGGCCACATCTGATTACGATTTTAAGTGTGCAGGAAGCTGTGGTATGGGTTATCCAGTACTGCGGTGAGTGCAGATTCAAGAAAACTCACTCAACAGAATCTTTGTTGTTTGATGTTTCCATGCAGTATGTCGACGGCAGTGACACATGGGAAATTCAGGAAGCAGAATGCTGCAGCAGCACAACTGCAGCTGGCAGCGAGGAGGCCCTCGATCGCCGAGGAGTGTGTCAACTCCATTGAAGAGAGACGTTAGACGGTTGGGCTGGCGTGCCTCGCTCGTGGCCTGTGGCAACTGACAGAAAGTGCACAGGCTACACGTCGAACCCAGGAGCTTCAGACATCGAGTGACAGCAATATGTCTCGTGGTCTTATCGTGGCGTTTTTATCTTCTGCCGTTAGGTCAGACGATAGAAATGCCACTTGCACGCTTAGAGTAGCAGATTGACGGTGACCAACTTTAAACAGAACTTCATTAATTTTCACACACATTTATTACAATAACAACAAGCATAAAAATTATTTAACTTGGTTCCGGATGCTATTTATAATTGACAATCTGAAGTTCCTTTGGTATTGGTACGTTAATCTTACTCCCACATATAATTCTGATACTTGACAAAAGCGTCTGTACATTTATCTTCATGGCTACGTACCGGAATATGGTAATCTTATTAGGTGCAGACTGAAACTTGACTATAGACTGGTACAGACAAATGTAGAACTCGTACCGATTGTTGCAGACAAATGCAGACTCACTAATCGGAGGTCTGTACACACGTTATAATACCTCGCGCGTTCATGTATCACTGCGCGAGTGTGATCCGCGAGGAGAAAAGGATCTACGTTAGCAGCAATCTCATTGGCTGCGTTACATATTAATACGCGGATCGGCGGAAGCAGAATTTGGTCAGTCTCTATGGTTTTCGAAGCACAGGCACTGGACTCGGCGACTTGTAAACCTAAGGTGTGGTACAGGTACGTCGATGATACTTTCGTGGTGTGGAGCCATGGTGAAGAACAGCTCGGTGACTTCCTAAGACACTTGAACAGCCTCCATGCCAACATAACATTTACCATGGAAGTAGAAAAGGACAAGAAACTGCCATTTCTAGATGTACTGGTCACAAGGGACGGCGAAAACCGACACACACGGACAGATACCTGCACAAACTGTCAAACCGCCACCCGAGCCAGAAAAGAGGCATGATTAGTACGCTCGTAACGAGAGCAGGACAAATATGTGAGCCGCAACACCTCAAACGAGAAATGCAACACCTGGAAACTGTCCTGAGGAGCAATGGGTACTCCACAAATTATATTAGAAGTGTAACAGAGCCAAACACTCGGCGAAGTAAGGAACCAGAAAAAGAAATGTCGGGTACGGCCTTTCTGCCATACATTCCCAGAGTGACGGACAGAATCGGTTGTATATTGCGCAAACATGGCGTAAAGACGATTTTCAAACCGACAAGGAAGACCAAAGAGTGTCTTAGATCGGCGAAGGTGAAGAGAGAGACACTTGCAATGTCGGGAATATACCGTATACCATGCACATGCGGAAAAGTTTATGTCGGAATGACTGTACGATCCATTAACACCAGGATCAAAGAGCATAAGCGACATTGCAGGTTGGGGCAGGTGGAGAAATCGGCCGTGGCAGAGCACGCACTGAATGAGACCGACCACGTAATAAAATTCGCCGACACGGAAGTTCTGGTTGTAGAGAAGCACTATCACACGCGCTTGTTCAGAGAAGCTGTAGAAATACAAAAACATGCGAACAGTTTGAACAAGAAAGAGGAAAGCCTTAAGGTAAACGGATCCTGGCTTCCCGTACTGCAGCGAACGACAGTCGCAGGTAGCAAGAGGAGAACAGCACCGGAAATGACCGTGGAGAAGCCTTCGGACGTTGGCGCGCCAGGTACATATAGTCTGCGCCCGCGAGCTCGGCTCCAGTTCACCACCGGCAATGGAGGGTGAAGCTTTGACAATGCCAGCCACTCGTGCTGGCGAAACGTCAGAAAAATCATTAGATGAACGTCGACCGAAGAACCCGAGACAGAAGCCAATAGGCAGTTTGTGAATAAAAATGTCTGAAAAGCTAGACTGAGGGTGCTAATTTGTAAAGTAAGAATGGCTAGAAGAAAAATGTAAAGTTGTTGCAGCATGCATGATTATGGACAAAACAGATGCTACTTAAGAAAAAATTAATGAAACGTTCTGAGATCAGAGAAACACCTGTATTCGTATCAAGACATCAGATAGGAAGCAAATACTAAGGAAAGAAAAGGCTGAAAGGTAGTAGTAGTAGTAGTAGTAGTAGTATATATTATGACTATAGAATGAAAACGGAATTGAAAACAAAGTTAATATATATTATAAATGAGAAAGAGAGAGAGAGAGAGAGTGTGTGTGTGTGTGTGTGTGTGTGTGTGTGTGTGGGGCCCTGTGTATCGGGAGAATGACTCGTACGTGCACAGTGACAGATGGTCTGAAGCGGGTTTAGTCGAGTACGTAGTTATAATTTTCATCCACCAGAGCACAGTAGCGGACAGACACACTCCATAAACAGGTCAAGAAAATGTTTTTGTGAATTGTTCTGTTTATTTCTTGAAGGCTTTTTCGTTTATTTATGTTTTTACAGTTTTGTATATGTTTTTAGTAGCGTGAATGATGCGTTTAAAGTAAATATGTAGATCATAGTTATACTGGCAAACGCTGTACGAACTAGCGTGAGAAATTTTTAAGACAGTGTGAATGCAGACGCCGGGAAATTTTATATCATAATATATGAAGTAAATTTGTGGTAAAAGAAAAGCTAATTCGAGTGCAATTGAAAATAGTTAATAACGTAAAGTACTGGTATAATTAAAATATTGGAATGTTAAATATTTATTTCGGGAAAAACTACAGTTTGAAAGTGTGTTATTTGTTGATTGGTTAGCCATTAAAAGCGCGTAATAAAGCGGGAGAATAATATATTTTTATTGGCCTTAAAGAAAACTGACCAATCAGAACGGAGTATTCTTCGCACGTCTTTTCTCTTGGAGACAGAGAATGCTTACAGCATTCTAAGTAGTCAGAGCCCAGGCTTTCAATGGTGCGGTCGTGTGTAGTATGAGCTCCGAAGGAAGTTTTAGTTTGCCGGTTTTAGTTGTGCTACATGCCTCAAAAGTGTTTTAAAATAAAGGCATATTTATTCGGGTGTTTTTTTTTTTTAGAAATTATGGATTTTTAAATAATTTCGTGTACGAGAAACGACAGTAATTCCGCGTGGCATATTGAGCAGATCGGTGACTAAAAACTTAAATGCATTCGACACCAATGAACTTAATAGTACTGCGAGCATTTTCATTCGAGAACAATCCGTTCTTAGTAGCTGTTCAGATTTCGTTAAATACGTTACCATAAACTTGCTAACGTGAATGAAAGGATTTGTGTATGGCTGTGTTACGATTAGTACGGGCTTGACAGTGAACGTGTAATTCTCAACTTCAGAATATATCAAAGTTTTGCGAGTATTTCCACCATTAATTCAAAATTAAGACCGTTACCTATTTTTAGAATAGTTACGTTGTATGCAGCTTTGTGCGAGTCGCAGTGCGGTAGGTTTCTGCACGGCTTTCCTACCGGCGACATGCTGCGACGAGTTCACAGGTAGGTGCTGGTTTAATCCCAGATAGGAACCGCGCCGCCGCACAACAGATAATGAGATGCATGAAAAACTGCCGCATCATGTATGACGTTTTAATTTATTACTTTTTTTTACTACTAACTATATTCACAACACATTTCTCAGACAGTAACCACATATACACTGGATGTACCTGCAAAATTATATGACTGTACGCAGTTCAGGAGAAATGACGTCATAAACACTGAGTAGCGTGAAAATGAAACTGCAGGCTACATTCATTAGAGATACAGTTCAAATATGAGTACAGATGTGTGTCAAATATGTCAAATGCAAGTGAAATATATTTGATATGTGTGAATGCAGGCAAAAGCACAGGTAAAGATCTCAGCCTAAACCCCTGGGAAGATTTCAGCCAAATTTGGTTCAAATACTGACTAGGATCTGGAAAGAAACACTGTGGGGGGATGAGAGCCACCAGCCTCGTACTGATGTGGTGGTGATGACGTGGAGATAGTGGGGGGAGGAGGAGATGGACACAGATGGTTGGGAGGAGGAAATGAGAAGAAAGAGAGGGGAGAAGGAGATGGACAGAGAGGGAGAGGAGGAAATGGACATAGAAAGAGAGAGGGCGGAGATGGACAGGGAGAGGGGGCAGGAGGAGATCGACAGAGAGTGGGGGATCTAGGAGGAGGACATAGAGAAGAGGAAGGAGGCAATGGACTAGTAGGTGACTGGAATAAATACATACCTATGGTTTTGTTATATATATGTGCGTGTTTAACGGCGGTTAACACCGCGGGACGTAGTTATTTTTATGAATAATTTATATTTCGTCAGGATTCTACAAATGAATCTTTGAAATTTGTTTCTTAAATTCTGTGAGTATTGGCTAACATTACAGCGAGGTGCTATTTTTTGATGCGATCCCTTCTAATACGCAAGTCATTAAGAAATTTTTGACTGTTGCATTCCACAGGAACAGTTCCAGATTGCCGGGAGGTAAACAGTTTTTGTTATTAGGGGTCAATTTCGTTGCATTTCGATTAACTTCGTACGAGAAATATTTTGGAATCGACACCAGGATCCGAGTTCACACTCATTTTGGACATTTGTACATTTAGCAGGACTCATCGCAAAACAAATATTTTGATAATGTGCAGCTGGTTTTTAGTTAGGTTTGTCGTGTGTTCTACAATAACTAATATACTGTGACGACGCAGTGAGTTGAAGCTTAGTCTGCAGTGCATCCAATTAACTAAACTGACCGTCATCAAAATTGCAACATCCGTAAAGATAGCAAATAACTACATTTTACAAACTGTTAGTATACTGCATAGTAGGAAATATATATGATTAAATTTGTAGATTATTTGAGGGTGTACAAGTTGCGAAATTTAGTAGACAGCGCTTGGACGTCTGGCAGCAACAATGGCTGTAATCCGCCTGGGCATCGAGTCGAACTGAACTTGGATCACAGATACTGACACGGTCTTTCATGCTGCTTCAACTCTGTTCCTGGCTTGTTATGCAAGTTACCAACCAAGCGAAGCAGAGCTAATCGTAACTAATGGGCATTTTGTATGACTAAGTTGGTATGGGCGTTGAAATAATTCAGCAGCTGCACTTGAAACATTCTGACCGAACGGAACTCGGAAACGGATAGTGTTTCTCGCAAACGATCCCCTTACACCCCTGCCACCCCACACACTTCCCGTCTGACCACAGTTCCAACGTGCTGATATTGCTACCCCATTTATTTTTCTCGCAGGCTAATTGTATTCTCGCAAGGGGACGAACGACGGTATGCAACGGCACTGAAATAGTCGTATTGCTCGTCGAGATGTTCTTACACAATTATATGAGTGGTGTCTGTTCTTTCGGACATGTCCGGAGAAACAGACAAAACACATGTAATTGTAGGGATAATCGTGTATTGTACTCAGTGGCACTCCATACGACCACGCCGAGTGCTGGGCCCGTAAGACTATAATCAATGCAGTCTGTCACTCTACTCATCGAAACGTTCGTCTTGATGCTGTACCCAGAATCACAACACGTCTAGACAAACCATATGGTGCCTCTCGTATGTACAGTGTTGTCACTATCGGCGCGCCTCTCTCTGCTTCCACAAATGCAAGCGGTAACGATAGTCACCGTGGTATTCCATATGACGTCGCATTTTACAAATTGATAATTCTCTTGCTGCAAACAAACAAATATCCTGACACAAGGTGTGTATAGTGGCTATACATCCTGCACGGTCGAGAGAACAGCATGTCCGTCCTTTAGGGCGCTAGTGATACGGGCCGGCTGAGATCCTACATGGTACTGAGTATGGCTCTCTTGATCCCATCGATACCATATTCGCTTAGCACTCGTGGGATCCAGATCAACGCTAGCGGTAATACTGCGGAACGATAAACCGTATTCTCAATGGGCCACGATAGAACCGCTGTCGAATTTCATCATCCATGCTGGTAGTCGTTTCTCCTTCTTGCACGATCATTTCACAAATAACCAACACTAAAATGTAATATCTGACTGAGAAACTCGCAGCTTAATCTTTCATTACATACGTAACGCAGATGGCTTAACCCCGGCCTACTTTGTGCGGGTGCGCTGAAACACTGATCATTTGTTTAGCTAAGCACACAGAACACTTCATGCCAGTTTGACGTTTGGTGCATAACACCTTCATAGTGTTCCGATTTCCATGGTTAACCATGTATTTTCTATGTATGGTGCTTCACATGATATAATTATCTCGATGACATCGGGCTGGTTGGTATCAGGCTTGTGTGGACCATGCGTGTCTTTCCGCTAATTTATGACATTCAAGCTTTCGGCTGTGTCTTGTAGTTTCCTCTTCCATTTATTGCCGACATACATAAATTGTCTTGGTCCTTAAAACATATTCATAAACAAAAAAAATGGTTCAAATGGCTCTGAGCACTATGGGACTTAACATCTGAGGTCATTACTCCCCTAGAACTTAGAACTACTTAAACCTACTTAAGGACACCACACACATCCATGCCCGAGGCAGGATTCGAACCTGTGACCGTAGCGGTCGCGCGGTTCCAGACTTTAGCGCATAGAACCGCTCGGCCACTCCGGTCGGCTATTCACAAACACTATGACTGAAATATAAGCTATCGTTATCATTGACTGCATGACAACATTTGGTAAGAATATTAATATTTCAGTGCTTATTATATTGGCCTTTCCTTAAGAACTAATATTTCCACCACGTTTGGACGTTACGAACAGAATTCTAGAAGTAAGGCGCAGCAGCAATTGTTGTGGGACACATAAATTATTAAGATTAACTCTGGAACAGTCTCCTGTAATTCCGTTGTCTAGATGAAGTCTTGATTATAATATATTGCCCCCCGCGGTCCTCAGCTGGGGGGTTTCTACCACATCTGGAAAGAGGGATACATGGACTACCTGTGAAAGCTTTAATAGTATACTGTTACATAAATATATAAGTTATGTGTGTGTGTGTGTGTGTGTGTGTGTGTGTGTGTGTGTGTGTGTGTGTGTGTTGAAGTTTATAACTACTGAGGTGCCGCAGTCGTGTAGAATGCTTGATTAGGCAATACTTAGACTGTTCAAATCTCCTCTTCCGTTGCTTTACGCACGAACGGTTTTGTTCATTATGTTCATTATCAACTGCTACACTGCTTTTAAGATCTAATACGTAAGATCCCTTAACACTTCATTAATATTAAGATACCATAAACTAATGCATTTAAATAGATATATAAAACTCTGTATATGTGTAAAGATGTGCTGTAACAAATTCCGATAGTAAGTAGAAGATAATTTATGAATTACCGAAAAATATGCAACTTTGCCTGTTGTAATCTTCAGCTGGGAAACTGATTTGATGAAGCTCTTCACACTAGTCTATCCTGCGCAAGCTACTTCGTCTCAGCGTACCTTCTGCAAGCTGCATCCATTTGAAGGTGCTTACTGTAATCAGGCCTTGCTTTCCCTCTGCAATTTACCCGCGTTCGCTTCCCCACAAACGTACTTTCTTGGATTACCAAATCAACTATTTCCTTGATGCCCTGGGTTATCAACCTAAGCCTTATGGGAGTCAAGTTGCCTCATGAAGCCCTTTCCTTCATGATTCAATTCAGTATCTCTTTGTTACACTATCTACCAGTCTAATCTTCGGCATTTATCCGTAGCGTCACATTTTTAATACTTCTATTCTTGTCTGCGTAGTTTATCTCACGTGATCCATTTCCATATAATGCTACATTTCAGTCAATAACGTTCAGAAGAATACCATTAAGGCTAAAGTTTACATTATATGTTCTTTCACAGAAACTCTTTCATTGCTATTGCCAGTCTACGTTCCTCATCCTCTTTAAATCCACTGTCGTCAGCTACTCTATATTGCTGCGGAAACTGCAACACTCTTATACTTCAGTGTCCTAGTCTTAGCCAGCGACATGTGACCCATTCCGACTGCACTGCATTGGCCTTGTTTAGAGTTTCTCGATAGTCACGTTACAGCCTCTTTTCAAGATACTGTAAAATCCATTATTTGCACATACAGATTGAAGTGACGAATGAAAAGATGTACCAAGGCCAGGATTCAAACCCCGGAACTCTTGCTTACTAAGCAGATGCGATAATGACAAAGCCACCTTGTCACAATGTCTTTACACAAGTGCACAGGCTGCCCTAGCACGCCTCCCTCCTCCCACTCACGCCTCCGCCCACTTGGTATTCCTCCTAACTTGAACAGCACCGCAGAGGCTCTTCATCTGTATAGGAGCAGGACCTCGGCATCATTCTTCCTGTCAGTCTGCGTGTATACATCATAGATAGTTTGGACTTGAAAAGGTCTCTGGAACCATATAGTTTAAATTGATTATAAAATCCCTTCAAATAATCTTCTAATTCCTTTCCTTTCTATGACAAAATTATAATGTAGCTAGCAAACTGTATAGTTTACATTTCTTCCCTCCCAACATTAATTCAGTTCCCAAATTTCTCCATGATTTTATTTACTGCTGGCTGTATGTAGAGATTTAATAACATTGGAGATATTTCTTAGCTACTGTTTCCCTTTCATGTCCTTCATCTCTTACAACTATCGTCTGCTTTCTGTACGAGTTGTACATAATTTTTCTCTCCCTGTATTTTATTCCGGCTACCTGTAGCATTCCAGAGTGTGTATGCCAGTCAATATTGTCAAAAACTTTTTTTAATTTTACAAATAGTACAGATGTGTGTTTGCTTTTCTGCAGTCTATGTCATAAGCTGTAGGGTTAGTATCGTTTCATGTGATCTTACATTTCTCAGGAACGCAAACTCATCTTCTCCCAGCAGTCTTCAACCAGTCATTCAGTTATTCTGTAGATTATACGTATTAGACTTTTTCCACCATGCCTTATGAAACTTACGATTCGGTACTACTGACACCGGTCGACACTTGCCGTCTTCTTACGAGATTATTCCATTGTTCTAGATTAATTTTACGAATGTGTACTCAAAAGTAATGCCTCCGAATTTCTTAAGTGAAAACTTTTAAAGATTTTAAATAAAACAAACTTTATTAGACTTCTAAATCTTTGTATACGCACTTACTTCAATGCATAGTCACCCATTGTCTTGTCGAGCTCCGGTGAGTCGGCTTTTAGGCGGTTTTCCATCTATCTCGGCGAATGTCGGCTTATTTCTCTTATTCCGCCTCAACTACACTATGTCGACGATAGCTGCGCAAACAAGTTCTCCACGTACGCGTACACCACCACTAGTCTCCCACGCAAACATAGGGGTTACACTCGTCTGGTGTGAGACGTTCCCTGGGGGGGGGGGGGGGGGGGGGGGGGGGCGAACCGCACGATAACCCTGGGTTCGGTGTGGGGCGGCAGAGGGGTGAAGTGGACAACGGTAGTCGTCGTGGGATTGTGGACCACTGCAGCTGCGGTGGGGACGGAGCCTCTCCGTCGTTTCTAGGTCCCTGGTTAACATACAACATACACCCTTTGTCTCCCATCAGGAGACAAGTTTCTTGATATCGCCACTGTAGAATGTTTGACTTTGTTGACGGAGCCTCAGCCTCACTTCTGCTTGCCCCGCTTCATCGCTATCAAAGAGAAGTCGTCTAAGAGGTTCTTAAAGTTTTGGCAGTAGATGAAAATCGGTTGGGGCCAAACCGGGTCTGAATGGGGCATCATGTATGATAGTGAACCCGAGGCGTCGGATTGTTTCAAATGTCGCTGCGTTCATGTGTGCTCCGGCAATGTCATACTGGAGGAGAGGGTGCGCCATGTGTGGAAGAACTCTTCGAAGTTTCTCACGCACCGACATCGTTACGTTACACGCTACAGTTCGGAGCCCACTAGTGGGAGAGGGCTGCGTATATGTAGACATGAAGGATGAAGATGTAGAATGTCAATAATGTTTGTTTTATCTTAAAACCTTGAAGGGTTTTCACATAAAACATTTGGAGGTATTACTTTTCAGCATGCCCTCTTGCTTTCGAAGTAGTAAGTGATTGTGTTCAAAAAATCTGCAATGTTCACTATTACAAAAATAGTGTTTTCAAGGTATCTTCTTCACATTACGAAGTTAGTGTACGCAAAATGTTATAGCAGTTGTCTTTGGTGAAATGAATTTCATTAACTTGTGTGATTGTTTTCATTAATTGTTTCTGTTCTTTATTTAAAACAATATATTCTTCTAGCTCGATTAATCTTGGTTATACTGCTGCCTCACATTTAACTGTGTACGTTTGATAGCTGTTATTTGGAATGCACAGTAATATGATCGGGGAGTGTGTATTATATTAGATAAGTCATAAATGAGGAAAAATACTTCGTGGATAGCGTCTCACATTGAGGTGTTTATCCCTTGTTTCTGTCTCAGTAAATGGGAATGCATGTAAACGTCATAAAATCGAAGAGTGTGAAGTTCGCTTTTGAATGTTCTCGTGCGCCTGGACAAGTCAGGAGAGCGACAGTGTGCACACCTTGCGTGCTTTGTGGTTGTCTGTGCCGCATAGTTGAAGGTGATTGAATCTAAGCAAAGTCACAGTCCAGTACTCTGTCTTCTTTTGATCAAGTTGTGTCGCGCATCGAGGCTAGTTAGCGCAAGGAAATGAAACTGAGAATGTACTCTACTAACGTGTCTCTATTTTAATTTTTTTCTGGAGTTAATTTTAAAGATCAGTTACAAAGAACCACAACACGAAATACAAAAATTGAGCTACTCATATGTCTGTTTAATCAACTGAGTGTAGTATAATTGTAAAAGTCGGAAAGATTATACTAACAAATGACGTTAAGCTCTATTAGCGTTTCATGAGTATTATTCGCAACGACGTGTAGGTGGAAAATTTCAGCCTATTGCAGAAATGTTTGCAGGACACGATTCATCATATTTGTGTCCCTTCACATTGTGATCTCACCTATGTAAACAAGAGGTTTCAGATGGCCACTTTAAAAATAAATAATATTAGGGTATGACAATATAGCTAGTCATACTACAGCACATCTGGGACCAATAGAGTTTGAATGAAAGAAGTTGTTGAGATGGCGTTCCACTGTGGCGCAGAAGTTAGTTGGATCACCAACATGCATGAACGAAATTTTCATATTAAGGGGTGATGCTAATTCCATTCAATAATTCCGGTAAAGAAGTATCCAGTGAACACAAAAATCACTCTCCTGTCAGTATTGGTGGTAACACATGTGGTCTTGCCATCGTGCTTGCGTTGCGCGGGAGTTTTCTTATTCCCAGTCGCACATATTATGAGAATTCACCATACCTCTCTCGTGAAATAGGAATCGTCAGTGAAAAGAACTGATCCTGAATAGCTCTGGTATTTCATCTGCTGAATTATAATGAAACTGCTTAAGTCCGGCAACAACACTTACATATACTGCATGCGAAGGAATGGGAATGATTTTCGTGCAGTACTCGCACAACGTAACTTCGTAAAATTTTCCTTGATACAGTGCTCTCGCAATATCTGCTCTTTCGTGCGCAACCAAATAGTTGAGATTCATGTCGGGGTATTTCTCGTTTCTGAAAAGTTACGGGAAAGTAACACTGCAAAGCACCCGTTAGCAGCAGTTGGTGCCTCGCGTATCAGCTAGAGCGAACAGCGCAGTGCTGTTGTAAACATCGCCCTTTCTTCAGGCATCAGTTGCTGTTTCCGTTTATACTTCAAACTTCACGGGACACGAGAATCTACACACTGTTGCTCTCGGCAACATGTAGTTCCCAAGTTTTCGTACGGTGGCTCGTACTCTACGATGAAATAAATTTTTCTGCAATCTTCCCAGCGCCGGCTGACACAAATCAGGACTTTGGTGGGCTATGTGATATCCGTTGGTGTCTGGTTTAATGATTAACCTAATGTTATTTTCTAAATAATAAGTTCAGAAGAATAAACAAATGTTTCTTGACTTGTGGAGCGTAAAAGCTTGCGGTCGCTGTAATATATTCCTTCATTTACGACTCATCCTCTATTATCTACATTAGAGAACTGCTGTAACATACTATTAACCTGTTATTACTGTAGAAGACAAGGTACTTAGAAATACGTTTCCTTAAACTACATATATTGACAACGAAGTAACGAGACTAGTCGCATTACAGAGGAAAGTTTTGTCGCTGAACGTGAGTACGTGACTTTTTACGTCGATCAATAACTGTCCCTTGCGCAGTGTTAACTTTCTTCGGAATCGATGGACTCAGAATCAATACACGTGTAGTCTACTACGAACATGTCCTTTTACGGCACCAGTTGGTAAAAATGGGAGAACTCAAGCACCACTTCTCGGAAAACGACTTGCACAAACATTTTTAGCAGTGGAAGGAACTGAAGTTGACGTGTGTGGACTCAAATTATTCCTCCTTTGAAGACGATCACCTCTAACTCAGGGCATTTCTTTATTTCTGTATTTTCTTTGTTTATGAGCAATCTTCTGACTAGTTTGATGAATCGTGCCATGACTTTCTTATGTCAACTTCATCATCTCAGAGTAGCACAAATTTGCTCCATCAGCCTCGTTCCATTTGTGTGAAACCTTGTACAAAATATTTTTCAGGAAAGCGCCGCAAGGCCACCTCTGTAACGAACAGCTCGTCCACTAACACTGGCGTAATTGGTTTTCCACCCTGAAATGTGCCTTTCCATTGTGACAAGTAATCATGGTGAGAATTTGTGCACTAATTTGCCACTCACACAGTTCCTCAATATTACAAGCAATCGCTTTTTTGTCAGACCACGTAGTTCTATCACAGGTTTTCCGTGTAAAATAACTTACTAAAGACTGCAATCCCTAAAAAGACCCTAAAAGTATCACGGACAGAAGTAAGCAGTTTACTTTCCACACGACAATGTCATCCTCGTGTATAACTGTTGAAGAACTCAGGAAACTTAACAGTATTTACCGTGTTTTATTGATTAAATACGCCAGGGTAAGCCTAATTACAAAGTTTCAAGAGTCAGCATTAAGAGATGAATCCAGGAATGTATTAGAGCCCCGTACTTATAGCTCCCGTATGAACTACGAAGATAAGATTTAAATTGTTATAGTGCGTACTGAGATATTTGAGCAGTCATTATTCCAGCGCTCCATACAGGAATGGGAGGGGCAGACACACTAATGCTTGGTACAATGGAAATTATCCACAACACGGTGATTTACACACTATTCATGCAGATGCAGATGCAAATGGGTCTCCAGATTAGTTCAGTACCTATAAGTTTTCTGGTAACTGCATAATTCACAAGTTAATCGCAGAATCTTCTTCAGAATACATTCCAGTCATGGCACACCATTCTTTTTTAGGACGATTACGGGTAAACGGTCCACGTAAGCATCACACGTGATTTTAAAATGTTAACTAGACACATTTCAAGGCTATTTTCTTGGCGAGATCGGCAGAATTTTTTCCTATTCTTTTATTTTAAATAGTAAGGTATCAACTTAATATCTGCCTCTTATCTTGTGGACTAGAACTTGCGTTCCATGCAAGTTTAAAAAAATTATTGTCTTGAAATACACCCTCAGATAGAAAAGGCAGTTTTGAGGGATAACAAGATCTTAGTAGAATAGCGATAGGGAGAGGTTTCAACAGTGAGCTCCTAGTTTCACTATTTCACGGTTTAACAAAGTGTCTCTCATGAATTCTCTTAACTTCGGAAATGTTCCTTACTCTGTGTTCCTCATTTTGCGTAATAACCTACAAATGTCTACTACTTGACCATTATTAATAAATGTAAGTTGTTCGCCTCCACCACTTGAAGATCTCGAAGAAAACTGCATCAGCATCAAAGTTATCTTACACTCTGAAAATAAGTTCAAAGGGAACACGCTACTGCCATGCATCCTTTACGTATCAGTCTATGGATTCCCTGAGTTCACTGAGAAGCTCTGTTCAAAATTCTAATATGGATGCCAAATCAGAAATACACAAAATAAATTAATAAATATTTGTAGGCAAATTAAATTGACTGAAGCTATATTTCAAGACAGAATCATACATACATTTCAGTCCTGGTGGCTGCGATCATTTGTTGAAATAGATTAGGTCGAGTGGTTCTAGGCGCTTCAGCCCGGAACCGGTCTGCTGCTTCGAATCCTGCCTCGGGCATGGATGTATGTGATGTCCTTAGGTTAGTTAGGTTTAAGTAGTTCTGAATTTAGGGGACTGATGACCCCGGATGTTAAGTTACATAGTGCTTAGAGCCATTTTTTGAAATAGATTAACTTTGAAAGATTTCTGTTGGTTTGTCGACTGGATGATTCAAGGAGCAAGCTATGCCTCGAACAGACAAGTCTACATGTCTGTACACATACGAGATGGCCTATCGCTCAAAACCCATGGGAAGAAAACACCTAGATCTACCAAAGGTCAATTCAATGAGGGGGCATACATCCCCACATTCCGCTACTTACCAGAGGTAAGCCACTCACAAATTTCCTAGAAGGACTGGAAAAAGAGACAGAGAAAGAGAAGCACAGAGAGACAAAAGATGAACAAGTTGAACAGACCATGCGAGAGGGGGGAGGGGGGAAAGAGTAAAAGAGCAGGTAGGCTGAGGACCGGGATGGACCACCAAGCCAAGATAGTCACAGCCCGGCCTGGGCAGAAGAGGCAATAGAGCGTTCTGCCAACCCCTCAATGAGCCGATAAGGTTAAGTGGCCGTCCATTAAAGAGAGTGGTAAAAGCCTCCTTCACGAATGAAACGTAAAACTATGTCAACCTCTGAGACATCGTCTTCTAATATCTCCTAACACTATGTGCAGCGAGTGAAGGAGATTAAGAGTCCACTGCAGAGTGGCTAAGTTGGGACAGTTCAGCGCAATGTGCACCATCGGCTCTTGGGAACCACAACTACAGTGTGGGGGGCCTTTGTGATGGAGAAAATGACCATTAGTCAACCAAGTATTGCCAATGCAGGGCCAGCAAAGGATGGTGGCGTTCTTGTCAGAGGTTTGCATGGAGGATCTCCACAGATTTGTAATTTCCTTTATCACCTATAGTTAGCCTCAGGGAAGCTGTGACTGTTTAGCATAACTGGCAAGCTATTGTTGGTGCCCGATCCGCAGTGGTGGGACCCCACCCTTCACAAGTAAGCCGTTCACAGGGTTAGTTCGAAAGGCTCCTGTTGCAAGTTTTGGTGAAGTTAGAGTGAGCCATCCCATATTCCAGGTTCCTAAAACTTGACAGCGTAATATCACTCACAGATCTGTTTCCAGAATACCGATCTCAAGAGTCAGCTTACTGGTAGCCAGTTTGACAAGGCTATTAGCAAGTTCTTCTCCAGGATCCCGACTTGGTGCAGTGTCCAGATGGAGGTCATAGAACGTCCAAATTGTTCAAAGGCATACAGGAAACCCTGCATAACAAAGATCAAGGGATGGATGGGTAACGCTGGTCGAGAGCTTGCAGCCTGCTGAAGGAGTCGCTGCAGTTGAAAAAGGACTCAGCGATGCATGAATGGATATGCTCAAACGTATGAGATGGCTACCAAGTCCACAGTGAAAACACTGCAGCCACCTAGCAAGGACGACAGTTCACTATGTCCCATGTGAGTATAAGCAACCATCGAGCCATCAGTATATATTATTTTTGAATCCCTGTAAGTTTTGTGTTGTGAAGGAGGAGACAGTATTTCGGATGCTCAGGGAAGCTGTGAGTGTTTATCATAACTGGAAGCTATTGTTGTTGCCTGATCCGCAGTGGTGGGACCCAACCGTTCACAAGTATGCTGTTCACAGGTTTAGTTCGAAAGGCTCCTGTTGCAAGTTGAACCCCGCAGTGTTGAATCGGACCAAGTATGTGCAATGCGGAAGGTAATGCCAGGCTGCATGGCAGACTCCTATAATCCAGACCGGGTTGTATCAGGGCTTTATAAAGCTGCAGTAGGGTATTGCAGTTTGCATCCAAACTGCTGTTACTCAGGCAGCGATGTGTATGAAGGTGCAGCCAGCACTTTCGCTTAAGATGGCGAAAATGGATAATTCACATCAACTGAACATCGAAGACCAGTTCTAAAATGCGATGAGTCTCCACCACATTGAGTAGTTAGTTGTCGAGGTGAAGTTCTGCTTCTGGGTGAAAGGTACGACGTCGAAGAAGTGGATGACGCAAGTCTTGGCCGCGGAAATCCGAAAGCCTCTCGTATGGCGAGTTGCAGTCGACAGTCAGCCTCGCCCACAATAGAGGAGCAATAGTAGAGGCAAAATTCGTCAGCATGTGGGGAGGGTGATACTGACGACCCCACAGCTGTTCCTAGACTATTGATAGCTACTGGAAAGAGAGGGACACTCAGTACAGAGCCCTGTCGGACTCCATTTTGTTGGATAGGGAGATACCAACTCGAACCCGGAAACTACAGTGCCACGGGAAGTTCTAGATAAAAATAAAGAATTGAACCCAGAGACCCCACTCGTGTAAGGCAGTGAGAGTGTGGTGTCAGTCAAGCCTTTTGCAGGTAAAAGAAGACGGCTATAAGGTGTTGACGTTGGGCAAATTTGTTTGGATGGTAGACTCCAGGTAAACCTGATTATCAGTAGTGGAACGGCCATGACGGAAACCGCTCTGGGATGGAGACAGAAGACCCTGAGACTCAGGGAGCCAACACAGCCGTCGGCACATCATGTATTCAAGCAACTTACAGAGACATTAGTGAGACTAATTAGGCAGTAACTATCCATCTCTAGAGGGTGCTTACCCAGAGTCAGCACTGGGATGATGATGCTTTCTCGCCACTGCGATGGAAACTCGCCCTTGCTCCAGATGCGGTTACAGATTGCAAAGATATGACGCTGACAGTCCCCTGATAGGTGCTGCAGCATTTGCTTGTGGATGCAGTCAGGTACTGGGGCTGTATCAGGACAGTGGACGAGGAAACTGATGAATTCCCACTCACTGAATGGAGCATTGTCTGTCTCCAGGTGGCTTGTAGTAAAAGATAATTTCTTTCGCTGCAATCGCTATTTTAGGACACGAAAGGCAGGTTGATAATTATCAGACGCAGGGGCTCAAACATAAGGCAGAGCAAAGTGTTCTGTGACAGGGTTTGGATCAGTGTAGACAGCGCCATCCAAGGTAATACCAGGTGCACCTGCAGGTGTCTGGTATCTGTAGAGACGTCTGATCTTTACCCAAACCTGTGAAGGAGAGGTACATCATCTGATTGTTCAAACGTACCCTTCCCAGCATTCTTCTTCCCATCGTTTTATTAGGTGGTGGACCTGGGCGTGGAGCCGCCTAAAGGAAATGAGGTGCTTCCTCGATGGATGCCGTTTGCAGCGTTGGAGGGCCCCTAACAATCACTAATGACGTCTGCGATTTCTGATCACCACCAAGATACTATTTTCCGCTGGGCGTACCTGAGGAACAGTGGCTCGCTAAATCAGCTACCAAAAAATGGCTGTTGCTGTATTCTGGACTGCCTCATCAACACCTCCGTGTGTCAGGGGGCCAAGGGCTACAGCACAGGCGAAAGCATCCCAATCAACACTGTTGAGAGCCCATCTGGCTGGCCATCTAGGGGAGTAACACTGAGGGATAGACAGGATGATTGGCAAATGTTCACTAGGACACAGATATTTGTGGACTCTGCAGTGGATGGATGGTTCAAGACAAGGGCTGCAAACGGAAGGGTCAATGGCTGACAAATGTTCTGTGCATCAGAATCAAGTACGTGGAGGACCAGTAAACAATAGGAAACGGTCAAGTTGTGCCAGTAAGTTTTCGAGGTCTTTACTGAGCCAGTGATCGTGGGTCCACCTCACCAAAGTTTATTTGGCATTCAAATCATCCAAAATCAGGAAAGGTGGGGCGAGGTGAGAAACCAACACAAACAATGTTCTGAGACACTTCACCATTGGGAGGGAGACAAACACTGGAGATGGTCAAATCCTAAAATGCTCTTACCCCAACATCCACATCCTCCAAAGGTGTGTTAAGAGGCACAAATTCGCTATATAGTGTGTCCAGAACAAATATACAAACTCCGCCAAATACCCTCTCATATGTAGCACGATTCGAAAAATAGTCCCGGTATTCATGAAGGGCCAGGGTCCGTGATGCTGAAATCAGTCTCTTGAAGGGTAATGCAGAAGGCAGGGGAGGTGCTTTAAAGACGTCGTAGCTCAGTCAGGTGGTGAAACACTGCCACAATTACAGTCGAAAATAATGTTGTCGATGAACTGTGAGGTCATGAAGAGACCAAGTAGGCAGGTCATGCACTAGGCTCACCTGATGCCACTAGTTGAGGGGTTATGACATCAATATACAAAGGTTCTGGGTTCCGTTTAGTGGCGCAAATCGGGGCCTCAAAGGCCACTGGACTCTCCACCTCAGCCAAGGGAGTCGAACAGGCTGAGTACGTTTTCTTATCTTTCCTCTCCTCTAAGGAGAGGAAAGATTGGATGATTGTGAGGGCTTCTCTGAATCAGTTTTGGATAAAGACGATGTTCACGAGCCCTGCAACCAGCAGCATGTGGTTCGTTCAGCCACTGGCTGGTGTCTGGTTGCAGACAAGCTGAAACATTGGAAGGTGTCCTGAAGGACCCCTTCCTGGCGGGAGAAGCTGGAGGAAGGTGATTTGTCTCTGGCTGGGAGATAGGGACCAATGTCTCCAGTGGGTGAGAAGCTAACTATCCGAAATTAGGTATGGGGAAGCAACAGTCATTAGGTGACGGGCTTGGTTGAGTGACCCAGAAGGCCCACTCACTGTAGGAGGTGTAACGGGCGGGAGTACCATCGCCAAAAGGGTCGATGTCGTCCTAGCTGTAGCATATGACTCCGTTACATATGCTGATTGCAACCGCTCGTACTTCTTCTTGGCCTCTTGTTAAGTCAGTTTGTCCAGAGTCATACATTCTTGTGTTTCATCCTCTTTTTGGAAAATGGTGCAATTGGTGAGCAGGGAGAGTGGTGATTTCCACAGTTGGCACAGGTGGGGGGAGGGGTAGGAGGAGGGTTCGCATGTATTGCTCATCCAGAATCTCTACAGATGGGGCGAGCATTACAACGCGAAAACATGTGCCTGAATTTTAAACACTTGAAGCACTGCAAGGGGGGGAGGGGGGGGGGGGGGCTGGACACAAATACTCTTTCACATCGCATCAGTATAGCATCACCTTGACTTTTCGAAACAATGAATCCCTCTCAAAGGCCAAGAAGAAGTCGCCAGTAGCAAGTACATTGTCATTTGGCCCCCTATGTAAACAATGGACAAAGTGTACACCCCATGCCCTGAGTTGGTGTTTATTTATTTATTTCTTTACACGTCAGGCTCCGTAGGATCAAATTAAGGAGCAAATCTCCAAGGTCATGGAACGTGTCAGTAGATGAAATTACAACATAAAAGTAATAACAGATAAAAATAGTGTGTTTATGAATCCAAAACGGTCAAGCCCTAAGCTTAAGTAAACGCAATCAACAGTACACATAAGAATCACCCTTATTTTTCAAGGAACTCCTCAACAAAATACAAGGAGTGACCCAAGAGGAAACTCTTCAATTACGATTTGAACGCGCGTGGATTACTACTCAGATTTTTGAATTCTTGCGGTAGCTAATTCAAAATGGATGCAGCAGCATACTGCACACCTTTCTGCAGAAGAGTTACGGAAGATCGATCGAAATGCCGGTTGGATTTCTGACGAGTATTAACTGAGTGAAGGATGGTTATTCTTAGGAATAAACTGATGTTGTTAACAAGAGACGACACTAAAGTATATATATATATATATATATATATATATATATATATATATATATATATATATATATATATAGAGAGAGAGAGAGAGAGAGAGAGAGAGAGAGAGGCCAAGGTCAGAATACCCAGACTAGTGAAAAGAGGTCGACAAGAGGTTCGCGAACTTACACCACTTACTGCCCGAAGCGCCCGTTTCCGAGTCAAAAATACACTTTTAGAATGGCGCCATACGACATAAGCGAATGAAAATACGCAAAGTAGACTAATTTTCTTGTCGAACGATCACTCACTTCAGATACCGCTCGAATAGTAAAAATGGCAGCATTAAGCTCGTCATCAGATTGCAAGAGCAGACCTCCTATCTTCTCCACAAAGGATAGGGGCTTTGCGGCCAAGAACGAATACCCATCAGTCCTTGTGCAAACTAAGTATTTGGAGGAATATATCTCTGCTCTACGTTCTTCCCACAGCGTAGCCAGTGACAACGTTTTACGGTCGTCTCTCTCTACATTACGCAATGACTTCCCTTCCATAGAGTCGGCTGGGGCCATATGGCTTCTAGCAGGAGATAACTTCATCCACTTAATTTGCAGCTCATCCGCTGTGCTGACACCCACTCCAAACAGGGGATCCCCCCTCCTCCTCCTCCCCCCCACTCTCCGACCAGCCTCAGCAACGCCTACTTAGTAAGTAATCCATTGCTCGGGGTCCTCATGCTCCATTCACGATGGGCTCATAATCCTTGGCATACATACGTCAGGCAGCAACAGTGGGATCTCTGTGTGGTCAGGAGGCCACCAGTTTGCAGGTAGTTGACGACCCCCCCCCCCCCCCCCCTACCCCATTTCTGAATGGCTGCCGTGCTGGGTTTTGGGTTTATTACCTTATTAGAGGAAAGAGAGCAAAGAAGGAAAAACACCAAGGTGGAGCATACACCGCATTTGGCGACCTTCCCTACACTATCCGTAGTTACGGAGAATTCTCATAATTGGTGGAGGGTCAAACTCAATAATGTGGATCATGCGTTTATTCAACGAAAGTTTGTAGAAAACACCGGAAATGGAAACGAGCCCGAATTCATAAATAAGGTCCAAGCGGGGCCTGCAACAAGAAAACCACCTGATGGAGAGGCAGAGAGGGAAAGGCTCAGTGTAAGTATAACCTTGCAGCACCGAAAGGAAGTAATGCTGCAAAGGCTGCGTCCCCGTGGTAGCCAAGCACGTGCTCACAAAAGAGTTGTGAGCCCCTGTGGCAAAAGCTTTCTGTACAGTATCGCAAAACCACATTACAAAAGTAATATTCCACACTGAATAAATACTGCATTTATAGTGATAACTTAGTTATAACCCACTTGAGGTTTAGGATACCTGTTACTGAAATGGATTCCAGACCAAACGTGCTGTATAACGAGTACTAAGTCGGAGGTAGACCTACATTTAGGACATGAAATTACAAAACAAAAACAGGAGTCAGCACGCCAGCCGCACCAAACGAACAGCAGCCAAGAAGCTGAATGCCTTGTGTACAGCGAGTCGTGTAAACAGAACACGGAAAACTACATCCAAGTGTTCCGATGCGATGATCCGTGTTCTTAAATACCTTAGCATCTCAGAAGACATCGCTGCATTCTCGCACTAGCAAAGACGCATTGCTTCCGCGTTTTACAGTCGATACGAAACGACAGCCTGACGACATGAGAGGCAAACACAATACGTAGTACACATTCAGGATAAATGAAAGGGCGCTCGTTATTAAGTGGACTCCTTTAAAACTTCAATTGAAAGGAAATACTTAATGGTCGTTGTTGTTGTTGTTGTTGTTGTTGTTGTTGTTGTCTTCAGTACAGAGACTGGTTTGATGCAGCTCTCCATGCTACTTTAACCTGAGCAAGCTTCTTCATCTCCCAGTTCCTACTGCAAGGTACATCCTTCTCAATCTGCTCAGTGTATTCATCTCTTGGTCTCCCTTCACGATTTTTACCCTCCACGCTGCCCTCCAATACTAAATTGGTGATCCCTTGATGCCTCAGAACATGTCCTACCAACCTATCCCTTCTTCTAGTCAAACTGTGCCACAAATTTCTCTTCCCCCTAATTCTATACAATACCTCCTCATTAGTTATATGATCTACTCATCTAATCTTCAGCATTCTTCTGTAGCATCACATTTCGAAAGCTTCTATTTTCTTCTTGTCTAAACTATTTACCGCCCATGTTTTACTTCCATACATGGTTGCCCGCATCTCGTGGTCGTGCGGTAGCGTTCTCGCTTCCCACGCCCGGGTTCCCGGGTTCGATTCCCGGCGGGGTCAGGGATTTTCTCTGCCTCGTGATGGCTGGGTGTTGTGTGATGTCCTTAGGTTAGTTAGGTTTAAGTAGTTCTAAGTTCTAGGGGACTGATGACCGTAGATGTTAAGTCCCATAGTGCTCAGAGCCATTTGAACCATACATGGTTACACTCCATACAAATACTTTCAGAAACGACTTCCTGACACTTAAATCTATACTCGTTGTTAACAAATTTCTCTTCTTCAGAAACGTTTTCCTTGCCATTGCCAGTCTACATTTTATATCCTCTCTACTTTGACCATCATCAGTTACTTTGCTCCCCAAATAGCAAAGCTCATTTACTACTTTAAGTGTCTCATTTCCTAATCTAATTCCCTCATCACCCGACTTAATTCGACTACATTCCATTATCCTTGTTTTGCTTTTGTTGATGTTCATCTTATATCCTCCTTTCAAGACACTGTCCATTCCATTCAACTGCTCTTCCAGGTCCTTTGATGTGTCTGATAGAATTACAATGTCATCGGCGAACTTCAAGGTTTTTATTTCTTCTCCATGGATTTTAATTCCTAATACGAATTTTTCTTTTGTTTCCTTTACTGCTTGCTCAATATACAGATTGAATAACATCGGGGATAGACTACAACCCTGTCTCACTCCATTCCTAACCACTGCTTCCCTTTCATAACCTTAAATTCTTACAACTGTCATCTGGTTTCCGTACAAATTGTAAATAGCCTTTCGCTCCCTGTATTTTACCCCTGCCACCTTCAGAATTTGAAAGAGAATACTCCAGTCAACATTGTCAAAAGCTTTCTCTAAGTTTACAAATACTAGAAAAGTAGGTTTGCCTTTTCTTAATCTATCTTCTAAGATAAGTCGTAGGGTCAGTATTTCCTCACGTGTTTCAACATTCCTACGGAATCCAAATTGATCTTCCCCAAGGTCGGCTTCTACCAGTTTTTCCATTCATCTATAAAAAATTCGCATTAGTATTTTGCAGCCGTGACTTATTACACTGATAGTCGGTCATTTTCACATCTGTCAACGCCTACTTTCTTTGAGATTGGAATTATTATAGTCTTCTTGTAGTCTGAGAGTATTTCGCCTGTCTCTTCGACTTAGGTCTTTCAGTGCTCTGTCAAACTCTTCACGCAGTATCATATCTCCCATTTCTTCTCCATCTACATCCTCTTCCATTTCCATAATACTGTCCTCAAGTACGTCGCCCTTGTATAGACCCTCTACATACTCTTTCCACCTTTCTGCCTTGCCTTCTTTGCTTAGAATTGGGTTTCCATCTGAGCTCTTGATATCGATACTAGTGGTTCTCTTTTCTCCAAAGGTCTCTCTAATTTTCCTGTAGGCAGTATCTACCTTACTCCTAGTGAGACATGCCTCTAGATCCTTACATTTGTCCTCTAGCCATCCCTGCTTAGCCATTTTGCACTTCCTGTCGATCTCATTTTTGAGACTTTGCATTCCTTTTGCCTGCTTCCTTTACTGCATTTTTATATTTTCTCCTTTTATCAATTAAATTCAATATATCTTCTGTTACCCAAGGATTTCTACTAGCCCTCGTCTTTTTACCTACTTGATCCTCTGCTGCCTTCACTATTTCATCTCTCAAAGCTACCCATTCTTCTTATATTGTATTTCTCTCCCCCATTCGTGTCAATAGTTCTCTAATGCCCTCCCTGAAACTCTCTACAACCTCTGGTAATGTCAGTTTATCCAGGTGCCATCTCCTTAAATTCCCACCTTTTTGCAGTTTTAATCTGCAGTTTATAACCAACAGATTGTGGTCAGTCAACATCTGGCCCTCGAAATGTCTTAAAATTTAAATCCTGGGCCCTAAATCTGTCTTACCATTATATAATCTATCTGAAGCCTTGCAGTATCCACAGGCCTCTTCCAGGTATACAGCCTTCTTTCATGATTCTTGAACCAAGTGTTAGCTGTGATTAAGTTATGCTCTCTGCAAAATTCTACCAGGTGGCTTCCTCTTTCATTCCTTACTCCCATTCCATATTCACCTACAGCGTGTCCTTCTCTTCCTTTTCCTACTATTAAATTTTCATCTCCCTTCACTATCTGAATAATTTCTTTTATCTCATCATACCTTTCATCAATCTCTTCGTCATCTGCTGAGCTAGTTGGCATATAAACCTGTACTACTGTGGTAGGCATGGGCTTCGTATCTGTCTTGGCCACAATAATGCGTTCACTATGCTGTTTGTAGCATCTTACCCGCATTCCTATTTTCCTATTCATTATTAAACCTACTCCTGCATTACCCCTATTTGATTTTGTGTTTATAACCCTGTATTCACCGACCGGAAGTTGTTTCTCCTGCCACTACCGATGGCCTAGCAGTCTGGTCCCTTCAATCCCACAAACCAACCTCCTGCCACCAAACTTCACTAATTCCCTCTATATCGAACTTTAACCTATTCATTTTCCTTTTTAAATTTTCTAACCTACCTGCCCGATTAAGGGATCTGACATTCCACGCTCCGATCCGTAAAACGGCAGTTTTCTTTCTCCTGATAACGTCCTCCTGAGTAGTCCCCGCCCGGAGATCCGAATGGAGGACTATTTTACCTCCGGAATATTTTACCCAAGAGGACGCCATCGTCATTGAACCATACAGTAAAGCTGCATGCCCTCGGGAAAAATTACGGCTGTAGTTTCCCCTTGCTTTCAGTCTTCCGCAGTACCAGCACAGTAAGGCGGTTTTGGTTAGTGTTACAAGGGCAGATCATTCAATCATCCAGAAAGTTGCCCCTGCAACTACCGAAAAGGCTGCTGCCCCTCTTCAGGAACCACACGTTTGTCTGGTCACTCAACACATACCCCTCCGTTATGGTTGCACCTACGGTACGGTCATCTCTACGGTACGGTCATCTGTATCGCTGAGGCATGCAAGCCTCCCCACCAACGGCAAGGTCCATGGTTCATGAAATTATATTACTAGGTGGAAAACTGAATGATGATAGCTTTAGATTTAGGCAGCCATGTCATGTGGATTGTCTTCTTGGCACTCTGTACCACTCGGAGATGTAACCAAACAATAACCTGGCTTAAATTTTGGCCCAAATTTACGTAATTAATCTCGTATTAATGTTTGATATTAAAATGCGAACAAAAACGTAAATCTCGTGTCAAAAACTAGTTTTTCATTTCCTTTATTTGGAATACAGCATGATTCCATGTGCTGAAATTGTAGGTCACTCATCTTCATTCGTGCATGAACACATACACCTGTTGTAGGATACCAGGACAAGGTCGAACCCTGTGGTATTTATACAGAACATGTTGCCTTAGATTCTTTTCATTTAGAATATCTATTACGGTTGAATACATCTGTGCCCTCAAGTGACCTCCCAAGTAGTCACCACTTGCGTTTAATTTATGGACAGTCCATTAATTGCACTGGATCCTGTTCATTCATGTACTGATTTGATGTGTGATTCAAATGTGATGGTACACCTTCATGCACGTAGCACATGACGTTACACAGATTCAGTGATAGAAGTGCAAGAAACTGTGGCTGATCATCGTCCAGAAAACGTCCGTAGAAATTTGCAGGTAGAAATTCTAGAAGTATCTGTAATCCGATCATAATTTCACCAACGAGGTCCAATCAAACGTTCACAGAAAGGTTTTGTTCGAAGAAGGTCCGTACATATTCGCTGTAGACGATGAAGACGCCGTTTGTAGTGAAGTACGCTTTGTCGTTGAACAGTTCAATGTCGTTCAAATTACGGGCTCTTCTGATTTGACACAGGTACTACTCGTGACAGTTAAAGTGGACAAACTGGTCAGGGCTTAGAATTAATTGCACTGGATGGTAGTGACACGCGTGCAAGCTGTCTTGCAGGAAATGTGCATTATTTTATATAGTGCCCTACAGTGCACTGGTCATTTTTTGGTAAATGGGCTACTGTCAAGATAGTCCCATTCAGTACACTGAATGGTTAGAGGTGTGTAGTCAACATCATAGTAGTTGCGCGTTTAAAACTTGTTTCCAGAAAATGCCTACAAACATTAATAGATGAAAGTAAACTTCAAGTTGGCACGCTTTGGGAAACTCAAGGACGTGCATTACACAACACAACACTTCACTTGACGTCCGTCAATTTCTCGTTATTCCACTCCACAATATAATTAATGGAGAGCTGTATTCTATGTAGACTAGAGACGCAACGTTAATGGATAGCCAGCCTCGATACGATAACAAGAATTAACGAATTAGAGCACTTGCCTGTCAGTCTTCCAAGTCAGCTGCCCTAAGGTGTGTTCACAGAAAACTCAAAGCGCTGCGTCTAATGTCTCGAAGTCGAGAATGGCGTACGATTTGTGCATTTCATTTGTATGATTGCAGTATTATTACTAAGTTAATAAAATGAATACTGAGTGAAATATTACAGAGGAAAGTGATAATTGCGACGTGATGAAGTGGAGAAGGCGAGACAAAGACTGTATTTTAGTGGCAGAACACTTAGAAAATTGGGGGACTGATGACCTTAGCTGTTTAGTCCCCCTTAAACATCCCAACCACCACCACCACCACCACCACCACCACCACTTAGAAAATTCAACAAATCATCTAAAGAGACTGTCAACACTTCACGTGCGGTATGGGATATTTACCAGATAGTACTGACGGAGGACACAGAAAAGTTCAAAGAAGGGCAGCTGGTTTAGTATTGTAACGAAATTGGGTAGAGTGACACGTATATAATAAACTAATTGGGGTGCTTTCATTAAAGCAAAGGTGTATTTCCTTGTGCCGAGATCATTTCACGAAGTTTCAATCAGCAACTATGTCCTCCAAATGTCAAAATTTTTTGTTGAGCACCAAGTACAAAGGGAGAAATGAACATGGTAATAAAATAAGGGGAATCAGAGCGCGCACGGGAAGACGTATGTGTTCATTTTTTCCGTGTGATTTCTGAGTATGGAACGATCGAGAAACAGTCCGAAAGTGGGTCTATGAACCCTCTGCCAAACACTTAATTGTGGATTGCAGAGCTGCCATGTAGATGTAGAAGTAGGCATTGTTGGTGCCAGCTTCCATGAACTAATCCCACCAAGCCTTACACAAAAGCAATGCAGCACTTGGTTTAAGACACTTTTCAGAAAAAAGCTTATCGAAGCAACTAAATTACCTTAGAATAAGCAAGAATCCAATTTTTCTTAAGTCAGCCACCCAGTTTCCCACAAATAACATTTTAACTCATATGCATAAATTTAAAAAATCCATACATTACGATAGATTACTTTTCTTAAACGTTGCCTGGATGTAATCTGATTATAGGCCCATATTCCTCAGATGACTACCGTACAGGGTGTTTCAAAGACTTCACGACAAGCATCTAGTGGTGAGAGATCAAGTAATGGGGAATAAGTTTTTTGGGGGTAAAATGTTGTTTGACATTTCCTGCGACGCTAGCCATCGTTGTAAGATTGGTCATCAGGGCGAAGGCACTCTGTGGCTTTCGTATGCAATGTGTGTTGCCTGTCATGCAATAATATGCTCCGCATGAAAGGTGGTAGGCCGAGAAAATCGAAGTTCCTGAATACCTTCTGAAATATGTTTCTCTACCTAGAGGCACTGATTATCATGGTCTTGTTGTTGAGAATCATCATGTCAATTTACTGTGGTAGGTGGTACGTTGTACATCTCGTTAGTAGAACTTTCTGGGGCGGTAAAACCTCGTCGTCTCAAGGCTCGCAAATACTACAGCGAGCCTAGTGTCACAGGGAAGAGTCAGCGAACATTTAGTCTCTAACAAAAGTTGTTCCCCAAGATGTGAATTATCACATCTAGAGGTTTGTCGCAAAGGCTTTGTAACACCCCTTGTAATATCCGACAACCTGCCACCATTGTGGTGTGAAGTACCAACTGTTGGATGGCACCGCACACTGGAGACTCATCAGATATTACATGAGAAATAAACTCTGCGAACGTCCCTGAGCCACACAGAATGCAGTGAAGAGTCACTCATCCTGAATCCAAGCGATTTATTTACATTAGACAGCAGCCTTTTACACTCTTTCAACAAAACGTCAATCTCCACACAAAAAATATAGCAATGGTTGTTTGCGTTGTGCCGACGGATACCTGCTCAGCACGACACGACAACCGTATATCTAGACGACTGAAAAAGTCACTCTAAGTTAAAAAAAATTTCAGGGCAGGTTTCAGCATGTCGGATTGGACCGTTCCTTTGTAAGACAAAAAAGAATATGTAAATAACTAAATGAATAAATAAGTAAATGTGACGCATCAAGAAAAAAGTTATCCAAATGGGACAGAAATCGGTATATGTGATGTACACGTACGGAAAAACAAAAAATATTGAATGATTTATCCAAGAGAAAGAGATTTACGAATTGAGCAAGTCAATAAAGTGTTGGTCGGCCCCTGGGACTTGGGGGTTATTCAGCTTGAAATTGATTGCCAGAGTTGTTGGATGTCCTCCTGAGGTATATCATCCCACATTCTGCCCAACTGGCGCGTTAGATCGTCAAAATCTCGAGCTGATTGGATCGGCATGCATATAGTGCTCCAAACGTTCTCAATTAGGAAAATATTCGGTGATCTTACTGGCCAAGGTAGGGTTTGGGAGGCACGATGACAAGCAGTATAACCTCACGCCGTGTGCGGTTGGGTGTTTTCCTGTTGAAATGTAAGTCCAGCACAGCTTGCCATTGAGGGGAAACAAAACAGGGCATAGAATATTGTCGACGTGGTGCTGTGATGAAAGGGTGCCGCAGATTACTACCAGCAGGTCCTGCTATGAAAGGAAATGGCACCCTAGGCCATCAACCGAGGTTGGCGGGCCGTATGTCGGGTGACAACTACGCTGGTATCCCACAGCAGTCTGTATGCACTGGACATCAGGGCTCACTTGGAAGCAAGACACTGAAGACAATTCTACTCCAGACAGTGAGATTCCAAGTCGAAGACGTGTTTCATTTCTTTGGCTTAACGCAAGACTTCAGCTTGGACACCATTCGTAATGCTATGTCGATACGATACTGAGAAGAAGTTCCAAAGTCTGTGGGTCATATTTTCACAGAAGAAGACGCAGTTTACTTAGAAACGTACTAACACTTGTTTTCTGACTTGAGAAATATTAAGTTACTAAAACAGAACCGACTAAATATTCTTATTAAATTATTAAAAAGGAGGGTTAGAAATTAATTCCCATCGACAACGAGGTCATTCGGGTAACAAGCTCGGAAGTAGTAAGATAAAGCCGCTACTGATGTATTTTCGTTTTGTGGGTTGCATACATTCAGGGGCTATCATTCATTCAGGGACAAATCTATGTTTCTCCTAAGTGGTTTATGACTATCTGAGAATAACTGTGATTATGCTAATTGCTTTATCAACCCTTGGGGATAATTCATCCTTACGAGAATCCTCCCACCCCTTGTCCTCCCACAGCCCTCAGGGATAAGGGACACTTTCTCTGTCACTTCTTCGCAATTCAGTTCTGAGCCTCTTTTCTCTCTTCTGGAATATCCTCCAGCGATCTCCATACCTTCCCCACTTCCCTCCTTCTCTCCCCCACCTAGAAAACGGCAGAAAAACACTCAACCTGTGCTCATCTCAGGACACGAAATTGAAATCAATGTCAACTGACATGGTAACCCCTAGGCTTCCTCCTTACCCCCACCTCCACCTCCTCTCCTTGAAACCCTGCGCCACTTTCTATATAAGAAAAATTGGTGGGATACAGGTCAATAGCGTTACCTCCGCTCTTACAATTTCACCTTACGTCCTATTGGTGGATACTGGTGCAATTAGGTCAAAATCCTTACTGTGTTGATTCCGCAGCCCATCAGTTCCCCAGAAATACTAGCTCACATTTGATTGATCACTGCAGCTGATTTGAATATTTGGCGGGAAACATCTCATCATGATTGACAGTGCAGAATATTGCAATCTGGGAGGGGGGGGGGGGGAATCTCGCTTAAAACAATCGCCACAACCCACATCTATCGAAAAAGAAAAATTTTCCAGTCACACTGTCCACGGACCACAGGTGTGCTGGGAACTACGCTGGCTTGAAAATTAGGTCTTCATGTGCACCACACTGTACCACATGTGCTGCACTACCAGCAACCTTTTGAGTCCCAAGCACTGGACTGTGAGCCACTAGGACACCTGCAGAGAAATGTGTGATGCTTGATGTTGGCTTCCTTTGAAATTTGATGCCAGACTGACTTCTTATTTTCTTCCAAACACGCACGCTCCACACCACATCAGTGGAAGCAGCTGCTCTATGTACTCATCCCGGTATGCAGATACTGACTGAGCTAGTTCACAATACCACCAGCATAGAACGCTGGGAGAAGCCTCCACCCTCCTGTTCTCTCCCCCCTCCGACCTCGCCCCTCTGGTTACTTCCTGCCAGACAAAGCATCAGGTGGTGGCAACTCTTCGATATTCATACCTGGGCTCAAGTGGCTGCTTCCTGACCAGGAAGCACATGTCATGTGCCACCGGAAACCACGCCATTCACTCTTTTGTTCTGAACAAGGAAGCGGATACCTAGTAAATACCCAGCCCTCCCCAAAATGCTGGACTATGGATGTCTCGAAAATAGTCCATTTGTGCTACCCCCACTCAATCAGATTGATTGGCTAATTAATTAAATCAATACAATCTATGTGGTACAGTTTTTCCTCGCTTCCTATTGGTACATATTAGGACCGAGATTTGTGGCGGGAAATTCTGTTGCTATCCGGGTTCTGATACTGCAACTGCCTAGTTTCCCAACCCTACTCTTCCCCCTTCTGGATTTTCCTTTCTCTCTAATGGGGGACAATGGCACAATTAGGACATTTTTCAGGGAATCCATTACGCTGGAGGTAGCTTAAAATGGTAGTGTGGATTTCAAATTTCAGCTCAGTTGTCCTTAAACAATTGGCAGGGACAGGCCAGGGACTTGACAGGTGTGTGCTCGCAATACCATTATTGGAAACAATAAATTGATAACAATAAATTGATCAAACAGGAATTTGACTTTGTGATTGGAAGCGGTGCTGTATAAAATGATAGTTATTTATGATATCGGAGAAAATTTATGCCATCACGGTTGTGTGATTCCCGACGGCTACAGGGCTGCTGTGTGTATTTTTTAAAGCACTTGTAACCTCCCCCTCACTTATCGACCTTAATGACAGTGAAAAATTAAACCGCGTGTACCTAATGGAAATTTGGGAAAAGCAATCGTCACCGAAGTTAATCTGTCGGTAAAGAGGGAGGAAAGGGTTACATCTAAATGAAAGGAAAAATGCAAATGAAACTGGTGGAAATTAATTTTGAAAAGGGGTAAAGTAAATAAAGAAAGTAAATGTGCGACCGTTACGTCAGCAATTAACTAGCGGTAATTAGATATTTGAGATTTTGGGGAAATTACGGTCGCCAGTCCTAAGGACAATTACTATAGTAACTGAAAAAGAAAGGTTATTACACATATAATTAGCACTAGAAGCGTGGCAACTGAAGGTTGACACGTGTAGTGAGAAAACTGAAAGTTTGTCAGAAGTAATAAATTTCGCTACACTCTGACTTAATTTAACAAAAGAATTAACAAAACCGGAAAATCGAAAGTTAATTTAGTGACTGAAGTTAATAGTGAGCTTTCTTTCTGAAGCACATCGAAATTCAGTAAAATACGATTAGTCTTGGGCTACCTCAACAATCATCTCAAAAGCCACTTGAATCTACGCAATTTAGAAATAAGAGATTTAACTTTGAACTTGAATTAAATGATTCTGAGCGATTAACAATAGTGAAATTTAGTACGTACCAAGCTGAGCTGCAGTCACAGGTAAGCTAAAATACGGTAACAAAACTCGCACTCTTAATTTGTGCTTGTGCAATCTAAATATTGTAGCCAGCTATGAATATCTTAAATGAACTTTGAAATTAAAGCAGTGAAATCGAATGATGCTGGCGTTTGAATTTCAACGACACTCGGGTTCATTTCGGAGAAGGAAGGGACCCTGCTTGGTAATGCAATTGGGACAATGAGCAACAAAGGTTCATGCTAAGTTGCTGTAATTTTGCGAGGCAAATGGAACAGTTTGAAACGCTGAGGTCTGCCATACAGTTCTGAAACTTTACGTGCTTTTAGTCTTCCTTGTTGGTTGATTGAAGGTTTGAAGTCGTCGATCGAGGAGGTGGCGACAGTCACTCATTGTCGGCCGTCGCTGTTGCAGAAGCTGGATGCTGGCGCGCCTTCTTCTCGACACGGTCACCAGGCGAAACGGGCTCTTGATGTGCGCCAGCCAATGCTTCCCGTCCGCAACACCGTGTCAGAAACTATCATCGCAAGTCGAGCGCAATTACATGCTGCCAAACCCCGAAAGCGCGGCAACTCGCGGGAGCTTCACACAACACACCTGCTCCACTCGCTACTCCAGCCAGACTCCCCCTGCCCGCGCTCCACGCGGCAGAGTTAACACTACCAAAGGTCCTACACACTTTGATTCTTCACACGACCCATCGATGTAATCGTTCGATAGCAGTTTTCCCTAGGCAAGACCCAGCGTAAAAATACAAATAATATTTACGAAACAAACCAATTATACATCGACATAAGTGCATATATATATATATATATATATATATATATATATATATATATATATATATATATATACAAACAGTAAAACAATTACAATATATAAAGAGACAGAAATGTCATATCTTGAGGTAACAAAACAAGGAAAAAAAATAGTACAATAGATGGAAATAGGAGGATATGCATTTCCGGCGTTACACGCTGTCGAATTACCATGTTGGTTCTCTCTTGTAAAGCAGAGAGGAGGGGAAAGGGACTACTGCGTAACAACAGTAAATCACCTTTATTTAATCATATACCACTCCACCTTCCAGCTGCAAGACGGAGTCCACTGGGGTGTACTAAGAAGCCCTCATCGCCACACACTGCAGACATCGTCACGTGGACAGGACACTTTATAAAATGGTTCAAGTGGCTCTAAGCACTGTGGGGTCTTAACATTTGAGGTCATCAATCCCCTAGAACTTCGAACTACTTATACCTAACTAACCTAAGGACATCACACACATCCATGCCCGAGGCAGGATTCGAACCTGCGACTGTAGCAGCAGCGCGGTTCCGGACTGAAGCGCCTAGAACCGCTCTGTCGCAGCGGCCGGCTATACTTTATAAACACTCACACTTAAACCATGACCCGTTCAATAGTAGTTGCCATGGTTAGATGTTGGAGAGCGTGAAAACTTCCATAGGCCACCGCCGCCACTCGTCTTTCCGTCCCAAAGCTCCTGGCATCCTGTATTTGATGTAAAGAGGCAGGAAAGACTACCGCCGTGACCGCCAAACCGTCAGCCGATCAATTTACATGGGGGTTCAAATGGCTCTGAGCACTATGGGACTCAACTTCTGAGGTCATTAGTCCCCTAGAACTTATAACTAGTTAAACCTAACTAACCTAAGGACATCACAAACATCCATGCCCGAGGCAGGATTCGAACCTGCGACCGTAGCGATCTTGCGGTTCCAGACTGCAGCGCCTTTAACCGCACGGCCACTTCGGCCGGCATTTACATGGGGGAATAACCGTCCAGCGCGAACACTCGCCATATTGATCCTACTCACAAAACTCAGATGATGGCAAGGGCTGCCCAGTACATACAGAGTATTAGTTCGTTATTCACCTGTATAGAGGAACTCATGGATAGGTCAACTGCAACCTCTTACACTACCTGTCTGGTTCGGGAGGCTCTGCAGCAGATCGCGCCTTAAGGCGGACCATGCACCCTGACGCAAAGTGTAGCTGTTCTTGGAATCCTGCCACATATTTATTTGTGTAATTACAATGAAATATTCCGACCATAGCGACAATCTGGTGAAATTCGAGAGTGATAAAAGTATCGGGAGTACCTCCTCATGACAACAGTGACTCTGGAAATATAAATTTTCAACATAAACCTATATCCTCGTTGTGAATATACATAATTCTCCACATCAAATCTTTCATACCCCTTACGGCTATCGATGCACTGAATTCGCAGTTTTCGACATAAAAATCGGAGACTCTCTCTTACCCTTACGACCCGACGTAGACCCACTCACCTCACCTCACCTCACTTTCTTTGCACATGTCGGAACACTGACCATAGTAACATTACACTCCAACACATAGACATTTCAGACAAACAGTGCAGTTACTATCGCAGTAGCTTTACGTTTCAACAGCAAGTAGCGTGATATCATTTATAAGCGTATAGCGTCCGAAAAATTACTATATTTCCGCACTTCACACCAGCTGAGTGTCGTTCCGTGCGACCTGCCATAGCTTTCCAGCAGCAAAATCCCCCAGCCATATCGTCATTATCGCATATTTGTCGAGGAATAAGTGGCGTACTTACAAAAAAAAGCCACAGCCTCTTTTATTTATGTTACATACGTTGTTGCACGATAGTCATCGAATGCCAGAGCAGGAAGAACTGACAGATTTAATTTGGAAAGAGTGACTTACCTGACTCCAGCTAACTTCTACGAAAACATCACCTCAGTCCCAAGACGTCTCATCCCACGAGAATGTGGGGCGGCGGGTTGATAATAATAAATCATAAGTAATAGGAAATATTAGAATATTGTTCGCAGTGTTTTACTAGAGACTGGAAACTATATTTATGGTCAGCCAGAAAGCGATGGAGAACATACTGACCATAGTTTCCAGTCTGAAAGTTTACATTCTTGTCCAGCCCACTGAAGAAAATGTTTCTACTCTCTATTGTCCGCCCCAGGTAGCTGAGTGGTCAGCGCGACAGAATGTCAATCCTAAGGGCCCTGGTTCGATTACCGGCTGAGTCAGAGATTTTCTCCGCTCAGGGACTAGGTGTTGTGTTGTCCTAATTATCATCATTTCATCCCTATCGATGTGCATGTCACCGAAGTGGCGTCAAATCGAAAGACTTGCACCCGGCGAACGGTCTACTCGACGGGAGACCCTAGTCACACGACTCTCTATCTACTCAGCGGGGTCAGGAACTATGATTATAAATGAAGATTTTGAGTTTTAATTGATAGCTGTATTTGATAAATTTTCGCATTCACAGCATCGTAATACTCATGATGTTAGTACTTACAATAAATCTCTGTAATCTGAAAGCACTATGAGCTGTTCAGAGGCGACCTCTACGGTACATTCCCATGAAATGGTCTTTCGCCCTGACTGCTGATAATCAAAATAATTACTCGCAATAAAGGTGGAAAATAATTGTCACCACTTGCCATGAGGATTTTGTTAACATTGCGGGCGGCACACTAACAGTTACTTCCGCAAAATCTAGGCGATCGAGGACGGTGTACAGTCCTCTCAATTTCACTTCCTATTTGTACCGAAAACATGAGTTAAATTGCGGTCTGGCTGTGACGTCATCAGAGGTACTGCGTACTCTGGCGATTGACTGACGTGTATCGTATGATAGAGTGCGAAGTGGAGTCTTTTCAAAAATCCAAACTACCCAGGACGGTGTACAGTCCGCGATAGTTCACTTTTTTTTAATTACTGAAAATATGCGTTTAGTAACAGCCAATCTGTCACGTCATCCGAGGCAGCGCATACCCCGATGTTTGACTGACGCGGATTGTTCAGTGGCTGCGTGCGGAGTGAAGTCAAGTCACTGTTTTTTTTTCTTTATTATTTGAATACCTTTATTATAAAGGTAGGCCGGCAGCGGCCTATGTATGCCGCTTTTCGGCCACAGTGAACACATACAGGAAACAGTAACACAGAAAAACAAACATGGACAAAAACGGGAAACTGACATAGTAAAATAAATGAAGCCGTTCACAGGTGCACTGTTTGAATAAAACAGGGAAACATAACAGGGAAGAATGAGTTTACACACGTGAACGGAAGAGCACAAATGGAGAAGCACTAACGCGAAGACACACACGAGCACTGGTGACGATCTCTGGCACATGAGGACACACTGTTCACACACAAAGCCTGGGCCTTCCAAAGGGAGGAGGTGCGGGTAGGAGGAAGAGAGGGGGGGACTTGATGCCAGTGGAAAAGGAGAAGGGAGGGGGAGGGGAGAGGGTAAGGGGGTTGTGGAAACCCGGGAGGGAGGGAGGGGAGGGAGGGAGGAAGGGAGGAAGAGAAGAGAGAGAGAAGGGAGAGAGGGTGCCCTGGAGGAAAAACACAGGGGGAGGAAGGGGAGGATCAAAGTTGGTATGAGGCGTAGATGGAGGGGAGGAGGACGTCATCTTGGAGGGGGAGTTGGCGGAAGCCACCTTGGGCAAGGGTATAGAGGGTGGAGAGATGGAGAGTGGGTAGGATGTGGGAGTACAGGCATGGCATCCGACAGGGGTGGGAAAGGATGGGAGAGACAAGTGCGTGAGGGGGATCAAGTTTGTGGGAGATGTAAAGGATCCATAGCCGTTTTAGGAAAAGGAGGTGGTGTGGGAACGGAATTAAGTCATACAGGATCCGCCTGGGGGAGGGGAGGTGGATGCGATAGGTGAGGCAGAGCGCATGGCATTCCAGGATTTGAAGGGATTTATAGAAGGTAGGAGGGGCGGCGATCCAGGCAGTATGGACATAGCAGAGGATAGGGCAGATGAGGGATTTATAGGTGTGGAGGGCGTTAGAGGGGTCCAGACCCTATGTGCGGCCAGAAAGGAGCTTGAGGAGGTGGAGTCAGGAGCGTTGTGAGGGTATCCCGGTAGGCATTCCAGTTGGCACAGGGAAGTCACTGCCTCTCCAGCCGTATTTATATACGGGCGCAGCGGACGGCCAAGGGAACACCTACTGTCATCCGCTCTGTGCCACCGGTAGTACGCCGGCCGGTGTGGCCAAGCGGTTAAAGGCGCTACAGTCTGGTACTGCGTGGCCGCTACGGTCGCAGGTTCGAATCCTGCCTCGGGCATGGATGTGTGTGATGTCCTTAGGTTAGTTAGGTTTAAGTAGTTCTGAGTTCTAGGGGACTGATGACCTTAGAAGTTAAGTCGCATAGTGCTCAGAGCCATTTGAACCATTAGCTGCAAGAGAAACACAAAAATTTTCACTTTTAAGTACTCCCTTATTTAATCACAATCGTGGGCACCAATGTGAACGTCCTTATGACACTTTCACTAAATCATTAGAAATAGGGGTGAGATTTCACTTCCCCGTTATATTTTATTACAAAAAGTAAAAGGGGGATTCACTGTAGATCGTGTCGTCCACGCTTCCTTCCCCACTACACCTTGTAGGCTGCCTTTCACGAAGCCTCCATGTTCCCGAGAAAAAGATAACATAGTCAAAGTTTCTGTTTTCAACTTACATCTGAGGGAGGCCAAAACACATTTTATATTATATTTTCCTGCAATAGTTCCAATAAATGAGAAGTTACAAGGAAGGTTTTCTTTTATCTTTTTTTTATTTAGGAAATTATCAACTTTTTTCTTTTTTAAAATGTTTGTTGGCAATACGTTACATCATAATACAGTAAGGTTTTATTACATTATTAAGCGTGAATCACAAACAAAGTTAACCATGAGTGTGAGTGTCGCGTCATCATACACTGATGTGATAGATAGTGGCTATTCGTGTATTCCCATCCACACTATGTCCTTCCGGTGTGGCTGGAATGATCCATGGTTAAATAAGTGACATGTATGTTGGAGTTCATAGTGACCTTGACCATGCAGTTAGAAACCGTCGGAGCACTTCCATTACTCAGAGCTACAACAACAAAGAGAGTAGTGGAATGGAATGACTGCCCTCATTCATAAACATTTTTGCCGTATTTTTCCTCCGTTCACAATTTTAGCCGGTTTTTCCATAATTTCAAAGCATTTTACCCAATTACTCTAGTTTAAAACCACTAAACTCGACAGCTTCTTACGTCAACAAAACGTATCATGGTTTCGATCTCGATATGCTATCCACCAATGACATTGCATCTGGATTAAAAATGGTTCAAATGGCTCTGAGCACTATGGGACTTAACATCTTAGATCATCAGTCCCCTAGCACTTAGAACTACTTAAACCTAACTAACCTAAGGACATCACACACAGCCATGCCCGAGGCAGGATTCGAACCTGCGACCGTAGCAGTCCCGCGGTTCCGGACTGCAGCGCCTAGAACCGCACGACCACCGCGGCCGGCGAAGCTGGATTATCAATTTCTACACCACCTCCATTACTTTTCGAGTGGACATATCGTGCATCCTGTTATACTGCGTACGTAACATGACACAAATACTATTTCGTACTTTGGAAAATAGCAGCAAAGAGGAGGTACAAATACTACGTTCCTTAGAAGAAACACTTTATTAAATCGGTAATAGTTTATTACTTGTAGTCGAATTAAGTCGGGTGATGCTGAAGGAATTAGATTAGGAAATGAGACACTTAAAGTAGTAAAGGAGTTTTGCTATTTGGGGAGCAATATAACTGATGATGGTCGAAGTAGAGAGGATATAAAATGTAGACTGGCAATGGGAAGGAAAGCGTTTCTGAAGAAGAGAAATTTGTTAACATCGAGTATAGATTTAAGTGTCAGGAAGTCGTTTCTGAAAGTATTTGTATGGAGTGTAGCCATGTATGGAAGTGAAACATGGACGATAAATAGTTTGGACAAGAAGAGAATAGAAGGTTTCGAAATGTGGTGCTACAGATGAATGCTGAAGATTCGATGGGTAGATCACGTAACTAAAGAGGAGGTATTGAATAGAATTGGGGAGAAGTTTGTGGCACAACTTGACAAGAAGAAGGGACCGGTTGGTAGTACATGTTCTGAGGGATCAAAGGATCACAAATTTAGCACTGGATGGCAGCGTGGAGGGTAAAAATCTAAGGGGGAGACCAAGAGATGAATACACTAAGAAGATTCAGAAGGATGTAGGTTACAGTAAGTACTGAGAGATGAAGCAGCTTGCACAGGATAGAGTAGTATGGGGAGCTGCATCAAACCAGTCTCTGTACTGAAGACAACAACAACAACAACAACAACAACAGTTTATTACTATTGACCATCTCCCACTGTATGAATAGGAGTCACAAAATATTCTCGCATTCGTTGGATAAAGTCAGAGATTAAAATATTTCACCAACACGTTTGGTGATTACCACCCCAACAAACCAATTATTTCCATAACAGCACTCTGTCCTGTATTTCGAAACGAGTTACCCCTTTGCTGAACCCATCGGCTAGGGATCCTGAGCAAAACTGTAGATGGTCTGTATCTACATAGCTCTAAATAAAAGAATGGTACTGTTTGTGCATGACGGAACTCCTGACGGAAAGAGTTTGAAATATTTCACATAAATCACTAGTGTGTTATTAATTCTGTAGTTTTGTTGAAGTGTTTGGATTCCATACTAAGAAGGTACTGGAAATAGAGAAATGATCATAGAACATAAACACACACTCCTAAGGCCACACGGTTCCACATTTAAACATGCTATAAAGTTAAAGCGGTGTGGTTTCCGATATATTAATCGCATGGAATGCAACACTGTCAGTACTCCAATGCAAAAATATATTTACAACACCTGACGTATATTCACCCTGCAAGTTTCCTATGATACGCACTATGCTGAGAACTTTTAAGATGATAAAACAACTGCCCTCTACACCAAGGAACAAAAAAAGGTATATTCTTTGTGATACATGCACAGTATAGCTCTCCGAAGATGTAAGGCGCCCACTATTCACATCCGATTACGGTTCTGAAATCATGCTATGCTTGCATCAGTCCTATAAAATGATCGGCAGCAACGAAAAATGCATGAAACAACGATATCTTAACAGGAAATTGACAAATGCATCGCAGCGGTGTTTGATATTTGAAATTAACGCCATGCTGCTCTAATTCCACAAACAGAACACAATCTTTTCCACACACAACATCTGTCAAGAAAATGTATACAAAGGATATATAGTACCTCACAAACCCCTGCTACTGACTTAAGACATCCCAAGAGCAGAATACCTAGCTGGACTCTTCTGATTTACTCTTTCTAAATTAAGTCTGTCAGTTCTTCCTGGTGTGGCTTACGGCGACTATCGTACTACAACGTACGTAACATAAATAAAAGGTGTGGAACATTTTTGTAATTACGTCTCTTATTACTCGACAAATATGCGATGACAATGATATGGTGGGAGGAGTTTGCTGCCGGGTAGCTATGGTAGGCCGTCCAAAACGACACTCAGCTGGTGTGAAGTGCGGACATACCATAATTTTTCTGGCTCTATGCGCATATAAAATGATATTACGCTACTTGTCGTGAATGTTACCTGTTGGAACGTAAAGCTACTGCGGTTAGAGTTCCGACAAATCACTAGACGTGTATGGGAAGTGATCAGACTATTATTCCTTTAAGTAAGTACGTATGTGTTGCTGTGGGGAAGAGTAGGCTTGATTTGGGAATTGTGATTTCAACGGATTGATGAGAATATCCGACCATAAGGGGTGACAGATTCATCTCGTACGGCTGCACAATATACCAGTGCAAGTGTATAACTGGATCCGCTATAGTCTACGGACACGGCAGGCAATATGGCAGTAACATCATGGATGAGACGACGTTCTGCATAGAATATACTCTTACAGACTTCCCTAAGCGGATCCTCAAACGTTCTTTGTGGCACTGTCGACTGTGGAGTTAATTACAGTACATCAAAACATATAAGTTAATGTATTCCCCACACTTTCATCCGATGGAGCGCTGTTGATTATTACATAGTGCCTGACCCTTAAGTTTTACAATACATCTTTGAGAGAGTCTTGGCGGAATTCAGCGCTTTCCGGGAGCGCTGATTGATAATACCTGCAGTCTGTTCTCGAATTTGATGGGCTCGAAGACCTAAAATAACATACTAAAATTTATGTGAATCGAGACACCTAGCCAGTATGAATGTGAACATACCATAATTTTTTGGGCCAGCATTTTGGGGAGGGCTGGGTATTTACTAGGTGCTTTGTTTAGGACAAAAGAGAGAGAGAGAGAGAGAGAGAAAGAGAGAAAGAGAAAATGTGTTTTCACAGGAACTTCCCAGGTATGAATATCAAAGAGTTGCCTCCACACTATGTTGTGTCCAACAGGAAGTAACCAGAGGGGTGAGGGGGAGGGGAGGAGGGGATTGGAGGGAGGTGCAGTGGGTGGGTTGCTTTTCCCAGCATTCTCTGCTGGTGGTATTGTCAACTAGCTTAGTCAGTACCTGCAAGGCATGGTGATCACGTAGAGCAGCTGAAGGGTTGTGGGATTGATGCAGTAAGGATTTTGACCTAACTGCACCAGTGTTCACCAATAGCATGTGAGCTGACATCATAAGAACAGAGGTATGGAAATTGTGCTGTTTCCCCCTAATTTGTTTTTGTATCAAACATAGTGCAGGGATTCTGGGAGGGTAGGTAGAGGGATGGGAAGGGAGGGAGGTGGAGGTTCTTGTGTCAATTGACACTGATTTGAGTTTCATGTAGTGAGAAATCTCCTCTCCAGCAGCTCAGTTTGTAACATCGTCATCGATTCATCCTGTATATCTCCGCGCAACTATGTATTCGTCTATTGCAACAAAACCCATTTGCCAGAAAATGTGAAAAAGAGTCTTTCAGGAATGACTAACTCATTTCTTCGATTTTCTGTACCTGATGATGCGAGAATGAATGAGAGATTTTCACAGTAAAGGTCGATCTTTCCTACCATTAAGTCATAATTGTTAATAATCTCTTTTTCAGACAAGCTGAAACTTAATTCTGAACTCTTTATTTGATTTACCCAAACTATTCGCGTCAGTTTTTATCTCGTATTTGTTTCTTTTGTGAACCCAATCGTCATCTTCAGTAAAATACAGAAACTCAGCAACTGATTCTGCGACTTCATTACTAAATGTAATCACGGGGGAACAGCGACATCAATGGACAGAGTGAGTGAACGGGAAGACAGACTGCGGCCAGTGCCGTTGTGTGAGCAGTACTACATCCATTCTGACCCGTGTACGGTGACTTAAACGTTGAGACATGAGCTCCACTAAAAAAAAAAAAGTTCAAATGGCTCTGAGCACTATGGGACTCAACATCTGAGGTCATCAGTCCCCTAGAACTAAGAACTACTTAAACCTAACTAACCTAAGGACATCACACATCCATGCCCGAGGCAGGATTCGAACCTGCGACCGTAGCGGTCACGCGGTTCCAGACTGTAGCGCCTGGAACTACTCGGCCAGCCCAGCCGGCAAGCTCCACTCAGTTTGATTTTTGAACCACAAGAACAACTTATTATTAACGCTTCGTATTTAAATACAGAGGATGTCCCAAACCTTCAGGGTCCAAATTATGCAGGTAGCAGTGAATCTTAAACTACGGTCTTTGAGATAAGGAAATGATGGTCAGAAATGGATATTTAGTTTTTTATTGACATAAACAACTTTCTTCATATAGAAAAACTTAAGCAAATCGAAGGAAGAGAACTTCTCAGTCAAGATCACATTTGTACAACCATTATTTAAGGTGACTGGTTTCGGTAAAACAGAGTTTACTTCATTTAATCTCGGTAAAAGTTCACATAAGTGCCAACTAGAACTATAAATGTACACCGTATCTTAATTAGCATGTCAGTTGATGTAAGAAGCACTGGCATGTCAAAGTTGAAAGCAGTATTTACAATATCTTTCGCCAACTGTATCCGTCACATGTTACAAGACACAGAGTACATAACGGGTACAAGAGCGCTGTAGCGAAAACTTTTCCATACATCCCGTTAGAATGAGCACCAGTGACGTCTCAGAACATAGCGCCGCTATATAACGACGGCAGCAAGCATCTCGCGACAGTCAGCGGATGACAATGGCCCAGGAGCACTAGTCAAAAAGCACGTGAATTTTAAACCACTTGGCGCGGCTGGAAGCCCCAGAGAATTCGGTACATGGGGTTCAGCGGCTCTTGTATCAGTGATGTACTCTGTGGCTTGTAATATGAGACGTTTGCAATTGGCGAAACATATTGGAAATACTGGGTTTAACTCTGACACGCTAATGCATCCTCCGTCAACTACCCAGCTAATTAAGATGTGGTGTACATTTATAGCTCCAATCGTGTGGTGAGATCAGATGATGGTAATTCTGTTTTACCGAAACTGAACATTCGTAAATAATGGTTTTAAAAATGTGATCTTGTCTGAGAAGTTGTATTCCTTGAATTTGAATATTTGCACATGGCCCCTTATCATTCAGTATGTGCAAGTTAATCAATAACTTAAGGTCTTAGCAACTGTTGAAGGCGGCGACTGCCTGTCTTAGTACATGGATTAGAGCGTAATCCAGCGATATAACTACCCTGAGGTGGAGCTCATGCGGCAGCATTGCTTACAGTTTAACGAACGATATAATGATAACACACTGGTCTCGTATTCTGGAGGGGGTGGTTCAAATACCCGCCAGCTCATCTAGATTTAGGTTTTCGTGATTTATCTAAATCGTTTAATGTAAACGCCGGGATAGATCCTTTCTACATCTATATACGTATTACACAAATCACTATACTGTGTATGGTGGAGAGTACTTTGCACCACTGGTAGTTATTTCCTTTCTTGTTATACTCACAAATAAATCGAGGCAATAACAACTGTCTAAATGCTTCCATACTAGGCCTAATTTCTCTTACCTCGTCCCCGCGGTCTTTACGCGAGATGTGCGTTCATAGCGGTAGAATAGTTTTGCAGTCCGTCGAAAATGGCGGTCCTCTAGACTTTCTCAATAGTCTCCTACCCTGTAGGAATTCACATTTGTGTTCACGGGGCATTTCCGTGATACTCGCATGTCGATCGGACCCACTGGTGGCAAATCCAGCAAGCGGCTTCCGAAATGTTTCGATGTCTTCCTTTATTTGCCCCCGGTTGGGATATCAAACACGCGTTCACCTCAGCTACAACCGACCTTATGTGCTCGTTCCATTTCGTGTCACTCTGTAACGTCCCGCCAAAATATTTAATTGATGTGACTGTGTGGAGCAGCACACTAATAATACTCTATCTGAGCATTCCAGGACTGTTTTTCTTACTCACCTCCATTAAATTACGTTTTACACATTTAGAGCAAGCTGCCATTCACCCAAGAAATGGAAATTATTTCCAAGTCATCCTGTATCCCGCTACAGTCATTCAACTATGACACTTTACGGCAAACTGCAGCGCCATCAGAAAAAAGTCGCAAATTGCTATTCATCCTATCTATCACGCGGATCTACGACATTATCCGAGTTTCTGCTCCGGGTCTTGTGTTGTGGAAGCTGTGAATGCAACTGTTGTTACAGAACATGCATGTACAACAAGATCTCAGTGCCAACTAGGCGGAACCCTCAGTACCACTAAAAGACTCTCACTGTCCCTTCACTGTCCAAACAGTTTAAATATTGGTATTATATTCTTTGGTGGGACGATATTTCGCCCTATAACACAGACTTTTCATGGCCATGTGTTTTCGAACAGAGATATCACTAACCTAAATGCTTCCTAGTAATTTTCTCTTACCCGGTACATGAGGTCTGTAATCGAAGGAAGAAGGATGGTGTGCGGAGATGAACACTGGACAAAGTTTAACGAACTAAACTGAACCTGAGAGGACATTCATTTACAAATTGGGGCATACTCCTAATCTGCATTAAACATGAAACGCGTATATATTTTGAGGCTATGCACAGATAAGTACAGTCCGTATTAATTGTTAATATTCAGTGTCGATTGATTGGATCAGGGAGCGCAACGTGAACACGAAAAAGGTTGTCCGCAAAGTCTCAGACCTTTGCAGAATTACCGAAGATAGTATTCACCATTTTCTCGCCAATGTTGGGTTGTAAAACCGGCTTGTGCATAACAGTGAAAAGAAAACTATGCATGAAGTGTAAAGAACAAGTCCTCCCCATGTGAATTTAGCAGTATTATCACTCGCGAGAACCTTATAACGTGGATAACAAATGACTTTAAAGTTACAGGAAGTTCCAGAGTCGAAAAGTCTAAAGTAATTTCCATCCAAAATCACCACCCGAGTGGCGCCGCAAACCAAAAGTAGAGCTCAGCTGCTATTTCCAGGTGTCTGCTGCAAAGCTAAGCCAAGCCAAACTGATTTCACCAAGTTGCGTGCATTTGCAGTTACACCCATATTCATTCAGTCTAGCACTCATCCTTCTTTAGGACATGGTGTGTTGAATAGAAGATGTACTAATTCGGTCCGAACAGCCCAATGGCACCGACGACCGTGTCATCTTGAGCCGGCAGGGGCCACTGGATACGAATATGGAGGGGCGTGTAGTCAGCACACCGCTCTCCCGGTTGTTGTCGGTTTTCGTGACCATAGCCGATACTTCTCAGTCAACAAGCTCCTCAATTGGCCTCACTAGGGCTGAGTGCACCCGCTTGCCAACAATGCTCGGCAGACTCAGGCGGTTATCCACCCAAGTGCTAGCCAAGCTCGACAGCGCTTAACTTCGGTGATGTGACAGGAACCGCTGTTAGCACTGCGGCAAGGCCGTTGACAAATGTAACAAAAATGAGAACAAAAAGCAATCAGTTTCAGTTCCCAGAGTGATTTTCCTCGCTAGCGTGGATAAATATAAGAAAACCAGGCAGAGAAGAGACACTCTGCTGAAGTTGATAAAACCATGGCATTATAAAACCACAAAATTGTATGAAAGTTTGATTGACTGCCCCCTTTCTCCACATCAGACCCACATCATGATGATGATATGCACGTTGGAGGGAGGCGCGAAGCACGTGAAATTTAATACAGTGCCGTGAACAGTCCCGATGATTTCCCGTCGCGGTTTTCTAACACAAAAAACGAGAAAATCGTGATATTTACGGAAAAGCTCGAACTATAACTAGCTCTGACGAATTTCTTGAGAAACTGTGTAGGTATCTACTCATAAGGTTGTTATGTTACTGTTAAATCTTTATTTTTAGCTAAAGCCTATGCAGGTGTAGGACACACATGAAGATACATAGAGAAATGCATGTTTGAAAGTAGCTGCAGATGCTGGGCAATCCTGCAGGTGCGCTGCTGTATTCGACCACCTACGCCACCTATGCAGTGTCCTCAATATGTGGCAAGCGTTCTGTGTAATTGCGGGTGCGTTGTATTGGAGCTACCTGGGCGGACTGTTGGTGCCTGCATGGTGGGTGCTGCTGTATCAAAGGGAACCGAAGTGTTTGATGTTTCAAGAGGTAACGTATCGAAGATTTGTACTGCATACAGGAAAAGCGTAAAAACATCATCCGTTATGTCACAATGTGGACGAAAGTACCTGTTAAGTAATCGTAAAAGACCGTCATTTAGGAGGATTGTGAGGAGAAATCGGAGGACAACAGCTGCAAAGGCCGCTGTGGAACTGAATCTCGCACTCGCGAACACTGTCAGCACTTAAAACAAAAAAAAAAAAAAAACAAAAAAAAGCTAAGGGCGAGCTGGAATTGTCAAACAACTCGTTATGTATGTAAACGCCGTAAACATGGTGACGAAACCTTAAAACCGGTACTGTGGATCATCGAAGAAACTCATTTCAACATCTACATAAATACTCCACAAGCCACCGTTTGCTACGCTCCTTTAAGGTACCCTTGTTGTGCTCTCCTACTCCACCAGCAAACACAGCAAGGGAAAACAACTATTTGTATGCCTTCCTACGAGCCCTAATCCCTGTTATATTATCTTCGTTGTCCTTACGCGAAATGTACGTCGGTGGCAGTAGAAAAGTTTTGAAGTCAGCTTCAAATGCTAGTTATCTGAATTTTCTCATTAGTCTTCTGCGGGAAGAACGTCGATTTCCGTCTAGGAATTGAAATCTGATATCACGAAACATTTGTGATATCTGCGTGTTGATCGAACCTACAGGTGAAAAATCTAAATGTCCGCTTCTGAATTGCTTCGAAATCTTCCTTTTATTCGACCTGTTGGGGATCCCAAACATTGGAGGAGTCTGCTCAAAAATGCGTCGCACTGGTGTTCTATAAGTGGCCTCGTTTACAGATGAACCACGCTTTCCTAAAAGTCGCCTTCTTTACTACAATCCTTGCGTGCTCTTTCCATTTCATACCGCTTTGCAATGTTCCATCTAGATACTTCGTCAGCGTGTCAAGGAAGCACACTGCTAATGCTGTATCTTTGTATGCCGTATGCTTGTCTCTGATGAGGCTAACGTCAGGAGTGCCCTAGAAAACTGTGGTAGGACCGCTATTATTCCCTACACACACTGCGCAGCACAATTAAAGGATCACTTTTTCGAAACACCGTAATTGTCTCCCATTGCCACCCATAAGTTTCAAAAATGGCTCAAAGGTACCTACAACCTTCATCTGTAATGGTGCAAAAGCGTGGCGCCCTCCGAGGTCACACTCGGGCTCGACGACGTTACAAGAAGTAGGGTGTCGTCAAATGTGAGAAAAGTTCAGAGCTCAGATGTTTATGTGAGGTGAAAGATGGGTTAATGATGTCACACTGGCACGATATTTCTCTACAGTTATACCAAATGCCATCGTGAACGTGTCACACAATGGGAAGGTCGTCACACCCTAACTCACATTCCACGCCTTCTTTTGACACATCTGCGATGGAGGTCAAAACAGCGATGCCCAAGTTTTAAACCGTGCAGTTTTATTACTGGTGGCCGAGAAAAACATTTCGAGACACCGGCTCTCACAATCGAAAAGGGAAGGCATCAGAATGTGGTGTAAAGTGTGACAATAAAACCGGCCCTTCCCTTGGGGCGTTGGTTGCTACACATTTCCCAGCCGAAAATGATAGTTCGCAATGCGATGAGCAACAGTGTCGTTCTCGAGAACGATCGGCACAGCTGACACTGACCCTTGGGGCTACAGCTCCACTCAGCGTGGTATAACACCTTTGGAGTGTAGCGTGACGGCAGCTGTTGATCTGGTATGCAGGGTGAAACCACTAGCTACCTTTCAAATCCATTCGGCATAATTTGAACGAGATCTGAAATGGTGAAGGGTGTTTATGGTTTCTCAGCCCTCCTTTTCTGCCACTCCATGGCGTGCTCACGGGAGAGGGGATGGGTGTAACGCTGTTACAAATGTGCATAAAAGTGCAAAGGGTACCTCTAAGACCCACTCAGTTTGCAACAACAACGATGCCTCCAGAGTACCTTCGTTGTGACTTCAAAAATGTAGTTGTACAGGGAGTTTGACACACATTCATCTGAGTGGCACTCCGCTGCCGCTTTAGTGCCTGAGGGCAGCCAACCCCTTCTTAAGGTTTTATATCACCGCGCATGTGTCGATGTTGCATTCCTTCGTGATCACGCCACATGAATGCGTCACAAAGGACTGCTGAAAAACCATAAACACGCTTTGCTGCTTCGGATCACGTTCAAATTTCGTCGAAGGTTTTAAATGGTCCCTTTTTCTTCGACCATCCGTAAGAAAACTGCATGATTTAAACGCTGGAAGTAACCGTTCTGACCTCCATCGCAGAGGTGTCAAAAGAAGAGGTGAAATGTGGGTAAGACGGAGCATGACGACCTACACATTATGTGTCATGTCCACGATAACGTTCAGCATTATTGTGGAGAAATTTCGTGCCAAGGGCATCATTAATCCACCTTAAACCTCACGCGCACTTCTGAGCTCCGATCTTTTTTCGCACGTGTCCACGCTTTGCTGTTTGGACTATAGCCGATACCGATGGTACGCTGAAGGTTCAAATGACTCTAAGCAGAATGGGACTTAACATCTGAGGTCATCAGTCTCGTAGACTTAGAACTACTTAAACCTAACTAACCTAAGGACATCAGACACATCCATGCCCGAGGCGGGATCCGAACCTGCGACCGTAGCGGTCACGAGGTTCCAGACTGAAGCGCCTAGAACCGTACGGCCACACCGGCCGGCCATAAATAACAAGTAGCGCTCCATGGACTGTACACAGTGGTACGGTCCGTCATTATTTTGAAGTGTTTTCGAATGTAGTGACAATAAGGTCGACGCGACATTCAGTTATTTGCTGTGAAAGATGACCACTTTACAAACACGTTCTTCACACGTATTGCTCATTCAAGACTTGGAGCCATCTGAAATGTCCGATCATTAATTTCGCATCTCAAACTTATTAGTTTCAGATCCTCTGCCGTCTGTACAACGTGGTCCCTAAAGATACGAGACACACTGTGTAGTGGATCTGCATTTCAGTTTACGTATATTATTTATCGCTCTATCTCGTGTTTCATATGTTGCAGCAGTGGCCACAGGGTAGCACGTATGTTCAATCAGTGGGTATTGCCACAGTTTTTGTTGTCGCAGGGTTGTCGCAACAGTGGATACAGAACAGCACTAGAGCAATCTGTTAGCAGTAGGTCACACACGACAGCTCTTACTGCTCTTACACGTCCAGTAGCAAACCTCGGCAAGGACAGAGCAACAGCTGTGAGACCTTCTGTAATAACATGTCATGAGCAGCACACACCTGTGCACCTAATTCCGGAACTACGGCTGTGCGTTGTTACTCAACTGGTAAACCGGTCGGCAAGACGTGAAGTAGGAGCAGGAACTGTACCACGGATCTATTGGTTCTTTCTGCAAGAAATTTATCAATCAGTGCCGTTTTATAATTGCGGTAATATCAATGGATCGATGGATTAATGGAGAGCAACATTAAATAACAATAAAATCCTGAATATACCGGTATTATTGTTTTATGTTTAAAAATGGACATCAGGTAAGTGTTTGCTTCATTTTAATATGTATTTCATTATTAAAAAGCAAGTAGCTAGTAAATTATATCAGGCAATCTATCATAGACCCTAGAATTGCTAGACAGACACACGTTTCTAGCGGAGATGCAAAAACTTCACAGCAATCTAAAAAAAATTACATGGGTCGTTCATAATGTTAAAAGTATGCGTAATAATGAGTTCACAAGAAATATTAGTAAAACTCGAAGCGAAATATATTTCTGACCTAAATCATCGGTATCCACTACAGCATAAAGGCCTCCATAGACTTTTACAACTAGTACTAACTTAAGCTGAACGCACCCATATACGTAATACATGTTTCTACAGGGTGAACACTAATAAAACCGATAAACCGCTGGGACGGATTTCTGCCTGGAAACGAGGGGAAAAAGTTCCTGTATACATGTGTTCGGAAATGGACCGTGTGCGTGCACGACAACAAATCCACACACATAGAGCTGCATTGCGTCCACGTCACAGAAGACGTGGCCTTCTTGGGATGCAATGCACGCGTTCACACGTAGCATTATAGATTGCCGCACTCCTCCTTACGTTCCGGCCTCTCTCCGAATAGCGTCACAGGCGTCGTGAACCTGCCGTTGAAGGCTCTCCGCCGGCCGATGTGGCCGAGCGATTCTAGGCGCTTCAGTCCGGAACCGCGAGCCTTCTACAGTCACAGGTTCGAATCCTGCCTCGGGCATGGATGTGTGTGATGTCCTTAGGTTAGTTACATTTAAGTAGTTCTAAGTCTAGGGGACTGATGACCTCAGATGTTAAGTCCTGTAGTGCTTAGAGCCATTTGAACCATTTGAAGGGTCTCCATATGAGTAACTGGGTTAGCCCACACAACGCTTTCCAGATGCTCCAGAGGTAAAAATCCAGGGGGTTTAAGGCTGGTGATCTAGCAGGCCATCCGTGTCATATCCAACGTCAGAGGAAGATGTTTTTGAGGTGTCTGCGATCTGTAATACGGAAGTGGGGTGGTGCTCCGTGATTCACAAACTACATAACCTGTCGTACTGCCAAAGGCACATTCCGAAGCAGACCATTCAGAGTCCTTCGCAGAAAGTTCAGGTACGTTCCTCCATCGAGGTTCTGTGGAATAATGACCGGTCCAAGTACTTGATCGCCGCACGCACACTGTCCATTTCCGAACATATGTATACAGGAACTTTTTCCCCCGTTTCCACACTTTCATGTTGAACTGATGCTGATAAGACGCCTCAACCATTCCCTGAGGAGGTTCTGTAGCCCACAGATGACGATTATGCAGATTGGTGATGCCAGTTCTCGTAGAGATTGCTTCGTCGGTAAGGAGGACTGATGACAGAAATCCCACAATTCTGATGGTGTGCTGCATAAAAATTGACAAAATGTTTCCCCTGGAGGGAAAGCTGTTGTTGATAATCCTTGCACTCGTTGCAGGTGATAGGAATAGTGGCGATTGTCACGCAGGATACGCATAATCGTACTTTGGCTTAAACCATGTTGGCGGGCCACTTGCCTGGGGGTTATACGAGGGTTACCCAGAAAGTAATACACCGCATTTTTTTCTTAGCCTAAAACAATGCTGCAAATTAGAAACGTTACGTATTTGTTATTTGAAGTCTCCTGAGCGAGCACGCCAAGATTCCGTCACTACCGACAGATAGTGTAGCTGCAGGACAGTTTCAAAATGGCGTCTGTAGGCGATGTACGTTACAAGCACCGTCCCGTCATTGCATTTCTCACTGCAGAGAAAGAAACTGTGAGGAATATTCAAAAACGCTCGTGCAAAGTCTATGGAGCATTTGCTGTCGACAGAATTAGTTAGACTCTGGGCACGGAGGGTGAGCTCATCAGAAGACGGTTCGGCAGAGCTCCGCGATTTGCAGCGGTCGGGGAGACCATCCACGGTTGTCAAGTGTGACATGTTGCAGCGAGCTGATTTTGTCATTCGCGGGGACAGGCGCATTACGACTTGGCAGTTGGCGTTGCATCTATCAATCAGCAAAGGAAGTTCACACAGCGAAGCGCAGGCTCCATCATCAGGACAAGGGTTGGTACCGACATGGCATACAAGCGATGGAGGAAGTCCATAGAACTGGATGGAGATTACGTGGGAAAATAGGATGAGTAGATAAAACACCAGTTTTTCGTGTGTGCAATTTGAATTACGTTCAATAAAGAACTGTTGAAGAAAAAAAATGTGGTTCATTACATCCGGGACAACCCTCGTACTAGGTTTCGTTTCAGTATCCTGTAGAACCCAGTCCTCCAAATTTGGTGTACGCCCAGTCCACCGCCTCCCCGCACTTTCATCTGTCTGAAAGGACCCATGATCACACAAACGCCCAAAGAGGGCTTGAAATGTTGTGATATATTTGATATCTGTGAGGGTACTTGTTTTGGTATAACCATACTGCCTCTCGACCATTTTCATCTGCTTGGTCGTACAGAAACACAATCTCGGCTTGTTCTCGACGTGAATGCCTGACCATTCTGCTGTTTACAGTACGCTGCGTTAATTACGTTGCCTGAAATACAAAAGGAACACACAATCCAATGAACAACGGTTTCCTTATCGCGTCAGATCGGCATAAAAGCCCGAAATGTGTACAATAACCTCTCAGTCCTCTTCTACGGGACCATTGTAACCCTGCTGTGACGGTCTTACGTTATGAATTATTGGCCTGAGGTTAGTCCACTTCGTCACCATCTAGCACCCTCCCAGAGACATATTTTACTCAGCTATACGCATGCACAATCCATGTGCAGGTTTTATCATGTCATACACACACTTTCCTTAAATTCCTCGTCTCTTTATTTTATTTTCGAATCCAACAAAAAAAAATTGTTAGTGCCATCCATATTCCTGTCTATATGGTCCTATCATTTTCATTTCATTTTTATTACGATTATTATTGCATCGTTCATGCCATTCTGTTCCCAGATCCATCTATTTTTTCTGTCCTTTTCTGTCCTTCATGGTCTTTCTTATCATGCATCACTCTAATTGGGTGAATAGTTATCGCATATCAAAACCATGTTTCACTATCGAATATCAAAACTGGTCATGCACACATGTCACAAATTTCCTTTCCGGGATGTGAGTCTGGTACTTCTGAAATCCTTATGTATTTTCTAATGGAACTCCCGGCTATTTCTACTCTTCTATATATTTCTTGATCTGTTTTAGTGGTATGGAATCTCCTTCGGTGACTCATCTTTCAGATCTAAGTTTCTCACTATCCTGAAGAAATATTTTATGTTATTAGTTGATATATTGCTCGATGTACTCACGTACATTGAATCAGTTACATCTTTCTGAAGACCTTAGTAAAGATTTCATTAAACTGAGTCAAAATCTTTCTCAATGAATTCTAGAAAGAGTGGTACTTCATACTCATTGCTATGTTCAATAATTTCATTTACGATTACCAAATGGTCAGTTTCGCTATGCTTGTTTCTAAAGAAAGCTTTACACATTAGCTGATTAAAATTACACGATTTTCCTACGCTGTTGATGAACCAACTTGTGTACGTCTTAGTAAGACAATGCCGATTCGAAAACATGCAACTAGCACCTAAGAGGTGCAGATGGAGTGACGTCATAAACCAGATTCTTTTTATCTATGGCTTCATTATCATTATTTGAATTCCATGTCCCCTTTTAATGACGTAATCATGACCATCACCATCTCCCTTACCCTCACTCTCAGCCTCCTCCCCATCTTTAGCCAGTTGCTATGTGATACAATGACATTCAGTTTACATGGTGATAGCCATTACCCTATGTGGTTAAAATCCTTAATAAGGTGCTATGTGATACAAAAGTACCAACATGCAAATAAAAACTGGCAATGTAGCCTGCACTATGGCCCTCAAATCAGTTTAACAGTGTGTCGAAGATCTCTAAGATACTGGTTATGCCTGTTGCAGAAGTTTAAGCATTTTTGCATCTTATACTTAAATTTTTATGTACCCAGAAGAGATTGAAGTGGGTGTCATACGATTTTGGTTTATAGAGTTGAAATTGAGGTATACAAATTAAAACGACTAATTCAATTTACAGCCAACTAGTCGCACAAATTTTATTGCATTGACCTGGTTTCGATACCAACCAAGGTTATCTCAATCAGAATAAGTGACAGTTACCTACAAAAATGTATTAATAAACATAGGAGAATAACAATCATAATGAAAACCCTAAGTAGCACTATTGGTATTAGAAGCAGAAGTATTACTTATTGCATTGACAGATAATAAAAGCTTACGAGCTAAAGTGCTAAAACCGGGCAAGTAAAAGTTATCTTACAAAGCTAACATTAAAACCGCGAGTACAGCAAGCCGTCATGATTGATATCAGACTGAAAGGTTTGTTAACTGATTTCACCGCTACGTGGGAACACCACAGTGCGCACAACCTGTGGGGCGCGAATAGCGTAGAGCGACCCAAATAAAGAAAACATATTATAAATGAAAA